>NC_135656.1:41965530-42576131 GCF_964188315.1 Podarcis muralis | reverse complement strand
CGTCACACATTCTGTTCTGGTAGCATTCCGACATGTCCATTTCTGATGGCTCTCTCCCACTCCTTTCATTTGGTTACTCAATAACCCTTTCCTTCAGCGACTTCACTTTATGGATTGGTATATTTCTGACCGCATTTAAATGTGAGAACTAATGATATAAAGTTGATATAATTGAAAGACACTAGAATATGAACAGGTTGGTTTTTTCCAGCTAATTGGTGATTACATGCGAGGGCATGTACAAACACAAAATCCTTTTATCAACTTTGAAAGTTAAAGGAAAATGCTGTCAAAGTGATACCCAGCTTGATGGGGTAGCAGTTCTACACAATGAGGTCTAGATTCTTTGGTTCTTGGGACCTTTCTAGTCATATGGTACTTCACAGGCTAAAGCAGTAGTGGGAAACCTGTGGCCCTCCAGCTCTTGCTGAACTACAGCTCTCATGCTGTCTGGGGATGATGGGAGTTGGAGTCCAACATCTGGAGGGCTGTAAGTTCCCCACCCCTGGTTCAAAGCAAGGCCATATTCTGAGATACAGGAACACAAGAAGCACCAATTCAACAGGAAAACATCTTGTGGAAACTAGGGATTCTGAACAAGATTAAAGGGTTATAGTAGAAACACGAATTCTACTTTTGGACATCTAGGGCAACATGGTAGCAAGAGAGAGGACATATGCAATATCTGGTTGGGTAAGGAACATGGCACTTTGAGGTTCCTGAGAATAATATTCTGACCATTCTTTGACCCTTCATTTTGAAGGATGTTGAAAATTCAAGAGTGTTGAAAAAAGCAGCTGTGGTTTTTAGATTAAAACATAAATGGGCCTGATAGTAAGGAGCTGAATGAAGAGTCTTTGCTAAGAGTGGTTGGGGGGAAAAATATACGAGGCAGACTGTTTAGGGAAGAGATGTCAGTCCCTGTCAGTGGTTACTTGAGCCTTGAAGTCTGAGATGGGGGGGGGGGGGGGCTAGCTGGGCCACATTTATTCATTTGAATCACACTGCCAGACGTAGTGACTAACCTCACATATAAATAAGCATATCTTTGTAGCCAAATGCCCCCATTAAGTTTAATTTTTCAGTTAGTGCAGCAGGAGGACCAGATCACACAGTTAGAAAGGAGATTAATGCCTTAATTCTGAACACTTGCTGGCTTTGCTCCAGTGCTGACTGATATTCCTCCCTCCCCCTCCATGTCTATCACTTCCTCTACAGTTTGGCCTCAATCCCCTTTGTATCAGCTTAACCCTGCCAATTCTTAGTTGCCGATTTCCAATAGGGTGCTCTGTTCTCTTTGCCCCCTCATGTCTGGTTTCTAAGGTACCCTTGGTGTTTTTTCTAACCCAAGCATACCTCTGGTTTCCTAATGCACTAGGGTTGGGTGTCTTTCTTTCAAAGCTAGTGTACAGATCAAGCACCAGCAACAGGGTGGGCTAGAGGAGTTGCCTTCCAACTCTATGATTCTATGTGTACTGCTTCCAGTTTCACCAATCTGACCCCTGCCACCTGACCCCTAGGGCTAAGATGTTATTGACTACTCCCCCCCCCCCAATTTCCATCTTTGTGTATTGTGTATTGTGTATTCATCTTCCACAATCACCACTCCCTCCCTCCAATATACCGTGACCTTGTTATGATACCTGAGGCCTTCCTGCCCTAAGCAACTCCCCTGTTGCATCCAAACACTGTTCCATTTTTTGTTCTTCCTTAATGTTGTAGTTGGATCTTTATCCTTCCTCACTTTTCCCTAGTCAATGCTAGAAAATTATCAGAGGAAGTGAAGCCAGGAGCTAGAAAGGTGCCAGGACACCTCAGCTTGACATTGATCCAACTATGCCTGCATAGTTGGTAAACAAATAGACAATCACATGGACAACTTTGCAAAGCTACTTCTTCGTTCTGTCTGCTCACCAAAATGAGTAACCCTCCTTGACACAGAAAAGGCCTACTGTACCTCTTGGACTGGAGCACAATGACTCTGAATCTTATAAAAAGTATTGGCTTATCTTTGCCTTGAGAACCTCTTGACCCACTTAACCGTGAAATGGTAAATAATGCTTCCGCAGCTGTACAATGCAGTCAGATATTGGTTGAATTGTTTTGTGGAATTGTGAGAGGATGTGGTGAATTCAGTTGCTCTGTCTCAAAATAGGAAAGAGCAAAGGTTGATTTTATTACCAGTATGGCAAGGGTAATAGGCTGCAGTGCTTCCTTGAATCAGTGCTCTCAGGTTTGGAAGAGCAAGTGGGGAATAGACCAATTTAAGATGCAGAGGTTACATGCCTACCAAGCGGTCTCAAGTGTTTGTGGTAATGATTTATAAACAAGCAATGGATGTTGTCTTCCACACACTTATATGTAGAAGATTTCCCACCCACCTGCAGTTATTTCCCATCTACCTGCTATCTGTGTGTGAGTGTACAATGCAACAGAAAAATTATTATTTGATACAATATGGGGAGAGAAATATAAATAGGGCACAATGGGAGAACCAAATAGCAACACTCTTTTTTTTTAACAGCTAAAAGGGGGTTATGAAGAAGTATTTGTAGACAGCTGTAAAAGAGACAAAAGTGTGTTGCTGCCAACCCTAGAAATAAGGGGTTTGGGGATTGTTACATGTTGCCAGATGACTTGGAAAAATGACCACAATTGTCTGGCTCTTTCAGTAACAGTATATTCTGCATATGGGACTCATGATAGCTTTATGCTGTTTTAAGTTATTGTGTTAGAATTGTGTTGTTGCTGTTGTTGTTGTTGTTTGGTGGTCAATGCAATTTTGTTCATGCCTATTTGATGCACCTGATCCTATCATCGTACTACAAGAAATCACAGTGCTGTAACAATCTGTACTGTATTACACTTGTACCGGTGTACAACCATTCGCTGAGCCAGTGTGCGACAATGAATGTTCATGAACATTCTGTCAAGATATTTGCAGGCCAGCTTTTCTAATGGAAAACCTTTTATACATATAGGGTCCAGGGATGGGAATAGCTTCGGAGAAACAGATTGAGGGCTGGAAAGAGAACCCAGAAGGTAGGAAAGATTTGGGGTGCCCCGAGTAAAGGTAATTGAAGGAGAGGAACAAAGTAGGCAATGGGCTAAGAAAGGGCAGCCTGAAGAAAGGAGATAGCTTCGTGGGGGGGGGGGGATAATCTGAGGCAATTTCACATATTGATTTGGACTCATGCTACAATTCTTTGGTTACAGGTTTTCAGATACTTTGGAATATCATTTATTTGAGTTGATGCAATTAGTTTGTAGCCAATGCGAAGCATATATGCAAACACACACATACTCATCTGTATTCAACAACTGCAAATGTGGAATGTTTGCTGATGTGACAAGATAGTCACAGTTACAGGTTGGTTGTGTGCTGTTGTGCATGGATAAGCAGCAGGATTATTGTGGTGCATCAGACTTTTGAACTTTAAAAGGTGTGGGGGGGTGTGGATTGCAGGACCTTCCATTCCATTTGCACTTCCACTGACATTCCCTTGCCTTGCAAAGCTATGAAGCTTTGAGTTTTTATGGCTCTGGCTCTTTGTGGATTCCCTTTTCCCTGTTTACTATTTTTCCTTACATTCTGTTCTACTTTTGCAAATCTTGGAGCTTCTCCAAACCTGCTGACACCTTCGCCTTGTACACGACCAGTACCATTTTGGCTACATAAATAATGTCACTCCCAGCCTGAACACTGGAAATAAAGGGAATGATGTGCTTGTGCAAATAATGTTTTCAATAGTACATTATATAATTTGTTTGGGTTCATTTTGGATAATTTATTTTGTGTTTGTGCCTGCTGTCTCAGATTAGGAGCAGGCTACCTGGGCTCCATTGGGACATGTTCAAGAATACCAACTAAGGACTACTATCGCCAGGAGAAAGAGGCTGCAGCTGCCTAATTGCTCCACTGTGGCCAGCTACACTATCACAACAAGTCACAGGCTTGTCGCACAACAGAGGGTGCTGATTTTAGGGAGTTTTTATTCCTAGGCTCTGTGATGTAACCCCAAAACAGTTCCCCAAAATATTAAGCACAGGCCGCTTCAGTATACAGCACTTCAATACATAGCTGCACTCTCCTTCTTAACTGAAATAGGAAAGAAGTCAAACTTTGTGTAATGTTGTTTGTTATTGTACTGTGTCTAGGAAATAATTTTTCTTTTTTAATCTTTAAAAAAGCAAGCGGCTGTGTTGCATCCTGGTAGTGTATCCAGCAGCATTTGTTTAAGTAAAGAACAAAGCATGCATTTGCAGACACTTCATTGTGAAAAGAAAAGGTAAAGTCCTAAAAGGAAATTGCATAGATTTTAATCGGTTTATTTTTTTTTAGTTTTTGTAAAAGGCTATAGTCGTCCTCATATTCAAGTCAGAAAGAAACTTTCTGACCTGCTGGGAGCCCTCAAGTTATATCTAGAAGATGAAAGAGAAGGCCTGTTAAAGCAAGCACACCTGAAAGACTGTTCCAAACCCCCCAACCTCTACACTGCACCTAACCTCAATAATTTCTCATAATGTAACAGAACAGAAAAAAACATACCTGGGTGAGATCAATGGCTTTCTAACCATGTGGTTTTCCTGAAGTGAATGTTGACATTATTCCCACATAGATAGTGAAATAAATTTTCTTTGAACCTAAAACCCAATTTGCATTTTAATATGAAAATCTAATGTTCTAATGAAAAATTAATTTCTAAAGAAAAGGAAAAGGTAACTTGTGTTAGCCTATAAAAAATTCCAAAATCCATATTATGGCAATACGTTTATTAGGCCAACACAAAATAGTATACAAATTTATGGAGCCAATTATGATATAGTTTTTTTAAAAAAACCAATGGGGTGCATGGATTGGCAAAAAAAAACCCACAACCTGGGCAAAGAATGAAAATGGAGTTTGTGGATTCCATTAAAAATCTGCTGCCTTTCCCGATAATTCAAACACTGTACAAAATGAAACTTAGCTCCATATAGTATAATAGTTTAATCACATTTAACAGTTAAAACACTGAGCTGTGAATACCCCAGTTCAAACTTCAGCTCAGCCTTGAACTCACAAGATGGATAAAAGGCAAATGGAAGATTTCACACTTTAAAAAAAAAAAAATCTCAAACCTGCACATCCAATTCTATCATTTCTAAAGCCTGAAGTCCACAGACCTATGATAATTATTATTTGAAGAAGGACAGGGAGTGGGGGTGGGGAAACCTAGCTTTCTGATGAAATAAGCCTCTTAAGGGATGTCATTTGACTATATCAATGAGAAAAATAAAAAGTGACTTGTCTGAATAAAAGCATTCCAAGAGAGGCTGTAGGAACCACTTAGAAATCTGGTAAAGGTAAAGGTACCCCTGCCCGTACTGGCCAGTCTTGACAGACTCTAGGGTTGTGCGCCCATTTCACTCAAGAGGCCGGGGGCCAGCGCTGTCCGGAGACACTTCCGGGTCACGTGGCCAGCGTGACATCGCTGCTCTGGCGAGCCAGAGCCGCACACGGAAACGCCAGAAATCTGGTATGAGGAGGCAAATGATAATCAGAGACTGAGAATGGCTAGGAATGTGCAGCAGGGCTTTTTTTTCAGTCTGAACTCCACTCCAGCACCCCTCAGGTGGGTGCCATTGTAAGAGAAGAAGGGCATGCCTTCCAAGATTTCTCCGATGAAAATGTCTCCGATGTCTCATTCCATAATGATAATTTTACTATTTATACCCCACATCTTACTATGTTGCCGCAGCCACTCTGGGCAGCTTCCAACATATATAAAAACATAATAAAACATTAAACATTTTTTTAAAAAACCTTCCCTATACAGGATTTCTTTCAGACGGCTCAGGGGTCGGATAACTCCATACCCTCCAATATTTCTCCAACAGGGACCTTCTAAGGAAAAGTGGGACATTCCGGGATCAAATCAGAAACTGGGACGGCTTCTCTAAATCAGGGACGTCCCTGGAAAATAGGGACACTTGGAGGGTCTGCAAGGGAGGCACCTCTTTTTGTAGAAAAATACCACTCGTTAGCAGTATTGGGAATTAAGTAATTGAAGCAGCTGCATGGGGAGGTGGGTGGATTCTCATTGTTCAGAGTTGCTTTAGTCAGACACAGCTGGCTTAGTTCAGCTCTTATGCACCAGAGCAAGTTGGGGCTTTATGCTTCTTTTTAGCCTGAAGATATTGGTGACTGAGGAGGCAGCTTCACACATTATGTTCCTTTGTAGGTCTTGTGTGTGTAGGAAATTAGAAGTGCCTCATCTGTGTCAGTTCCATTACCTGCACATGTGGTAGGCAGCCCCAGTTGACTGTGGGTTCTTGCAGCAAGTGCACACCTTGAAAGATACATGGCTGTATTAGCTGTACAAGACAAGCAGTGTTCTACAAAGAAGGTATAGCCATGCTGGAAATTTGTCGCATGTGTGGAGTGTGCTTGAGAGGCCTTGTGTCATTGTGTGCTCTGAGGAGCCGTCCGTCAACAAGACAGTGTCAGTCTAGGTCAGTGTTCCCCAACCTTGGGCCTCCAGCTGTTTTTGGACTACAATTCCCATCATCCTTGACCACTGGTCTTGCTAGCGAGGGATGATGGGAGTTGTAGTCCAAAAACAGCTGGAGGCCCAAGGTTGGGGAACACTGGTCTAGGTATATGATCCTAAGGAGAGTTGTTAACTGCAAGGATACTTGTCTCACAGTGCAGATGGTCCATAACATAATCTTAGGCTTTAGGCTACAAAAAATCCCTTGTTTTCAGACTTTAAACAAAGTGACTGTCAAACATAGGGCCAAGGTGCCTTTGGCTCCCCCAATAAATTATTTGAGGTTGCTTTCCCCCCCCCTCCGAAGTTGATGGGCATTGCCATTCAAATGGTGTTCATGCACCACATCATGTGATTGATTATGTGGGGTGGGGCTTACCTCCCCCCTCCCAATAATTTATTCAAGTTGGCACAACTGCTGTCAAAAGATGGGTAAGATCACCAACCTTCAATCCACTGGAGAATCAGCCAGCATAATGGGGTAAATTAAGGGAGGAGGAAACTATTGCCCTACTAAGCAGATCTGGAAACAGAAATCAGCATTATACTGAATGTGATGTGTGGGTAGTTGGGTCCAAAAACATACACTTCAAACATCAAAAGCCAGGGTAAAGAGGTGCTTGCAGAGCTGTTGTAAGGATTATTGAGACGATGTGTGTGAACTGCTTTGTACACTCAAAATACACTATATAAATGCTAAGTACTGTTACTGGTAATGCCTATCTTATGCCTACACATCCCTGTACTGTACGTAAAATGTATAGGAAGCTGTGTAACTTCCTGACTGGTTAAGTTCAACAAGGCAGAGGAAGATGTATTCTCCACATTTCCCACCAAAATCTAGCTCTGACAGATGAAGATAGGATCCACAGAGGAAGACACCACAGAACTGTTTGTAATCCAGTACCATATAAGAGGGTTGAAAACCCCGTCGGAGGCATGTGTGTGTGTCTCACCTACCTGCAGCAGTTCCTGCTGAGTGCTTTGGCAAAAGTTAGGAAACAACACAGCTTTGCTCCTCATGTTGCTGATGAAAGCCAGCCAGAGGGGAGGACCCACAAGGGCACAGGATAGATGATGTCAGGCCCTGTTTATTTGTTGTCCTTGTTTTGCAGTCGGGTTCCCCAGAACAAGAAGGATTCTTCAGTCTGCTGACCCATGTACAAGGAGGGCGCATGGATGAGCAACGATGCAACATTCAGATTGTTCACAACAAGAGCGGCTCAGACACTGAGAAGAGTGAGTTAACCAAGGCTGGGTGTGAGGGGCAAGTTCTGGTCAGTGGGCACATTTTTGCAAAAGCTAGCACAGCTCTTGGTCTTGACTACCCCAAGCCTAGGTGAGGTCCATCTCTCCTTGGAGGCTGTTTTCTCATAAAACTGCTGACCCCAGTCTCAGATTTTGGTAATATGTGAACAACTGCTTTTGAAATTCTATTAGGTCATAAAGTCTTCCAATGCATTTGTAGATCATAGGTACAAAGCTAGCTGAAAGCATCTTTGCACAATGAAGCAAGGATGAGAGAGAGATTTTATTCAGGGTAGGACTCTGATATCTAGTCCCACTTATGCAAGCCCACACAAGGACTTCCTCTAGCACAACTGGGCTTCCACCACCACCCCAAAAAATGGTTCTGGATGGTTTGGGGAAACCCCCAGGATAGTGAATAGGAAGAGGAAAGGGGGGATTATTCCTCCTGGCAAGCTGAAAAGCTTGCGCTGATGCGACAATTGCCATAGTACTATGCTAAATTTCTCCCTCAGTTGCATTTAGAGGTCAAGCTGTCTTTGCACTTTTCAAAAGAATACGCAGAGCAAAATGCAACCATCTTTTGGAATTCATACTTCTCCAAATATTTTATTGCAGCTCTCCAGCCAAGTAGCATGTACCAAAAAAATGCATATTTAGGGTAGTCATATTTCAAAAAGTAAAAACCAGGACACCACAAAACTGTTGAAATGTTGTAAGAAAAGCCCAAAATTGTTGAGCTTTTGTTTTTAAAAAACACATGCCTAAGATCTAGGACGAAGCACCGCCTTTTGGAAATTCCCCCCAGATGTCGATTCCACCTTTGAAATCCCGGATATATAGCAGCTGTAGCATAAAGTGTGCATAAAATATATATATATATCAGATAAAATATTAAAAAATTCATATTACAGGAAATTGTTTTGTGAAAAATTGTATAGTAGGCATAAGTGTAATATTGGGTAAATGTGTAACTGAGAGAGACAAAAACTGACACATTTACCCACCCCCAGCTCTGTATCAGGAAAGCTGGCGTACATGTGGCCAGCATGACTAAGCCGCTTCTGACGAACCAGAGCAGCGCACGGAAACGCCGTTTACCTTCCCACCAGAGTGGTACCTATTTATCTACTTGCACTTTGATGTGCTTTTGAACTGCTAGGTTGGTAGGAGCAGGGACCGAGCAATGGGAGCTCATCCCGTCGCAGGGATTCGAACCGCCGACCTTCTGATCGGCAAGTCCTAGGCTCTGTGGTTTAACCCACAGCACCACCCACATCCCTTATACTCCACAGAGAACTGTTGTGCTAATGGGAGGGTGCTCTTTCTGCTGAATCTGATACCAAATACTGACTGCTAGAAGTCCATGATACCTAAGGGAGGCAAGATCAGTCCCAGTGCTGTGCTCCCTCTGTATGCCTTTCCCTAATGCCCTTTTCCATTTCTTGGGCAGAGAACAGCCCCAGCCCACCCCCAGAGATGGACAACTTCATGGATATGCTGGCGCATACGCAGAGCCGGCGGATGGACGACCAGCGGGTCAGCTTCAACTACCTCCCAGGCTTCCAAAACGCTGACCGTAATGCCAGCAACAAACCGGCCTCTGGGGCCACCAAGGTGAGAGGGAGATGGGAAAGCAGTGGGCAGGGCAGGGAGACTCTGGGTTCTATCTTGACTTAGACATGCTTAGAGCAGAACCATGAAGTCCCTGTTAATGGGACTAATGGAAGACCCGCATGTCTAAGTCTAGGTCCAGCCCCAAAAGTTACCTGCACAGTAAAACTGTAGCACAGCTGGAAATGCACGTGAGTCAGGCTATGTCACAGTCACAGCCTGTTTCTGCAAACACAGCTTGTTTCTGGAAACAAGCAATAGGATTTGTAGAGGCACTGTGGCTCATTGGACTTGATGTACTTTTTAAAAATATTTGCCCTGTCCTTCCACTCTAAAAGGTGACATACATAAGCAATTCACACCAATCACTAAAAACCATATCAAATATTGAACAATAACAGAAATGGAGAACAAGCTGAAATGGCAAAATAATGCAAATAATAGCAGTAAAAATCCTCAAAAGATATCACAGTGAAAACAAAATGCAAACATTTCACCGCCAACATACCACCATCAAAGTTCATGTATTGTTGTGCAAGCATTAAAAAAACCTGCAAAATATGTTTACTAGAGATGAAAGTAGGAGGATGAATACCAAGAAAATATAATGCATTCAATACCCTGAAAAGCAGCATTGTCTATATTCTAATAAACATCAGTTTCATCTATGCCACTACCATGATTTTTGCTTAAAAGACATTCTTCCTACTAGAGGGCAGTATCACTTGTTCCCTCAGGACACTGCACACTAGCAGAAAACTTACCTTTTATTACTAAAATTGTTTGCTTCACATTTTCTTAGAGCTAAACTGATGCTTAAAGCCCAACTGGTAACTATTGTCTGTTAACAAGAGTTTCTGCTAGTTCCCACATTCATTTGCAGCAACAAGTAGGATTCACTTATTACCATCTCTACACAGAGCAGATGGCAAGGAGTTGACACAAAGTTGGTATCATCATAATTTATTTTGCATGTCTGCATACTAAGAGGCTTCTGATTTTTGTTTGTTTGTTTGTTTCCACATTAATAGCATTCACACTTGACACAAGTAACTCAAGATTTTAATGCGAAAAAGCAGACACGCATGCATACACCCACATACCGTTATTCTCTATTTTTCTCTCAGGCCACCTTAATTCTATTTATATCTACAAAATTGTAACATACAGCAAATGTATTTCTGCTTGCATATACTATCATCATCATCATCATCATCATCATCATCATCATTTACTTTTGTTACCTGCCCTTCACCATAAAGTCCCAGGGCAGGTTCCATCTAAAAAAATTTTTTAAAGAGTATAATAAAATAAAACAGCCCCACCCCAAAGTGCCATACAATGCATATGTACATATCAACAAAACCGACGGTATATGGGGAGACACTAGCAACAGTGCTTTTTTTTCTTTAAAAATGTTTAGGGGTACTCTCATTTTTACTCCAGAAAATCGCCATTTTATTGTTCAAATCGGGAAAAATAAATACAGTAAATGGACAAAAGTACAAAGATTCACAAAATGTTTAGGGGTATGCGTACCCGTGTCCCCCCAGAAAAAAAACACTGACTAGCAATGCTGATTCAGCTGTCAAAAGCCAATGAGAAGATGCACTTCTTCAATGACCATGTCAAGAAACAGTGTCTGATGCCCCTGTGTAAGGAGGAAATTCCACAATTTTGTAGCCATTATAGAAAAGGCTCTCTTGCGGGCCATTTCCCTTTGTACCTCCAAGGGAGATGTACTATTTAAGTACATTGCGGACTTTAGGGGACTGGGATTAGCCATTACATAACCACTGTGGCCTCCGAGATGGGACTGTGGGCTACTTCATGTAGTAGCTTCTCCTTCTCTTCCTTTCACCCCATCAAGCCTACTTGGTTCTATCTACCAGCCAGACCTGCATAAACAAACACAAGGTTCTACACCACTCATTATCTGTAAATCAGTCATATTGTGCTTCTCATCTTTGAGGGCTGGAGTCAGCTAACATGCCCCACTAGGAGAAGCCTGTGCAATGGGAATTTCCCTCTCCCCCTATGCACTTCCAAATTATTGGAGGGTCCAGGAGAACCTCCAAAGCAGCATGCAGCAGGAGGAGAGGGAACATGGTTCCATCAGGCTAGCAGTAGACTTAGCATGGATGGAGCAATCTCCTCAGCGCTCTGTTGAATTCCTCCATAAAAACTAAATTACCAAACCTGTTTTCAGTGTCCTTTTGCAAAGTAGCCAATCTATCATTTTCTGCCACTGAGGAAGAGCAGCAACACACACCCTGCACAGAAGAGCAGTTACGCCTCAGAAGATGTCCCTCCATACATATCCGCACAATGTCTTTTCCCTGTGGCCCCATTAATACTCCTGAATGATGCACGTATTAACCTTCCTTATTGAGTCTCTTTGACAGACTGTCACTAACCCTTGCCCTGCTTGGGGTGGCCTTGTGGTATTCTCCTTGTTATTCAACTGATTAACTGTTTATTTCTGTTTCTTTCCTGTGTTTTCTGGCTGGAACAACATGAGGCCTTGTCTGTGCTGTACTGTGTCGTGTCCACAAGAGGCATCTCCAGGATGACACTTTCTACAAAACTTGTTCATGTCCTGGGGCTGGGTTTGACTTGGTGGCATAGATGTAAAGTGAATGCCAGAGAGAGCATTACCTAGACACATAGGGCCTCTGCAAATCTATGCACACTTCTTCTGGGCCACAGAAGGGGCATTACACATGAAGGAGCATTAGCTGAATCTAGCTAAAGAGAAAGACCAATCAGTTGTTGCATTCTAGGATCCTACTTGCCTATTGTTCTAGGATCCAAGCTTAGTACATAACACCGGACAGGGTGGGCAGTAAGGCATGCCCTGCCTTTTGACAACCCTGTGGTCCTGACATCCATGAAACAGTGAAGCAAGCCTGGGAAGCAACTTTTTAAGTGCTGGAAATGGGTCCAGAAGTTTATGAAAGGCAAAGCTTGAAAATGCCATCATTTGCCTAGATTACGGTAATCACCCACAAATGCCCAGGGTTCAGGTAGCAGCCCCTTCCTTCCTTCCTTCCTTCCTTCCTTCCTTCCTTCCTTCCTTCCTTCCTTCCTCCCTTCTTCCTTCTGGCTTTTCTGCCTTTCTTTCTTTCTGTCTTTCTGCCTTTCCTATCCTTGGGGTGCTTGGACCTAGGCACTCAATAGCCAAGCCATTCCTAGCTTGGGGCTACAATAGATGGTTTTGGCTCTCTACAGGCAGGTGGTGTCAGGTAACACTTCGAGATGCAGGTCATCAGTGAATATGAGAAACAGCGACAGAACACACTGCATCCACCCACAGCCTCTTGCAATCTTGATGGAAGTCTGTTCAATGTTTCTGTATTTATGTGTCTGTATGTGCCATGGGCAGCTCTATAGGGAAGGAAACGCTCCCGTCCTTGGCTGCACTACCACCACTGTATTTTCTTCTTTGCAGAAATGAGTACCTCCCCAGTCCTGATCAGGGAAGGTGGCAGACAGACACCGACCTAATGCCACCAAGCACAGCACTCCGCCACTCGCCCAATAGCAACCCCTCATTGCAGTACCCGCCCTGCTCATTCTCTGTACATGCCCTGCCAGTCCAATAAAGACTCAGATGGTTTCTTCCTTGTTGGTTTCCTTAGCAGATGACCCTTAGCAGCAAGGGAGCAGGGAAACGAGAACTGCACTCTTGTACATGAAACAACCATTGCAAATAGCATGCTCTCGTGATGGTAAGAGGGGGGAGGTAAAATTGCACTAAGTCACTCCCAGCTGCTCCTGGAGTTGGAATCCTGCCTTTCCCTCTGATGAACTGAGCATAATTCACGGGTGTCCTTCATGTCACAACCACTTCAATAAATTTACACCTAAATACAGTGTCACTATTTTCAAGAAGGCTCCAGTCACATAGTGGCAATTTCAGGTTGCACAATTAAAACCTGATTTGGACCTCTTCTGCAACAAACTAGCTTTCTGTTCCCTCCCCAACCCATCCGAAGTTAACTTTTTGCAATAACTGACAGAAAAATGCTCCAGAAAGTGTGGGATTACATTTGCTTGAAGCAACACTGAACCTCCCTGCAAACAAGTCAGAATGTTCAATAAAGGGCCAACGTCTTATAACCCCCTCGCAAATTCTGTATGAAAAAATCAGGACAAATGCTTAACAAACCGGTCATCTGGATGCGACTCAAGTCCATGTTCCAAAACCCCTGTGCCAGATGGGTAATCAGACCTTTTCACATTAGTAGTAAATGAGCAGAAAAATCGTAGGTATAGGGGGGAAAGCACATGGAGGGCAAATCTTAAAATGAGTTTAATAAAGGACTGTCAGAAGTGGCCCATAGAATGAAAAGGTAAGTGTTGGGGGCTGAACAGTAACACATGGATGAGTGTGGTGGGATTGTATACACATGTTGACAAACACACACACACACACACACACACCGATAATTGGACCTGTGACCCTCTGGCTGTTTTCATTGATTTCATTGAAATCGCTTCCTATGAAACATTCTGAAGCAATTTAAACAAGCAACATAATATCCACAATGAATACATATATAAAAACAATTTCAAATCCAACACAAACGCAGACAAAAAATTCCACTTAAAAGGGCTTATTGGGAAAAAACCAAGGTCTTCAATAGGCATCCAAAAGACAGTAAAGACAGCACTTATCTGATGTATAACAGGAAGGAATTCCAAAGGGTAGGTGCCACCACAGCAAAGGCCCAGTTCCTGTGTTACATGAAATGAACCTCCTGTAGAGACAATAACTGCAAGAGGCCCTCTCCTGCTGAGTAGTGGTGATCAGTTATATATAAGGGATGAGATAATATTTTAGGGATCCTAGTCCCAAACCGCACAGGGCTTTGCACACTAGTACTTGTCAGGAGCTCAGCCTACACTCGAGTAGGACCCTGGCAGAGACACATGCCCAACTGGCATGTTCCCTTCCTCCTGGTCGATCGTTCAAAAGCTTTCTTCAGCCTGAACAGCACAGCGACCGATGCCAACAGACACCGGCACACTTGGGATCCACAGAGTCTTCGCAACTTGCATGACAGACCTCAGCAACTCATAATTTTTGCTAATATACTTTATTTACATATAAACACACACAAAGCACTGCAACATGGCTCCCTCTCTCTCTAGCATCAGACAACAAAGGGAAAGAACAAAGGACAATAGTCCCACAACACGGAACACAGTAACACAAACATCCTGTCTCCATCACTTCCCACTCTGTGGAGTCAAAACATGCACCGTCATGTGATAGACAACAATCCTATGACTGCAATCACAGAGCAGGAATTCTAACAGTACTAACATCCTGAGTTTAGCTTGCTAGCTAATCGGCAGCTAGTGCAATCCCTTCAGTACTAATGTAATATGGTGGTAATATTCTACCCCAGTAAGCAGTCAAGATGCTATGTTTTGCACCAGCTGCAGCTTCTGGGGCAGCCCCACAAAAAGTACATTATAGTAATCCAGTTTGGAGGTTAATAGTACACTGATGACACTGGTTAAGCTATCCTGGTCCAAGAACAGCTGTAAGTGCCTTACTAGCTGAAGTTGCTAAAAGTCAACCCTGAAGTCAACAGGGCCTCTAATGACAGATGAATCCAGGATTATCCCCAGACTAGAAACCTGCTTCTTTAGGGGGAGTATGACCCTGTCCAAAACAGGCAATTGAACAATTATCCAAGCGCAAGAGCTGCTCACTTACAGCACCTCAACCTTGCCAATTTCATAGCCTCTCCTGATTCAGATGTCCCAAAGAAATAAAACTGGGGATCATAAACATATTAATGTCACCTCACCTCAAATCTACTAATGCCCACTCAGAATGGTTCATCTAGATGTTAAATAGCATTGGGGACAAGATGGTCCCTGCAGCATCGAACAGCACCATCACCAGGGAGCCAAAAGATATCAATCACCCATGCTCTTCTTTGAAGCACACCTCAGGGATGGGATCGGAACCATTGTAAAACAGTGTCCCAAATACCCATCTTACTGATTTGGTTCATGATATCACAGGCCGACGGTGTAAAAAGTTGCTGAGTGATCAAGTAAGAATAAGAGGATCTACAGTCCCACTGACTATGTCCCTATAAAAGATCATCCATCAGGGCGATCAAGGGCAATTCAGCCCTATAAGCAGGCCTGAACCTTGACTGAAATGTATCGCAATAATCAGTTTAATTCAGTTCATGTTGTTGTGACTCTAATTCCTATCAGCTCCAGCCAACACAACCAATAGTCAGGAATGATGGGAGTCCAACATCATCTCGTGGTTCACAGGTTCCCTATCTATGCTCTAAACACTAAACTATTAATATTTGTGTTATTGCCCACCCACCCCTGAGAGTTAAAACACACACACACACACACACACACACACACACACACACACCACACATATTAAAATGGCAGAAGGTGCAAGATGAGAGGTTGGGCCTCTCCAGACTGGAATTCTTCTCACGTATTGACCAATAATAGTGCCTTAGTGGTAGATTTACACACATCATGCCACTTTACTAGTTGTTCTGTGATGCTTCCCCAAAGTTATTGCAATACTGTCATCTGGAAGGACACGCTTGCACACAAAAGCGGGACCATCCCAGAATATTTGTGGTATAAAAAGTTACAGGATGCCAGCAGAAAGTTATGGGATATGCACTTATTGGAAACATAGCAGTAAGTCTGCCCCAAAATCTTTCCAGGTCCATACAGCAATGGCGGATTTTGGGGTTTCAAATTTCAGCAGTGCCCTGGGAGACGCCAAAATCTGGTGCCCCTCCCACCTCCCACACTAAATCATAATTTATCCCCTGCAGCTCCGTGCCCAGTGCCACTGAACCGGCCGTGCACACACACACCCCAAATCCACCTCTGCATACAGAATTGAAAGCAGGGTCGTGTGAAACTGCCTAATACCATCCTAACTGCAAAACACCATGAATGCACTACAAAACAGGTGACTGGAAGACCCTTTACAAGGAACAAAGTAGCAAGGAAACAGTTACACCCCAGGCTTCTCTGCTCTAAATCCCCCTCTGTAGGATCAGTAGCCACTGAGCTTCTGTGATGATCATTTGCGTGGAAAGTATATGGTTACATTCCTTCCAATGTTTCTCCGAGGAAAATAGGGACAGTCTGTTCTCCATCAGGAAGCATCTCCTGTGCTGGATCCTGCTTCACACAGACGTCATCCACACATCAACATTGGTCACCTTGAGCCAATTGCAACCTCACCTACCTCACAAGGTTGTTGTAAAGAAAAAAATGTGTGAGGGAAGGGATCAATGCCTTCCACAGACAAATGGAATGAAATAAAATTTTAGCTGTAAGCTGCCTTGAGTCCCTGTCAGGGGAAAAATGCGGAACAACAATAACAGAAACTGTGAGAATGACTGCCACAGCCTAACCTACCTCACAGGGTTGTTGTATGGATTGAATGAGAAGGAGAGAGAACCAGGTATACCACATTGAGCTCCTCAGAGAAAAAGGTGAACTATAAATGCAATAAATGAACATATAAAATCAAGAAACATAAACCTGATCCCTGAACGCGCACATGTAGTAACCACTCACTGAAACACAGCACAAGTAGTTGGATAGAGCATGCATAAGCATGTGTGGTTGTGTATGCACACACCTCCATCTTGCTCATACCTCCTTTTTGTGCATGGGTAATACTGTTTTTGGCCGCGGGTGGCGCTGTGGGTTAAATGACAGAGCCTAGGACTTGCCGATCAGAAGGTTGGTGGTTCGAATCCCCGCGACGGGGTGAGCTCCTGTTGCTCGATCCCTGCTCCTGCCAACCTAGCAGTTCAAAAGCACGTCAAAGTGCAAGTAGATAACTAGGTACCGCTCCGGCGGGAAGGTAAACGGCATTTCCATGCACTGCTCTGGTTTGCCAGAAGCGGCTTAGTCATGCTGGCCACATGACCCGGAAGCTGTACGCCGGCTCCCTTGGCCAACAAAGCGAGATGAGCGCCGCAACCCCAGAGTCGGTCACGACTGGACCTAATGGTCAGGGGTCTCCTTTACCTTTAATACTGTTTTGGGGTGTAGTAGTGCCATTTTGGCTACATAAGAATGAGCCGTGACCCCTGAACATAGCTAAGAAATAGAGGGATTGATACTTAGGAATTATTTGGCAAGAAGGTGAGCACAAGGGGTGCATATGCATGCCAACATGTATGTATGGTGTGGTGCGTACACATCAAGTGTGTGAGCAACTACAATAACTAGTCGCAAGTGTAAGTAATGGGAATAAAAAGGCAAGAAAGAGCACACATTAAGTGACTATGTGGAGATGCTCCCTGGAATAAATATGGAGTGATGACACACATATCCATCGCAGCCCAACACAGAGTTAGCCACCCACCATCAGCCTTCATAAGTGCACATAATTTTATGTTGGATTGTATGCATTGGGAATCACAGGTTCCTTGGTGGCTTATGGTTCATATATAAGCAGAAAGCTCAGCCAACAAGTCTGTGATGCCCACGTTCTGATCCAGACTTAAATTCCATGTACACCATGCCCAGGTCAAATCACACACATCAATGAGATCTACCCATGGGTACACTGATACTGCAGAGTAACATAATTCCACCTTCTGTAACAGGATAAGCAGCTGTCAGCCAATGATTAACAGAGTGAGACCGAAGAAAGTGGGTGCAGACTGGCTTCAGCAGCTATCCTCAGCCAGCCATTCCTCCTCTATTTAAAATCCACTCTGGAAGCACACAAACATCAGCAAATTAAGTTGGCAGCAGAATCACTGATTGAAACACATGAACACACATTGGCTTCCTGGTGCATCTTCTATCTCCATTCCAAGAGTGGATGCATCTATTCAGAGATCAATGTGGATCTCGTTCTTGTGAAGAGATTCACCACGTACACTGCTGCTTTGCCATCTTACGTTCAGCAAGGATTCTTTTTTAAAAAATAAGGCATGTATATAGATGTCTGCCATAAGCTATCTGGCCCAAAGTTAGCTTTGTACTGGTAAAAAAGGGTTTTTGCAAATCACCCAAAGCACATTTGAAAGTGCTGATCTCCACACTCCCATGGCACAAAAATGAAGAGGCAATTATTGCCGGAAAAAGGCAAATTCTACCACTACAGCCAGGCAATTTGAGGTTGGGATGAGAATGTGTAGCAACTCATCCAGATCTGCCTCTGAAGTGTACGACACCTTGATTCCCTGGACAGTAGACAAGATACTGGCTGACAACAGTAATAGGAACCACAGTGCTTCTAAGTTCTTTGGCTGCACCATAATTCATCTTCCTTCTTCACACTGTGCTAACGTCTAAGCCAGGGGTCTGCAACCCGCGGCTCCGGAGCCGCATGTGGCTCTTTTACACCTGTGCCGCGGCTCCTGGGCGGATACTAGCGAGGGGAGGAGGCGCATTGTGCGTCCCAACACTCCCCACTGTGGCGGGCGCTGTACTGGCTGTGACGTCGCATGGGGGCGGTGCATGCGTTAGTCACGCACCATCCCGACATCACCTTCCCGCCCGCCCGCCTGCTACATTGTAAGGGGCATGTACGCTGGTCACTGCATTGAAAGGGGGCATGTACGCTGGTCACTGTTTTGAAGGGGAGTGAAGAACACACACACACACACACACAAAAAGGTAACTTGTTAATTTAACGTTTATTTCTATGAGGAGGAGTAATTCTGAGGGGTCAAAGAAATAATAAAAAAGGTGACAAAAAAGTTATTTTTATAATGACGAGTTTTGCGGCTCCCAGTTTTTTTTCCTTCGGAAATGGGTCCAAGTGGCTCTTTTTGTCTTAAAGGTTGCAGACCCCTGGTCTAAGCCCTGCATCCTACTTCAGTATCAGACTCCGTATTTGCAAACTATGAACAACTCCTTTAAAACAGAGAGTGCACAAAATTAAATCTTTAAAGTAACCTTGTTGCTGATCCCCTCAAGCCATTCTTCCCTGAAACACAAACTGTTCCAGACCCTTGAAACTTGAAGGATATACAGATCTGGTCAGAGGCACACTGAAACCTTTCATCAACAACACTGTACCCATATGACAGGAATTGCCAACCTGGTGCCCAGGGCCACCACAGTGCCTGAAAGAGCCAATTGGGTGGCCCTGTTGTGTTTTGGGTTGTGAAAAATTGGATTTGGTAGGTTGGGGGAATGGCAAGCACTTTACCCATGGAGTCTTTTCTGAATAGGTTGTGTGTGCTCATGTATGCTGTATGTGTGGTTGAAAGAGCAGCACTTGGGCAGAGAGGAAGAAATGAAATTTGTAATCTGCGTTTATGTGTGGACTCTGAGAGGGAGGGATGCAGGAAATGAAGGCCTGTGGAAACTGAGCAACACTGGTAAGGAACCTAGCTATGGAAATAGTACTTAAAAGTACAGGCTAAGTTTTTATCTTCTGCTTTCCGTGTAATAACAAATGTTGTCATCCATCTCACCTAAACTTGAATCCCCAAAACACACACACACACACACACACACACACACACACACACAACCAGCTTATCAATCAATATATCCATTTACATCCCCCCCCCCCCCGTTGTTTATCCCCTCCCCTCCCCCAGGGACTTCCCTCAGTTCCTCTCTCCGGTTTCTTTACACGTATTATCCTCTGCATATTGTAAAATTGTACATACCATTGCCTTATCGATCATATATTCAACAAATAAATTTGTGGAGGTTTATTCAAAACCTGCCAAGGAGTCCAAATCATTTTGTTGACTTTTTAAATAATTTGTGAAAAGTTCCCATTCTTCCTTGAAGTCATGATTGTCCTTGTCACACAGTTTATATGTCAACTTGGCCAGTTCAGCATACCTCATCAATTTTTCTTGCCACTGTTCTTTCGTTGGGATTTCCTCATTCTTTCATCTTTGTGCTAACAAGACTCTTGCCGCTGTTGTAGCATACATAAATAATTTTTTTTTCCCTTGGCAGGTCTTGTCCTACAATCCCTAACAAAAATGCTTTTGGGGTTGTTGTTTTTTACAAATGCCATTTAAAACATTTTTTTCCAATTCATTATATATCATTTCCCAAAAAATTTTAACTTCTCTACATTCCCACCACATGATAGAAAGTACCTTTTTTACATTTCCAACATATGTTTGACCCGGTTTTATACATTTTTGCTATTTGTACTGGTGTAATATACCATCTATACATCGTTTTCATAGAGTTTTCTTTCAGCAGAGAACAGTCAGAGAACAATTTCAAATCTACCTTCCACAGCTTTTTCCAGTCCTCAAACTATATAGTGTCCTATATCTTGTGCCCATTTGATTATAACTGATTTGACCTCTTCATCTTTTGTTTCCCATTCTAGCAGAATACTATATGCTTTCTTCAGCAGCTTCACTTCTTCTTCTATAACTTCCTTTTGAAATCTAGAAATTGTATAGCCAAACCCCTTCTTATTATCTTCCTTGTACATTTCATGTATTTGTCTGTAATGCAGCCAACTCTGAAAATGGTCTTTAATTTCCTCATAATCTTTTAATTTCTATTTTCCTTCTTGATCTCTCAGTAATCTCTATATGTAGGCCACGTCCTCTTTTTATACCAAACGGTTTGAGTAACAAAGCTTCAATTGGTGATAACCACCAGGGTGCCCAAAACGTCTTTCAATAGATGCGTACCTTTCACAACTGACGCATCTTTTCCAGATGGTTTGGAAGTGATGTGACCTAATAGACCAGAGTTGCCTGTCCTTAGGAGGACAGAAGACCTTGAGATTCTACCCAGTGGCCTGAGCTGTCGGTATAGTAATGTGGACTATATGAGTGACAGAAAAGGGTGGATGGTGCTAATGGTGGTTCTGATGGGGAACTAGAGGTTGTTTACTGCACAAAGCTGCTGCGGTCGGGATTTTGATGTATAGGAAGGTATAATCTATGTTCATGCAGGCTAGTCTTAGGCTATCAGGGTCATGGATGAGATTAGATGCCGAATGAAGACATGAAAGAAGAATCTGGGGTGAAACTGACTTTTCTCTTTGCTTCAACAGGAGAGCAAGGACTTGGCTTTACCAGAAGGTGCCGCTTCAGATATATCAGTTGTTCCCATTGCACCCATGGATGATTATTTCTCTTTCATCAACCGCATCCATGGCAAGCAGCTTGAAGCTGCCAAGGGCAAAGTAAAAAGTCCAACCCCCAAACCTGTCAGTGCCCAGGATCCTAGCACTTCCTCCTAAAGGCACAGATCTGCAATACCCCCTCTCCCAAATCTACCGTGCTTTGCTTTAATCTCACATTTCCTCCACCCCAGCAGTAGGGATGTAATCTACAAATATTTTTGATAACGAGGTTCTTTCAATGTCCTTGCATGAGATATTTGTCAAGTCCTGCTACCCAAGACACAAGCACGCACCTTGTTTCTCAAATCCACTAAGCCCTGGCACTGCTTCCCCATAGGATGCAAGCAGTTCTACCCACAAAGTCCCCCTCCCCACATACACATCAGATTCCTCTACTTCTATCCCTCTTAACATGCCTAGCAGTGTTCCCTTGGACATTGAGGCAAGTGCTGCCTCAAATGTATAAATGCAATTAAAAAAGGTTTCTCGGAACAGAGTGTAAAATGGGTAGTCATTTATGGAACAGGGTCGTGCCCAGCAAGAACAGAACATCGTGAAAGTACGTTGGATTTTGAATATTGAACTATCAAGCTTTCAATACACTGGGTGATTACACAATGGGACTGCCAGAATTACAGAGTTATCGGGGGGTGGGGGTGGATTGTACTTTTAGTTTTCAGAAGTCACAAGAAGGAAAGTTTGACAAAATGTAAAAGAGAGATCATGGCCGGCTGTTCACCTGCAGCACCAAACTACTTTTCTCCCATCTTCATAAAATTGCATATTTTCCAGCAAATCAAAGGCCTGTTCAGCCATCTGTCTCGCACCCATGCTTTTAGCAGCCCATTCACACTAAACAATAGTTTATTTTACTATGGTTTAATGTGATGTGCAAACCAGAGCAATAAGAGAAGAAAGCAGTGCAGAAGGACCCACCTGGATAAAATAGATCTTCAGTCCAAGGAGGACAAGTGAAATATAACTTGCATCTCTGAAGATACCCAGATAACTTTACTGAAAGACATACAGATTCAGTCTTTCTATACAGAACTTTTTATTCAAAGTGACTCTCCTAAGACAGCTGCCAAACTTGCAGACAGGGTTCAGCAGCTTCACCCAGCAAGAGCCAGAAGAACACGAAGGAAGGAGCCTACATCCTCTTCCCATTTTCCGTTGATGGCCATGGAGGCATGCACAGAACCACTATTCAGGAATGCAAAGTGAAACTGCATTGCAATTCCCTTCATCTCTTAGTACAAAAAGTGTTTTAGAGGGCATTTATTAAGTTAAAGTAGGAGATTTGTGATGACAACTTTCTTGAGAGTGCATCAAACCCTGGGGAGAAAGGGGATGATGGTACATCATTATTCCTTAGCTGACTGCAGCATCCGCTTCTCGTGTTCCTTCCTCATTCTCTCTTTGAAGTCTTCCAGTTCTTTTCTCTGGAGAAGACAGAAGTGCCAATTTCATCATAAATGATTTGTTCGCTTAGACCGGGGGTCGGCTGCTTGTGGCCCTCCAGTTGGAATCCCAATGCCCACCAGTCCTAGCCAGCATGGCCAATGGTCAGGAAAGATGGGAGCTGCAGACCAACATCTGGAAGGTCACAGGTTCCCCACTCCTGGATTAGACATGCAGTATTCATTGTTGAGGCATATTTACCTGGTAATTATCTTCAGGTGGATATATCTCTCTCTGAAGGAAAAGGATTAAAAAGGGAATCATATTATTGGAGAGTCCTGCTTTTATATTGAAACAGATTAAAACCATGCCACCTAAATTTCCATTGCTGTACAATCAGAAAGCAGGCAAATTTGTCAAAAACACCAAGAGGGCAGGGAAAATACAGCCAGCTCGAGTGAGCGAACAAACCAAAATTCTATGAGAACTGAAAAGCCTTCCTAAGTTTCAAGAGACTGTCACTGGGGATAGAATCAGAATTGTAGAGTTGGAAGGGAACACTAGAGTCATCTAGTCCAACCCCCTGCAATGCAGAGATCTTTTGTCCAACCTGGGGCTCAAACCTAAGACCCTGAGATTAAGAGTCTCATGCCTAAGAAGAACATTTACATAGGAAAGAAAGAGATAAGTCCTGGCCTCTTAACACAGTTGAGAAAATCTTGTTTATTCTCCTAATAGTTCAGGAATCAAGTACAGACAGTAGCATAACCCAAATGGGGCCACCAAGGAACAGCATCGGAATGCTTGGGGTAACCCTGATAGTGGCAGAAGTGGGAGAGGGTGTCTTTAAAACTAAAACTGAAAGAGGCAATGCCCCCACAAATAGCCCAGGGTTAAGAATGCTCATAGAAAATAGACTGAGAGCGGAAAAATTAAAAAGGAAGAGGAGAGAAGTGGAAAGCCCTCCTTGGAGGGAATGGCTGACTGGAACCCTGAACAGGAAGCCTCCTTTTAGGAGAGAATATATGCTGCAACATTTTGCTGCAGGTTCCACTTATTATTATTAATTTTGTTTATTTACAGACCAATGACTCCTGCTGAACAGCAGACCAGAAGCAACTAGATGCATTGTGTGCAATGCCAGCTTTTGCATACAGTACTTGCTTGTAGAAGCCAGGCTCCCAGCATATGGCTTTTGAGTAAAATGCAATAAAAGGAAGCCTGGGTTTTTATTTTCCAATTCCGGAGGTGAAATCAGCATGAGAATTTAAAAAAAAAAACCAGATAAAACCTCACAGGAAAGGTTTGGAAATGATTTCATTACTCCACCCTGTTCTTCCCTTTCTAATTACATGAGAAAACTGACCTTCCGCTTGATAACATATTCTTCAAAATATTCTGCCTGATTTGAAATCCAGAACATAGCAACAGGAAAAGATAAATACAGCATCATCTGCAAGAGAAGGAGATAGGAAGTCAGATGGTAATACAGGTGCATTGGGACACTTTGCAGGGTTTTATTAGATTTTGCCCAATCTGGCCCTTAACGGCAGAAGCTTCCTCTCATCCCTTGCTAAAAGGTCAGGAGGACGACCATCATATGGCAGAGGTAAGGGTAGAAAGGAGAAATGGCATAAAGGAAGAGAAGCACATCTAGGTTGCAGGCCAAGTTATTATGCACCAGGATGCGGAGGGAGAGAAGGAAGGGATCACTGGCAACACTAAGGGCTGTGCTTCTAGGGCGAAGGAAGACGCAGGGCGCAGCGGCACCTCGGGCCCATTAACGAGCAGCGCATTTCACCAGTTTCCCCATTGGAATTGTAAGCACCCCGACCTGCTCTTCGGGGAGGACATACGGCATTTCCCTAAGCGTAACCTGCTCTTTCTCACGTGCTTCCCAACATTATGCATGTATGAAACCTAACAGATATTCAAAACTACATCTATTGCCTTAAAAATAAGATCGAGCGATCGAGCTGCCTGCCCTTCCAGTTATATATTCTAACTCATTAAAACGAAGCTCTCCGAGGCACGTGAAGGGCCCCAAGGGGGGAGGATCTTATATTAAACTCGCATGTTGGCCATCAAGCCCCCAGAGCGAAGAGAGAGCCTGCCGGGGCGAGTCACCAGAGGAGGTTTTTGCCCCGTGGGAGCTGCACAAGACTTTATGTCTGCGAAAGAGAAATCCCCACCCCCGGAGGACCCCGCGCGCCACAGACCCGGAACACCTCCAACTTCACCCCCATGGCGCCGCTTGGCCGATGCTGAACGGGCCCCGCCCACCCTTTGGCCCCGCCCATTTTCGCATATGCCACGCCCCTAAAGTCTTCCGAAGATGGCTCCCGCAAGCAACATGGCGACCGGAAGACAGAAAGGAAACGCCCTCCCTGTCGGATCACCAATAGGACTGTTGCTGACCAAGTGACGCAAGCGGAGGAGAGAGCCCGAGCTCTGAACCGCAGCTGTGCTTGTGCGTCATTGCCGTGCGCCTCGCTCGGGGTGGGAAGCGTCCAAGATGCCGGAGCTGGAGACGGTGTTGGGGAAGCGGGAGCTCTTTTTCGTGAGTAGGGCCCGGTGGGAAGGTGTCGGGGGGTGAAATGCTCGGACGGGTCCTCCCTAGGCCGAGCTCCCCTTCGTCCATAGAACTTAATTCTCTCCCCCCCGCCGCCGGTGAAATAAAAGGCGAGGCTTCCTTCGAACATGTGCAGAGTTCTTTGCCCTCAAGATTGAACCAAGACAAGGAAAAGCGATGTAATCCTGCTAATGGCGAGTCGCTGAGTGATAGCCTTGCACAATAATTCTACTTTGCATTCGTGCAGCGAATTTTAAGTGTTCAAAATGTCCCGTGTACCGTATGGTATTTCATGGCCAGGCCAAGTGTTGTTACAAGAGAAAACCGCTGTCTCTTTGTGCCCTTTGACTCACTCCTTCTTGTAACATTTAATACCAAAAAAGATTGTGATATGACACCATCATACTTCTTCTGCCAGCCTATGATGTTAAAGCGGGATGCTTATGATGTCACTCTATGTTATTTTAAGCAGACATTTAAAAAGGAAGAGGCTTAGAGTGACAGCTGTTGTGTGATTATTTGTAACAGCCTTTCTCAACCTTGGGTTCCCAGATGTTGTTGGACTACAATTCCTGTCATTTCTAGCTAGCAGGACCAGTGGTCAGCGATGATGGGAGTCCAGCAATATTTGGGACCCAAGATTGAGAAATGCTGCTCTATAATATCTGCTTTCGTTCTTACTAACTTACAGTAGTCCTATAAGGTAAGATTGTACACCCCCCCCCCCATATTTGATCTTAGAGCTGGGGCCAGAGACTTGCTAAAGATTACTTAGTGAATTTGTGGCTGCAGTAAAATATGAAGTGATGATTTTTTGGTTCATTTTTCATATCCTCACATGTAAAATTAGGTAGCATTTTTCAAAAGCCTGAAGATAGCATTGGAGTGCCTAAGTTATAATGGTGCTGCACAAAGAAATATAATAGTACATCCTTTCTCTAAATTTATATCACCTTGCTCTTCACCCCTGCATAGGAAGAGGAAGACTTGCAATATGAAGAAGAAATATTGCGCAACCCCTTCTCTGTTAAGTGCTGGATCCGCTACATTGAGTTCAAGCAAAATGCTCCTAAGCATATCTTGAATCTGATCTATGAGAGAGCTCTTAAGGAATTGCCAGGCAGGTATGCACTTGTGTCTCTTTCTTTTATGTAAAGTTCTTTAGCAAACTGCATGAAGGTAGTAGGGTAACCTTTTTCAATCCAGATTTTCATAAGGCATTGTTGTATTAAAAATGTAAATGAAAGGCTAACTCTTAACTTCTCCAGAATTGAGGGGAGTTTCTTATGATCTGTTTCTGGTCTCTTCTGAAAGCATACAGGAATACCCTCAACAGATGGAACCCCTTGCTGTCCCTGTTGATGTTTCCCTGGTTTATTTCAGGAGCAAGGCACTATGATCACCCAACTCCCTTTGTAATGAGAGCTGGGAGCAACATGGCAAAATCTTTTACTTTAATGTTAACAGTTGCCCCCTTTGTGTTTTGCAGCTACAAGCTGTGGTATAATTATCTCAAGCAGCGACGGAAGCAGGTAAAGAGCAAGTGTGTAACAGATCCCAGCTATGAAGAAGTGAACAACTGTCATGAGCGTGCCCTTGTCTTCATGCACAAGGTACAGTGGTTGGTGATATGCTTAGAGGGCTGGTAACACCTGGGAAAAGTGATTCAATCATAATGGCTGCTATTCTGGCTAGGTTATGACGATGTCTATGTGAAGGCCTCACATATGTTTTGATTCCAGAGCTGTTTCTCAGATGTGTGCATATGTGGAGTGCAATAATGGCTCTAGTATACCACTTTCAATTCTCTTAAAAACAACAATCTTTAGCCTAAATCTTGAGTTTGTCTCAGAAACTGTTGTAGATGCCACATAGCAATGGGAAGGAAATGATAAAAATAACGGGGGAGCTCCTTCCTTAAGAAGAAAGCCTTAACGAAAATCACTGAAGGGTTTATAAACTGATGAGCCATTTTGTAGAGAATTTTTTATTCAAAACACTAGCACTTGAGTCTCCTAGTGAAATTTGATATCTATCTGTGTATAAGACGCCCCCAAATTTTGGACATTATTTTTTAGGGGGGGAACCTAGTTTATACACAGAAAAATATGGTAATTGATTGCAATAGGTTTAGGATAAGCAAAAAGGAAATGCACAAAAGTTGTTCGACACTGTTTCGGACGGCCAAATCCTGGCTATGTCTGGGAAATTCCAGACGTATGGCAACCCTAGTATTACAAAGTGTGGAGTTTGCAAGTAAGTTTGTTGGTTTTTTGATTAAAGAAATAGATAAGCAGAATTTCTAAAAATGGAACAGCTGTATTCAGAGGCAGTGACTTGCTTGACTGCTGCATGCTAGATGCAAGCCACTGTTGTTGTCATAGCCCACTTGTGAACTTCCTAGTCACATATGTGTAGCCACTATTAGAAGCAGGCTGTGGACAATGTTAACCTTTGACCGGATCCCCAAAGGGAGTTGCTATTTACTTATTATTATTCTGTCTGATTGTAGATGCCTCGGATATGGCTAGATTACTGCCAGTTTCTTATGGACCAGTGTCGGATCACCCGCACCCGTAGGACCTTTGACCGAGCCCTCCGGGCCCTGCCCATCACACAGCACCATCGTATCTGGCCACTCTACCTGAAGTTTGTGCGCCTGTATCCATTACCCGAGACAGCTGTACGGGTCTACCGCAGGTACCTGAAGGTAAGGGAGCCCACATGTCCCCAACTAATTTGTCTTGCCAAACTCTTCCACCTCTGAGCCATCTGCGTAATCTTTGTAGAGAAGGTGTTGTCTTCCTTGTGCAATGACTGCTTAAATGGGTTTCTTCTCTTTTAGGCTCCTTTTCATTATTTGCACTAAATGAATTCTTGTCCTGCTTTTAGTCTTGTGCATAGCCCTTGCGAAACTTCTACTGGAATACTATACTGTATTTGACTTGGGTACTCATAGTTTTTGGAAGTGGCTAGAGAAGGTACAGAGAGATCAGAAGGCTGTGGAACAAATTCTTCAATAGCACCAAAATATTTGATTGATTTCATTTATGACAGAGAAAAATAAAATTGCTTTTTCAGCAAAGAGAAATCCCCTCTCAAAGGGAGAGTATTGGACAAAAGTGTTATTTAATTGGGTACCTCTCTAGATCAGATCAGGGAGACTTTCCAGAAATACTAATGCACCGAGGGCCTTCTCGGTAGTGGCGCCCACCCTGTGGAACACCCTCCCTTCAGATGTGAAGGAAATAAGCAGCTATACTATCTTTAAAAGACATCTGAAGGCAGCCCTGTTTAGGGAAGTTAATGCTGTATTGTTTTTAACACTCGATTGGGAGCCGCCCAGAATATTATTATTCATTGTGTTAACCCAAGAACTGTCCTTCAGCTGGGAGTTGAGATGCAGAAACTTGTTGTAAATTACATCAGTGGCGCCCAATAATTTTCTTTTTTCTGTTATTTTTAAAGAAACCGAGACACCAGATGCAAAGGAAGCCACAAACCCTTAACCTTTAGTGGTTTCACAGAACAGGAAATTTCAGCAGGGACAGGTTTTTTGCAGCCCTACATGACAAATTCCCCCTTATATACATCTGGTAAAGATGCAATGCGCTTGTACTTTTTGTGTATCTGATCACCATACAGCGAGGATAAATGAACCTATGCCAACTCTTAAGTAGATCCTGCATTGCAAATGGACTTAAAGAGGGGTTCTGGGTCTGAAACCCTTTGCTTAGGACTCCTGAACTAGGACACCTCTTTACAAAATGTTGTCTGCTCTAAATCTGTAGATAGTATTCTGTTTAATCTCCTCCTGTTTTTTATTTTAATTTTGGAAGAAGTGGAAATTTTGTCATGTTGCATAAAAGAAATCACACTTGTTCCCCCCGACAAATTTTAATTAGCTTTAACACACTATGCACAAAAGGTTGTAAGCTACTCTTTGTATTCTTAGCTAACCTTGAGCTGGCACTTCTAGCAGTGTTGCAATTAATTTACATTAGCCCTTCTACTGCCACTATTTTGGTCTTGTCAGCATTCTGGTGGATTCTGAGCTGTATGCGTTTTTATGTTGCAGCTGAGCCCGGAGAATGCTGAGGAATATATTGAGTACCTGCGCTCCATTGACCGCCTGGATGAGGCTGCTGTCCGCCTTGCCGCTGTGGTGAATGATGAACGCTTCATCTCCAAGGAGGGGAAATCCAACTATCAAGTGAGGCTCATGGTAGCTGGCAGTCAGCCCTCCAAAATTATGTGGAGGATCTCTCTTCTCCTTCATCCAAAGACGCCTGCTGCAGAACAACCTGTACACTTGATGCTTTTCCTGCCTCTCAGCGTTGCTAAGATCTCTCTGACACCTTGTCCTCTCCGTTGCAGCTGTGGCACGAGCTCTGTGACCTCATCTCGCAGAATCCGGACAAGGTGAAGTCGCTCAATGTGGGGGCCATAATCCGGGGCGGCCTGACTCGCTTCACCGACCAGCTGGGCAAGCTATGGTGTTCCTTGGCAGACTACTACATCCGCAGTGGGCATTTTGAGAAGGTAGTCCCCTGGGCCTGAGGGTTTGTGCTGTGATGCAGGGACTTGGCTGGAGTCACATCCCAGGGGGAACTTCAAAATGGCACAGAGTGTAATGTTCAAGTCTTTCAGCTATTTCCTCTTAAATTCCTTATTCATCTGGTCTGAGCAAGACCTCACCTTTATTTGGTGAAAATCTTGGGTTGGAGACAGACATTAATTTTTATGAAGGGCTGAAGACAGTTTGAACAACAGTCTGCTAGTAATGGTAAATGCATGCCACCCACACGTACCCCTACTAAGCAGACGTTATAGGTGTTTCTATTGCTCTGAAACCCTTTTTGACCAGAAGGGAAGCCTCTTTTAGATCACTTTGAACTCACTTAAAAAGAGCTATTGTCTGTCTCCACTCTTCTCCTAATTCACTCTTTTAAATAAGGCGTTTACTGAGCTTGTAGGGATCAGATAATGAACAGTTGGCAAAATAACAAACAGAAATCCTTACAAGCCACCAAACAAAAATGGAAATGGAAGAATCTGGAAGATTGGCAATAGAGGACAGTTACCTAGCATAGAGGAGGGACAAAGGATAGTGGGAGTATCTTCTATGATTTTCTTCTTTTATTATATTATTTCTGTTCTGCTTTCTCCCCATCAGAAGAATTCATAGTGTCTCATAATACATGAAGTGTTCCAAGTTTGTGAAAAGTCACTAGGGAAAACAAATAAGAATCCTAGTGCTTTCTGGGGTGACTGTACATAACAAGCAGGATTTTCATGTCGTAATGTCATGCCAGGTAGATTTTTAGAAATCATTGTTTGTTTGTTTTTTTAATTGGTACTGAGGTCAGCAGACAGGTGAAAAAAAATGTAATGTATGGACAACCAGAGGAGACTGAGAATTAGTACTCAATAACGTCTTCTCTCCTTTGGGACATCTGAACAAGCCCTCAGTTGTTCAGGTTTAAACTTCTGGGTGATCCTGTAACTTGATTCCTCCTCACAGTAGAATCAAAGGCAAAGGCATTTAGCCCAGAGGTTTTCAACCTTTTTGAGTCCACGGCTCCCTTGACCAACTACATTCTTTCTGCGGCTCCCCTGTGGGGCTCAGGAGCCCAGTTACGTCACCCCTTGCCTGCAGAGCTGGCAGCCTCTCATCCTTTTTGGAACATCCTCCCTTGTGTAGGGTTCCCTCAGCCGCCTCTCCACTCTTCTGGGCAGCTGCATCTGCCACCCCTAGTCTCTGAGTTGCACCCCCCCCCCCCCCGAGAGATGCCTAAATATAGGGTTGAGCTCTGAAAGAAGTTAGAATGCAGTAGTCACTTTGGATTGAGTTGCGGGTACCTGCTCTTTCTTGGCATGGGAAGTTCATGTTGCCTGTTCCAAATAACCTCTTTGTAGATCATTTTCATCCCAGAGGCAGTTCCTCTTGGCCCACCGTTTCCTCCCACAATAAGAAAAAGCTTTGAGTTCCATATAAGTGGATACGTCTTGAGTGGTGATCTGTGCTTTCTTAAGAGCATTTCCCATGAAAACCATTAGAGAACTCGAAGCTGCTTGGTAGCTGGCCGTGGGAACAGAGACCACAGGCATTGCTTTGCAGACTGTAATCCCTTCACCCTCTCTGTCTTAGGCTCGCGATGTCTACGAAGAAGCCATACAGACTGTGATGACAGTGCGGGATTTCACTCAGGTGTTCGACAGCTACGCCCAATTTGAGGAGAGCATGATTGCTGCCAAGATGGAGACCAGCTCTGAGATGGGACGTGAGGAGGAGGGTAAGAGCAGCTCAGGTGGTAGGAAGCAGGTGCTGCTCCTCCTTCCCTTTCAGAAGAGAAGAAATTCTTCTCCAGACTGCATCTAGGAGAATGCATGTCGGAGTTGCTGAGACTCCTGAGGATGTCTCAGTTCTCCCTAAACTTTTTCAAGTTGTGATGGACGTTTCTCCCTGGGGTTGCATCATTGATGCATTGATGAAGCCTTATGTTAAAAGAGCTTCCCTCTCCTTTGGCCATTGAATGTGGACCCAGCAATTCTTAATTCGTATCCTTGCATTTTGTGGACATCCTTTGGAGCTTGGGAGATGAATAGATAGATAGATGATAGATAGATAGATAGATAGATAGATAGATAGATATTCTCATATTAAATCCTGCCCTTCCTCCCAAAGGAACTCAGGGCATAGCTATAGGTATGGAATGTGTAGGTGAGAAAATAGAGGGGGAATTTCAGCTGCAAGTAGCTGCCTTCCTGCACCATCTCTCATTCCTGCTCTTTTGCCCCCCCCCCCCCCGGGAAACAGATGACGTGGACCTGGAGCTGCGCCTGGCTCGCTTTGAGCAGCTGATCACACGCCGGCCCTTGCTTCTTAACAGTGTCCTCTTGCGCCAGAATCCTCACAACGTCCACGAGTGGCACAAGCGGGTGAAGCTGTATGAAGGCAAGCCTCGCGAGGTAAGGAAATCCCCACAGTAGGGATTGCACGAGCAGACCCAGCGCTGGGAACGAGGGAGCTGCTGAACCTTCAAGCTAGCGCGTTCCCCTTCTGTTAAACACTGGGTTGCAGCATCAGTGATGAATGGCAAAGTTTTGGGTATGGAGCTGAATCTGAATACCCTCCAAGGAGTTGCTTCCACCCAACGTTGGTCATGTCACTGATGGAAGTTGACACAGGATTTCATCCACTGGGGCTCCCTCCACCCCAAGCAAATTTCATGAAGTTTCAAAAAGCTTCTGTCTACTAATGGGTGCTCAGCACACTGGAGTTTCCACGTTTGCTCAGAAGGGCATTCATAGATGGGTACTCATGCTGGTCTAATTAAGCTGCTGCCTGGAAGACTGACCTGCCACACAGGGCTGAGCTGGGAATGGAGAGCCAGTTCTCCCACTTGTCACCATCCAGTGGCCTTCTAGATCTGCTGAGAAGCAGGCTGTTTTCCAGAATAAAAACTTCATTGGGATTGTACTCGTTGGCACTTCTCACTTCCTCTATGTTGTGCTTCGCAGCTACAGCCACGAAACCGTACAGGAAGGAAGGAACCTAGGAACCTGCCAGAGCTCACTCTTTTCTTTTCTTCTACCTCTCTCCCTGCTTCCTCCAGATCATCAACACATACACAGAAGCGGTTCAGACTGTCGACCCCTTTAAAGCCACCGGAAAGACACATACGCTGTGGGTTTCTTTTGCCAAATTCTACGAGGTCAATGGACAGATTGAAGACGTGAGTGATGCATGGGTTTGGGAGGCTAACGCTGCTCTGTCCTTGCCTTTCGAAATGTTTCCTGCCTTACTTTCCTGGCTGCTGCCCAGAAGCACAACAGACCCTTCACCACAGCTGCCTCAGGCTTAACTCCATGCATTTTTGTTACTGTGTTTCATTCTTCTTGTAAATTGATTCAGGGATTTTGGTTGTGGTGAGCGAGTCTTATATTCAGTCAACCTAACCCAAACTCCGGGAAGCCACCATCCTTGTGGATGCAGCATTTCTTGGATGACCTGCCCCACCACTTAGCCTAGTCCAAGGAGAGGAGATGCTGAAACTGGGGGCTCTTTCTGGCCCTGCTTTCCCCCTCACCTTGCCTACCTTACTTGTTCCCAGGCCAGAACCATTTTTGAAAAGGCTACCAAGGTCAACTTCAAGCAAGTGGATGAGCTGGCCAGCGTGTGGTGCGAATATGGCGAGATGGAGTTGCGGCACGAGAACTATGACCAAGCGCTGCGCATCCTGCGGGTGAGCAGAAACAGGGGGGCAGGCATCTGATAATCCAGAAGGGTTGCTTTTTGGGTTCCCAGAGGATTACTTCGGAGTTAAGGGCGTATAGTCATGCAATCAAAAAGAAGACTCCTTTCTTCTGTCCACATCTCCCTGAATGGAGTTGGAGCTCTAGTGGTTGAATCACAGGGAAGCACCGTTATTAGCTGAATGGTGCGCTGTGGCTAAATGAGAAACCAGGAAACCAAGATTTCTAAGCTTTTGTATTTCTAACAATGTGAGGCCACCCAATTTCCTGTCTGCAGAGATAATTTATATCTAAAGAGCGGGAGAGATACATTCTAAGGGTGGGATTCAACTAAGTTGTTGCAAGCGCAAAGCGAGGTCTGTTCCCACAACAGCATTCCTCTACACACACACACACACACACACACACACACACACACACACACACACCAAAAGAAAATCTGCTCTGGAAGTTAGAGGATCCTCAGAACAGGTTTAGAGGGCACACGGGGAGAAGGGAGGACGTCTTCTTGCTTGAGCAGTCCTTGTTCCCCATGTGCATACCCCACTTAGTGCTATGTGAATTCTACCCTTAATCATCAGGGTGTGCTGCTAGACTTCCATAGGCTTCTCCCACTTTCACCGGCATCTCTTTTCTCTTGTTCCTTCAGAAAGCCACAGCCATCCCAGCTAAGAAAGCAGAGTATTTTGATTCCTCAGAACCTGTGCAGAACCGTGTCTACAAGTCCCTCAAGGTTTGGTCTATGTTGGCTGACCTGGAAGAAAGTCTTGGCACCTTCAAGGTAAGTGGCCTTTCCTGGCCTCCATTGTCTGCCAGAGCCTTCTGGAGTTGTGGGAAGGGTAAGCGCCAACTTTTCCTGTCTGGAGCAGTCATGGAAGCCTGCCTCATCCAGACAGGAAAAGCATTAGCTTTGGGTTTCTGTTCTTCTTTCCTATCATGGCACTTCTCTCTGGCTGTTTTAAGTATTATTCAATCAGCTTTAATCGCCTTCTGTCCAGAAGTGTCTGAGAAGTATCCAAGGAAGCAAGTACTGTGGGCAGTAAATGTCTCCTTGAACTGGCAGGGAGAGACAGAATAAGGGTCAGCATCTGGGAATTAGACTAAAGACAAATTAGAAACCCGGCTCCAGTTTAGCAGGCAAAAGGATTAACCACTGGGACAAGCTGTGCAGAAAGTGAATGACTTTTTGCCACTTCAGTAGCCCTCCCAAAACAGTCGTCTTCTTTTTTTAAAAAAAGCTTTAGCTATTGCATAGAACGCAAGGCCTGGAAGATGTGAGGAGGTCCAACTGACAGTGATAAATTAGGGGAAGATGATTTGACATACATTTATTCTTTTTTATTTTTCTTATACCTTCAAAATTTGTTTCTTGTTTTTTACTTTTGTATTTTTGAACTTGTGAAACTATGGAAAGAAACACAATAAAAAATATTTATTAAAAAAAAAAAAGCTTTAGCTAGGCACAAATGAGCTGGTTTTTGAATTGGCATTCCTTGGCTTTTCAGTGGCACAAAATCAGTGGTTAGGTATTCCGTAGACCACTTGGTTTGGTAGCTAATGCTATACTTGGAGATCTTCTGAACCACCCAAAATGACAGACCCTCACTGTTTCCTAGTCATCTTTAAGCTATTCTAGGGACTGTACCCTCCTCTCCTCCCCTTTCACCATGGCTTTGGCTTTGAAATAGTATGATGCTGAGGCATGGAGAGGGGCTGTCATGCTCCATCAGCTGCTTCCTGTGCCTGGCTGGAGAGTAGCACTGGGCCCAGAGAACTGGCTCTGTTACATGGAGTCAGTAGCAGAGCAGCCTTGCACAACTCAAGCCCCTGACTTCCCGTTCCCTGAAGCGAAGTCTCTACTTCAAGAAACCGTGGGTTTTGGTACCCATAGCTTCTTTCAGCATATTTATCTGGGCTCTCCTGACTTCTTTCCTGCCTTCAGTGTTTCCCCCTTTTATACATGATTATTTCTAGCTAGCCTTTTAGAAGCGGCTGGCATATTTTTTAATGCATTTCCCTTTTCTCTTGGTTTTAATGTATCTATGTGAGGTTTATTGTCGGTTTGGTTGCAAGTTGCTGTGGATTGCCTTGGACAAGATAGTTGACAAATTTAATCGATAAATAAAACACTATGTGAAGCACACAGCAGTCTGTAGCTACAGTTCTTGCTCCCATATTTTCTGACAATCCAACTGGGGCCTACTGATTCCCTTTGAAGGTAATAGGGAGCCTTGTTTACCGCTTGCCTTGAGCAGCTGTGGGCAGCAGCCCTGCCAGCTCTGCAATAAAAGACCTGTATTGACCACAGGGACTTGTTTCCTCCCTCCTGATCTCCTCCCTCTGTATCTCTGGGCATAGCTGGGGAAGGGACAGTAACTGAGGGCCCCAAGCTGTCTGTAACTTGGCTGTCTCTTTGTGGTTCAGCCTAATATTGAAGTTTCTTTATGTCACCACTCCTAGTCTACTAAAGCCGTGTATGACCGCATTCTGGACCTGCGCATTGCCACCCCACAAATCATCATTAACTATGGCCTCTTCCTGGAAGAGCACAGCTACTTTGAAGAGAGCTTCAAGGTGAGTTGGCCGTATCAATACCTCTGTCTGCTCTCATAGCAGCTGGGGGAGTGGGAAGTTGCCCATCTGGTTGGTTTGGGAGCCACTGAATCGTAAAAGCTGCCTGCTGCAAGCTGTGGAGCTTGAGAGAGAGGACCTTGGGCTCAAAATATCTACAGTGTGTGGTGTAGCAGAGCGGAACTCTGCAGATCCTACATCTCTGTAGGAGATGCTAATCTTACCTTTGAAAAGATTAGCATGGAGGGTAGGATTCAGCTAATGGGTCCCGTGATTCATTCCTTGGCATCTCCAGTTTAAAAGACCCTCAGGTAGCAAAGCTGGGAAAATATTTATCTATTTTGGAGATAGTGGGTTGCTGCTGTCAGCCAGAGCAGATAATACTGGACTACGTAGACCACAATCACCTGACTCAAGATGGTGGTTTTCATATAGGTAAGAGTATACCAACAAGAAGAAAGCTTTTGCTGTCTTTTTCATACCATTCCCTCTCTCCGGCAGGCGTATGAGAGGGGCATCTCATTGTTCAAGTGGCCAAACGTGTATGACATTTGGAACACCTATCTTACCAAATTCACCGACCGCTATGGTGGCAAGAAGTTGGAGCGTGCACGGGACCTCTTTGAACAGGCTCTAGATGGCTGCCCCCAGAAATACGCTAAAAGTAAGCGGAACTGTGCTCTGTTGCAAGGGAGCAGAGGCAGTAAAAGCCTGGGGGTGGGAGCTGATAAATAATGGGAAATGCCCAGTCCTGTTTTCCTGGGCAACGGAAGCTGAGATACAGGAAACAGCAAGGCCAAAGCTAGAGGACTTGCTCTCAACGCGAGCCAGAGGACATCTGCATCCATAACCCAGTGGTTGCCATCGTGGTGTTCTCCAGAGGTTGTGGATTGCAGTTCCCATCTGCCTCAACTGGGCTGGCTTAGCCAGTAGTCTGGGATCATGGGAGTTGTAGTTCAAAACAACTGAAAACTACCCCTTAGGGTAGCCAATCTGTATTAAGGTTTGATAAGTTCCTGTCCAGCAGGAGCCATTGAGATGGAGAGAACATCTCTGTCACATCCTCTTCAGTGCAAGAGGGCAATCTGAATAATTCTCCCTTGGGGCAGTTCTTATTTAAAACTTTTCCTATGGTATCTGGAGTGTCACTAACGTAGTCCATACAGGGCCAAAATATCTTGGTGAGAAGAGGTGACCCAAAGATTGGGGGTGGGGTAGGAATGTAGTTTTGCTTTCATTTCTTCTCTGTTCACAGCTATCTACCTGCTGTATGCCAAACTGGAGGAAGAATATGGGCTGGCACGCCATGCCATGGCAGTGTATGAGAGGGCCACTCAGGCTGTGCAGCCTTCGGAGCAGTATGACATGTACAATATCTACATCAAGAGAGCAGCTGAAATCTATGGGGTCACACACACACGTAGCATCTACGAGAAGGCTATTGAGGTTAGTTCCTTCTTTCCAAATAAATAATGCTGTGTTTAAAACTCCAGGATGAGTCTCTTGCTGTCGCCTAGAGATGAACTAGTCTGCTAGGTAATGGCTGAATAGGATTGTGTTCCCTTATATGATATGGGGTAAATCCAAATACAGCTTCTGTAATCACTATTACAACTATGAGGATATTGTGCAATATGCTGTTTTTGCTCTTATTCAGCACAGGTCAAAGTGTTGAGTGCTACCTTTTTATAAAGCCCTATACAGCTTGGGATACTTCCCAGAGACACCTGCTTGTGCCCTGAGGTCCACTTCAGAAACAGGGCTGAGAGTGAGCCAGTCCCTTTGATTGCGACCCCCAACCTTTGGGAGGCTCACTTGGTGTCCACACAAATCTTTGTCATCATGCAACAGGACTGCTTAGCATCAATTCAGCTTGTGTCTTTTTCTGCTGCTGTGCTCTTATTGCGTCCCTTTCGGTTTGCAATATGTGTTTGGATGCTTTTGTTTTTAACTCGTTAGCCATTTTAGAAACATTGGCGGTCAGGGTGCAATTTTAACACGTATCCCCATTGCAGGTGCTGACAGATGAACACGCTCGGGAGATGTGCCTGCGCTTTGCTGACATGGAGTGCAAGCTGGGCGAAATAGACCGAGCTCGGGCCATCTATTCCTACTGTTCGCAGATGTGTGATCCCCGAGTAAGTCACCTGGTGGACTCTCCTTTGTGAGAAGTTTCTAATTAAGTTGGATGGCCATCTGTCAGGGGTTCTTTAGCTGCGATTCCTGCGTTGCAGGGGGTTGGACTAGTTGACCCTCGGGGACCCTTCCAACTCTACAATTCTATGATCTCTCCCACACACTAGAGAACTAGTCATGCATCTGCCTGAGCACGGCCTTTCAGGACCCAGTGTGGGAAGGTGAGAAAAGCTAGCTGTCCATTATGTTCAAGGATAACTCTATCAGCATTATTGTTATTTATTATAACAACTTATGTGCAAGGATTTTAATTTGTGGTGCAGAAGATACACTGCACAGGAACAACTCATCTCTGTACACAGACACACCTCCGTGTTGCTTTTCCCAAGCAGAGCTCAAGGGAAAGACTAGTGAAGCAGGAAGGAGACGTTCCGCTTGATCTGTTGAACTTCGCAGTGACTGCCTTCTTTCCCACCCCACCCCTCAAAACACTTTTTCTTCTCCTGCCAGACTACTGCCACTTTCTGGCAGACATGGAAGGAATTTGAGATCCGGCATGGGAACGAAGACACTATCCGGGAGATGCTTCGCATTAAACGAAGCGTGCAAGCAACCTACAACACACAAGTCAACTTCATGGCCTCTCAGATGCTGAAGGTGTACAGCAATGCCACGGGCACAGGTAGGTCTCACCCCCTGCACAGGTCCCGGCAGAGAGGGGTGTCTGCTGCTACATCTCCGGTTCCGTTTTAACCCTCTGCCCCTCCCTCCTGCTTGTCTTTGGGTTTCAGTGTCTGACCTGGCACCTGGGCAGAGTGGCATGGATGACATGAAACTGTTAGAGCAGCGGGCGGAGCAGTTGGCAGCTGAAGCGGAGCGAGATCAGCCCCAAGCGAAGGAGAAGATCCTGTTTGTCAGGTGAGTGTACTGCAGGCCAGGGAGACTTGCTTAACCTCTTCGCTGTAGGTCACCACCCAGCATGCAATACACCAGGGGTCATATTTCAGGTTGGGCAAGAACCAAGCTGTTTGTCATAAGCTTGGAGAGTTGTAGAAGTGGGGATGGCAGCACTAGGTGGCTGCTGCTGGAAGTGGGAAAACATGCAGTGTTCTTGCTGTGAGAAACTAGGCAGTAGACAGAATCTATTTAATGTGCAGTGTACATTACTTTTTATCTTAATGCATGTATGTTCTGGTTAGAGGTTTTAAAAATATTTTCCCCTGGAATTTGGGTAGTAGAAGAGGCACAGAAGTATAGCCAGGGCCACAGAAACCGCCTTGTGCCTACTGTCTCCACTACTTCAAACTTTTTTTTGTGGTTGTTGGGCCGGGGAAGAGACATTTTTAAACAACTGATCAGTTCTTCCATCTGCTTTGTTAAAATTCTGTATGTGTCCACATGTACGCAAGTTGGATAGGTAGTGGAATTCTAGTTCTTACCTTGATTAAACTTGTGGCTCTCTTGGGTAGTGGCAGGCACTCACTGTCAGACCCAAGCTGGGCTTTGTCGTTACATGACTTGATCCGGGAGTCTTGTCTACTAAATGTTATGGTGAGAAGTTTAAGATATTGACATTAGACTAGAGGGAGGAGTGTAGCAATGCTGTGACTTATGTTTTAACCTCCAGTGGCCACTTCGCTGTGCATTTTTGTTCTGTTTTGCCTTGATGGTTGTTACAGTGAAGCCAAATGCATTTACAGTGGTGCCCCGCAAGACGAATGCCTCGCAAGATGAAAAACCTGCTAGATGAAAGGGTTTTCCGTTTTTCGATGTGCTTCGCAAGACGATAACGTCTTGCGAGTCTTGCGGTTTTTTTCGCTCCCCCCCCCCCCTTTTTCTAAGCCGCTAATAGCCTTTTAGCCGCTAAGCCTTTAATAGCCGCTAATAGCGCTAATCCGCTAATAGGGTTGCTTCGCAAGACGAAAAAACCGCTAGACGAAGAGACTCGCGGAACGGAGTATTTTCGTCTTGCGAGGCACCACTGTAATGCATTTATGGTCATGCGGATAGTGAAGCTGTAGAGTTGAGTCTGGACAGTGTTCTTGAAGCTACAAACATGAGTCTGACCAAACTGCGGGAGACAGTGGAAGACAGAAGTGCCTGGCGTGCTCTGGTCCATGGGGTCACGAAGAGTCGGACACAACTAAACAACAACAACAAGAGTTGAGTCAACGCTGCAGGTTCTAATAGTTGGTGTAGCTTATCTAGTGGCTTTCAGTTGCAGCCTGCAGTAGAGAAGAGACATGTGAACCTGTAAAGCCAGCTTGATCTTCTCAGGATGGACCTGTTTCCTGCAGTATAGGCATGGGGCAGTCACTGTGTGAATAATATTTTGCTGGCTCCTGTACGATTCACCAGTTTCTTGTTCCTTATTTCTAGGAGTGATGCTTCCCGCAGTGAGCTGGCTGAACTCTCCAAACAGGCTAATCCTGATGAGATAGACATTGATTTGGATGATGGAGATGAGAGTGAGGATAATGAGCCTGACGGTAAGTAAGAGACGGTGCTGTATGGTCTAGTTTTTGAAGCGAATAGGTACAGACTAGGGTTTACCAGTAGATCTCTAGATGATTTGCAACAGAGCAGCAAGGGTTTCTGATCTGCCAGGTCTCTAAAAAGTCCCCACACATGAAAAAGGGGGATTGCTGAAGATACTTTTGGCAAAACTAAGAGTATATTTTTGTGTGAAAAAGAGAGTTCAGCTTAGTTCTGGCACAAATCAGAAATGGTTGCTAGAATGCTGAGGTCCAACCCAGCAAAGTCATTTCTCTAAGCCTGACATCTGACTGTTCTTGCTTTATATTGATTATCCCAAATCTTCTCTTCTCCTACAGAGGTGCAGCTGGAGCAGAAGAGTGTTCCTTCCGCTGTGTTTGGAGGCCTTAAGGATGATTGAGCGGCTGCAGATGGATGAACTGCATTTGAACTAGGGCTACAGGTGTTGTATCTGTATAAGCTGGGCTTGGTGTAATTTGTTTGTTTTCCTTGATAGTATCCTTTTCTATTCTGTCACGTTGCTATTTATAAAATCTTTTTATCAAATGTCTGGTGTAGGTCTGTATGGGAAACTAGCTCAATTGGTTAGAGCATGGTGTTGGCAACGCCAAGGTTGCAGTTTCAATCCCTGTAAGGGACAGCTACAAATTTGGGCATTGCAAGGGGTTGGACTGGATGATCCTCAGGGTCCCTTCCAGCTCTATGAGAAAAGGTGGGCAACAATGCCAGCTGTAACCTGCCCTGCCAGCTGCTAGTTTGGCATACTTTTCATTCCTGAAACTCTAACTCTCCTAAGCTTAAAAAGTAATAAAAGGGGCTTCTTCAATTTATGTCAAACACTGCTTTCAGTTCAGTGGCATGTTCAATACAATGGAGTGCTTAACCCCCAGCTTCCTAATGGAATTTCCTTAACTGTGCTGCTGATAAGAATTCATCCTCTCTCACTAGCTTAACTGTTGTGACAACAGTTACTTCATAAGATCCTGGCAGCTTAAAGCAGACTTGTGAATAAGCTCTTGATGTTTAGGAACAATGAGCATTAAGGGAAGGGGGTTAAGCAGTAGTGATGAGGTTGTTACCACATACCTTCCGTGAATGCCGATATATAATTTGTCTTTCCTGCTATAGCAGTTTCTCCCAAGTCCTGTTCTTAAGTATATTCCTGTCCTGCTTCGTCATGCTTATGGGGGCAAGTCCAACAAATAGCTGGGTGGAACAGGGAGAATGACCTTACTTCCTTCTACCAACCAGCTGAACACCTACCAAACCTTCACTGCTTTCAAGGAAGCAATGCTTAATTAAACCCAAACAAGGAAACAGCAGCTGGTCACACCCCAGTAGTTCTATCCCTGCATTAAACATGGAGCAAGTGCACAAACATCCGACAAAAAGGGCTTTAAAATGGCTAGACTCCTAGCTTCCCCGTGCCTCTGCGCTGCTATCCAGAACAGCTGAGTAATGGGCACAGGCTGAAGCTGAAGGCAGACACTTGCAACATAAAGCCAATTATAGAGAGAAAGGAAAGGCAGGCTTTCAAAACCAGAGACACAATCTGCCGCCAGTGTCTTTTATTCACCCCACTCTGTGTGGGATGGAAGGACACCAAGTAATGATCAGCAAAGAGTTCATTTAAGTTACTTTATTAAGCAGCCAGGGACAAAGTTCCCACCTGCCCTTTTAATTTTTTTAACACCAACCCTGCACTATACTGTATCCCCAAACACCTACATGACATTCGGTCATCAACAAGCAACCACGAGAGACCTGGAATAAAGTTGAACAAGACAGAACCCCAAGCTGAACAGGATTGGCTTCCCCCAGCTCCCTCCTGCACTCTGCCCCGAGAGCAACTGCTACCCCAAAAGAGCAGGAGGCGGAGGAAAAGACCCAGACAGCAAGTGGGCCGGGTAGGGGGTGGGGGAGGAGAGAAAGAATAGAGGGTAGAAGCCCCTCAGTGCCCAGGCCTCCTCTGGCTCTTGGGGAGGACAACTGAAGGAGCAGCCTACATTCACTGCCTGCTACAGCCCAGAGGTGCAGCTCTAAACTGGTAAGGAAGGAAGGGAGTTTGCATTTTCCATTTGGCAGCTCAGTTCAGGATCCACAGAGGCCTGCTCTGTGACTACAGCAACTCCCAGCTTCTAAATATTTTGAATGAGAATGGCCAGCTGAAGCTTGCCAAATTCACAGGCTCCCTGCCACCCCCCAAAATGCCTGCTAAAAGTTATGACATGTAAACAGCCCTTGCCCATCCCTACACCAAGTAGCCCTTGTGAACAAGGGAGCAGGGGGGAAAAGCCCAAAGGGGAAGTGGGGAAGGAAAAAAGACAAAACTCCAAAGGAGGAAACATCCATCCACACACACACACACACACACACACACACACACACACACACACACACCTTGTTCTGTGCTACCCTCCCCCCACCATGCCTATCTCCATATACAAATTCACCCTGCCCCACTGTTCCAAATGCAATTTGTTCCTTTTTATATACAAATAATTGAAAAATCATTAAATAGCTCCAAGATATATATATATATCTATATATATATGTATAAGTATGTATAAATATAAACAGGGGCACCCAGGGAAACAAGAAACCCCGAACAGAACCAAAGAAGGCCTGGGCCCCGTTCCCCAGGCAAGCAGGAATCAGAGAGAGAGACCCTTCATTGCTGTGGTGGTGGACCAACATTCAGGTGGTGGCTGGAGGCAGACAGAGCATGCAGGAGCCCAGACGAGCGCACACAGGCCGCATGTAGGGCAGTGTCACTATGGCAACTCTGAGCCTCTAGATTATCATGGGATTTGGCAGTTTCCAGAGCATCTGTCAACAACCCCCCCCCCCCAAAAAAAAAGCAGTCTCCTTAGAACTGGCATCAGAACTATGCACAAGACTCCTGTGTGGCTCTGATCCAGCCAGAGATAACGCTGGTCCAGTACAAGATGTAGCCCCCTGCTTAACAGACCCATCTACCCAAGCCACCCATTTTGGAAGGCTATGTGTAGGGTTCCATGTATCCAACTTGGGCCGGCAACCTAAGAAGTAGCAGCTCTAAAGTCCAGGCAGAGAAAAGCAGTAGACGGGCTGAGGTTGGAAAGGCCTGGCTATTTTGGTGTGCCTGGCTTCTTGGGGGTGCCTGGCTTCTTGGTCTGCCAGAGGTGTCCTTGGATGGTGAAGGCATCCACACTCATGGACATGGTCTTGCTGGGAATCTGCGTGAAGCGCTTACGGTCGGAGCTGTACTTGTAGATGCCCTCAATCATGGCCAGAGTGATGGTGCGCGGCCCGTAGCCTGCCAGGCGCGTCAGTTCCTCCGTCTCTGGCGACAGGGTGTACAGCGCCCGGAACTGGCAGCTCGAATCACGGAACAGGATGAGGAAGTGATTGGCTTTGCTCTTCTCCACTTCCTAAAATGGAGGGGGGCAGGGAGGAAGATGCGTGTAAAACAGGAGTAAGAATCAAGTCGAGGCGCATAAAACATTCCAACATTAGAAATGTCTGCAGAACCAACAACAAACACATACAGTTCTAAGTTCTTGTGAGCCAGCAGCTGTCACACATGATTTTCTTCATCTCCACTGGGAAATGGGAGACTTCTTCAGAGGCTAGAGGGCTCTCCTACCTTCTGCCAGTATGGTTCAACCGCCACTAGGCTCACAGCCAATGAAGGTGACCAAACACCTTTGCACATGGGGTTCTATGATTAACATCTCTCAGTGGTGCAGCCAGTGTGATGCTTTTATGCCGCTAGATTCTAACAGCGGAAGGTGAGGCCTTGCTGTATTAAGCAAAGCCCATGCAGAGTCAGGAGCTGGAACCAACATGATCTTCCAAATTCACAGAGATCAGAGGAAGATATCTACATGATGTGCACAGTTCAGCAAGTCGAGGGCGAAGGATGCATCTTGCCCAGGCCACAGCCATTTAACAACCTGCCATCCCACCCCATGTTATTGCCCCCTCAGCTTACCTCCAGGATGCGATTTTTCTGGGGTTCATTGACTTTGCCAGCAAGGCAGCAGTGAGACAGTGCATTGTGAATAATGTACTTATTGGACTTGGCACTGGGCTCCTTGTACAGCTTGGGTCCTGCAGAGAGAAGAAGAGTTCAGCAGAGAAGACAGGCTCACGAGGCTCCTTAAGGAAGGCAGCCCTGGCAAGACAAACAGAGATGCTTCACAAGGCAAAAGATCTGGAGGTCTCTTGATGCCCTTGCAGAGCAGGCACCAGGTCAAGACACTTTGCCAGTGCATTTGGAGAAGGAGATCTAGCAGAGCCCCCTCTGTAGTGTCACAGGAGGAAAGCTGGAATTTTCTGGAAGGGAGGACTGAGACAGCAAGAGGTTTACCTGTGTACTCTGGAATGGAGGCTGGCGAGGAAGCGGTCGATGCGTTCTCCCAGTCACGCTCCCGGTTCTGGTTGGACAGCAACCGGCTGGGGGACATTGGCCCAGAAGGAGACGCAGCTCTGCAAAACAGAAGTGCTCACCCTTAACTTCTGCAAGCGCAGCACAAACCCATTTTCCTTGGGCCTGCTACTAGCTAGAAGGCCAACCCAAATCCCACCCACCCTAGAGCACACTGCCAGGGTTTCTGCATCTCCCCTGTGCCCTCTTAATGCGTTAGAGTAACAAGGCTAAGTAGAAGTACTACAAACTCACCGAGAAGACCTCTTGATGGAGAGCGAGTTGCCAGGATCATTGGCCACTGTAGAAAGCGAGAGAGTCGACTGGGAATACACCTTGCTGAGCTTGGAGCCTAGGAATAGGCAGACACATGATCAGGAGATGGGGGCAAAGTTTACATGGCCACAGCTGTCCCTTTCCTGAACCACGGTCCCTTTGCATTCTTGCGCCACCGTGACACATGGCAGCTGTGTTTACAAGTTTTCCGCCGCCCTGCAGAGCGTGCCCAGCTCCTCTCCCATCTAGCCACAGCTCTTACCAAGGAGGCCTTTCACGGGGCTGCGCGCGAGGGCAGAGTCATCACAGAAGACGGTCTTGGGCCGCCCCTTCTTGAGGGCACGCACAGTGGTGGGCTTCTGCCGCAGCACCTTGTCCAGGTCGTCCATCAGCTTGAGCTGATGGCGCCGCTGGTATTCCAGGCGGGTGAAGTCACCGCGCCTCGGCCCCACCACTTCCTCCTCTTGCCGGGGCTGCTCCTCTGCCTGCCGCTGTCTGGAGAAGCACAGTCAAGAACACAGCCAGAGGTTAAAAGTGACCACAAGCCCACCAGGCACAGAATCTGCTATTAACCCAAAATCCACCGGGCATTTGTAGTTATAGGAAGAAGGATTCAACATCATACTAAAATGCACTGCAGCTCACCAAGTGGGCTGATCTCTCCTCTCCAGTTTTAGGGTGCGCAGCAGGGGAAACCCTACTGTGCAAATGAAAGTCCTTACGCAGGGCTTCCGCTGATGGGACTCATCAAATGAATTCTGCCCTTAGTTACTCTTTAGGTAAAATGAATTAGTTTTTCATCTGCATTCTGAAACCGCCCCTTAATGGGGGTGGGGGTATGGTAACCACAGACGCGCCTCCCAGAACTACCCCTCTTCTCTTGCAGTATGAAGCAACAATGGGAGGTGGTTGCATTCTCAGCTCATGGATCGTAACAGCCAGGTTCAGTAGGCACAACTGATGCCCTGTGTGCAAACCAAGAACATTCCCTAAAACGGGTCAGCAAACTTTTTCAGCAGGGGGCCGGTCCACTGTCCCTCAGACCTGGGGGGCGGACTATATTTTGAAGAAAAAAATGAACGAATTCCTATGCCGCGCAAATAACCCAGAGACGCATTTTAAATAAAAGGACACATTCTACTCATGTAAAAACTCGCTGATTCCCGGACTGGCAGTTTGGCCAGATCTGGCCCCCAGACCGTAGTTTGCCTACCCATGCCCTAGAACAAGGTGGGGGCTTGTAGTTCAGCAGTATCTAGAGGGAACCACATTGACTATTCCTGCTCTAGAACATGTCCCCTAGAATCCCCTGCAAATTATTCCCATAATGTTCCAAGAGAATGGTTCATCAGGTCAATGCGGGAATGTCAAAATGGTGGTTGGCTCACAAGCATCTGCCAGAGGTTACAGCGATTCCTCTGCCCTCCATAGCACAAGCAGTGAGCCCTGCTGGGGGAAGGTGCAAGCAACAGATGACACTTTGCCAGGTTATTTCCTTTACTCACACACACTTCTGCTGCCAGCTTAGAAGAAAATCTATGAGTTGAGGGCCGGCAGGAACTTATTTTGCACTAGACAATCTTGCTCACACACGAATCTCATTCTAGGCAGCAGGGTTTGTACAGGAGAAAGTCCTTGAAGATGGCACTCCAAGCAGTCAGAGTTCGTTGGCTCTACATAAGGTGGGCACATTTTGCTCCAAGAAAGATCCAGACACTGTCCTTGGAATAAGTGCAACCAATCTGTTTATTATACCCTCATTCTGAATGGCCAGGCCCTGAATCTTGCCCCTTTTGCCGTGGAAGATTGAGTGAAAAGGGCCCCATTCACACAAGGCCCCACTGTGACAGGAGAGCCATTTCCAACACAATGGGAAATCCCAGTGCATCAGAACCAATACAAAACAAATGAAGCAGTAGTTATGGATGTATAAAGCATTACTTGAGTGACTCGATTTCTGTAAGTGTTGGTGTAGCATGGGAACTGGAGAAACCAAATAGAGCAATTGGGGGGGGGTGGAACACTGGAAGCACAAGGCCTCCCACCTACCATGGCCATGCCTACAAGGAGGGCCAAGAATGAGAAGGACCCTGTGGCTTCCCCCATCCCAATCTCACCTTGCCTCCTCCTCCTTCTTCTCCTTCTCCGCCTCCTGCCATTGCTTCCTGCGCTTCGCCTCCTCAGTGCGTCGCTGCTGCCTCTCTAGGAAGCTTGCGCGCTTCTGCGCCATTTCCTCCTCAGCCTTCGCCTCATCCTGAACAAACGCAGCGAGTCAGTAGAGAGAAAGGGTGGGTGAGTCCTCTAAGATGCAGGGCCACTTTTCACTTTCAGGACAGGAGTCACGCAGCAGCCAGGCCTGTCCTTCTGGTCGGCTACAATGACAACTGGATGCTGAACTAGATTAGTCGGATCCAGCAGAGCTCTTAGGTTCTTTTTCTACCTTCCTCTGGACTGGATCCAACTGCTCTCAACCCCTCTGGAAATGCCACTCCATGTATCCTGTGTGATCCTGCCACCCATAGATATGGCTTGCCCAAAATGGGATTCCGAGCACCTACAGATAGGATCCGAATCCCAAGGGTAGGTGATAGAGAGAAGGAAAAAACTTCACATGATTTATCGATGCCTGGAGGTCCCAGGATTATCGAGCCTCAGAATGAGGTCCAAAACTGGCAGAAAGCTCAGGAACTGAGACCTCAAACTCCCACTGCAAATCCCAAGTCAACCTGGCAGAGGTCATTCTGTACATGACCCACACTCCATCCTCTCTTCGAGGCTGAGCTCTGCTTCTGGAGCTCATGCTTATGGTCCTATCTTTGGGCCAGTCCAAGATGCTGCAGAGATCTGCATTGCCACTAGAGAGCAGCAGCAGCTGGTGTGATTTAAGCCGGCGCAGTAGAAAAAACATGTCTGGAAAAAGACCTTCCCTGACCCACAAGGATCTCAGAAAGGAGATGCCCGTTTTAAGTTGCACACACACAGTGTCTTTGTTCGAGCACTTGGCTTCAGCAACCCCACCTGTACATTCTGCATACGCTTCTGCCGGTCAAACGGGGCCCCTTGGAATCCCTGTCCCACTGCAGGCCGCCTACTCCTATTACCTTGAGCCAGCCAAGAAAGAGCGAAGCAGCACAGCCACCTGAAGTCCAGCCTAGCCCTGGCTGGCTCCAAGCACCTAGCCATACCCAGCTGCCTCTTGCCCATGCTCCAAAAGCTCTTCTATAGAAAGTGCAGAATGCCCACCATGAGTGTTAGCAGTCTCCGCTTCAAGCGCTTACCTTGAAGTAGAAGCCCATGCCAGCCCGGGCCGGCTCAGAGTCCAGGGTCTCGGTGATGGATCCCTCCAGCGAGTCGTCGCCATCTGCATCGTCGTCTTCCTCCTCCCCCTTCAGGCTGGACAAGGGGATTTCAATCAGGCTGCTGCGCCGGTCGCTGGGCGAGGAGACGTCACTGGTGCCATCCCCCGAGACACGGCCATTGCCCCCCTGAGGGGGCACCGAGGCCACAGGCCGCAGGTTCCCCTGGGCCTCCGGCACGGGCAGCTCCTCGTCCTCGGCAAAATGGATGGAGGAGCGGGTCTGCATGGGCACCTGGCTGGGGGAAAACTTGCGGAGGTGCGGGAGGGTGTCCACGTTGTGGGGAGGCGTCAGGACCCGCGTGAGGGGGGGCAGCTTCAGCTCCACTGGCCGGGCGTGCCGGGGGCTCTTGGGCGGAGCCGGGGCGGGAGACTTCTTAGGGGTGGGCTGAGGGGAGCGGGACTTGCGGGAAGGGGAGGGCGATGGAGATGGGGAGGACAGCTCCAGGGAGGAGCGGGGAGGAGCCCCCTCACGGCCGGTCCTTGGGGCTGGGATCACCCAGGCCTGCACGCTAGGCTTCTTATCCAGCAGGAGGCGCTGCTGCTGATCGCTCAGACGCTGCATGTCCAGCTGCAGGGAGCTCAGGGCGGTATTCAGCTTGGCCACCGCCCGGTTGTAGTCGCCCAGGTTCTCGTCCAACGCTCCGCCCTTGGTGATTTCTGGGGAAAAGGTCACCTGCTTGTTGTCTAGGCGGGCCCGAGGGCTTCCGGCCTCTTCTTCGGCCTCCAGCTGGGCAAGCCGCTCCTCGAGAGCAAGCCGGCCATCCTCCGACTGGCCCTGGGCATCGGGGGCCTTCTGTAGCTGCAGGAAGGCACTCTTGCCCAGGCGCTGGCGGTGCCGGGTGAAGATGGCCTCAATGCGCTTCTTCTGAGCCTCGATGGCCCGGCGCTTCTCCTCCAGCCGCGCCCCCAGCTGGTTCATCTCTGAGCTGAGGGCGGGGCTCTGGGCGGGGCTCTCGTCTGGCGGGACAGGCCCAACATCAGAGCCCTCGGAGCTGATCCCACTGGACTTGCTGTCTGTTGCCGCCAGCTTCTTCTTGCGCTCCGCGAAACTGGTCATGCGCACGCCAGAGGCGGACGAAGCCGTGCTGTCGGGCTGCGAGCTCAGCGAACTGACGCACGAGGTGGAGTCGTCGGGGCCGCCAGGGGCCCGCGTGGGCTCCTCGGCATCTGAGTCTAAGCTGCCGTCCTGGGCTGGCTCGGCCCCATTGGGGGGGCCATTGTGGCAGCGGTAAACAGTTGCCATGGGTGCCTTTTCTGGTACAGAAGTTTTCGGCGGCTCCGGAGAGTGCAGGTAAAAGCCATCGGGCGCTCCCTCGGGGAGCAGGCGCTCGCTGCTGTGGATGATCTGCAGGGCCTCCTCGATGGTAGGCAGGTCGGGGTAGCCGTCGCTCAGCCCGTTTTCCAGGGCCAGTCCCTCCTGGGCCTTGGGTCCAGCCCCGTGGAGCGGTGTTGTCACTAAGCCATTGGGGGCCTCAACCACGTCAGTGGACCGTGGGCGCGGGGAGCGAGGCAAGGAGGAATAGAGGGCAGGGGCCAGGCTGTCTGAGCTGACAGAGCGCAGCATGCCCACCGGGTTCCCCATCACAATGTCCACATCGCTGTCCAAGCCAAAGGGGATGCTGAAGGAGACCGCCTGCGACAACGGGTGGCTAGGGAAGCGGAGCAAAGTGATAAGATTAGGAGCAAAAGAAGGACGGACAAGCTGGGACATTCCAAGCCCACCTTCCACTCACAACCTGCTGGTATTGCTTCTCACAACTCTGTATCCCAAGTCAGTGGATAAGCAGAGGTCTGGGAAGTTGTCCCCTCCTCTGGCCATATGAAATCCACCCCCTGTGCTCCTCACCTGAGCTGCTTCTTGCTCCATGGTTTACCAAAGCCCTCAACATGGGACATGGATGTGGAGTGATGCAGGGAGCCTAAGGACACAAAAAGGACCCAAATCAGAGGAAAAAGAGAGCAGAGGAACAAGAAGATACAGCGGGGTTGTCCTAGAGACTTGGTGGCAGGAGTCAAGGCCCTCAACTCAAGGGGTGAGAGGAATCCAAGCAGCTTGCCAGATGTTTCAGACTCCAGCTCCCATCCCTCCCTGACCATTGTCCATGCTTGCTCTGGCTGATGGGAGTGAGAACCCAAAACATCTGGAGGGCTCAAAGTTGGCCCAGGCTGTCCTTGGGGGACAAAACAAGGGGGAACAAGTACACAAAAGGAGAGCCGCTCTACTTTGACAAGGATCCTTCACAAAGCATGTGTTTGAAAGGAAACCAAAGGCCCACGAGGGCACGACGTCAGCAGCACAAACTCCGATGACGTCAGATATATCTCAGGCTGTCTAGGGCCATCTCTTGAGGTGAGATGTAGATTAAAACCTGCCTTCACAGAATGATCTTTTCCCATGATAGGTCAGTTTACCCAGCACAATTTTGTGCATGCCTATTCACAAACAAAGTTCTAGGTGTAAACCAGGAAGGAGGAACCTGCAGCCCTCCAGACATAATTGGACTACAACTCCCATCGTCCTTGGCCTTGGGCCATGCCAGCTGGGCCGGATGGGAGTTAGAGGAGATTCAAAGCATCCAGAAGGGCAGAGCTTTCCCCTCTCTGGTTGCACAAATTGCAGCCCTTATTGCCTTACAAGAGGTTCCATAGAGCTCACCCTTACTCATGCAATGAAATCTAGCATACTGCGCCTTTACCAAAGCATCTTAAAATTGTGCCATCTAAGGCAGGCATACTATGGCTCTGTTGCTCTTGAGAAATGTGCAGCAGCTGCTGGGTAAAGCTGAACAGCTATCCAGGACCAAGAGCTTGGGAAACCACAGAAACAAGCCCCTGGGGATGCCTACAGTCATGATCATGACGCCTTAAGGAGGACCTCCAAGAGACTTGCATGTGTTTTGCTTAACCTTTTACCCCCAACAGAACTGAAGGACTCCTTTTCTTCCCCCACAGCTTGTATGTGGTTTGTATTGGCCGGGGGAGGGGGGAGAGACTAGACAAAGCAGCAGCATCTTACCTAAAGAACCACAGAGTGGAGACTGTGCCTGCCCTCCAGGCAACAGTGGGTGGCGGAAGCTGAAAACTGGGGAGCTACAGGGGGGGGGGGGAGAGATGAAATCAAATTAAGAACATTGCTACAACCCAACTTGTTGTTACACAGAGAGAAGCAGATGCTGCTTGCACACTGGTTAGGTCTCCAGCCACAATCCAAGCGAAGTCAGCAGAGGGAAGCTGGGTGCTGAAAGCTAGTCCTTTGAGGAAATAGGACTAGTTTGGTGTGGGTTGTTGCGTTTGTTTTTTTAAAGGGGAGGGGTGATAGAAACCCAAGAAGGAATTTGCACAACACTAGAATCACTGCATTACATTATACGTGGAACATGTAGGCACTCTGCTAAGTGTTGATTCCGCTCATTCGTTTGGCAAATGAAGTGAACAGACTTGCAGGAACAAGTTCCTTTAATTTGCTGCCTAAAGGCATTCCCATAACTTGCACATGGGAGGAAAGCTGTGCCTACTTTAAAGATCAGAAGCTTGCCCAGTCACACCCCCACCCACCCACCTGCCCTGCAAGAAGAACTACAATTTCTGCTGGCCTGGAGCAAAGGGAGAGCAGCTGCTCTGGCCAAGAGTGCTCTCCCCTTTACTCCACCAGTGCAACTCAATCCAGGTAAACCACAAAGACTCCCCTGATCAGCAGCTACAGCTGATCAGAGGAAGGGAGCACCCAACTCACACACTAGAAGTGCCAGGGACACAGTTTTCTCCCCAGAGCAAAGGAAGGTCCAACCCTCCTGAAACATAAGGAGGCAATGAGCCACCACAAAAAAACGTAAGGAGCTCTCCCCACCCTGATTGCAGGAATAACTCCTTCCAGATCACGTTTCCCCAAAGACTGTCTAATATTAATATGTGGAGAGGCCCCCTAGGCAAGCAGAGAGGGGGGAAGTCAAGCTGTGGCACTTCAGAGTACTAACACATCTGAAGAGCAAGTTGCTGAGTGGGGTTGTTGGGTTTTTTTTAAGGAAAGCAAGGACTCTTATGTCAACAGCACAGAAATCATGAAGGACCTCAAGGACTCTCCCAGACCTCTGCCAGCTGCAATAGCAACATTGCCCCTTTGAAGAGACAATATTTAGCTATTCCTAAAGGGATTCATGGTTTTTGAGCACTACTGGGAAGGGCACAGTTAAGCCACCAGCAGCGTACAACTCCCATCATTCCTGACCAGCAGCCACATTGGTTGTTGCTGGTTGGAGTCCAGCAACATGTTCAGAGCCAAAGGCTCCTTGCCTGGAGTCCTCTGTCAGCAACATCATGGCTTGTGGACTTGCAGGTAGCAGTCTGGACATGACTCCCGTCTAAGGCTTCCCAACAGCTTTGATTCATCCACGGGAGACTGGCTAGCCACGCTGCCAGACAGGGAAGCTAGTGATAGCAACACACTCGGGCTAAAGCAGCTTCATTTTATAAGCTGGAACTGGAGCTGACACGGCAGAATGCAGGGTGGGTGAAAAGGTAGGGAACTGGTGCCCTGGAGAAGACAATCCCTGGCATCTCTAGGTAGGGTTGGGAGAGGCTCACGGTCTGAAACTACAGCTCCCATCATTCCTGACCAGATTCTGATAGCTAGGGATGATGGGAGTTGTAGTCCCAAAATGGCTGGAGACCCAAGTTTGGGAAACCCTGGTGTAGACAATATTGAGAGAGATGGGTTAATGGGGTCTGGTTCAGCATAAGGCAATTTCTCATGCTCCTACATCATCATCCATTTACAAAATCCTAGCTTTGGAATGAGGCACCAGAGAGAGAGAGAGCAACCCACAGACACCTTCCTTGCAAAGCACAGCATCCAAATCTGACTCCCAGCATGGGCAAGAGAGGGCAAGCCTGGTTTCAGGCTCCGAGTGGCGGTGGTGAGAGTAGCAGAGGCTCCCTTACCTGCTGTTGTTCCCACTGTTGGGCGTCAGGGAGTCATTCAGCCCAGGGGAATCTGGAAGAGAACAGCCACTTTACTGAACAAGCCGAGAGGGGAAGGGAGCAGAGCGCTCACGCTGAGGATTAAGTCACTAGAAGGTCAGGAAAGGGTGGGAATGCCAACCACGTGTACCAAAGGGCAGGAGAGAAACCTGCTCCCATCTCGGCTCACACAGGAGGCCATTGTTCCAGGGCTAGAGCATGCCAGCTCCCAGCAGCCCATGCCTCTGCTCCACTTACTCAGCGGGACAACTGATTTAGGGCGGCGGGGGAAGTGTGACGGTGATAGGCTGCTATCAAATACCTGTGTGCACAGACAGGCTTTATAGCGCAGCCTTTCCTTTTCCTTATTTTTCAGGCATGCAATTTACCACCTGATGTACAGAATGCACAATGGGAATTAAAGGTATCTTTTCTTGCAGGAAGACCAGAAAAGTGTTCGCAACATCAAAATGCAAACTTTCCAGGAAGGGCCAAGGTTTTAACGAGTATTTGGAAAAGCCATGAATGCTGGTCAAGATAAAGCCAAGGCAAGCACAATCTAAATCCTGCAACAGGATCCATTGATGCTCCACAGGCAGAATATGTTTGTTCAATTAATCAGATCAAAGTGACCATAAGGTGTGAAACAAACAGACCAGTCACCTTTGGTTTATACCACGTAATATGGGAGGCACATGCTATACCCTCTTTCCATCTCCCCTTAAAAGGGAGGACCTGATCGCCAATTATCTAGTCCAAAATATTGTACGAACTGTAACAGTTAACTTGTGCAAGACAAATTTCCTAAAGCTTTAAGAGAAGCTTTTCATTCTCAAAATTAAGAAAAAGCAGGCGCGTGGGCCCCAGATTTGCAAAATGTCTGGAAAGCATGCAACTAGTAATAATGTCTTCAGAAACAATTAGATACAGCTGCAATTAAGATGTTCTGCACTTCTTCCTTTCTCTCCCCATGTCGACTGTGCACCCTCCTCTACTCTAATTATCCCACCAGCATTCCATATACCTCAAAAATCAGAATTCTCACGTTCACAAGTATACAAAAAAAATTTTTTGCCATATATGCTACAATTATTAATTGGGGGTGGGTGTTAAGTTATTTGGGAGTTGGGGAAGATAGTTTGGCTTTTTCTGCCTGTTCAGCACAATGGAAATTATCAGCACATAATATACCAAATACAAGAGTCTGCCCATAATGAATGCACCGACAAGTATCTTGCAATACTACACACCAAAAACAGCACAGCTCTGCAGGCTGGGAATGGACTGCCCCACTCCTATCCTGGGTTAGTTGCTCCTCAAGCTAACTGCTACCACTAAGGTGTGGAGGGTGGGGGCAGCCATATCTTAGACTCCAGCATCCTTAGCATCTTCAGGTAGGTCGGGGGAAAGGCTCTGGGCCTGAAACCCCAGAGAGGCAGTAGCAGGCAGTTTACACACAACAAGGAGCGAGCCGAAGCAGGGCGAGCCCGTGAACCTGGGCAGCTTCCTGGGTGCCACAGACATACAAGCACACCTGCCACCTTCTTACCTTGAAGTCCAGGCAGCTCCTTTGGGTGCACAAAGTCAGGCTTAAGCACCTCAAAGCACAGGAACAACTCTGCCAGGAACACCCCGACGTTTATCTGGGGTTGAAGGGAAATGAGTTAGCCAAATAGTCTGTGGAGGAAGCAGCCTTCATTCCCCTCACTTAGCCAGAGTTGGGTCCAGAGAACAAGGGGGAGGAGAAGACCTAGTCTCTGCTCCACCATCTCCATCTGCAGGTAGCACTCCTGAGAAGAACTCTTCCTGGTGCCTAAAACGTCTGTCTCCTGACCCACCGCAATCCCCGCCCCCAGCACTGCCCTGCCACCCACTGCAGAAGGGCCTCATTGTTCTTGCACGATCAGCCTCCAATTAGTGCAGCCGGAGGCCCCAGCCAAGGCTCATTAGGGCCAAGGCAGGCTGGACGCTCAGACCAAACACTAATCCCCACTTGCTCCACATGAGCAGCCACACGGGGCACGGAGCAAGGCTTCCTTCTGCCATGCCAGGGCTCCTTCCAAGCAGCTCCTCGGCCCCTGAAGCTCTGCAGGGCTTCCCTTACTGCAGCCAGGACAGCCATGTTTTCATCTCTAGAGGTACAGAGGGGCTGGAGGACTGCCCCACCTCCTGCCCAGTCCCAGCACTCACCCTCAGCATAGGTGGCATGTATAGCAGGTCCTCCAAGGAGAGGAAGCAGGAGCCACCCAAATAATCCGCAGAGAAGCCCTGGATCAGCTGCAGGTTGTACAGGCTGTCTGCCACCGACATGGTCTCCTTCAGGCACACATCTACCGGGCAAGGGAAGCACACAATAGCCATCAGCGTGTGGGGTGCATGCATGTGCATACGCACACATGTGAGTGGAGGCGATGCACACACAACGGCTGCAAGCTCCGAGCAGCTTCCCCATCCCTCCACCCAGGACCCAGAGCACCGACTTACCCTCGAGGCGCACAATCTGGGGGCAGTAGTAGTGGATGGTGGCAGCAATGGCGCCCCCGCTGGCCAGGTCCTTCATGCCAGTGATGGCAGGGAAGCAGGGAGTCTGCTTGGGCAGCGCCTTGTCCTTCCGATAGCGGATCTGTGCAGGGCAGAAACGCAGGAGGAAGTCAACACGGCGACGGAAGGAGCTGGTCCCCACACAAGGGACACTTGAAAAAGCCTGAAGAAATGCACCCCCTGCCTCCTCTCAGTCCAGGGCCTCACACCCTAAGCTCCTCCATCCCACCCTCAACTTCACCACCATTCCTCATGGAATTCTTCCTGGGAATACCCAGGGGGTGAAGAACCAGCCAAGATTAACACCCTCTTTCCCACCCCAAGAATATGTGTGCACAAAATATGACACCTCCCCCACCCTGCCCCAATACCAAGAGCAAAGTGCATGCTGGGAGGGAGGCAAAGGATATAAAGCGGGGGTGGGGGGGCGCAAGCGAGTCCCTCGAAGGCACAAGTCCCTCTGTGTCAGCCAAGGAGGAGAAAAGCAGGAGGGAAGTGAGGAGGAAGCAGCCAGCATAGGAGGAGAAAAGGAGACACTCTCCCTTCTGTAGCAGCTCTGAGTGACCCCCAAGACCAGCTGCCAGCTCCCCTCACTCTCCCCACCACACAAATGTTCCAAGGGGAGGTTCTGGCCTAGTGCTAGGCCCAGTGGGCTGCAGCACCACAATGGCTGTGAGGGGATGCTAAATGGGGGGGGGGGTCGGGGGTCTGCCCTGGGTAGGAGAGAAGACAGAGGAGCCAGCAAGTCAGTCCTGCTAAATAACTGCATTTCCCACTCCAAGGAAACATGCTTGTCCTCACCCCAGGACACAGCAGACAAGACGACAAAAGGCAGCCCCCACACCAGAGACACACACAGAGCAGGGCAGGCCGTGCGCAGACATTGCACAGGGCAAAGGGAGGGGGGAAGGGGTGCACAGACAGACAAACAGGCACAGACACCCAGCAGGCCAGCAAAAAATAAAAAAGGGTGGGGAGGAAATAAAGAGAGAGGGGCAAATGGGGCACCTCCATTCCTGCTGCAATGAGCTGGAGGGAGGTTTCAGAGGGAAAGGGCCGTATCCCTGGGGGCGGGAAAGAGTTGGCCGTGGACAGCAAGCTCTGGAGACCAGCTTGACAGATGCTCTACCCCTTCCTCCACCACTGCTGAAGCCAAGAATTAATGGAGCAAGCCTCCCCCCCCCCCACCAGCCAGCCCAGGAAAGACCCCAAAGGAACCAAGAGAGGAGGTGGTCACAACAGATCAACTCTTGACACAGCAGGAGTTTTGGTGGGCAGTGGTGGTAATGAGAGGGTTTGTGCTGATGGCTGCACCCACATCTTTCCCTTCCTGACACCTTACAGCTCTAGAGAGAAAAGTTGGTGGACGCCCCCACACTAAACGTCCTAAAATAGAACAAAAACCAGAGTGTCTAACAAAAGCAAGAAATGCAACCCCGGATTTCTGCAGGCTCTGGAAAGGCGAGGGGCTGATTGTGTTTGGAGGGTGAGCAACGAGATGAGGCGAACTCCCAAGAACTGAGGGCAAATGGCAGGTCTCTTGTGGGCATTTGGGGGGAGCCCTTGGAGGTGGCTGTTGGTTGCTCTGAACGTGGAGGGAGGAGGACCCTGGAAAACGTCCAGAGCGGAGGGGGAAGCTCGCCTCTCCAAGCCCCAGGCAAGTTGGCAGCTTGCGGGGCAGGGGAGAAAGGCGGCCCAGGCCCATTGCAGCAGGAACGGCCCGAAGTCCTAGAAAACAGCAACCCGGGTGGATGGCAAGGTGGTGCAGGCGGGCGGTGGGAGGCACGCGCCGACGGATACATTACCACAGGAGGCTTATTCCCCGACTCCTTCAAACAAAAAGCGATGGCATGCTGGATGCAATAGCAAAGAAAAGAGAGAGCCTGATCAATGCACCCGCAAGGAGGGAGGAGAGAGGAGGGAAGGGCTGCTGCTGCTGCTGCTGCCTTACAAGGCTGGGGAACGGGGTAGGGGTAGGGGGTTGCAGGGAAGGCCTAGCCAAGGCCTAGCTCTCTGCCTGGGGTGATTAAAGCCTCCCCAGCATGCACCTGGGGCTCCCGAGAGAGCCCTCTCTCTCTTCCGGAGCACCCCACACTCCTGAACACTAAACGCAATGTAGCATCCAGGCCTAAGTTCGGACTAGTCCGCACTCTCGGCTGCACTGAGTACAGCTGGGCAGCAAGCAAATGGCGGGGGGCGGGGGGGGGGGACAGAAGGCAACACAGAAGGGGGGAATAAAGGAATGTCGTGTAACTAGCATGCTGTTCCTACTTGGCAGCTCCAGGCATGAGCTGCCCTGCTCTGGCTGTCTCTTAACCCCTCTGCACAAATGAAAACCGGGGCTTCTCGGTTGATCTCTGAGGCAGTCCCTCTTGCCTGTCCGTTAGACCCCAGGGCACCTGTAACCCCAAGGAGGTTGCGTTATTCAGGGCAGGAAGAAGAGATCCGTTAAGCACCCACCGCCACCGCCACCGCCAGAACCCAACCCTCATGTGCCCCAACACGCGGAGCTAAGAGAGAGCAAAGCAGGAGCGGGTTGCGGAGGGAAGGGAGATGAGAACAAAGGATGCTGGGATATACCAGCATCCCAGCAGCTGGTGTCTCATGTGGGAACACGCCTCCTCCTCCTCCTCCTCCCGGGACAGGGTCCCCTCTGCCCTCAAAGTCTCCCAAAAGTACAGGCAGGTGCCCATCCCACAGGGAGCAGGGCAATGTCGTCCCCGCAGCCTTTCCCTCACTGAAACAAACACACACACACTCAGGTATCTCTGCTCCAAGGTCCTAAATCCCCAGCATCCTTTGCTCTGGGTCCCCCTGGCATGCAGCGCAGGAGCCAAAAGCAGCAGGGAGATAATAAGTAAAGCCACCCACTTACAGGAACCAGTTTCCAGTACCACCTTGTGGGACACTGAAGCAGAGGAAAAGATGCAGAAAAAGACAGCTCTGTCACATAACACACCGTGACGGTATCGCACTCGCAGCACAGAAAGCCGGAGGGGCAGCTTGGGCTGGGATGAGGCCTCGTCGTTGGGCCCATCGGGAACATGAACGGGGCAGCTTCTCAGGCAGGCAACCCGCCTCCGCCCCCTTCAATATGGTCCGACCGCTCTGGCCAACAGAGCCAGTGAGCCAGCCCCACAGAATGGATTTGGGGGAGAAGTCAAGGGTCTCTGGTTGCCCACAAAGCAAGGACAAAGCAGACAAAGGCCACCTCACAGGAGGAGGGCGAAGCAGCAGATTTACAAGGGGGGGAGGTGGGGAATCCTTGGGGTGCAGGGAGTTCCCAAACGTGAGCTAGAGTTGGGGGGCAGGGAGTCAGTCAGAAGGGAGGAAGCAAATTCTATCTTCGAAGGAAAGAGCGGGAGGGAAAGGGTGTGGCTTGTACACAGAACAAAGCCGGCATGGATAAAGCCACCCTTCCGTCGCCACGCTTTAGCAACTGGGGCAGGGCCCACAAATGGCCTCCCTCCCTCCCACTCCAGCTACGCCACAAGCCCAGACTCCCTCCCTGCTCCATTCAGAAGGAAGCTGCACGAGCCGGGCAAACGCACCTTGGGACCGCTGTTGGAGGCCTGGGTCTGGCCGTCTGTTCCTGGAGCAGCCCGCTGAGTGCATTCCTGCTCGCTGCTTTGCTGTATCTTGTGGATGATCTGGAGGGAGGAAGCAAGGAGCATGCCGTTGTTGCTTTTTGTCTTGCTTTTTATAAATACAGTTGTACCTTGGAAGTCGAACAGAATCCGTTCCAGAAGTCCATTCAACTTCCAAAACATTCAAAAACCAAAGCGTGGCTTCTGATTGTCTTCCTGCAGCCAATCAGAAGCCCCATTGGATGTTTGGCTTCCAAAAATAGTTTGCAAACCGGAACAGTCATTTCTGGGTTTGCGGCATTTGGAAACTACCGTACTTTTCCGTCTATTAGACGCCCCCATGTATAAGACCCCCCCCCCTATTTAGGGGGACTCAGTTTTAAGAAAATGAGGGGAGATGGCCCAAAGTTGTTAAGCCTCTCCCCCCACGCAGCTGTGGGCAGGAAACACTCCCTAGATCATTTCCTGCACACAGGTAGGGAGTGTTTCCCTTGTGCAGCAGCATCGAGGGAAGTTGTGCTCTAACCAGCCAGCAGGTTGGCCAGAGGGCACCTTCCCCTGATGCTGCTGTGCGCCCGGGAAACGATCCAAGGAGTGCTTCCCACGCACAGCGGCATCGGGGGAAGCTGCATGCCGCCAGCCAGTGCCCCCAGATCGCTCCCCGTGCTAAGCGGCATCTCCTCCCATGCCACTATCCATTTATTGGACGACCCCAGTTTTTTGACATGATTTTTGTGTCCAGAAACCTCATCCAATACATGGGAAAATACGGTAAGCTGTTCCAAAACCAAGGTACGACTGTATTTTTATTGATTTTTTTTCAGCACAGGATACAATAAAAGTCAAACCAATTTAAAGAAAAGATATTTTTTAAAAGCGTGTTGGGAAGAGGCACACACACCTTACCAATCCCTGCACACCCCACCCACAGACCACTTTAAGGTGCTGAAGGTCCCTCCTCTCCTATTCTCCTCTCCTTCCCAAACAGGTCATGTTATATGTGTCTCCAAAAACATGACTGCCTTCCTGCGCCCAGGCCAAAAAGAGAGATAAATGACTTGTGGCACCTTATTAAAGATGACAAATGTGTTACGGGGATAAACTTTCATGGATTAGAGATCCCTTTATCAGATGCATGAAGTTAATCCCCCATTGGCATGTGGGTGTAAAAAAAACTTTTGTTGGCGAGGAAATGCCAATGAAATGCAACTCTACTTGAGCTTAAGTGTATGCAAAGTAAGCACAGCGCCCCTTCACAACAGCAGGAAATTAGTGATAGAATGAAACAGGCCAGAACAGAATTTTATTTCTATGAGGTCATATTCAAAACCAATGAAAAAACTATGTTTATTATCCTGCCCCTATCCTTTGGGCTCCAGGTGAGATTTTATAGCAATTTTTAGTAGGATAAATCTATGTCCCCAAAGGGCTCACAAATCGTAAGTAATCCATCCAAACCATTTTACTCCAACCTCACATTTTCCATGTCAGAGGTTGTATAGTGCAGCTGGGTATGGACTAGTGCAGATGTGGAGAACCTCTGGCCCTCCAGATATTGCTAAACTACAACCATCACTGGCCACTGGCTATCCTTGCAGGGGTTGATGGGAGTTGTATTTCATTGACCTCTAGAGGAGTAAAGGTTCCTGGAGTAGAGAATCAAACAAACTTGCTGTGTGAATAAATTGGGACGTTAACTCCCTCTATGCCCACCTAAGTAATCTGGAGGAAGCACAAATATCAAGAATAGCTGATTGATTGATTGATTGATTGATTGATTAGATAGATAAATAAGGTACCATGTCTATCCAGTGCAGAAGTTTCTGGTCCCAGGAGATGGCTGCCAGATCAGTGCCTGGCGTAACACTCAGTGAGCTGGTGGCTTCCAACGCAAACGCTGTCATCAGTGAGTCAATCAATGCCAGGTGCGCACCCTGTACATGTGGCAAGGAAGAGAGAGACAAGTTAGGCAACCTGTGTTCAGCCATGAGGGTATCCTTACCCCACAAATGGAGCCAGGCACATAGTTGGTGCCACCCCTAGGTGTGAGATTACACAGGTAAAGGGAGAACTATCTTCCCATTGATGCTGGGACAGGTGCAAGCAAGCTCCATCATTCCTCAGAATGAATTACCAAGTTCAGCTTACATTTCTCCCTGCTTCCTAAATTTCAGAGACACAGATCAACTATGTTCTGCTCTCCTGTCACAGGGCAACAGGCTAGCCCTCCATGGCATATGCTGCTTTCTCCAGTGTAATAAAGCCCGCAGAGTGTCGGGGGCATGTTAGAAGGACAGCGTCTTGGCTGGGGTGAATAAGCAGGAATGACTGAATGGAGTTGCCACCAGATGCAGGCTGGGAGCAGGAAGATGGATTTACTCTGGAAGCGCATACTCGATTCTGACCAAACTAAGCTTCCTGATGTATATTTTGCTCTAGGGGGCTTAGTTTGGTCAGAATCTAGTATACGCTTTCAGAGTTAATGCTAAATACATCACTTCTGGTAAATGAGCCACCATAGTTGCTAGAGGGCTATGCAAATTGGTGTCCTGGGCTTTTTAGCCTCCTCTACCCATGTACTATCTGAAGCCAAAAGGGTGCATTGGTTGCCAGATGTGAAATATATTGGCATCATTTTCAGCTCTCCCACCCCACTACAAGGACTGGAGTCTTGGGCCAGATCATGGTAACATGAGAATCCCCCTTGTTGTGTCCGACTGAGCAAGCTCAGTCCCCGTCTTACACCACAGGAGAGCAGATTAGTTGCCTTAAGCTTTTAATGCTGTTAAGGAGAACCTGGATGAGAGCAGCCTGGGGGCAAAGGGAACATGTGCTAGGTGCAGATATTGGGCTTTATTACCAGCATCGTCATCATGCACGCAGTCTGCCTGCCCCCATGTTTCCCTCCAAATTCTTCATGCAAGATCTCTCAGCGCCCCAAACCCAGGAACTATGGGTCCAGGAGCAACAGCCTCTTCTGCTTCTGGGCAGGTCTAATAGGATAGCCTACAAGCCAATTATCTCTGCGAAGACCCTAGCAACAATGCCAGCTGCCTTCTGACATTCTAAAGTGGCAGGGGGAGATGGAAGACAGCATCTTTCTTGATAGGACCCATTTGCAGTCCACAGTGGACCTGCAGTGGTTGACAAAGGTCACATTTCTCAGTTGTGATGTACAGACATGGGGAGAGAAGCAGCAGGTAGAACATTAGACTGGAAGACCCAAAATTGCCTGTGGTCTCTCCAAGCAAAGCTGAAATCCTTCTAGCCAAGAGGTTTAAGCAGGTGGGATAAACTTGAGCCACTTCCTATGGAAATATGAAGGAAGGTCCCAGGCCCTGAATAATGGTACTTTTATCTGTTAAGCTCCTGAACAGAAAATGTGACAGGGAACTCTCCCTCCTACAACCTCACCCCCATGGCAGAAGCAGCACTAGAGGATTTTCTGCCAGCAGTGATCTGCTAACAAGAAATGGAAAAAAGTGAAGTCTCTGCTGAGTCAAGGGGGGAAGGGAATATCCAATTCAGCATAAAGTGAATGTTCCATCAGCACGGGGATTTTTGCTTGTGCAACGGAATGTTCTTCCCCTCTCCTCCCCCTGCAAAGCTGTTCCAGGGGTTTCTCCAACCCTCTGGAGTAGATTTAGGGAGGCTGCATGGCACATGCAAGACAAAGGTGGTAGTGGTAGAAGCCCAGTTGCCCAAGTGGAAATCCTTGTGCCAAGAGGACAACTGAATACTGCTCAAGGCTTGCCTCACAACGATATGAGGATGGACAGTTTATACAATCAGCTAAATTCAAGTGATGATGGTTTCTCTGGACTGTACCTCTTCAGGCTGAATGGAAGGAATTGCAAGTCTGAAGCTTTTTCACCAAGAAAATAAAATGTTGAACTAATGAAACTAGACCAAAGGTAGCCAATGTGTGGCTTTCCAGAGAAGTTGCTGGACTACAACTCCCATTATCCCTGACCACTGGCCATCCTAGTTGGGTCTGATGGGAGTTGGAGACCAACATCACTTGGAGGGCTAAAGGTTCTCTGCTCCTGGACTAAACTGAACTCTTTTCCCTGACATGTTCATTCTCTACATGCAGGTATAGGATCAGCTTTCAAAAAGGGACAAACTTTGCTACTCAGTTCTGGCCAAACTGGTGCACCCTGCACAAAGTTTTTACTGAAACTCCTGCCTGAACAAGTTATGGAAAGTCAGCCCACAACTGTAAAATGCAATGAAAGCTCCCACCCATCTTTAATACAGATCCTAGGACCCAAGTTTTGTCATGGCTATCGTCAAATAAAACTTACTGCTACCATGGCAAACGTTTTAAGAATGGGCTATGTAGTCACACAAACACTGCGTTGGTTATTCAAATGACTACAGCTCTAGCCTGATCCAGGAATGGGGTTTTTTGTGAGGAGGTGGGTTCAAAGGAAGAAGAGCAGGAGTATCAAAATGTGAGTTCACTGAGTGCCCAAGAGCAACTGGGTCCTTGCAAGCAAAAGGCAGCAAGCAGGCCAGATGCAGGCCTCTAGGTACACCACACCCAGCCCTTCCTGGCAGCCCGATTTTCTGCACCAGCAAAGCGGGAACTGCAGCAGAGGAAAAAGCTGTTGACTCGACAGTGAATCAAGCTTGGGTGTTAATGGGGTGCTCGACTTGGGAGACAGAGAGAGAATAATGCAGAATAAGGGATGTGCCAAGCCTGAAGGGAGAAGCCTGAGAACAAGCCTCTCATTCCCCTTCAGAGCTGGGGCCACACCTAGCACACCTCAGGACGGGGGACCTCTGGCTAAAAAACCCTGTTCCCCTGGTTTCTTCTTCCCCTCCTTCAAAGACAAGGCCCAAAACAGACACAGCCAAGCTCCCTCTAGCTGCTTGGGCCTCAATAAGGCTTTTGTGGGATAAATACACTGAGGCCGTGTCAGACGAGGCCAGGGGAGTCGGATAATAGCCACACTGCTCGGCTCTGGCTCTGATGTCTGCTTTCCAATATCATTGCTGGCAGAAAGCCAACATGGCTGCCACGACCAGCTCCCTCCACAGAGCAACTAATCCGCTGCTTTGCTCTCCCATACTCTTGGAGTTCAGGGTGTGGCGGCAGCCTAGCTGTGTGCTCTCTAAACATCTTGTCCCATGTGGCGCGCAACCTACACCTTCCTTGGGAGGGGCTCCAAATGCCCGAATAAAAATCAAGAGTCTCCATCATTCTCATCACCCTCAACCCCGGGCAAGATTAAACCTTCCCTTTCCAATTGCTTCCAGGACACCCCTCCCTCCAGCTAGCTGGCGCTCTTGCCTCTCCTCCCGGCCTTGACAGAATCACCAGAGCAAAATTAATAGCAATCAGAGATACCCGCTCAGCGCAGAGCAATCCCGCCGGGCACCTGCCAGCAGAGCCGCACCAGCAGCGGGGATTCCCCCTCCCCGCCTCCCCCTCCCATTACACAAGCACCAGGCGGAAGAATGATAATTGCTGGGCCCAGGGAGCAGAAATCCCCAAGCCCCCTTTCTGGGCTTTAACAATTTGTACATCCTTCCTAGCGCTGGCTTTGTGTTGCTTCCCCCATATTCCAGGTCTTCCTTTGGTCCACCGCAAAAGCAAACTCCCCCCCCCCACCTAAAAAAATTTTTTTTATTTGCTTTTCTGTTTTTGCCATCAACACATACATACTCTGTTACATTCATGCATAAAATGAAAAGAAAAACGATAACATACATATAAACATAAACATGTACTAATAATAGTTTATATATATATATGTTTAAAGCCTATATATTTTTACTTTTACTTCCCTTCCACTCTTTCCTTGGTTTTCTATCCTTTTAACTGAGTTTTATTTCTTTTGCCACATTCCAATGTGTATCCATTTGGAATTCTCGTATCAACACCTCAACAATTCTCATTTTTAAAAACCCTCATAGAAAGTGGGGTGGGCTTCGGTGTAAGGGACAGACAGACTCCAACCTCAGCCTCCTTCTGAGCCCCACCCCCCCTTCTCACACACTTCTTGCCTTTCACACCTAAATAAGTGTACGGTTCCACCCTTCACTGCTCTCTCCCCCCCCATCTGTTTTCTTGCAGAGGGGAGAGGTAGACACCCGCAGTGTTTCCCAACCACATCCCCTCCCCACAACAGCCCTTCCTGAAAATAGATAAACTGGAAAGGGAGATAGGATGTGGAGTTGTCAGCGATTGCAGATAAGTTTCCCCAAGTTCACTTACAATTGCTCAACCCCACACTCACTCCGAGCCAGCTAGTTATAGGTGCTTCTAAAAGGGGACACACAAAGCTAGGCCCCTGTTTTGCCCCTGCAACAGTAAACCAGAACAAAAAGAAAGAAAAAGAAAGCACCCTTCATTCTAGCATATTATCCTGTTCTCCCTCCTTCTTAGGATTTGCTATACTACAAACCACTAAGGTCCCACCCAAGTTAAAGGAAACCTGAATTCCCATGTGCTTGTGTACAAGTGAAAAAGGACTAGCCGCTTGTACAGAGGACCTTCCTTCTCACACGTGTACAGATGTTTGTGCATGCCGGGCCTTAGACCAACAGTAAATAACTTCCTTTGCCAGCAGAGGGTCCCTGGTTCAATCCTTGGGAGTCTCCAGGGAAGGAAGAACCTTTGGAGTGTTGCTACCAGTCAGTGTAAACAACACTCAGCTGGAGGGACCAGTGGCCTCATCTGGCATGAGGCAGATGTTCCTAATTCTGGCCATCTAACCTTTAGTGCGCTGTTGCCCATCTTCTCTCCTTGGTAGTATCAGCACTTTAAAAACCAACGGGGCTTCGAAGGGAGCAGCAGGAGGCTTCAGCTTCCCAAGCGGGAGAGTCCAAAGACCTTGGGGTGGGGGTGGGGGGGTAGAAAGAAACTTCTCCTGTGGTGTCTTTAGCCACACCTCAGCCCTCCCCACCCACAGAGAGATGAGGGAAGGGGTTCCCACGGGGTGGCTGGGATCTAAGCTTGTAAAGGCTCCACCCTGAAGCTGTGGCGCCACAGAAGACGCTCCTTGTATTAACAGAGGCAGGCAAGGAGGGAGGGAGGAGGGAAGGAGTTTTGGGGATTTGTCTGTCACCCTCAGGGCCTCCACCATGCCACTGCACAGGACAGGACAGCGCTGGGGAGAGCAGCATATACACAAGGCTGTCAACAGGAGCAGCGAGCGTCCTCCCCACAATTCAGAGCCTGCCTTTGGGCCGGTGGCAGGGGGATCCTTTCACAGAAAATCTTTTTCTCCGCCCCCCTCTCCCCCAAACCATCAGTTACATTAAACATATGCCCAGAACAGCCAGTGCTCTTCCTCTATACAGCAGCGCCCAGCCACTAATGCTGCCTTTGCCATCCTGGTGACTTCCAGATGCTGTGGACCACAACTCCCACCAGGCCCAGCCAGCACAGTCGCTGATGGGGAATGGTGGTCCCAAACATCTGGAAAGCACCAGAGCCTGTGCTACTGTCATCGTGATCACCAGGTCACAGAGCTCCAGGCATATATATATCTAGGGGATGACTGCACCCATTTGAGCCAACCACATTTCAAAACTACAAAATTCATGCTTCACATTGTGGTTAACTAATATAGACTAATTTTTAATGCTTATGTGGGAGTTACATTCCGGGGATCATGCCTAAAGCCAAAATCGTGTATCGTCAAAACACCTTGGGTACAATGGTGGATGGGATTGCCAAAGCCGTTTTTCCTGGACGTCTGCTCCCTTTTCATCTCTTTTTTTATTTTTTGCCAAGTGCATAAAGCTGAATGCACACAAGTTAAACGTGTGCAAGTTGTGGATATCCTGGATAGCCTACCACAAGCACGGCCTCTGCCACCACACTGTTGCAGTACAGTGGGGAAATGAACATGATGAACTTAGCTCTGCTCCTGAATCCTCAAAGAGCAGGTCCTCCAACTCACGTCAGCACAGCCTGCAATTGTCCATACCTTGCCGGACATGCTAGCAGGGGCCGATGTGAGATGGAGGCCAACAACAACTGAAGAACCGCAAGTTAGCCACCCCTGCATCGTAGCACCCCACTGAAATTTAGAAGACACAATCCTACCACGTTCATTCTGGAGTTCCCTAGCTCTGTTCCTGGTTTCAGCTAAGAGTTGGAGGGCAAATAATTTCCTTCCATTCTCCAGCAACCAACACCAACACCCACTCCAGTTTGAACAAACAGTACACGCCCCCCTCCTTCTGCAAGAGCACCAAGTCAAAATGTTTACCCCTGGGAACATACCAAGCTTGTGGACTTACCAGTCTGATTGGTTTGTGGTGCAGATCTGTGTCCTTGATGGGCTTGTCTTGGAAGGTGGGCACCAAGCCACGATGGGCCAGAAGCTGGAGCAAGGCAGCATTGTCCTTGGGGGAAGGGGCGCCATCAGCGCCCGATGGCAGGGCCCGGCGCCAGGCCCGGCAGTAGATGTCAGACGAATGCAACAAGCGGATGAGAGGAGGCTTCATGTGCTCCTGTTCATACTGGTCTGTATAGAAGGGTTCGCGTAGCTCAGCAGGGATGTGCTCTGTACACAGAGAGAGAGAAACAATAACATTATTCCTTGCACTCAGCAAGTCTCTCTAAAATATCCCATCTGCCTCAAGGTATCTTTTGCACACCAACCCCCAGAGCCTCCTGATCCTCAGTACCCCTATTAGTTTTCTGTCACCACTATCTGCCCCAAGTCAGTGAGCTGAAGTGGCTAAGATAGTGAATTTTGGTGCAATAAATTCAGGTATAAATCCTCAATCCACCCTGAAGCTCAGACACCAGATCTGCATCTCCCCATTGATCTGGTGCCCTCCAAAAGTTGTTGGACTACAACTCCCATCAGTCACAGCTAGTATGGTCAATGGACAGTAATTATGGGAGTTGCAGTTCTGGGGGGCACCAGGTTAGGGAAGCCTTGACTATTTTATCCCACAGGAACTGTTGTGAGAAAAAGATATCCTATGTACGTTGTCCCCTGTCTTCCCCTAATAAAGAATGGGGTAGAAATGCAATGAAAAATTATACCAAGAGAGGAGGTGCTGCAGATATAATGACATTGTCCCCCTCCAGGGCCTTTTGCTGTCTCTCTCCCCTGTCCCCACAGGCCTGTCTCCAGTGTTAAAGAGGGGAAATAGTTCCACAGATGGAGGTGGGCTCAAGCCCAGGCACACAACAGGCAGGGGATCCTGAAAAGCCTTCCAACTCAAGGTCAGCAGGTGATTCTTAATGATATAGGTTGTCTCTTTTACTCCTCTCAGTCTGGGTGGGGGGGGGGGGATCAGACAAGTTAGAGCAGCCTTTCTCAAGCTGTGGGTCCCCAGATGTTGTTGAACTACAACTCCCATCACCCCTAGCTAGCGAGGCCAGAGCTCAGGGATGGTGGGAGTTGTAGTCCAACAACATCTGGAGACCCACAGGCTGAGAACCACTGAGTTAGAGGCACATGCAGTGGCTCAAGGCTGCATCAGGGTGAATCCCACCGTTCAGGACCAGGGCCAGAAGCAGCACCCAGCATCCTCAAGCAGCACAGGAGTCAGCAAACTTTTTCAGCAGGAGGCCGATCCACTGTCCCTCAGACCTTGTGGGGGACCGGACTATATTTTGAAGGGGGGAAAAATGAACAAATTCCTATGCCCCACAAATAACCCAGAGATGCATTTTAAATAACAGCACACATTCTACCCATGTAAAAACACCAGGCAGGTCCCACAAATAACTCAGAGATGCATTTTAAATAAAAAGACACATTCTACTCATGTAAAAACACGCTGATTCCCAGACTGTCCATGGGCCGGATTTAGAAGGCGATTGGGCCCCTGGGCCTTAGTTTGCTTACCCATGCTCAAGCAGCTACCAGGCCCAAAGCATCATACCAGGGCCCACCAACATTGCTGTTTGGCCCACCCACTTAACCAGTCCCTTGGTCACAGATTTATGATGATATCACCAGCAGCTAGGAATCTAGGGCAGAAAACCTCTGGGTAATCATGGCAAATGAGGGGTAAGTGAGGGCTGGCTGCAGTGCCTGGCATGCTCCTGGTCCCTTGGGTAAAGGACTTACAGTGGAAAGGAAGCTGCCCCTCATTTTGATTTACTCACAGCACATGAGAGTGCTCCAAGTAGTTGGGCTCTGAAGTGGGAAGGGGGGACCTCTGGCCTACAAACACTGCTGGGCTCCCAATGTCCATCAGCCCCAGGCAGCATATCCATAGGTCAAGGATGCAGTCCAGCAATGTCTGGGGATGGGCACAGCTTCCCCACACTTGCCTTGGCATACCTGGAGGGTGGGCTGGTTGAAGGTTCTTGCACCCTTGTTCCCTTCCTATGGCCAGGTGGACATGCCGATTTCAGAAAGTGGAAGGTTTCCCTGCATGGCCTCTTCCAGCCCTACTCATTGGTTCAGGGGAAACTTACGGCAATGACGTCACCTCCCCAAATGTGGAAAGCCAAAACATACTGCACAGATTCGTTGCCTGTTAATATACTTTCCCTAATTTATTCCTCAATAGCTTCTGAAAAATAAAATAAAGTCCCAGGAACTTGGACAAGTCCGCTCTTCCCAAAGCCTTTTCCTTAGTGCTGTCAAGAGCTTAGAGAAGATAACAAACATTCCTGATGGCCAAGGCTGGCCATGAGGGCATCACAAGTCACCATCTTAGATCACACACAAGCAAACTGCAAGCCGCATGCAGCCCACTGTGTGTTCCCAAGCTACCCACTCCCAATGCCAATTGAATTTTGCTGAATTTTACTACTGGTGGAAGTATGTAAACTGTGCTACTCACAGCACACCACACAGCTGCTCATTATGAGGTAGGAGTCGATTGTTATCCTCTGAGCAGGGAAAGAAAGCAAGAATCATACTTGCTAGCCACCACAATTGCTGCTTTCAGAGGATGTGCGCACATATCTCTGTGGTGATATGTACATGTATGTAAGCACCCACCATCACTGCATGTAGCCTCTGGGGGTAAAAAGACTGTCCATCCCTGGAATAGATATGAGGCAACTAGGGAAAGACTAATCCATCCTTGCCCTCACCTTACAAGTTTCCTGGCATCATAAAACATGCACACACTGGAACAGCATCCCCAGATGGATGCGATTTGGCAACACTTGTGATTTTGAGACAAGGGGTTTCCCCCTTCATGCACTTTCATCTCCACAGCAGAAGCACTGCCTCTTTTGAGCACCTTTCCCCTAGCATGCCAAGAGGAAAAAGGCAGAAGCAAGGAACAGCATGGCTAGGAGCCAGATTCCCTTGAACGCTAGGCAAGTGCTCCCAATCTCAGATAAAACCTTACAGGACAGAAGGCAGAGATGGAGCCTCACGGGGCAGCCTTGGCTGTGCATCCGCTGGGGACTTGCACGCAAACCACACACCCCAATAAGCAAGTGCAGAGCAGACAAATAGCTTGGGGGCACCCACTGCAAGAGCTCTGGCATCCAGCCGTAAGAGGAGGGTATTAATTTCTACCCTGACAACACAATTAACATCAGCAGGCTCAGGCACATCCACCCTCTGCAGGCTTACGACAGAAAGGGGATCCGCAATGTTATCACAGCACTATTTCAGGGGGCAGTGGAGTGTCCGGAGGCTGGGAATCCTGTGTTTAGCCTCTGGATTGCAAGAGGCAAATTATATTTAAAGGGTTAAGCGAGAAGTCAGGCCAATTTTTGCTTTGGGAAAGGAAAGGGGCAGGCCTTTGGAGGAACTGGGAAGCAGGCCTCCCACAGGCTCAATAATAAACGGCAGCGGTACAAGCTTCTCCTTCCTCCTTCAGAAACTGTAAGCTCTCTTCCTCCCACTGGGTTTGCGGTACTCTGGCCTGCGGATGGCAGGTATAGGGAAAGCAAGACATATTAGCGTCTCCTGACAGGAAGATCATGCCAAGGCTTACACGCACGCGCTATACCAGCTGTTTCCTCAAGAGGTGAGGCCACGAGACTGGAGATCTACGTGTCAGCTCCTGCCAGTGAGCAGGGCTGGGAGGGACGGGACATTCCTGAGCGCGAGAGTGTGCAAAGGGGAACAGGTGGAACAGCTTCGCCAGCTGATTCAGCAGCACCTGATCACAGCCACAACTGCACGGGACCAGACTTGTGGCTGCAGTCCCAGCTCCTTTCCCGCCCCATGGCTCAGAGCCCAAACTAACAAAGCCCAGCCACCCCTCCTGGCAGAAAGCCCATCCCACCCACCTCCAAGTCTTCAGGGCATCCAACATTGGGAACAGCCTACTTTGGCTGGGAGGGATAAGGAGAGTGGTGGGACACACACACACACACACACACAAGAGTCCCTAGTCAAATCTTTTAGGCTGTGAATAGCACAGCTTCCCTCCCAAGCACAGCTGAACTTGTGGAGGGGGGCACATGTTGTTACTGAGAAATATAGACAGAGCAGGTAACAGTTTTGCCCAACATGGGGCTCGAAACCATGCTCTGAGATTAAGTCCTGTGCTCTACCAACTGAGCAATCTGTGAAATGTCTGCCAAAAGGTCCAGCTTTTCACATGCTCACCAATATTGGCATAGACACTAAGATCATTACCAAACTTCTTGTTGGAGGGGGACAAGCACAAACCAGAGCCTGCATATAGTAGCCCAGAACCTAAGAGTGCAAAGAGGTCAGCCTAGACATGAATGGCTATGTATAATACTCTGGGTCCCTGCCACACAACACACCCACCCCACATCAATTATTGCCCAGGGCTAGCATGGTTGCTAGTACTGACCCATGTCCTCTCCTCCCCCATCTGCAACCACAATGGGCGGCTTCTCTGCACAACAGGCAAACCCAATATTTGGGGTGGGGAGTAATGCAGCTCTAAGGATTATGAAGCCAACAGGTTTTACTGTCTCTTCACATTCTGTCCTGGATGCCTTTTCAGCAGTATCCAGAGTTGAGAATTGAAAAGGGATCAGCCCCTTTTCACATGACAGGCAGCAACGACCACTTTCCCATTGCAAAGAAACTTAAAATGATGGCAGCTTGCTCACTGCACAGAACCATTGTCAGAAACTCCATGAGTGGAGTATAGAAATGGACCTGCTCAGCTACAAAGGGAGGAGAGTTTGCTCCAAACCAAGGTTGATCTTTCGAATCTGAATTCTTTACCACACCAGATGTAAGGGAAAGACAAAGGGGAAAGACTAGATATGGTGAAAGTTAGATAGAGCCTGCTTACCAACCTCAAGGGGGATATTATTGTTTTGTACTTCACAACAGATGAAGGGGCTACTTGATAAGGGGGTCTTGCCAGCCTGGGGACAAATCAGATGTGACATTTGGCACTTGGCTTTCATTTGTGTGGCTGTTAATTTGAAATAAACAGCATGTGCAGAGGGAACAAAGTTGGATAGAAACCATGGTGGGGGTGGGGAGGGCAGGGGATGTTAACCCTTTGTCCCCACTAGGGTACTTACTAGAACCAGGTCCTCACACCTGCTATTGACAATGGAAAGAAGGTAGCAAGCAAGGAAGGACTGTGAGGAAAATAAGCACCAGAGTTTTCTGATTTTTACAAAAACCAGATATAGAGAGGGATTCTTTGCTAATTCCAAGGAGGACTGTAGTGAGAGGCAAAGGTTTAAAGCCCCTCTGTCTCCCATGCCATGGTCCCAATCTGGGTAGAGTCTCCCTCCCCCCCCCCAAAAAAAATATCACCATTGGCTACTTCTTGATTTAAAATCAGACATTCAAGTGAACAAATATCACGTCTAGTTTGCTCTTCACATTAAGATATTAATCTGATACCCAATGAGGTGCTAGAAAGGTATAAGCCCAGCTCTCATGACAGGGAGTTACTGTGCCACAAAGGCCACTGACTTAATAAAAAAAAAATCTGAACCACAAAGAGTAGGCCAAACAACACAAGCTCTCCAGCAATTATATCCAGGGCCACTGCTCTTCCCTTGCCCCCAGCCATCCTGGCATGAGCTTTTGCACTTTTAATGAGCAGCAAAAATGATGCCAGGCAACATCCCAATGTGGTAAGCTTGTAGCCACAAAGGACACAGAGAGAAAAGCATCATGGAGACATAATTGCAATGGGAGATGAGTGGCAGCATATGATTAGGATCAGCTTTGGGCCCGCAGGTCTTAGGGGGAAATGCCGGCAAAAACTTAATAAAATATCACTGTGCCGATTCCTTCAAACAAACTTCAGAAAAGCAGGGACACGCCATGGTGCAACCAGAACACCTTCCAAATGAGAGCCTCATCATGTTTCAGAGAAGTGGGAACTCCCAAGCCTGGGAAAGGAAGCTAACAGTCCTTGCTCTCAGCCTCAGCGCTCCCAGCAATGTTGTGCTCACTCAACTCCAAACCAGACCCAAAGTATTTAACATGCAGGTTTATTTTTCATTTTTAAATTCAAATAGCATCACAGGTGAGGGGGCTGCCAATTATTGTGTACCAGACATGGAAGGGGAGCTTAGCTAGTCCTTTCCTTGCTGTGGTCCTAATGCAAATATTATGGAGCAAATATTTGCATTGTGGAAAGATAGGAAGCCGACTTATACTTAGTTAGACAACTGGTCTACCTAACCCATATTGTCCACCTTGACTGGCAGGGGCTGTCCAGGATTCCAGGCAAGCGCCTCCCAGCTTTTCCTGGAAATGTCAGGGATTGAACCTGTGACCTTCTGCATCTAAGGAAGATGCTCTGCCGCTGACCCTATGGCCTACCACTGAGCCACAGAAATCCCCCACTGGCATATTTAACACCACATGCCACGATGCACTGAAAAGCCACATCTAGTTTGGCCTTCAGACACCTGCATCTGAAACCCTGCAGAGGGAAAAGCCTTGGTGGGGTGGAGAGAAAGATTTGGACAGCCACGAGAAAAATGGATTGGCTCTCCCAAGTGCTTTCAGTAGCCTCCATCGGAAACTGGGTTTTCCCCCCTATTCCAAAAAGGGTCCCTGAACTACCATTATACATGTTTGAAATTAGCATGCAGTTTGGGCCTTAGGTAGCAAAGACTCATGTGGTTAAAACACCTTGAGCACTTACTAATCCATGTTAAGTCATGACTTAATGATGGGAATGTGCCCTGAAGTGCCTCAAATGACAATTCTAACACTGGTTTAGCAGTTTGTTGGGACACAGGAAGTGGGCATTATCTGCAGGAACCACACTCCATCCAGAAGTCACTGGCACGTGCCTCTCAGATCATGCCCCAGTCCCAGCAGGTAAGGCCAGAATGGGAATGAACTGAGGAGCCTTGCACCAACCTCTTGCGCAGCAGCAGCAGCTTCAGACTGCCCCACCACAGAGCATCCATAGGCCTCAGCAAGCCTATTCGGCTGCAGTCTGAAGCTGCAGGGGCTTGTACAATTACACGTGACAACAGCGCCCCGGGAACTATGCAAGAGCCAGAGGGGCGAAGGCAAAACCTGTCTCCGGCAAAGCACCACACCTCCACCTGACAACAGGCCCCAACATGCAACACAGGCTCCAGGGTGTAAGTACTGTGCCCTGAAATGACATCAGTGCTACATTACACACATACAAAGCACATCCTTGCCGTTATCCATCAAGCCTTGTGGTCCCTTCCAACTCTATGATTCTAGGCTTGCTACCCAGACTCTACTTCCCAGCACAGGGTGCTTCCTCTAAAGCACTGGTCCATACAGCAACTCTGGTGAGAAATGATCGCACTGATGCAACAGCACAGCCTGCATCTCAGGAAGGTTAGGTCTGAACAAACTACGAAGAGGGCGAAACAGCGTAGTGAAAACTCATGAGGAAAGATGGAACTTGCTATCACCAGGAAGCAGGCAAACATGAGGCAAGATTCAGGTAACTGGTCCCACTAGCAGAAATCCAGGCAAGGGTTTCCCTGCTATCATAATGGAGCTTTTCCTCACCCCCAGAAACGGCTCGGGAGGGATTGGGAGAAACCCCCCCAGAACAATGCACAGTGGAGCAGAGGAGAGATTAAAAATGCTTCCTCTGACTGAACAATCTCCTTAGTGTGACACTGAAGTTCTTAACCCGAGGTACCACTGTATTTGTAATGTTAATCAAAAGGACACTTGTCTCAGAGGAACTGAAAGTCAGATATGCAGACTAGACCAATACATAGCAAGGGACTGAGGTGGTCGAGTCTCAAGGTGGTAAAATAGGGCAGTGCTCCTTAATAGATATGGAGGTTTTACATCTTTGAATGCTTTGCCATTAAAAAAAGAAACCCTTCGGGCAGAAAATTAGCACGGCAGAGAGCTGGAGATAGGCTAGAACGTCTCCCCATAATGCCCTTTGTTTTTAACCTGCAGGAGATTTCAAAAATTGTGCCCTGCTCAATTTATTCCTCAACAAGTATAGTCAGTTCTCAATCTCTTCCCCGCCCCACAATGGACCACTTGAAAATTGTTGGGGATCTTGACAAACCACTTCATAAACTTCTCATCCTTCAGGGCTGGCATTCTCAAAACCAGAACCTGATCATAAAAATAATGAGCCATAGGTCAAGGCACTGAGAAGAGTTCCTTCAATTGTTGTTTTAAGGTAAAAATGAGTGAACTGCACCAGCACCATATAATGAAAATCATGGGCCTCAAGCCAGGACATCATTGGACCTTATCCACTCCCAATCAACATGGCCTTACCTTCCACTGCCAACAAAGTATAAATCATGTGCAGGCCAAAGTACAGACATTCACAATCGTTTCATGGTCTACCTCAATGGCGCTCGTGGACCACCATCTGAAAACCTGTAGCCAACTCTGCCCCCACATTCTACTGTCCCTGTAGACAGGGGCCTAAATTTCTCGGTCCCAACATAGAATCAAGTTTTCAGGGAATTACAATTATTAATGTCTTTTCTTGATAGAAAGGCAGAATAAAAATATTCCAAATAAAATAACAAATACAAGCAAGATGGGTGAGGGAGGTAATTTCTCCCTGCTGTAAACTTCATGGATAAGTTTATATTCTAGAGTAGGAAAGGGAACCCCGTGCCCAGGGGCCAAATGTGGCCCTTTGCGCCTACCTGGCCCTCAAGACTTTTATCAGGGTGCCATGCAATCCTGCTCTGTACCTTCCTTGAAGGTTTTTGTATGGCTAGATTGCATCCTTGAGCTCTGAGATAATGCCTCTTGTCTGTTTGAATGGAGGACAGAGAAAGGTGTAAGAGTGCGCAGAAACCAGCCTAGTGTACACATGGGCAGGGTATGAATAATAAAATTTATTTTTATTATATTTGTTGCTCCACCCACATTTGCCTCTGGCTCTGCCCACCATTGGCATGAGGCTCTCTGACTGAAGGGTGTTGGGCACAGATCAGAAGGAGAAACTGACAGGTACACTGAAGGAGGCAACAAGCAGAGTGTGATACAGGACTCAAGGGGCAAAGGCGTTTGACTCAAGCCCAGAAACCATTCTTGAGGCAGGGGAAACCTGCATATGGGAGCCTTAGCCAAGCAGCCGGATTAAAGAGAAAAACAAGCAGGGCAGCCGCCACCGCCTCCCCCACCCTCTCAGACGGCCAAGGTCGCAGCTCAAGCTCTGTGGCAGGGTTACAGCCAGGCAAGAGGGAGGGGCACAGAGGCAGCCAGCAGCTTAAGGGGCAATCTTATGAAATCCAGAGGCATGCCAGCTGCAAGACAATGTCAATAGGCCTGCACAGGATCAAGGCACAGGACGGCCGTATGCTGTCAATTTCATGTAAGAGCCCTGCTGGGTCTTCCTGTTTCCCCACAGCGGCCAACCTGGGAAACCCACAAGCAGGACCTGTGTCCAACGCCACCCTCCCACTTATGCTCCCTAGCAACATATTCGGAGGCATGCTGCTTCCAATATGGGAGATAATAAAGCCCTCGTGAGGAGCAGCCATTTAAGGCCTTATCCACCATTAATTTGTCTAATCCCCTCTTAAAGCCACCCAAATTGGTAGTCCCTCTTGTGGGACCAAATTTCATAGTTCTAGCTATGCACTGTGTGAAGTACTTCCGTGTCTGTCCTGAATCTCCCATCATTCAGCTTCATTGGACAGCTCCAGATTCTAATATTACGAGAGATGGAGAAGAACTTCTCTCTCTCTCTCTCTCTCTCTCTCTCACACACACACACACACACACACATGCAAAGGTGTTAAAACACCTCTATCATGTTCCACATTACTTGCTTCTTTCCTCAGCTAAAAAACACTCTCAAATGTTAGAAATTTTCCTCTTTGGGGACTTGGCCCAGCCCACTGGTCATTTTGGCAGCCCTTTCTTTGAACAAACATCCTACTATACAGGAAATGGTTGGGAAAATATCCTCTGACCTGTGGCCATCCAGATGTTGCTGAACTACAACTCCCATCTTCCCTGATCTGACTGGGGCTGGTGGGAGCTGGAGTCCAGCAACATCTATAGGATTGCCAGGAGTGGAGGTAGAGCGGAAAATGAAAAACTGCTATTCCAAATGCCACTCCTTAAGTGAGGTCCTTGACAGAAGTGGGTGTGCGCTGCATTTTGGGAGAAGCTCTCGCACCATATCAGCACAGTAGCGAAACAAACCCACCCATTTTCCAGCAAGCGCCATGAGGCAAAGGCTGTCAAGCTCATGGTCATGTTAGGTGCCTCCAGCAGGTTAAACTAGATTGGAGGCACAGCCAAGAAAGGGGAGTTGCTGGGAAATGTCAGCCAACTTTCACCCCACTCTAGCAGGCATGATGAAGCACAATTCAAACCTCTTCCCACCTGCAAGGACGTTCTCCACAGCTACAAATACGTAAGAACCTCGTTCCCACCAGTGGTTTCTGACTCCTTGCAAGAGAGAAAGGACTGCTTAAGTCAAGGGACACGGGAAGGAGACTAAGCAAACAGGCAAGGCAATCAACAGCAGGGGCACAGACAGCACATGCACACAGGCAATTATAGGCAAAATTCAGGGTTACGCTGATTTGCAGGTAGTAAGGTGGGCCTGCCAGCACCTGCTGAAAGTGAAGAGAGGTCAAGCAGCAGGTCAGCTCCTACAAAGCATAATGTTAAGAGTGAGAGCCCCTTATGACGTGTGCGTGCCATGTTCCAGTGACGGCTCTTGGGCTTATGCATCCCAGCAAAGGTGAGTTGCATAACATGGTACCACAGGAAGTAAAAGTGAAGGTCCAAGCTGCAGAAAAGAACTGAAGGCAGGCTCTAAATGGAAAACAGCTACTTCAATAGCAACCAACAGTTTTGCTAATATCCCAAAGGTTAACCAAGGCAAGCCCTTTGTTGTGAAGTGTTAATTTGGGCTCTTGTTTCTCTTTCCCACCCCCATTGCACAGGTGGTGGGGCGGTCAAATGTGGCCCCCAGGCTTCTGTATCTGGCCCTCAGAACTCTCTCAGATTTCCCATTGGCACTGCTTCACACACAAAGAGCTTCTGCCTGGTTGGAATGTGTCTCCTTAATAACTCCTCTTCCTTGTCCAGACAAAAGAGGATTGTATGTGGAAGCTTGCCTGCCGTACAAAGGTAACATTTACATGTGCTCCTGCACCCACCGTTGCCTCCAGACTCACCCACCATTGACAACCCCCTCACAACAGATGGAAATGAGGGCCTTGGACTGGAAAAGGTGCCCCATCCCTGATATATGGCAATATGGATGTGCCTGCAGTCATAATTCCTAAGCCAGATTTGAGCACCTGTAAGAAACAGAGTATCTCTGGGTTCTCTACTGTTCAAAGCCTAGCAGAGGCTCAAAGTTCCTCAGCACAGGATTTACAGGGCATACACAGCTGTGCATGTTGTCAGGTCAGTGCTAGGCAGGGCCAATGGGAAAAAATAGGCCATCAGCAATAAGCATCTATGGCACAGTTAGAAAGGACCAGATGATCTCAGGGAAGTACCAACAAGGTATCCTACCAATAACTGACCTGGCTCCAGTTCAGGCTACTATAGCAAGCACTTAGCAGAGGATTCGGTTTGTGTCAATCTAGCCTGACATGGTAAGGAATTCCCTACCAAAATGAGGTAAAATGGTGCACAGAACAGGATTCCATAGTAGATGAATACACAACTTCATGGTCAACAAGTGAAATCCAATGGCACCAGAGGAGACCACAGCATACCTGTTTCAGTCCTTTTTCACAAGAAGAGTCAAACTCCTTAGTGCTTGCTTCACTTCAGTTTCCTACACACACACATGGTTGCCAGATTGGATCAAAGAGATGTGAAAGGAATGGCAGAACTAGTTAATATCTGCATCGATCTCCCAACAAAATACACCCTTAAATGCTAAACGAACTAGTAGTATAAACCTCAAAGCTGCTAACAGTCATCTTTGAGAAATCTCTCAAGACAAGTGAGGTTCCAGCAGACTAGCAAAAAATAGCTACCACATCTATATTTAACAGGGAGAATAGGAGAAACCAGGAGATTACAGGCCCAATGTCTACCTATAAGACGTTATGAGAACAAATTCATCAAAAATGAATATATGTAATGTAGAAGAAAATGAGGTGATCATTAACAACCAACATGGACTTGCCAAGACCAAACCAATGTGGAACATAAGAAGCTTCCTTATACTGAGTCAGACTGTTGGCTGATCAGGCTCAGTATTGTCTCCACAGACTGCCAGAGGCTCTCCGGGGTTTCAGGGAGGGAGTCCCTCCCAGCCCTACCTGGATTTGCTGGGAATTGAACCTGGGGCCTTCTGTGCTCAAGGCAAATGCTTTAGCACTGAGGCATGGCCTTGCCCCATCAATGTCACTCTGTGGTAGGTTAGTCTCTAGGAGAAGGTTCCACACATTCTTTGGCAGGTGGATCAGAGGGCACTGCCATGAGGAAAGCAACCCTTATTCTTTCAAGCTGCACAAGAACAACCAATAAGGCATTAAAAAGTATGGGGGGGGGAGCCTGGAGGCGTTGTTGTGTGATGTCCAAAAGGAGTTATCTCCTAGGAGGTAGTGCTATTCAGCATTTTCATTACTCGCAGAAACAGGTAATATGTTCAACTTTGTAGATAATGCAAAAGTTCAAAGGAATTTCGGACGCCACAGAGGGCAGGATTAAAACGAGTGTCCTTGACTAATTGAAGTGCAAGCAGTAAAATAACATCAGTAGACCATTTTCTGGATCGGTTCCTATTTCATTCTTGGTGGGTTTTTTTAATGCTTGGTTTTAATATTGTTTTTTTAAGTTGCTTTGAGTCACCTCTGTGAAAAAAGTGACAAATTAAATAAATAAGGTTGATATTGTATGCTGATGACAAGGCACCGCCCCCATCCAGGGCCTCTAGTAATTGCACGCAGCTCCAAAGCAGCTTTACAAAATCAAGGAACAAGCAAGGCACGCAAAGAATCAAAAGGAGGACTTAGACTTTTGAATCAACATAAACTAAATAGGAATTGGCAATGAGGTGTTGTTGTTTTAAAAAACATAGCTTCACTCACTGAAGCAAACCACAAAGAAGTAGTAAAAGGTTCTACTTAGAGATTACCTAACACAAGGGCAAGATTCAGAGGAATGTTTTGAAGGGCTAGCAAAATAATATATATAGAAAGGCTAAAGAAGACAATCATTTTACAGGTGGAAAAGGAAGGTTTTTATCCTGTCCTTTTTTCATATAAGACAGGCATCCCCAAACTCGGCCCTCCAGCTGTTTTGGGACTACAATTCCCATCATCCCTGACCACTGGTCCTATTAGCTAGGGATGATGGGAGTTGTAGTCCCAAAACAGCTGGAGGGCCGAGTTTGGGGGTGCCTGATATAAGACAGCTATATGTCACTTACTTATCTGCATTTCTAAGCCGTGTCTCCTCCCAAAAGAAGCACAAAGCAGTGTTCATGGGTTCACCCATTTTATCCTCACTGTGTCAGGTTTGTTAGGCTGATAGATGATGATGATGATTTCCCCGAAGCCAAGCGGGGCCTTGAACTCTGCAGTCCCAAATGCCATATACTAGGAATAAAACATTAAGAACCACCCGAAGAATAGGTACAGCCACCATTCACCAGAACCAGGAATGATAAATAGCCATGGGTCCCAGTTGCCACAAAATGGATTTACAGAACAATGGACAGCAGAGCAAGCTGCCCAGGCTGGTCTCTGAAACATCTTGTCTGACTAACACCAGGCAAGGACTGAGTTAAACTAGATGATCCAAGCCTCACGTGCCTTTCTAGGGGGGCAGAAAGCATTCATGTACCTGGGACATTGAAGTACAGAGCAGTGCTGTACCCATGCATCTTCCATCCCGCTGCCTTAAATGTTGTTTCTTCTCCCATACTGGGCTTTGTGTATCACATTTTAGGCCTTCCATTCTGTGGTTTCAAGAAGACTCCGGGTAGTTTTGCTAAAGTGCAAAAAGCATCCGCTATGGCTCAGGACTGGGTGAAACTAGCTGGGTTTGATTTGTATATAAGTCGCCATTTGGGGGAAAGGGGCAACATTTCATTTCGCATGCCTGCACTACAGACCAGGGTACAGTTTGGCTGAGGGAGCAATGCAAGAATAAGCTGCCCATGAGTTGAGATTTTGCTTTATTCTTGGTGTCTTTGGTAGAGGAAGAACTTGCCACTGGGCGAAGGTGAGACAGGAGTCAATATCCAGACAGCCACACCTGTTTAACCTACAGAACGGCAAGTGAAACTGAATCAGCGGTTAATGGGAGAGCAGGGCTCAGTCCTCCTAACTGGATTACCAGGAACATAGAAATGTGCCTTATACTGAGTCAGATCATTGGTCCATCTAGCTCAGTATTCTCCACACTGACTGGCAGCAGCTCTCCAGAGCTTTGGGCAGCAATCTCTCCCAGTCCTACATCAATATACCAGGGATTGAACACAGGATCTTTTACATGCAAAGCAGATGCTTCTGTCACTCAGCTATGACCCTTCCCACTAGCCAAGCAATAGGTGTGTAAAGGTAAGGTAAGGGACCCCTGGGTGGTCGAGTCCAGTCAAAGGCGACCATGGGGTGTGATGCTCATCTCACTTTTCAGGCCAAAGGAGCCTGCGTTTGTCCACAGACAGCTTTCGGGGTCATATCGCCAGCATAACTAAACCGCTTCTGGAGCACGGAGGACCATGACAAGTGCCAGAGCACATGGAAATGCTGTTTACCTTCCCGCCACAGCGGTACCTATTTATCTACTTGCACTGGTATGCTTTCGAACTGCTAGGTTGGCAGAAGCTGGGACAGAGCAACGGGAGCTCACCCCGACACAGGGATTCAAACTGCTGACCTTCCGATCGGCAAGCCCAAGAAGCTCAGTGGTCTCTAGACCACAGCGCCATTTGCGTGTGTACACCTATCTCAGCTGGTGAGCCTCACTCTGGTCACTCCCACTCCTCCTCCATTTCCTGCCCCACCCTTTGCCACAAACCCTTGAGGGTGGGGATTACCCCAGTTTGTGGACGAACACAAAGGAGATCACAAGTAATATAGGGAATTAACCTCAGGGTGCTACAACATTGCACATAATTACTAGCAACTACTTTGGGTGTGCAACAAACACAGCAATGCCAATCAGGACACCTAGCAGAGGTTAGCCAGTTCCTGACCCAGTTATGGGAAAGGGACCAGTTGCCGGATGTATCAGCTGAGTAATACGTAGCACTGGATCACAGGCCCTGTAGCTACAGGTTGGGCTGAGGGAATTCCAAGTCCCTTCCTCATTTGGCTTTCAGTAAATTAAAAGCATCTGGCTCTTTTACTTATTGGTGAAGAAATAAATGAAGGCAGCAGTGTGTCTAGTAAAGCAAGCTGGCACTCAGTTTCACTTGCAGATCTTTATTTTCAAATGCATACTGAAATTACTTAAAATTTAGTCGTGTAAAACTTGAAAAAGCCACTGCCATGTATATTTTTGCCATTTCACATTAACTTTCTACAGCCCCCACACTGTGCCTTTAGATCACATAGCAGTCGCACAAAATCCCTGGCTTGAGGCCGAATGATGACTCCCACCATGACCAGTAGCTTATTTCAGGAGCAGATGCTAGCAGTGCCATGTGCATTTTCTGACGTGAGGCAAGCAGGGGCCCTTTCCATAAAGGCTTGCCTTGCAAGCCGTAGGGGTTTTCAGGCTCTATTCGGAAAACTATGGCAAACCCTAGCAAGCACATTCTCGACACACTTCACTAGACTTTGAACCCAGCACTGGCTGAGCAAGGCTGATCACCCTGGCCTCCATCCAAGGCAAATGACAAGGCTCTCTCCTTTCCACCACTAAAGTGTACTGTTTGGTGTGTCATCGGGGTGACAAGGAAGGGCAGGGACAAGGGGAACCTGTTCTCACTTGGGCTTGACCAGATCCTATATTTACACTAACTCCAAATGAAGAACTGGTCATCCAAATACACCCCTGTGAATACACACACAGAAACACACACACAAGGCACTTCAATATCCACCAAGCACAGCAATTCACTGTCCTCCTGTTGCTTCACGGAATGGTGGTTCTCACCTCAACCCAGAAGCAGGGTACATTTAGTCTCTAAGAAGAAAACAGCTTCTGGGCAAAAAGGCCCTCAGTTGTGGGAGGGAGGGAGAGACTCTAGTTATTCATTGTCACACAACCTAGCAAGCCATTCCTGTTGCTCCCAGCTCCGGAGCTGGCTGTGGACCAGCAGGCTTCAAACCCTATTATGTTACTTTCAGGTCAACAGCCTCAGAGGAACACCCGTTGTTGTCATCCTCTCCTCTCTTCCCCATAGCAGCCCATACACAATGAGGAAGGCCTGTCACACACTAGCTGGTAGCCTCCTGTCTACAGGTATGCCAGCAACATGGAGCTCCTTATACTTTTAGAAGCCACTGTCAAGGGCCGTCTCACTTACCCACACCTCCACCTTACCATGTAAGTCGTGCTTAGGCTACTTCATCCAAAGAACGCTTTCCCCCTACTCTGCAAATCCTTACAAGTCGGACAGTTGTGGAGCAACGCGAAGGAAGCATGGCTTCTCAATGAACACAAAGCGCACAGGCTTGCCCACCACCCTTTTGGCAGCAGGGAGGGCGAAGCCAGGAGAGGGATCTGGGTTAGCAGGGGCACCAGAGCAGCGACAAAGAGCACACACTTCTATGAAGCAACAGCAAGAAGGTCAATCCCCCACTAGGGATTGTCTGCTCCCCCCTCCCCTCCTCCTCCTCCATCATGCATGAAAGCAACGCCAATCTGCAAATCCTCACAGAACATTAATTCCAGGCCTGGCAGAGACAAAGGGAACAGCGGGGAGAGCCCAGGGTTGCCAAGGAAAGGAGCACAGTCCTGGGCCCAGCATTGCCAAGGAGCTGAAGAGGACCAAGCTAAGGATGCAAACTGGTCCTTGAGTAGTCCTTCCTGAGATGGCAAAACCAGAGGATCAAGTACAAGCCCAGAAGCCTCACTAGTTACCTCCCATCTCTCTCTTCCCCCCTGCCTTCCAGCTGCCACAGCTTAGCCTCAGAATACAGCTCCACAGCTGGGGCCGTGCTGGTGGCACCCATTGGCAGGGCTTCCCCTGGAGGAATTTAACGCCACAAAATAATGCCATTTAGCAAAGGTAAACACCAACAGCAGCGCCCTGCTCTCGGCTTCTGCCAGTGAATGCTGTCACTAAGCAGGGTGGGGCGGCACTGACACCCTCAGGCTCCACAGACCAGCTGGACCCCAGGGAAGAGCATGTTTCGGCTCTGATCTCACCTAACAGTATGCTAGTCATGCAGGTGCTGCCAACACTGTTCACAAAAAGCCAGGGAGGAATTGAGCTTAGTGAAGGGGAGGGGGGGGCTGAGGTTTACCCAGGGCTGCTCTTAGCAAAGGAGCTGCAGCAGACATGGCAGAACACCTACCCACCCCTCCGCTATCATGGCAGCCTCCCCCTCCCCTCACACGCTCCACTTCGACCCACAAAAAAGGCGCCTTCCCAGCCCAGACGCCAATTCCCCTTTCCTAATCACAGCTCCGTCCACACCTGGGGAAGCCCGGCACCTGCGTGGGGAGAGACATTAGGCGACCCTCGCCAGGAAGAAAGGAGCAGACTCAAGTCTTCCCCCCCCCCCCCGTCCACCTCAGACCCACCCGGGCTATCTAGTCGAGAAGGCGGCGACCGAGCGGAGCCCATTGTTAGCGCTGAAAGGGTGGGATGGAAGCAGCAGGGCTGGTTGCCAAGGCAGCCCACCCCATCCCATCCCTCCCCGGGTGCTATAGCAGGTAGGGCATCCCACGGAGCCGAGCGCGATGGGGAGGCGGACATATTATCCTAGCCGGGGAGGAGCAGGCAGAAGAAACACAAACCCGGGGGGGGGGGGGACGGGAATCACGGCTTCCTCTCTCCTTAACTCACACGCAGCCACTGGAGATCCCGCCCCTCCTCCTCGGAAGGGAGATCAGGAAGGGAAAGAAACCCCGACCCCGCCGACGGGCTCCCCGCTCCCCTCCCCGAGCGGGGCTCCCTCCGTACCTGCACCCCCGTAGCCCTTGGCGAGCACCCAGGCCAGGCTGGCGGCGCTGCGCGCCCGAGGGAAGTCATACTGATCCAAGGGCTTGATCTCGGGCACCAGGAAGCTTTTCCTCATGGCCGCGGCTGCAGCAGGGGCAGCAGCCACCATGGCCCCTCCACCGGGCGCAGGAGCTGGGTTCGGCCTGCTGCGGCGGCGGCGGCAGCGGCGGCGCAAAACGAGCTGGTGGCGGTAGCGGCGGCCCCAGCCGAGCGCATCCCCGTCCGGTTTTCCCTCCCCTCCAGCTCCAGGTGCGAGCGCCCGCCCCGGCGTTCTCCTCCTCCTGCTGCTCCTCTTCCCTCCCCCACGTGATCCGGGCCTTCAATCAGCGCGGGGGCGGGGCTTGCAGACAGGTAATTGCCCCGGGTGCGCGGTGGGGGGGGGGGGGGAGGAGGCGGTGTAAGAGGGTTGGGTAGAATGGAGCTGCAGCCCCGGGTGGGTGGGGCGCGTGCGCGCCTTGCAGTAAGCAGGCCGCCTGGCGCTGGTGGGGGGAGCCTGCAGCTCCATTGATCTTACTTACAAACACACGCGGCAAAGAGGAGGCTGGGATTCCTCCTGCTCCCTCCCTCTCTCCCCCCAACCCTTTCCTCCTGGCATAACGCTTCCTCTTTGCCTAGCGCCCCAGCCCTTTTCTCCGGGAGAGGGAGAGACACAAAGGAGCCGCAGCCTGGGCTGGAGCAAGAGAGAGCGCGCGCGCGCCCGCCTTCCCATGCACACCTCCACCATGTTGGGAGGCAGGCATGACCCTCCCACGGGGCGCGGGGAAAGTGAGGTGGCCTCCCACGCTGGCCCCTTCCCGCAAATTCTCATTTATTCAAGTAGTACGTGGTGCGTGTCCGGCTCTGCGTTCTTCTTGCTGTCCGCTGCCCGGAATTAACTTTAAGCCCAGTTCTGATTCTCTCCCGCCCTTCCCAACAAGGATGTTGTTAAAATAATAATTTTATAGAAGGTTCACCCAAGTGGGTTGGAGCACATTCACTCCAAGGAAAGGCTAAACGTTTTGGAGTGTTGTGGTTTAGAAGAAGGGGGAAATGATAAAAGTGTATAAAATTATAAATGGAGGAAATATTTTTTTCTTTCTCTAAGACTAGAACTTGGGGTACCCAATGAAACTGGGAGTAGATTCAGATAAATAATTTTTTAAGAATTGACTCCCCAAAGATGGCTTTAAAGGCACACTAGAAATTCATTGAGGGTAACGCTACTAATGGCGACTCACTAGAATGTCCTCCCTCCTCTGTCAGGCAGGATGCCTCAGAATACCATTTGTTGGTGATCACAAATGGGGAAGAGTGTCTACAACATTAGTGTCTCACATCAAATATAATTGATCTGTAGAAAAGATTCTATGAATGGAAAACAGAGACTCTGTAAATACTTTTGTAACCCAAGAAAACCTTTAATAAAAACTTTTTTAAAAAAGTGGAGAGAGTGCTGATATGCTTCATGTTCTTGCAATGGTTTGCCACAGGAACCTGGCTGGCCACAATGACAATGGGACGCTATACTAAATGAGCCCTCGGCCTGATTCAGCATGAATGTTCTCCTGGTGGCAGGCCACTGCTTTTGGTTGCAGCCAGACATGATGCTGACTGCAGGACTCTGTCTGTATCTTACAGATTCCTCTGAAGAGGGAGGAGATGTAAAGCACAGCATACCCAAAAAACATAGCTGTCAACCTTCCCTTTTTTTGCGGGATATTCCCTTATTCCAGCGCCGTTTCCCGCTGCTATCCCGGATTATTAGATATCCTGTAGACTGTCCCCGGGACAGGTGAGGCTGCTGATCCCTTATTTTCGAGGCTGCTGATCCCTTATTTTCAAATCTGAAAGTTGACAGCTATGCAAAAAAAGGAGCAGACCCCTCATCCTCTCTGTGCCCCATTTAGATTTCTCCTGACTGAGGTTGCTTGAACAGAAGAAACATTTTTTTAAGGGTGAGTGGGACATGGCTGGGTTTAGTTCCTATTTTCCCACCAATGAAATCACCCAGTCTACCCCAGGATTTATAGGGAGTTGGTGGCAATCCTGATTCTACACATGGAATCTGCTACCATCAGAACTTGTCTGGCACAAAGTCATCTGACTTTGGAAAAGGAGTAGACCAACTCGTGGAGAAGGATTAGCCTAAAACCAGCTGATAGCTCTGCCACCTAAATTGAACCTCGACCTTCAGGCACAATATGCCTCTTAGTGTTAGGTGCAAGGAAAGCAAACAGTGAAGAAGAACCACTAACTTGATTGCCCTGCTTCCTAGAAGCATCTGGCTGACTGGCCACTGTTGGAAACAGGATACTGGGCTAGACGGACCCTTGCTCTGGTCTAGTTCAGCTCTTTAGCTCTTAATAGTAGATTCATCTCAAAAGGGGACATGGTCTTGTTTGGAGCACAGCTATTGTATACTGTACGCTTGACCGAAGAACACTCCTTCTATCTGGGATGGTCATCCTCTTCCACCGAGTGTGCAGCTTCAGGAGGGAAGCACATGGAGCGGTGAGAGAGGGAGGGGACACCCGCCTAGCCAGCCAGATCAGCCAAATCAACCCTGGTGATCAGTGGGGTGACAGATATTGCAGCCAGATCGCCCTCACGTTTCAGCCTTCTGTGTCTTTGAAGAGGGAGCTCTAAGCAGGATGCATGGGCAGTGGTAGGGAACCTGTGACCCTCTAGATATTGTTGGGCCACAACTCCCATCAACACCAGCCAGCATAGCCAACCATCAGGGATGCTGGGAGTTGTAGCCTAGTTACACCTGGAAGGCCAAAATGCCTCACCCCTGGCCTAAATGTGGTCTCTCAACCAGCTGGCTTCAGTCTAAGAGGGTTGCTCTACTGCATGCAATCCAAGTTCTGGCGCAATTTGAGCTTATTTCTAAGTAGATATAGGGTCAGATGTGCTGCCAAGATCCAGTTGACCTTCATTTAAAATAAGGCTTTCCCCCCTAAAATCCAATATTTTCATAATACTAATTTTAACAAAGTAACTAGCTCTATGGAGCAAAATCTGAGTTAATACTCAGAGATTCAAGGATCAAATAATGAAAGAAACAAGACTCCGTGGGTTGACCCTATGTGTCTGTTCTCTGTGTCCCAGTAGAGCTGATCTGATGGTATTGGGTATCATTTCCATGGTAATACACAGAACGTTGAATGGATTGCACTTTGGAGCATTAGAATTCTAACATCTGGAATGTCCTATAAAATAAAGACATCTGGAAAACATACCCTCAGTCCCAAACAAAAATGAAACACTACCCCAAAGGATTGTGGTAGTTCTCAAAGTACATTTCTCATTCAGAAAACATTTTAAACATTGAGTAGTTGATCACTGTTATCCTGCGATAATCAGGGTGGGTTGCTAAGCCCCACTGAGCTTCAGGCAAGATAGTGGAGAGGAAGAAGGAGTGGAGGAGGTGTGCCTTTATTTAGATGTGTGATGTGGAGCAAGATAATGAATACACAAGCTAAGATCTATCTACAGCAGAGCTTTCCAAACTTTACATGTTGGTGACACACTTTTTAGACATGCATCATTTTAGGACACAGTAATTCAGTTTTAATAGCAAACCAGAGGTTGAACTAACCCCTTTCCAGACCAGGGAGGTGTGAGGGGAGCATTTGCGCGACACACCTACACACTGCAGCCAACACAGAGACATGTCGTGACACACAGTTTGGAAAGCTTTGATCTACACATACACTCAAGCAGGTAAATCAGACCTGAAAATGTTACATGCTCATGTTCAAAGCTCTTTCACTATACCCTCTGATAGCAATTTCTTCCATTATGCTACAACAAAAGAATATCACACATTTTCTAATAAGCTGAGCAGTTGCTTATAAGGACATTTCAGCAGCACTGGATGTATCAGTGCATCCCTAAACCATCTAGTTAGTTGTGGTCTATCAGGGTCCCCAGCAGAGTTAGACAGACGTGCTTAGATGTGCTTCTTCCTAGTTCCAGGTGTGTAGGGTTAAGTAGTGGCCATTTGACTACTCTACCCAGGCTCAGAGGCACTGACCAATATTGCCTCTCCCTCACTTGTTCCAGGGCTGAGCCTTGGCACTAATGATGATGGATGTGGTGGATGGAGGTAAGCCCCAAATTTTCAATGACTTACAATTTTATGCTTTTTTTTACATAGGAAATAAAATTCCATCTGCATGTACCATTATGTGCATTTTGCTGCATGCACACTAAATTAATGCCTTTGGTGCCAATTTCTCCACCAGTACCTAGAAATACATGCAATCAGTATAAGCAATAATGTGTCATACTTTCCTATACAGAAACATTTAATGTAGCATATGTAGCAGTCTTCTGATATACGGTACTTTTTTCCCCTAAATTTTTTTTATTGGTTTTCCAAAAATTTTGAACAGACAAACAAACATACATCTTAACTGTACTTGATCCAATTTTAGTAACATTGTTAAGTGACTTCCTCAAATCCCCCTGGCTGAATTTCAAAGTATATCATTGTAACAGTTTTCCAAAACCAATTTTCTCATAAAATTAACTTAATCACTTAACATCTTACTTTGTTTTCATTTTGACTTTAAACATATTATTCTCTAACATCACATAATTAAATCCTAAGCATGTCTGATATTTGCAAGTTTTTCCAATTAAGTTATCTTAGCATATTTAACTAAATAATCTTTGAATTTCATCCATTCCTCCTGGTACTCTTCCTCCTTCTGGTCACGGACTCTTCCAGTCAGGTCGGCTAGGTCCGAAAAGTCCATCATCTTCATCTGTCATTCCTTCACTGTCGGGACTTCTAGTGATTTCCAGTTCTTAGCTAACAAAATTCTAGCTGCAGTTGTGGCATACAAAAACAATCTAACATCTTTTTTGGGCAATTCCAAACCTACTATTCCAAGAAGAAAGGCCTCTGGTTTCTTAATAAATATATATTTCAACATTTTTTTCAATTCATTATTAATCTTCTCCCAGAAGTCTTTCATCTTGGGACAGGTCCACCACATATCATAAAAGGTACCCTCTTTTTCTTTACATTTCGTCTTCTGAGATACTTTTAATTGGCATCAGTCAGCCATGACACCAGGTGAAATTTAAGCCATAATCGCATAACTCCCATTTGGGGTAAATCCATTGAACATGTGACACCACCTCCTCAAATGTTGCTGCACTCAAAACTCCCATCATTCCCTTGGCTATTAGCTGCGCTGTCTGGGGCTGATAGGAGCTGGCAATCCACCAACCTCTGAAAGGCCTCATGTTCCCCACCTTTGTCTTAGGCCAAGGATTTTACATTTTGCCCATTACAATATCTCACCTTTCACTTCCTCTGTAGAACCTCAATTGCCCTTCATTTCTGAGGTCCCAAATCATTTGAGATTTAGCGCTTTGAATTCAGCCCAGATGCCAACTGAGAGACAATTCCTGTTGGTACAATCCTGATACAATCACAAAAACAGACTTCTACACCGCTGGAAATTTCTGAACGGTTTTCATAGGCAGCTTCACATTGACCATATTACAGTAGCCTAACCTGGATGTAACAAAAGCATACAGAACTATAGCAAGTTGGTGCACTAGAATAAAGTGTGCACAAGCATTCTACTTATTTATGTAGAAGCAAAGCCAAATCTTAAAAGCACTTCCAAACTGCAAATCTGCTATTCTTGGGTTAACCATTTTTTCAATCAGCATAACCTCCATCTTGCCTGGATGAAGCATCAGTTTGATCCCAGGAAATAATGAGATAATGTGTGGTTTCTAACAGAGACTTCCAACACTTTAAATAAAATCGTTAACAAAGAGGCCAGGTTAGTTTCACTGAATTTTCAAATGGGTGGGTTGTGAGCTCTTGCATGAATAATAAATTACCTGCTCAGATAGACTGCTGGAGTGGAGAAGAATTCAGAGATAGAGATAGAGATGCCAGGAGTGCAGAATGATTGGCCTTCTAGACATTGCTGAACTACAATTCCCATCAGCCTTAGCAAGCATAGTCACTGGCCAGAGATGGTGGGAGTTGCAGTTCAGCAATATCTGGCAGTCCAAAGGTTCCCCACACCTGATACATGCAAAAAAATTTCCCTACCGGAGAACAAGATTCCATCTAATACAGCATCCTTTGTGGAAAGCTCATTAGCAGGGCATGACGACAGTAGACCTTCCTCATTGCCTCTCGTCGTATTCCTCAACACCCATCCCATCACCCCCCCCATTCTTAACAAACTAGAATTTGGAGCTTGGATCTACTGCCAGTCCGTTTCACGGGATAACACCATTGATAAGAGAGCAGGGAAACTGTATAGTTGCATCAGTCTGAAAAATCTAATTCAGATAAGATACAGAAGCTGAGCCAGGAATCAAACAAATCAAGGACTTGTCCACCTTGCGTCAACCAATTAGATTATGCTCCATTTGCCAAGGGCTGAGAATATATGCCAGGATGTTTAGTTCCTGTTTTAAATTTATTTCTATGGCCTTTACATAGGTTTGATCTCATAACTCTTTGAAGGCCCAGCCACTAACATGAAGAACGATGCTACCCCTATTTCATGGGTTTGACATTGTAGATATGTGAACCCAGATGTTCTGCTTCCTTTGGCAAAAGCCTCATGTACTCCACAGGTTGAATCCGAAAAGCAGAGGCCTCATATGCAGGGCAAAGTCTGTCATTACTTCAGTAAGGGAATGCAGTTGCAAAGCTCCCCACTGTTAATCATTATGTGAAGGCAGTCAAAGCAAACTGCAGAGCTCTCCAGAGTGACTGAGCCTGGTTTCTAGGGTCTCTCTCACAGGTGCATTTACAAACTTTAGGATAAGTCACCATTCCTCCAGTAAATGGAGAAAGCCATCTTCCATGCTTTGCTAAGGCCCTGATAGGAAAAAGGTTGGTGATTATGTTACTTGAATACAGAAACTTTATTATTAGTATTATTAAAATTAGTATTTTTGCTTCTGTGTCATCATAGCACTCCCTTTGAAAGCAATTGTTTTTCACAAATTTCCCCTCACTAAGCGAATGAGAACTGAAGGAGATTTGGATGCAGTTTCAAAGAACAAGGAATGCCAGGTCCCTGACTTACCCACCCCAAATCTAGCCGACATCCCCAGTAAGTCTCTGTGCTACCATCCCATCTCAGGGTCACCTCAGCATTATCTCGACCCATGCTATTGTTGCTAAAGTCCTCTGGATTCTTCCCACATTGGCTACAATTCTGCCCATGCTTACCTGGGGGAAAGCCGGACTGAACTCAGTGCAACCTGAGAGAAGAGTGCCCCCTGGGGACTGAAATACCTTGCTTTCTTACTCACTTCATACCAGCTCAGACATGAAGCTGTTTATCCCAATATCTGCTCGTGAAAGACGGCTGGCTGTTTGCAGAAGCAAGTACAACATGCCAAGGTCTGCCCATCTGAAATCATTACATTGTGCCATTAGTTATAGCTGAGCAGCTGCACAGCAGTTACACCTAAGAATGGAAAGAATGCTCATTTAGCTCAAGGGTGACAGAACAGAGGAAGAGAGGGAAATGTCCCCCCCCCCCCCGTAATTTCTAGTACAACTCCAGCTCTTTCCTTCCCCACCCCTGTTTTTTTGAATGACAGTGTGTGTCTGTACTGTTGATTTATCACAACTGAAGCGGTTTAGTAGCCACTGAAATGCCTCCCATGAGTCCCACCATTGCCTGACCTAAATTTCCCCTATGATCAATATTTCGCTGATGAGTTTGGCTAATTCTGCTTTATCCAGCACTGATTATTTATTTCCTGCTTCAGACTCAACATGCAACTGAGGTCAACAGCAGGAGGTAATTGAGTTACTTGAACTCCTTGCCTCTTGGACGCAAGAGCAGAGGTAGACCTTTAACATTCTGAGGTCCAAGATCTGGTCTGAAAAGCACATGAGGTAGGTCTACTGTTGAAGATAAAAAGTCTGGCTTCATAAATCACCTCAACAAGATATTGCCTAGGAACCACACAAGAGCTGGTATAGTGTAGCAGGTAATAAATTAAGCTGTGGATCAGGAAGTCCCTGGTTCAGATCTTACCTCTGTCATAATAATAATAATAATAATAATAATAATTTATTCCCTGCCCTTCTAGGCACCGTCTCATGGTCCTCATTTCTGCAATATTAAGGGATAATAATTCAGACTTATCTTACAAGGTTGTTCTGTAAGGTGGACAACTAGATATTTCATATGAAGGGCTTTGGGCACTTTGAAAGAATGATTCTATTATTATTATTATTATTATTATTATTATTATTATTATTAACAACAACAACAACAACAACAACAACAACAACAACAACAACAACAACATGATTAGCCTGCTATGAACTTTTCAATGTAAGAGTGGAGAGTGAATACCATAATTAAGCACCCATATGCAACAAGACACAAACTGATGACATTATTTATTATTTTTATCATTATCCAAGGTTGCCACCCTACACACACCTGTATGGGAGTAAGTCACCTTGAACTCAACATGACTTCTGAGTAAACATCCATTGGATCATGCTGTACATCTGTCCTGCAGTCTCTTTCCTCCCCTCCTTGTCTTTCTTCTCTCACCAATCTTTTCTCTTCTCTCTCTCTCTTCTCTTTCTCCTAAGATGGCCTTGGTACCAGTAGCATGACCAGCTCTGGGTAACTTTGCATCCCCATTGCTGTGGGTCATGAAACCCACCTGCTCAAGACCGGCCTCAAGGCTGAGATACCCTCCCATTCAAGCTGCACAAGGAACCAGCCACCCAGCAGGAAAGAAGCAAGCTGTCAAAGCCTGCTTTCCCTTTAATTTCTTTCTCCCTCAAGCAAGGAATGGTAGGAGAGCCATCAACATCAGGAAGTATAAGAACAAATGCAACATTGAGGGCAGATCCACACCCTACATTTAAATCACATTCAATGCACATTTAAAGAGCATGAATTCTCCCAAATAATCCTGGCATTCCTGGCACCCTTAACAAACTACAGTTCCCAATATTCTTTGGAGAGAGCTGTGAGCTTTAAAGGTGCAATAAATGTGCTTTAAATGTATGGTGTGCATCTACCCTAATCAGTTACTACTGAAAGATCTATAAAGAGCCAGTGTAGTCGTGCAGACAGAAAGTAAATAAGGCTTGTCATATCCTAACCTGAGTGAGATTCTGATGCACTTAAAAGTCTGTGGCTCAGAGAAGAGCCAACGTGTTAAATGGCAGTTCCAGACTCCATCTTCCGTTCCATCAGTTCCACTGCAATTTGCCTGTGTAGCTGTGCATGTGTTTGCATACATATACACACACAAACAATACACACACACACTCATCTGCAGCATTGAACCAAAACATTTCATGCAAAAGGGAATAGGAGGGTGAACAATGGATAGTTTGTTCGGGGAGAGGTGAGCAAATGTGGTTTGGCATGGGAATTTGTCCAACCCAGAATGTGGGGAGTATTAGAGACCTGTATGACAGAGGAAACTTGTGCCAGTGGGAGGAAGAGAGGTTCCACTGAAATGCCGGCAGAATGGCTATTGAGCTCTGTACATGTTCAGCTTAGGAGGGGAAGGGAAAGCAAACACACATGAAATCCCATGGTAGGGTTAAAAAATGACACACACACACACACACACACACCCCAGCAGCCCTGGAAACACAACCCACTGATTTGGGGGCAAAGCCAATTGGCGATGCTCACATGCCACCCAAACATGGAAGGAGCCAATGAGCACACAATGATGTGCTTCTCTGCGTCACAACACAGACAGCGATGCCAGAGTGCCCCCAATCCATATAGCACTGGGGCTGACCCAGCAGTGCCCCTGTTGTGGCCAGTCCCAGATATCCTGCAGCCAGGAGTGTAAATCTCCTTATAGTCCTCACAGTCAACATTTTGGAGCACACAAATGTGCACACACACACATGGAGGATAGGAGGATGACATTTTGGAGCACACAAATGTGCACACACACACATGGAGGATAGGAGGATGACTCCCACAGCACAGCTGCCAAGAGCACACACGGCCCTTCTGGGACAATAATCTGAGGATCACCCAGGGAGGGAAGCAGCCTCTTGCAAAGCAGATGTAGGGAGTGGTCAAGTAAGGCAACAAAGGTAGCCACAGAGACACACTGGTGGTGGCCACCTCCAAGGGTTCACTCCATAGGGAAGGAGGTTGGGAAGCAGGGGAGAGGAGCTCAAGCCTCAACAAGGGGAAGGCAGTAACATGGCCCCACTTACCTTTTGCATGCATGACCTTTACATACACATACCCTAAAAAGATATGTTAGGGGTGAAAGGCAGGGAGCTCCCAGGACCTTGAAACTGCAATGCCAACACCACAGAGCAGCTCCCTAACCACTCAGCATCATGACAGTATAGGATTCAATTGTTTTCAATCTGCTTAGGCTGATCCAGACAGAGTCAGTCCAAAATACGCCCCATCTGCACTCGGTTTTGCAACGTAGTCCTGCAAGTCACATTTCAAAAGCAGTAACATGATATGCATTCCACACAAAATGGATGGGAGGGGTGGTAGCCTTGCTTAAGGAGGGGTGTTCCTATTCTTAAAGTCTGGATGATGAAAATCACTCCAGTGATATGAGATAGGGAGTGTCTCTCTACTTGCGATGACAGGATTCACATGGAAGTTGAAACCGACTAGTCTCAGGGCGATGTGTGGAGAAGCACTTTGTCAGTTTCACCTTGCGTGCAAGTTTAGGTCAAGTCCCTGCTTATAGATGGACTGCCGATATTTGACCACGATGTGGCCCAGAATAAGAGGAAGAATAATATTTTTCCAGAGATAGTGTGTTGTGCTTTGCAAGCTAAGAAAACATGATACTCTCTTCACTCCAAGCAGAAGTCCCTCTATTAGGGAAAGGTTAGATCCTGCACAAGAAGTGAGTGACAACTTTTGCACATTTGCTGGATTTTAAACCTGGAAGTCCTTAACAATCTCAAGGTACAAATTTTTGCCTTTAGATGGTGCAGGGAAACACCTCCTGTGGGATTTGTCCAGGGCTTTCGAGGCTCCTGAGTTTAAAGAGAAGTTCCTTGCATATTCCTTGCAGAGACTGAAACTCTGTGCTGGTCTACCTGTTTGTGCAACTCACCAGAGCTGTTTTCATAATGTTCACAGTTGCTTTGTGATTTACCTGCTTATAAAGTTCTGATTAAGGTCTTGTTCTGCAAGTCGAAGGAGCGTTAAATGGCTACGAGCTCATTTTGCAAATAAATTAATACCTAGGCAAGGCAAGATAACAGTTAGAAGCAGAACGCAGGCCTCCAGTGTGGGTGGCATGATGATGGGTGCCTAGGCAAATCAGCCCTCCACCTGGTGCATTCTGCTCTGGGCAGAGGCAAGTTGTGAACTGTAACTAGACAGAACAGTTGCAAAACAGACAAAAGCTGTGTACACATTCAAGAGTTAAAGCACATTACACACACACACACACACACACACACACACACACACACACACATCTGTGGGAACTGTAGTTTACTGCTCACAGAGCTACAATTCCCAGCATCCTTAAACTACAGTTCCTAGGATTCTTCTGGGGAGCAGAATGTGCTTTAAATGTAAGATGTGTAAGCAGCCTAAAGAGTCTTGTCAGCAGAAGCCCTGGTGCAATGTTTTCCCGCCCCCTCCTCCTCCTGTGCCATACACGCCCTCTGAAATTGGCTCTGGGTGGGTTGGGAAAACCCCCAGAAACATGCATTGGTGGGGGTGCGAGGGGATTGCTTTATCTTAGGGTTGCCGTATATCCAGAGGTTGTTGAGCTTTTAGGGGGGCTACCGCTGAGCCTGAAACAGAGCCAGAGCTGCCTGCACCAGAGCCCAATCCTGAACCCCCCTCAAACCCGGACATTTGCTTACAATTGTAAAAATCCCCCCGTAGGACATGTCAGGGATTTCCCAGATGTATGGCAACCCTATTCTGTCTGGAAAATTTTAAAGCTGGCCCTGATGAAATGTTCAATATAGTGCAAGGCTGCTTTCTTCCAAGTGAATTGTAGCCTACTGTTGCGTCCAATGGTTGCAGAAACCACCCCACCCTATAGTCCCTGTGCCTCCCCTGAATCTGCTCAGGAAGGTCCCCAACCCCCCGGAGCAGATGAAACGAAGGAAGGGGAGCTGCCTGAAATGTATTCCCTTTGTGTTCTGCTAACGGAACCTTGGGAGAGGCCTAAATTGGTGTTTGAAATATTTCGAAAAGCCTTTATGAGCAACACATGTAGCATAACCCTAACAAATTTATTATGTCATAAAACTTTCATGGGCGAGAGTGCACGTCATCCAAGGCAAGTTATCCTAACGGGCACTTTGTTGTTGAGGTGCAAAGAGGTTTCTTCCTTTGTTCCAGTGGTGGGGTGGGAGAGTCACGTTGCAAGCCTGGACATTCCTGATGGATGACCCTCTAAGCTGGGGTGCCTCCCATCCTGTAGGTAGGCTCAGGTAGGAAAGGAACTGTGTTTTACATTGGGGGGCTGGGATAGAAGAGAAAAACAGTATGGCATAATGGCAGGATTATTGTACAGTGGTACCTCGGTTTATGAACTTAATACATTCCGGAAGTCCGTTCTTAAACCAAAACCATTCTTAAACCGAGGTGCGCTTTCCCTAATGAGGCCTTTTGCCGCCAGTGCCCTTCCACTGTTTGGATTCTGTTCTTAGACCAAAGTAAAGTTCTCAAACCAAGACACCATTTCCGGTTTTGCGGAGTTTGTAAACCAAATTGTTTTTAAATTGGACTGTTCTTCAACTGAGGTACCACTGTAATAACCTGCAGTTTCATTTTATTTAAAGTAGATGAATAAAATAGTAAGTTAATATAGAATATGCAGGAAATGTAAAAAAATTAAAAAAACCAAATTTAAGGAGCCACAGAAAGAGGAGAAAGGACGTTGAGTTTTGAAATGTTAGAATGATTGTAAAACTATTGAAATGTATAACCAAAAATCATAATTGGTTTTTTTTTTTTAAATGGCCCAGGAAAGAAGAAGCATAAACCAGTAGGGTAAAAAGATGTTCCCCAAACAATTGTTGCTTTGAAACTTTTTTTTAAAAAAATCCTTCTTTGAAGCTAGTTGGTGCAATGGTTTGGTGGTCTCAAATTAGTTGTCTTCATGGCTCCAAGGAACACGTCATATTTTGGACAGATCCCTAATGGAAGGGGCTTGCCTCTTGGAGCTTTTCTCTCTGCTGTTACAAAGGAGACGAGACAGTGCTGGCTGCAGATCAAGAGCAATTGCTTGTTGCTTAGAAGGCTTGATGTCGCTTTTCTGATGCCTAAAGAGAAGGCGCAAGCAGAGCTCACTCAAGCCAGCTTAGAAGGAAGGACTAAGAGACATGAAACTGGCTTGCATGATGTACAGTGCTTGAGTGTGAGCGAGAGAGAGGCTTATTTAGCTTACGCTGCAGGTTGGGAAGAAGCTGATGCCACATAGTAACAAACACATAAACAATGTTTAAAAATAAATTGAAAGGGTGTGTATTAATGAATATATGCTATGAAAAGGAAGGTTAATGGGGTTGGGATTCATTGACAAAATGACCACATGCATCTGTGTCCAGACTGTTCCACAAGCCGCAGCCCCTTAAACCAAGCTTCCCGCAGAAGCTGAAATGCAGCGGCTGTTTCCATAGCTCAGCTAAGAAAGGAGGTTTCCATTTCTTGCACACACCCCCAGTGCTTTCCCTCCAGTTCAGCACATCTGCCAACCATCATGCATCTCTGCTGTGACGACTTCCCAGGACACTCTTACAACCGTCTGTATCATTAATGCAACACACCCAAGTTACAGTTCTGTGGGAGCAGCCGAGGGCCTGCATGGCTAGGGAATAGCAAACAGATGTGCCTCTTGCAGCTGATTGAAAAGGGCTGGCAGGAAGAGAGAGGATGGGTGGGCGAGATCTTTGGCTGGGCTATTTGCAGGCGGTGTGGAAATCCTAGCTGCGCTGCTGCTTTCCTGGTGTTCTGGACTCGAGGACAGAGAAGTGCCTTAATTCATGTTTAATGCAGAGCCCTGCTTAGAACATGAATAAAGACAGAGAAGGTCAACGCTGTCTGAGCAGTTCAAGCAGAAAAGTGACAGCGCGACAGTTCTTGCTTGAAACGTAGGGTCTTAAAAGGATCCATCTGTGCAGGGGCTGTTTTGATGACTATATGGGCCTGTTCAGGGTGACTCCTCATCACAAGCCACGTTGGTCCTGAACTTGGTCTGCAGTCATTTCAGGAGAAGAGAAGCACACTAGACCCTTCCAATTTCAGCTGCAGTTAACACAACCATTTCCTGTACCATCTTATGGTATGTCTTTCAAAAGAAGAAGGGAAAGAATCCCAGGGCTAAAGTGTCCTGAAATAAGCACAGGTAAAACTACAGTGTAGGAAATAAAAGATGCAGGGGCAGGATGGAACCAGCCTCCCAATAAACAATGACATTAACTGATCCTTTTGTGTTTCTTAAAAAAATAAAAGTCAGCTTGGTTCCATCTTTTAAACTTGTCCTGTCTTCTGGGATACCACCCACCCAGTGCTGATTAAAAAAAAACAAGCTGATTTTAAGCTGATTAAAATTATTTTAGTGAATATGCCACTCTTGTCTGGCTTGAGTTCCACTGACCCACTGAGCCCAGGACTAGTCTGAGATGAACATGACCTACATTTGTTTGACGTGATTAAGTTCCATTTTAAGAAAAGTACAAATCTCCATTTGGGGGGAATGATCAATGGGAGTATGTTCCCTCTCTCAATACGTGGATTTATTTGCCATCATGGAGACAGCAAAAACCTCTCCCTCTCCCCTTCTCTCTCTCCTTCAACTTTTCCATCTTTCTAATCATTTTTCAGAGTCCTCATTTGTTCTGGGAAATTTCCCAGTTTCCTGGTCAGCCTTCCCAAGAGAAATTTCAAACAGAAGAAAATGTTTTGTTTCTTGAAAGCTTTAATACTAAAGGTGTTCTAAATCAGTTTGTTATGACGGAAGAAATGGATTTCTCTAACTCAACCCTAAGCGGTATGAAGAATGGAAAGCTGTTAACATACACTACCCTAACTTCTTCTCCTTTTTACAAACCTGCACCTGTGATATTGATTGATTGACATCACTAGCTCTGGATAATCTTCTTCTTTCCATTTCTGAATATTTAGAAATTTCTGCATATTCAGAAATGGGACAGGGTGGGATCCCCTCCTCTTTGGGTTTTTCTCTTCCTTGCTTTCTGATGTCTGTGGGAGACATGTTGGCCAGAAGCTGCTCCAGGGACAACAACCCTCCCCCTCCATGTTCCATCCATGAATTGACTGTGTGTAGGCGAGTGGGGCACTGGGACGTGGGTGGCGCTGTGGGTTAAACCTCAGCGCCTAGGACTTGCCAATCGCATGGTCGGCGGTTTGAATCCCCGCGGCGGGGTGCGCTCCCGTTGCTCGGTCCCAGCACCTGCCAACCTAGCAGTTCGAAAGCACTCCTGGGTGCAAGTAGATAAATAGGGACCGCTTACTGGCGGGAAGGTAAACGGCGTTTCCATGTGCTCACCAGAGTAGCTTCGTCACGCTGGCCACGTGACCCGGAAGTGTCTGCGGACAGCGCTGGCCCCTGGCCTATAGAGTGAGATGGGCGCACAACCCTAGAGTCTGTCAAGACTGGCCCGTAAGGGCAGGGGTACCTTTCCCTTTACCTTTTAGGCGAGTGGGAAGAAGAATTGAGCATACACCAGTTCCTTCTTCCTCTCCCCACTCTGATTAATAGCTGATTCCCTTTGGTACATTCAGTAAAACACAAAATATTTTTTCTAATTATCATGGTCACACACAAATCCCCTCCTCTGGTATTAACCTCCCACATAAATAGACCGCTCACATGCACAGTTGTTGTTTTTCCAGCTTCCTTTAGACTCAGGATAGAGTCTAGCAGTGTAGCTTGGAAGATGTTTTTGGAGTGCAGCTCCCACTATCCCTGACTACTGGCTGCGTTGGTTGGGGCTGATGAGAGTTGAATGGGTATTGGGGGGACCACATTGTCTACCTGCGTTCTAGAGCACACCTGAGCTCTCTTAGACAGGCCACTTAAAGCAGAATTTTGAAAACTGGCTTGAAATCTAGACAAAGTTCAGCCAGCTAGGTGCCAGCAAAGAGAAACCACAGCCTAAATGTGTTTTCAGTTGACCGACGTGTCCATTAGGAAGCCCACTGTTGCTTTGCCTTGTTCCAATCCTGTCTTACACAACATGCTATGGAGAAGGGCCCTGATCCGCATGCAAAGCTATTTCCTGAGTCGGGAAATGGGGCTCAGTGCGCAGCTCTGCTGCCCTGGGTCTCTGCCACATGAGCTCAATGGAGATTCTGAAGAAATGCCCCCCTTAAAACCACATGGCACACTTGCCAACACGTGCGGTCTGACTCCACCCTGGCACTTTCAGGCACATCCCCAGTGCAGGCGCCAGAGCCATGCAGGCCCCAGCAGGTCCTGGCTTCTGGCATTTATCCCATCCCAGATATGCATGTTGGCACACCCTTGGCTTGATTCCTGAAACCTGTCTCCTGGGGCCCTCCTGCCTGCTCCTTCTCCTTCTGCACCTCCCAACAGCCAGATTCTGGAGGTATGTCACTGCTGTCCAATAGGGCGGTACTGCAGAGGCATGGCCCCATCCAGCATCCTTAGATGACCTGCAATGCAAACACTCAAAAAATAATTTAAAAAGCATCCTTCATTGTGCCTGCTCAGTCCTTAGCTGCTACAGCAGCAGCAGCAGCATTATCATATGGGGGGGGGGGGGCATGTTGGCATTATATGGTTGCAAAGATGTGATGGGCATCTATCCCAGGACCTTACCTTAGGTCTGCCCATCCACCCCACTGAGCTTAGCCAATTCTAGGAGGGAGAGAGGGCTTTGCATTACCTTGCCCTTCTGAATTTGCACATGGAGTCCCTGTAGGCATGCAATCTGCTGGGGCCAGAAAAGGTTAATCCCCTGGCATGGGGTTCACATTCCCCAGAGACTTTGTAACAACCATGTGATGTGCACGCCCTGGTCTAGAAAGTAAGAGGATTAAGTGGCCCAGACATGTCCAATTAAAGCTCTGTGAGCAGGGAAAGCATAGGGATGGGAAAGTCTAGTAGAGGGCTGCAGGTACTCTCTCTAGCTAGTAGAACAGAGCCCAGTGCATAGATTTTGACACACAAAGACACACACCTCTGTTTTCAAGGCAATGCAGAGCTAGAGTAGGAGTAGGGAACTGCTGACCCATGGGATCTCCCCATCCTGCCAATAGCTTCCCCTTTCCCCCTCTCCAGGGCATTTAGGATTGAGAACAGTCTTCTGAGGGCATCAACAGAAGGCTGAAGTTCAAATCTTATTCCAGCACAGGGGTGTGTGTGTGGGTGTGGGTGGGTGTGTTCAGACAGGTTGAATCTTGCGGGGGGGATACTTCTGCAGCACTGCTCTTCCGCCTTGATGGATTGTACTCCATCATCCTCAACCAGCTTAGCCAATGGTCAGGGATGATGGGAGTTATAGCTCAACAGCATGTGGGAATCCAAGATTTGAGGAATACTGTGCTAGAGGGTGTCCTGCTAGAATTTTGCCCTGTTGCTATCTGCAGGTGGAGGTGTGGGGGAAGAACTCCCTGCTGGTCTTTGACTGCCATCAGTAACAGAAACGTATTCCATAGTGGTAGCTGTGCTGTCTCTTGCAGCAAAAATAACAGGGTCTTGTGGCACTTTAAATAATAACAAGTTTATTATGACGTCATCTTAATTCAGTGCAGGAAGTCTTACCTCATGGCTTAATTCAGTGCAGGAAGTCTTACCTCATTTGTTCCTTAGACCTGGACTCAGACTTCACCTACTATAGGCACTTATCTTTGGATGTTAGAATCACCCTGCTAAGATGTATGTATGCCGCTTAGAGACATATACTGTACACCATTTCGAGAATGTTGTGATCTGTAAATCCTTCTACATAAAATAAAAATAAGATCCGATGTGACAGGAAATTAAGAGATCAACACACCCAACTGAGATTTACTTTGCCTGTCTCTGGTGATGATCAACAGTGTAGAACATGAATACATAAATGGGAAGGAAGTCAGGGACCACCTTAAAGCCTCCTTAAAGCATTCCCCGGGACAGCTGTCACCATGCAGTCAGGCATTGCCTTATATTCTTCCAATGTGCGGTGGAATAGTAGAACTGTAGAGTTGGAAGGGACCCGAGGGCCATCTACTTCACCCTGTGCAATGCAGGAATCACAGCTAAAGAAACCTGGAGAGAAGGCTGGCCAGTGCCTCTTTCTCCAATGAAGGAGAGTCTACCTTATCCTTAGTTAACTTAGTATCCTAGAACCATAGAATCCTTTGTTATCCTTAGTAACTAATCCTTAGTTCAGGAAATACCCACAACACAGCACATCCTTTCATAGAGGAGCCCTGCAGTGATGTGAAGAAAACAACCCAATCCAGGTGGTTAAGGAAATTTTCAACATCCTGGAAAGTAGCATTTCACTACAGGGAGACTCATCAGGCTGGGAGATTTACAACAACCTCCACCTAGTGGTTTTTGTGGGTTTTGCAACCTGTTGACTCAATAGTTTCATTGAGATAAATAAGGCTTACTCCTAAACAAACGGGCATAGGATTAGATTGACCCAAGACTTTAAATTTTGATGCACTCGTGTACACTAGACTTGCATGTTTCCCTAAGCAAACGGGCATAGGATTAGATTGACCCAAGACTTTAAATTTTGATGCATTCGTGTACACTAGACTTGCATGTTTCCCCTTGTTTTCTTGTACTGTGCTTAAAAAAAAAAAAGAATGGAAGGAAGATCCTAGTTATTAGCTAAAGATAGAATAGTTCAGTGCCCCCCCCCCCCGTCTCTCCACTTATCTCCCTCACCCCCAAAAGCTATTGGTCTAGAAAACTATCACAGTTCCCAGTGTCTAGGTTTGTTCCTTGCCTGAAAACCTCCATCACACCTGCTGAAATCAGCAAGAACGTGGCCAGCCTAAAGCAATACTAATGGCTGCATCTAAAAGACCATCTTGCCTGTAGCAAAAGACGGAAACTAAGGATTGTATTAAAGGCAACACTTTCCTCTGGGGAGCTGCTCATTCATAGCAGTCAGTTTTTGAGAGGGCCTTGAGCAAGATGGTCTTAGTGGATCCACCACCCCTTTACGACTGTCACTGCCACCCATTTTGCTTTCCCTATTTATCTGGGTGCAGCCTGCACATATATCAGGAGGTGCACCAGTAAGCAGACTACTCCCTTTTTGCTCACTCCAAGCGGGCAGGTGAACAGGCAGTAGCAGAACAAGGAAGAGGAAGATCAGGGCCAGGGGGTTTAAGGGGGGGCAGTGGGCCTCTAGCTGAAGCATGGCCCTCAGAAAGCATATGATGTCAACGCCTGATAGTAGCTTCTAAGGTGGACGGAGTGACTCTCACTGTGTCACCACAAACTATATAGCTTACGTTATGGTGGCCCAGTGAAAATTATTCCGTGTGCAGGCCCACCCTGTGAAGTGATTTAAATCAGGCTCATCACACTTAACACCTTCATTTTTCAGGGGTAGCTTCCCAGCAGCAATTTGTAATACCAGTACAGTGGTACTTTGGGTTACATACGCTTCAGGTTACATACGCTTCAGGTTACATACGCTTCAGATTACAGACTCCGCTAACCCAGAAATAGTACCTCGGGTTAAGAACTTTGCTTCAGGATGAGAACAGAAATTGTGCTCCAGCGGCGCGGCAGCAGCGGGAGGCCCCATTAGCTAAAGTGGTGCTTCAGGTTAAGAACAGTTTCAGGTTAAGAACGGACCTCCGGAACGAATTAAGTACTTAACCTGAGGTACCACTGTACTTGGTTCCTATAGGCACTTTCCCATATGCAGGATCTCTGACATTTTCACTGATTCGGGGCTGCAACACTTTGGTTTTCAGAGGCCATATTAGGCTGTCGCAGCAAAACAAGACCAGAACCTTGGGATACTTTAAAGACCTAACAAATTTATTGTGGCATAAACGTCTGTGGGCAAGAGCCATTTGAGCAGGTAAGTGAAGTGGTCACATAAGTGGCTTTCTTTCTTAATAACCAAACAGGACAGCATTTTATGGAAGTTGTAGCCCAAAATGCCTCAAGGGCACCAGGTTGGTGGAGGTGGGGGGGGGGGAGGCTGAACCTTCTTCTTCACAGGTCTGATAAAATGGGTTCACACTCACAAAAATCTGAAGCCCAATAAATTTGTTTGTTCTTAAGGTGCCAGGAAACTCTAAATTATTAAAGGATACTACTATTTGTATTTTATTTATGTGTGCAATAAACTCGTAATAGAAAACGCAGTCCCTTAGAACAGCCCAGCACGAGTTGGCAGCTTTACCATCTCTGCTGCCACACAGTGGTGAGCAACTGCTATAGCAATAAGACTGGAAATGTTAAAAAAGAGGAGGAACAGACTACACAGGGAATAACTGAACAGAACTATTAGGGGGCCTAATGGGGAGGTAGAATATTGCAGGCCTTGTGGAGCTTGGTGATACTTGCCAACCTAAAGTAAAAATGAACCATGCCTTCTCAAGGCAGTTTCCTGGACATTCCTGGGAGATATAATAGTAATTATAACAATAATAATTTATTATTTCTACCCCACCCATCTGGCTGGGTTTCCCCAGCCACTCTGGGCAGCGGAGTTCTATCGTTAGTCAGTCACATCCTTTACTGGATGAAGTACTGTATTAAAATATGATCTCAGGAAGGTGAGTTCTTTAATCTTCTTACTGTATTAGCTATTCAAGGGGCAGCTTTTTCAGTGTCTATGAAACAGCTCGTGATTTACCCCCAAGAAAAGACAAGGTTTCATATATGGTTGTTGATTCCTGTGTCCACTATCTGTTGCTTGCTGCTTCTGTTGGGTGTTTCACTCTGTGCTCCTTCTTCAGAAGTCTTCAATATGCTTGCATGGGAAAAACTGGGACTTCCCATCAGCCACCATACCCAAACACACCACAAGGTTAGATTCTCTGGTTAAGGCAATGTTTCTGTCCATAGACTGCTTCGTATGTGGGAAACCAAAGTAATGTATCCCAACTTCTTTTCAACACAGATATTTTTAGCAGTGAAACTTCCAAGGTTGTATCAGTTCCTGTCTCTGCATTGTGCTGCCACAGATGAGAAAGCATTACATGCACATAGATTAAGATTAATCCTGGCAACTTGCAAGCGCAAGCCATCTTCAGTTTAGGAAGCAATAGATTTCCCGCCCCCGCTCTGGGGAAGCCAAACAGAACACCATTGATTGTTCATTTGCAAATCATGTTTGGAATGCTGTGACGTCATATTGCTTTGATGACTCAGCAAACAAAAACCTCAGGTGAAATCCGAGGCAAGAAAAAGCATTAAGACCCTGCTAAAGAAATGGAAGTTTGCGAGGAAAGTATGTATTTATTGTTCTCTGTTGTGATGGCGACGTAACCTTTTTAAAGGCATTTCTGCTTGTAAAAAGTGTTTTTGTTTTCTAAAACTGTGGGGTTTATCAGAGGTTCTTCCATTAGATGATTTGCTGAAAGACAGCTTAGCCACCGCTCCTACAATGTGCAGCTGCCAGGAAGCATTGTGCGTGTCCTCAGGTCATGTGCAGCAACAGTGAAGCCCAAAAGACATGGCCAGTGCCCCATATCGAATCAAGGGTGAGCCCTAAAACAGTTCCATATTTCCGTGGCAGAATAATGAGCGTCAAAAGGATCCCCTTATGGTAGGAAGTTCAAAATCCAATAATGGAAAGCCTATGGACCTATGCGTCTAAGCACATCGGTCACAGCAACGCTCTTGAAAGCCAGCAACCTTCTTTCAAACGCTACAACGCTGAAGAAGTCACAGAGAGCAGGCATTTGAAAGGGTGGTAGTGGAAGAACCTTTGATAGTAGAGTCGTACCTTGGTTCTCAAACAGAATCCATTCCAGAAGTCTGTTTGACTTCTGAAAACGTTCCAAAAGCAAGGCACGGCTTCCGATTGGCTGCAGGAGCTTCCTGCACTCAATCGGAAGCTGCAGAAGCAGCGTTGGACGTTCGGGTTCCAAAGAACGTTCGCAAACTGGAACACTCACTTCCGGGTTAGTGGCGTTCGGGAGGCAAAACGTTTGAGTCACAAGGCGTTCAAGAACCAAGGTACGGCTGTATTCCATAGTGACCCAGAATGGAAGGAAAACAAGACAAAACCTATTGAATCTATTTGTAGTACACTACAAACGCTTGGGTTACAAAGTACCTTGGGTTACAAACGCTTCAGGTTACATATGCTAACCCAGAAATATTACCTCAGGTTAAGAACTTTGCTTCAGGATGAGAACAGAAATCGTGCTCCAGCGGCGTGGTGGCCCCATTAGCTAAAGTGGTGCTTCAGGTTAAGAACAGTTTCAGGTTAAGAACGGACCTCCGGAACGAATTAAGTTCTTAACCCGAGGTACCACTGTATAGATATATGTAAATACGTAGTGGCTTGCTACACAGCCGGAACTTGCAACTACGAAACAAAAAGAAACAAAAGACGCACAGAGGAAGCAGAGGCGATTTCCTTATTAGCTATGTTTATTATGCCGCGGCTCAAGCCGCTCTGTACACAAAGCACCCAGCTGCTTTAAAGCTACTTGGTTTACACTGGATTTTTTTTTAATTTGTTTTTTTAAAAAAGTTTTTTTGTTTATTTATTTAAATGAGCTAGAAATGGTCCTTCTATGACAAGAGAGGTCTGACTTGCGCAGGGCCATTCCCCCACTATTGCTACAGAGCATGGGAAGGGAAGGGGGTGGGGTGGGAAGGAAGCAGCGGTCACCACCGGACCAAGGTCCTGCCTGGGCACCTGCTCCCACCAGCAGTATTTACAGCCAGGGATAGCTGGAATGTACAGAGTGCGAAGGGGAGGGGGGTCAGGGAGTGAGGAAAGTGTAGGTAGTTGGCTGCTGGGGCCAGATGTTTTTTGAGGAGAAACAGAGGAAGCATTTTGTGTTCTATCTCAGTACCGTTCACGACAGAGTGAAACTCTTTTTAGTGTCTGGGGCTGCCCCCAAGATTCCCACGCAGTACCACAGGGGCAAGGAACTCATCGTACAGGGAAAATGTAACTTGCCGATGTAGGCCGAAGGCGGCCTTGGACCAGATGGGAGGAATGTTAGTAAAGGCCGGGAATAATAATAATAAAATATAAGAATAAAAGGGGAAAACAAGAGTGGCTCAGAATACTCTGGAGACTGAAAAAATCCCCATGACCATGGCTAGCGTTAGCTGAAGCAATTTGGAAAGTCAAGGGGGATTTTGTGGGGGACAGGGTGGGAATGCTGTAGAATTTAAGATGAATAAATTAACCTGGAATGTGAAGAAGTGCCAAGTTTGGGGGGGGGGGCCTATGGGGCTTAGTTTCCTGCAGGACAGCGGGCAGGTTTGGGGCTCGACCCTCTGCATAGCAATGCCAGTCTGGGCTAATGCTGCGTACCCAGTACACAAATACAGTGAGCAGAATCCCGCCCCAACATGGTGGGAGGGGAGGTGGGTGCTCGACCCGAGAGACAGTGCCATGCAGAGGGGGGGAGCAAGGGGCACAGTTTCCTCTCCATTCCTCACAGCTCAAGACCCATAGGAAGAAGAGTGGCAAGACAGGGGTTCTGACATTGCATACATTGTAAAAAATAAAGCGTTTGGAGTAAATGCAGTGTTTATACAAAAAAAAAAAAGTTTATTTTCTTTTTTTAAAAAAAAGCCCTCCCCTGAAACCTCGTTGCCATGGTTACAGGGGAGGGGAAGGGAGAGGGCCAGCCTGGGCTCTGTGGCAGTGAGGGAACGGGGAGGCCATGCCTTCCCCCTCCAAGACCAGGCATATTTTATTTTATTTTATTTTTTAAAAAAACCTTTTTACACTTGAGTTTTTCTCTTATAAAAACACAGTCAGGGGAAACGACGACAGGAGCCCCTGAGGCAAGTGCAGGCCCCAATGGGGGCCACAGAGGGACACAGGCCTCTGGGATCTGCTCCACCACCCACCGCCTCACGCAAACACCTGCATCTTAGCGGATGGCTCCACCGAAGGCAGCTGGGTGTGGCTGGGCCCCAGGACAGTCGGGCTGGGAGTAGATTCAGACCAGTCGGACAAGGAGTGGGGCGAGGGGCTGCTCCACTGCTCTGGGGACTCTGGCGAAGGAGTCAGGTAGGGGTGCTCACTGGGCGGATGGAGGAAGTGCTTGGGGGTCGCGTCCTGCCCCTGTGTGTAGCTGTGTTGAGAAGGGGGTGTCGGGTAATCCTCCACCCCTGCCGGCTTTAGGTACTGTGGGGGCCCTGCACGGGGCGCCCCCTGGGCCTCCTGGGGCGAGACAGGCTGGTTGGTTCTCATGGTGGTAGCTGGCGGGGGCATGGGCTGGGCTGCCTCCTTGGCCTGTGGAGGAGCTGAGTTGGGCAGACCCTGGGAGCTGTGCCCCATGGCCATGTGGCTGGGCAGAAGCAGCCCTGGTGGGAAAGCCTGGCCTGGTTGGTGCAGGTTGGGATGGGAGGCGGCAGGGTGCACAACCCCTATGATTGGCTGGCACTGGGAAGTGGGGACACGGGCGTGCCAATCAAAGGGCATGGCCACGGGGCTCACCATGCCCAGGCTGAGCCCCATGCGGCCTGGTGGCACCGAGAGGCGGTTCATGGAGAGGAGGGTGCCATCCCCTAGGTCGCTGAGGCGTGCCAGACTGACAGCAAAGGGCGCCTCCATCATGCCATGGACCATGGGAGTGGAGGGCACTGACAGGGAGGAGTTGGCTGGGTGGAAGACCCCTGGCGAGGCAGGGTTGGGCACATAGGGGGAGTCCAGTGAGTCAACGGGAGACAGGGTGACAGAGCTCTCCAGGAGAGAGCCTTGGCACTCCAGGTTGAGCTTCTTGGCACGTGCCTTGGCCTCTTTGCTCTCCCTTGCCAGGCTGGCGCTGCTGCCTGCCGCGTTCTTGGTGCTAGGGCGCCGGCTCTTCTTGCCCTGTGGCGTGGGCTTCAAGCTGGGCAAGAAGCTATTGGGAGGGCACATGAGAGGGGAGAGGGAGTGGCCGGCAGGCAACGCCCCCTGTGGGCTGCGCACGGTGTTGTAGTCGTCCAGAAGCCGGACAATGTCGTGGTGCAAGCGCTCCTGAGCCACGTCGCGTGGCAGGCGATCCATGTGGTCTGTGATTTCGCGGTTGGCAAAGTGATCCAGCAGGATTTTGGCTGCCTCGTAACTGCCTTCCCGGGCTGCCAGGAACAGCGGTGTCTCCTCCTGCCGCAGAGAGGACAGGGTGATGAAGAGCACATACTACAAAGCGTTCTAGAAAAGGAGCCATGAGCTTCTGGTCTCCATGTAAACCTCCCCACCATATACAGGACTAGCTTAAAGACATTTACAGGGATGGAAAGAGCTGCTCCTGTCAGAAAGAGCCTACAGCAACAGATGTGATTCTGCCAAGTTATGGGGACACATGAAACTTAAAGCATCACATGAAAAACAAATGCAATAAAGAACTTACTTTGCTGTCCTGCATGTCCTTGTTGGCTCCATTCTTCAGCAGCGCAATCGTGGCCTCCACATTGTTGACAGCTGCTGCCCAGTGCAGGGCTGATTTACCTGAGAGGAACGACACCATGAGGATTACTGTAAGTTCTCTCTTTGATACCGAGTCTCAGATCCCACTAGAAGTATTCTGCTGCATCAGCTCCCCTAACTCTCCTCAATCTAAAGCTACCACCTTGCTCCTCACTACCATCCTCGCCTGTTGCTGCTCATTCTGTGCTTTAATGCTGGACCTTCTGTAGACTCTGGATTTGTCCTCTCAGCAAATCAGCTGCTTTGTTATGGAGATGCATGTCCATGCAAGAGTCAAGCAGCTATGGGGTCCCCAGAATCACCAGCAGGTTCCCCAGAAGGTCTTCTGTCATTTCGACCCTGCACACCAAGACTCTCTTAATACCCCTCCACACAGTAAGGCGTTGTCTTAATACATCAGGAACGAGGGCCACACATGGATCTTGGCTTATTTTCATGCGGGTGGGAGAGGGGGAAAGGAGGGCAGGGTGGTGGATTGGAACGGGAAAAGGCAAAATGGGTGGAATGATGGAAGGGCAGGCAGGGCATGCCCTCTGCAAGCAAATAGTTTAGAACTCTGGCTGGGGGCGAGATATGGGAAGAGGGACGCCAGCAATGGATGCTTGGAGAGGGAAATCCTCTGCACCCAATCAGTTCTGGCAAGGGTTTTCTGTCCCCTTTCCAGCAGTTCAATAGGCAGACTGAAAAAAGAAGAGCCAGTAAAAAATAGGTAGCAGAGAGAGGGGGGGTGTCCTATTGACTCTCAAGAATGTGACGAGAGAGAGATAAATAATAATCCCACACTCCTTGTCACGTGTGTAATCCATCCTTTTGCTCCGCCCACCTCTGGCACTCAGGGCTCTATGATGACAGGGGCTCTTGCCTTGCAGAGCCTCATCAGAATGCATCTAAGGAGCTTAGAGAGGGAAGCAGGAGTCAGGAGAATGGCCAAGTGAATTGCTGATGCTTGAGAAATGCCCAGGGCAACCAGACTGGAGGTTCAGCCAGTGCATTTGTGGCATTAATTTGGAATACATTTGCAATGCATGTTGTAGTTCTGAGGAGGCCTCCCGCTGAAGTTCAGCATAACGCAGGCTAGCCAAGTAAATGAACTCAGCCCCGCAGCCTCTCTGGGGGTTACGTACCCATCTCATCCACAGCGTTGACATCAGCGTGGCAGACAATCAGCTCCTCCACCATGCCCTCAACAGCCAGCCTGGCTGCTAGGATCAGTGCTGTTGAACCATCCCCCATTCGGGCATCCAAGTCTGTAGATCGATTCCGGATCAGGATCTGGCAACAGAACATGTTGGTGTGTTAGGTTGGTGCCAAAAACACACACCATCCAAGGCAGCGTGTGCACAGTAACACTATCGCCTCAAGTACAGTTCTTAGGTTCTCATTCACTCTTATCAATGCAAAGTACAGCCAGGCTGACTAACTTTTCATCGTGTCCCCAGAGAGGTAATGAGTGGATAACACACGAATAACTTCCAGGTGGTAACCATCACAGTGGCTCTCCACTTAAAAAGGGTACTGGAGCATGCTGTTAACATGGGCAAGGCAGGGGAAGGGGATTTATGTCCAGGATTTAAAAGGCCACACTAGTCCATTGGGTGAGACCTACCTGGAAGACTCCCTGGGCATCAGCAGTCACGGCAGCATGAAGCGGTGTGCGCCCTGTGTTGTCTTGTGCATTGGTATCGGCACCAGCATCCAGCAAGCGCTTGGTAGCATCTGCCCGTGCATATCTGGCAGCCAAATGCAGGGCAGTTTCACCTGTGCGGTCTGTCTGGGCACTCAGGTTAGCCCCCTGGCAGATTAGGTCCGAGATTATGTTGGCAGAGGAGTCATCCGCTTCCTCTTCCTCAGCCAGTTCAGTCTCCATTTCACCACCACCACGGAAGGAGGCCAACATAAGTGGAGTGAAACCATCTGTAAGGAGATCCCAACAAGGGTTGTTGCTGTTGTGTTTGGCTTTTGTTAAAAGATTTGCTCTGTTTCTCCTCTCCCATGTGCCACATACTGGATTAGAACAAAACATGTTGGGACTTGTTACAGAAGACAGGAAGTAACAGATCTATTCTGTTCATCAGACACTGTCTGCAAAAGCTCCGTATGAGCGCTCGCAGACCCAACTCGCTGCCCTTATTCCCAGTTACCTGGTCCACGGACATTGACGTCCATGCAGTCAGTATCAAATTCACCCTGGGGTGGCGTCAGGGCCATAGATGGCGGCATGCGGATGTCTGCTGCCACCAAGTGATGCTGTGTCCATTGACGGCAGTCCACAGGGTCTTCACGATCTATGGCTGGCTCCTCCACCTGGCAAGGATGAACACGGGCCTGTAGCTATTATGGAAAGACATAATATGCGCCTATTCACCTAGTGCATCAAACTACTTCATTGCTGCTTGCAAACACTAATGAGTCAGGCCCACAAGTAGTCTGATGCAGGGAGTAATACCTGCGGACACCAAGAGAAAGGGCGGGGGAGGCAGTGGGGTAGCTCTTATGAGGAGCTGGAATCCCCTTTCTTAAGACAGGCAAAGTCTCAAAAGGAATACCTTTAGTCGCTTGGCCTCTGGGCACTCTTCCAGCCAGTCTTCTGAGCTGTCTGGTATTAGGCTCTCTCCTTTGCCAATATTCCTGCAGCAGGGGGAAAGATACACAGTGAAGTCAAACAGTAGTGCAGGGCAAACACCAAGCCTATGGGCTTACACCCTCTTGCTCTTTCCCACACCACACCACAAAATGAAGGAAAAGTTCTCCATCAGCTAACTAAAGCACATTTGGGAGCCACAGATAGCTGACCATCTCCTGCAGAAGCTGAAACCTGCTGCAGGAACTGGGGTTTCATTCTGGGTGAATGAAAGGCTCTTACTTCATGCCTAGGGCATCCTGACCCACAGGCTCACGCCGGTTCTTATTGCTGCTCTCTTTCTTCAGACTGAAGCCTTCAGGGAACCAGAGGGTGCTGTGCTCTCTTTTGCGCCGTGCCACTAGCACACCCAGCACCAGAATCACCAGCAGAATCAGGCATGCCACCACCAGCAATGGCACCAGCTTAAGTTCGCCTTCCTCTTTGATCTTTTCACCTGTAGAAACAATACCGCCCTATTAGGAGACCCTGTCATGACCTTCCTGTAAAGTCCAAACCCAGTCAAATTCTGCTTCCAGCAAATGACTCCTCTGCTGCCCTCACCTCGCACAGCCTTCAGGGGGTATGGGAACTCTAGGCGCTCCACCGCTGACAGGGCAGCCAGATAGTCTGCAGCACTATCTGCATCAGGGAAGCACTTGTCTGAAGCCTGGTAGCAGAGTCGGTTATCAATCTCAAGAGTGACCTCAGACCTGGAGGAAGAAGCAAGTGTTATGAGGGCCTAGAACTCCTTATCTAGTAGCACACACAATCCTAGGACAAGGCAAGTCAGCCAGCTCCACAGAAGGTCCTGCTCCCCATTCATCCTTTGGTGCAGGAAACAAGGTCTGTTGCTTTTTACACACTGAATTTTAGAATGGGCACTTCCAAATACACACATCAAGGAAAAGACCACCCAAGATTCTATCAGTAGCTTTAATAATCCTAATGTATTTGTGAAGCACAATCTCTTCTTACAAAATGCAGGCTGACTCTTCCTAAGCAGATCACATTTACCCCGTTTGTTCTTAACGATGCATGCAACCCACTTGCTTGGCATTAACCTAAAGCTTCCAGAGATCCTCCACTATCTCAGGCACTCGCTTGCTTCTTTTATTTCATTAGCCACCTTCTGGTACTTTGGCTAAGAAAGCAGTTAGGCATCAGAAGCGGTTCTTGAATAATATAATAAAGTTATCTAAAAGCGCTTGAATGAATTCCCGTCTAGTTATGGAAATCTATCACTAAATAATCCTGTTATCAGCTCCAAAACAGTTTTTGTGGTGACTCGGGATTTGTTAGTATTTCCTCAAAACCCTCAGATTTGTATGCCAGTTCTACAGTCCCCCCCCCCCCCACAGCTGCCTTATTCTGTGAAGGCTGTTGGAAGTAGTTTAGCTGAGCCTCTGGGCCCAACTACCTCTCCTTCCAATTCAGAACCTTCTTATATTCCTCCCTCCATGTTCCTTAAGGCCTGGGTCCTACAACACCCCCCCCCCCAACCAAGCAGCTCTCTGAACTCTCAAAGCTCCTTGCTTTTCTTCAGCTCCTCTGTGTGACTCACCCAATAATCTCTTGTTCCAGTTCCCTGCGTTGCCGACCGCCAGATCCATAATACGGTGGCCGACTGCCATAATATGGCTTGATCATGAAGTTACCGTCCTTGTCACGGCGGAAGCGCAAGGAGGTTCTCAAAATGGAACTCAGCTTCTGCAGGAAGGTGGCGCTTGTGCGGAGCAATTCGTCAGGGTGTAGCAGCACAGTGATGACCAGAACGCCGTCCGCCAAGCGCTCAGGCACCTCCAGTGCACAGTCCAGCCCATCCCAGCCACACTCTTCATTGTTGCAGCCCTGGTCACAATGGCTATCAGCAAAGTGATCTGAGCAGTATTTCTCATAGACAGGGCTGTGGAAGAAGGAGGAGGAGGAGAAGGAACTGAGTCACGCCTGTCATAACCAACCCTATGCCAATACAGCTCACTGGTGCCTAGTTAAGCCCTAAGGAGGAAAGGGCACAAGGCATTATGGTTCTGCAGCGGATTCCTACACCCCACAGCTAACATGGCCAAGTCTCAGAGCTAGTCAAGTGGAATACATAGAAGGAATCCATGCAAATAATACCAAGACTCTGCCATGTTTGGTGTCGGACATAGGGACAGATATAAATTCATAGGTCTCAGTGGAAGCACCCGAGTTTGTGCACAGCACCCCTACACTGCCTAAAATAAGTCTTGGTTCCTCAGTTAGTTGGGGTGGCCCTTGATTCCAGGGGTCTCTGGTACAGTATACACAACTAGAGGCCTCCCCTACTCAAGAGGCAGTGGCAGGACTCACTTGCAGCTGGACTCATGGCTCTTGCAGTCAAAGTTGTCGTAAAGGCACTCGGCAGTGTTGCACATCTCATCACACTGGCTGTTGTTGAAGAGCTGCAAGCACAGGGGGCTCTCGCACTGCTTCCAGGGATCATCAACTCGCAGGGAACAGTCACCGCCATCCCAGTGGCAGGCTGGACTGTTGCACATCTTGTCACAGTAGAAATCCCCGGCCTTTGCAGCACACTCCTTCAGCGGGCAGTGGACCTCGGGGAGCTTCAGGGTGCGGGTCTGGCAGCGGAACCCCGTGTAGTCACCAAGACAAAGGCACTGGAAATAAGGGGGGTCAGCAGTCTCATGGCAAGCACCCCCATTGTGGCAGGGCATGCTGGCACAGCTGCTGTTGGCATGCAGGCGGCATTCCGGCCCAGCCCACCCAGGCAGGCAGGAGCAGCGAGGACCCAGCGCTGTGGTCCGGCAGCTGCCACCATTGAAGCAGGAGAGTTCCCGGCAGGAGAGCATGCGCTCACAGCGGATGCCTGAATAACCCTGGAAAAGAATAACAAGCAGAGTTAGGATTGGAAAGCCGGCCAAGCCCTCAAATCGCTCCAACTGCTGGCCTAACAACAGAAAGCCTCTGGCACCATAGCTGTCCTCTTACAAGCGCTCAGCCTGGTGAGTAAATTCTTCCCTCCACAAATCTCAAGGCCCAGCACCTGCCCTCAAGAAGTACCTTCCCACACCCCACATCCTCCAGTACTGGGCACCATCTTCCCTTATCAGCCAATATTAGACTTCTGCATTGTGTTATGGCACTGCATCAAACTTGCAGGCTTCACAACCAGAATTCCCATAAGATCATGCTGCAGACTTGTTTCCTGCCACTCCCAAGTAGAAACTCCTTCCATGACAAGCTTTGCATTGGAGGACACTAAACTCTCTACCTCCAAAAAGCCTCCCAGACAGAAACCTTGTCCTAACAGGTATTGAAACTCATTCATAGCACAACACCAACATATCAACCTAGCGGTTCCCCCGCCTAATCCTCCCAACCGCAGTCTTCCTTTCTCTCCCTCGCCTAGCCCCTTGCAATGTTTGTGTACAGGAGCTGCATTAGCCACTTGCTGTGAGCAGCTGTGTTGTAGGGGACTCACCCGGGGACAGTGGCAGGTGTAGCCTAGAGGCAGGTTGACTGCCGGATTACACTTCCCACCATTCTGGCAAGGTTGAGAGTCACATGCATTCACAATGTTCTTGCAATGGCGGCCTGAGGGTATGAAAAACAAGAGTATTACTGATGGATTCCAGCAGAACTTAGCTCCAAAGACCACCACCACCCTGCTATATTTGGCCTTGCATCTTAACAGTAGTTCTCAAAGTTCGTATATGCTCACTGAAATGGCCAAAGAGGTTCATCTCATCCAGTCACCATTCCAATCTTTGTTTTAGATCACAAATATGCATTTAGCTGCACAGTTGGATTCCCCTCCACCAACTTGGTTGAAGATGAACTCCTAAAGTCTTTACAGGGGAGATTCTTCCTACTTGCAGCCCTTGAGCCTGGCTCCTCTACGCATCACTGGGGTCTGCTTTGGGCACCCTCTCCCTTGCCCCATGCACACATCAGCCACATGAAAAGAGAACACACGGTCACTCACCAGTGTACCCAGGCTTGCAAATGCAGTGGTAGTCACTGGCTTCCTGGACGCAATCAAGTGTGTTGCGTGGGTGGCAATGGTTGGACTGGCACTCATTGATGTCTCCCTCACAGCGCTCGCCTGTGAAACCTGGTGGGCAGCTGCATCGGTAGCCACCGACTCTGTCCACACATGTCCCGTTGTTGAGGCATTTGGGGACCCGGGAGCCAGGATTCATAGCACAATCATCTTCATTTATTTCACACAAGACACCTAGAGAGATGACAAACACCCCATCATATTAAACATCCAGACTCAGGGAAGACAAACCTCTTCCTCCTCCTCACAATCCTTGCATTGTCTCTGTGGATAAAACAAGATTCCTCGCCCTTTACGGTGCCCAACAGTGAGTCAACATCCATCCATCCATTGCCCTGGGCACCGTTGCTGAAGCTGTCCTCCCTCAAAAAGAGGCCTGGGAGAACTCTGAGCCCATGTTCTCCATCCTGTGCCCTAAGGGGAAATCCAGAGCTCGCTTTCACTATTCCTCAACAAAATAGCAAATCCAACAATGGAAACCTGTGCCCTCAGAACTTAAATCCTTTCCCCAGTCTTGTACTTTCCTCCGACAGGTAATATTGGTAAAGGTCTCCCTTTACCCAGAAGCACTTACCCAGAGTTCCAGGTGGACAGGAGCAAATGTAGCGGCCAACAAGATCAATGCAAGTCCCTCCATTCTGGCAGGGGTGTGACTGACACTCATCAATGTCATACTCACAGTTTTTCCCCTCGAACCCTAGCGGGCACTGGAGTAGGAGAGAAGCAAACAAGACAAAACAGCAATGAGCACAAAGGGGCCAGGAAGGCTGAAGCCTTGCGTCCTTGAAAAGGTTTCCTGCTCTTGGTTCCATTAAAATTTATGTTTTGTTTGTTAAACTGTACTATTATTGATGTGTAAAATCAAGTAAAACTAGTACAATTTCGTAAGGAAGGGAAAGATCCTTCAAGTTGCACCATCCTCTTTCTTGTCCAAATTAAGGTTTTTAAACTTCAATGGGACTTTGAGCAAATAGACTATGGCAAATTATTCCAGGATTTATACAAATAGATCAGTCTGGCTTCATAAAAAGGAAGGAAAATACATAGCAAGAACAAACATTATACATAATTATGAAACCGTATCACAAGATCATGGCTAACATATGTTGTTAGAAAACATTGCAGCTCTTGTGGATGAACAAAAAATGTGTATCATTTCTGTTTGGTCCCTGTGTAATGCTGTACTTCTTCAACGTCTCTAGACCATAGATAGCGAACCTTCTCCAGTCTGATGGCTACATTCCCTTCTGAGCAACCTTCCAGTAGTCATGTGGTGGGTGGAGCCAGAGGCAAAAATGGGTGGAGCAATGACCATAAATTTTACTTTGTAGGGCAGGCTGTTTTCTACACATAACACAACTCTCTGAATCCCTCACAAGGGCATATAAATATTGGTTTGGCTGTGCCTGGCACGATGGGAAAAAAACCTCTTACAGAAATTTTTTGAGAAACAACACTGATTGCTGATATGCAACAGTGATGTGGCAAAGAATAAAACAAAAGATGTATGGATTTTATAAGGCATGGTGGAAGTTCAACCAATCTGACCAGCCATCAAATAGGAGTTAACACCCAAAGTAAGGAAGGTTGCAGTAGTGGGAAAACAATTATAATCCATATCCATATTTCAACAAAATAAAACTTTGGAAGAAAATAGAGAGGTTTTTTAATTACTGGGAAAATAAGATTAAAAAATGGCATAAATCTGCAACTTATTTCATAATTGTTCACTGGACATTCAACAACTCCTCATTAAATGTCACCAGGTTTCCCAGAGTTCTGAAGAGACACCAGGAACCCTGGCCTGTTCCTGGCTGCAAGGACTCCCTCACCTCACAGACGTAGTCTCCCACAAAACTGCGACAGGTACCCCCATTTCGACACAGGTTGTACTGGCAGTGGTCCACTTCACTCTCACAGTAGCTGCCGGTGTAGCTTTTTTTGCAAATGCAGTAGTGAGTATTGCCAGCATCCACGCAACGGCCGCCGTAATGACACACTTGCTCTTTGGTCACACCTATTGTACAGAAAAGCAAATTACACATTGTGTACTGCCACATATTCTGCCCTCCTGCTTCCAAAGGATGATTAGACAAAGTGACTAAAAGCAGGGTAAGTGAAGACTGAAGCAACATTGTACAAGCAAGTTGGTCATAAGAACAAAACCCAAGGGCTTCCTCCAAGCACTAGACTTTATCACCCACCTCAATTTAAAGGACACTTTATTGGGGAAGCACAAAATATCCCAATGTTTCCTAAGTCAGATTTTAATTTACATTTCTGTAAAATGTAAAAAAAAGCCTCTTTAGAGTCTTGATAATAGAGGTTAAATTGTGACAGAACGTGCAACGTGCTCCAGTACCATAGCAGGACCAGGGAATCCAGACCAACTCTCCTTTGCCCTCAGCCATTATCACACCATTTTGAAATTATTACAGAGTTTCATATACAGAACTATCACTTCTGCAACAACATTTGCAGCCTTTATTCTGCCCCCTAGAAGCATGGAAAAATTGACTTCAAATGTTGAGCATTTTTAGTTTCCAATGCCACTGGGAATAGCCGTCTGAAATATTGATTGGAGCACCAGTGAACCCAAGGGCATTGTCCCCGCATCACTGAAGGCAAGTAACATTCTCTGTGTCAACTCTGGAAGTCCTGTATCAGCTTTGCCAGTGAGCATAAGCTGATAATGCTGGGGAGCCTGGATGACAAACATGCGTCATCAAGGTCACTGAGGAAGCAGATAGCAGAATAAATGAGGAAGAAGGGCTTCCGTTTCACTGCCCCTGGAGCATGTTTCCTTACCTCGGTTCCTGGCCACCACTTCACAAGAAACATTGGGGATGTCGCAGTAACGCCCAGTCCAACCTCCAGGGCAAGAACAGGATAAGGTAGTGCCTGTTTGCATACAGCGGCCACCATTCTGACAGGGGGAGCGACTACACAAATCCAGCAGGGTCTAGAGGGGGCATGACAAGGCAAGAGATTTTGTGGCAAAATAAAAGCACCCAGCTCCCACCAATGATGATGAAACCCAGGCGCCTTCCCAATCCATCTCCATTAGGTGTCTCCATACTGCAACCTCTCTAGGGGCCTGCTTGCAAGGCATATGTACTGGGTTTTTATAGAAAAGATGTAAACTCCATCTAAACTTAGCGGCTCAGGCTTAAACAAGAGAAACCCTGAACCACCTTATTCCCTTTCAACAGAGGCCTGGGGTGGATTACCTGGCACTGAGAACCTGTGTAGCCCTGAGGACAGGTACAGCGGTAGGACTGCACACCATCCTGGCATACGCCACCATTGAGGCAGGGCTGTGACTGGCACTCATCAATCTCATGCTGGCAGTGGGATCCTTTGAAGCCAGCCCGGCAGTGGCATGTGTACGAATTCACTCCATCCAAGCATGTGCCACCATTGAAGCAGGAGCTGCCGGAACAAAAGTACAGGAGTCAGGAATAAAGGAAGGAGGAAGGAGGTTATCTACCCCAAGAGACACCCAGCATAGGCTAGGCCTACCCCACCAGCTAACACTTGGCTAGTTGTGCTGGCTTGCATCTGTCTTACACAGAAGTTTCTGTTCTAGGTGAAAAATGCAACTGTGTGATAAGCCTCCCTCCTTACTCAATATTTGACCATTCTTTACAACTGGATTGAATTTGCCTGTAACTGACAACCAGGGGAACTTCAGATCTTGCTCCTGTCACCCTATAGCATCCAGCACTTAACCCCAGGCTTAGTCTTGTGTTCATATGAATAACTAATTATCTGTTTTTACTGACAGAGGAGTTAGGAGCAAAGAGGGGACAGGAGGACACTGTCTCCATTTAAACAGGATCCTACCTACTTCTGAACCATTCGTCCATCTAGAGTTTTCTAGAACAGAGCCCTTTCCGCACATTGCTACTAGAATAAGACACTCACTTTGTTCTAAAAAGCAGAGAAGAAAACTCTGGGTCCTTATTAAACATGAAACAGTGGGGAACTAGCTCGAATATATAAAACATGTGAACTGTACAGCAGTAAGCCAACCCTCTTGACTAACTCCTATCATATAGTGCTGTTTGGCTTTGTTCATATGAATGGGGCCGGGGTGGTGCTGTGGGTTAAACCACAGCGCCTAGGACTTGCCAATCAGAAGGTCAGTGGTTCGAATCCCCGTGATGGGGTGAGCTCCCGTTGCTCGGTCCCTGCTCCTGCCAACCTAGCAGTTCGAAAGCACATCAAAGTGCAAGAAGATAAATAGGTACAGCTCCAGCGGGAAGGTAAACGGCGTTTCCATGCACTGCTCTGGTTCACCAGAAGCAGCTTAGTCATGCTGGCCACATGACCCAGAAGCTGTACGCTGGCTCCCTCAGCCAATAAAGCGAGATGAGCGCCGCAACCCCAGAGTCGGCCACAACTGGACCTAATGGTCAGGGGTCCCTTTACCTTTATCCATTCTGCAAAATGTGCCCTCTGAGTAATATGAGTTAAAAGATAGGCAGACATAAGTCACTGTTCCTCATGACAAACTATCAGCTCACCTGTCAGTGCATTCCTGAACATTCTGCTCACAGTGTAGGCCAGCCCAGCCTGGCGCACAAGTACAAGTGTAGCTGTTGACATAGTCTGTGCAGGTGGCGCCATTGCGGCAGGGGTTACTCAGGCACTCATTGGTCTCAGTTGCACAGTGTATGCCTGTGAAGCCTGGCAGGCAGGTGCACATGAAAGTACTGATGCCATCTTGGCAGGAGCCACCATTCAGGCAAGGATCTGTTGGCAGGAATAGGAATACTCAGAGGGATCAAGACAAGCTCTCAACTCTTTCACTAGGACATCCTCCAATACAAAAAGACTAAGATCTTTTGTCATGTTTAACTTCACACATGCAGAGTCAGGGACATAATCCAGGAGAGACTGAGGATGGAGCACAGGCATGTTGAATTTTCACTGGCATTAACAGGAGTTAATGTTACATTCAAACAACTCAATCCAAATAAGATCTAGTTCTGTCTGAATATCAGTTGCAGTCACAGTCCACAACCTACTCTTAGTACTGCTCTAGCCTATATTGGAATAGCTCAGTCGGTAGAGCATGAGACTCTTAATCTCAGGGTTCTGGGTTCGAGCCCCACATTGGGCAAAAGATTCGTGCATTGCATAGGGTTGAACTAGATGACCCTCATGGTCGCTTCCAACTCTACGATTCTATACCTAGTCAAAGAAATCCAAGTTCTGCAAAGTTTAAAAGTCTGAAGTACAAATGGAACCTGCAAGCAATTGTTGCTATGCTAAGCATTCCTGTTCCCCTGCCAGTTTTCTTTCCCCCACCCCACCCACAACAATCCGTCAGCATTCCATGGTCAGTAAGCTTAATCTGTCTTGTTGGACTGTTTAAGAGGAGCGTTTCCCCTTCAAAACTTCTTGTAGTCCTGTGAAAAACTTGGGGTTCACCCAAACCTGCCGACACCTCTCTCATATGCATGGAGGGTTCTGTCTTGGCTACATAAGCACTGGCACTCAAAGTTCTGAGTTTGCAATTAGCAATCGTGATGCAACACAGATTATGCTTAGGTAAAAGAAAGCAAATTTGCTTAAATCATCTAGTCTGTACCATTTAATTGTCTTAGCATTTTAATTCTCTAGACATAAGCCAAATGACAAGGCACAGCCACTTCCCAAAATGTGAACTTGGAAGCCAGCCTGGAAAGGCAGATGTCACCTAATGACCTTTTTGCCCAGTTTCCAGTTCTTTATTAGGTTTCCTGTCCTACCAGTGCTCCTTCTTCCTAGAACTTTCACCCAGTTCTTTTTGCTATACTGCCTCACCAACATAGTTAGCAAGATCTCAGATTCTTGGTTGTTCTTTCCTGTTGTCCCATGTGCTCAATGAACTCACTTGGTTTGCAGTCATCAATATCCAGCTCACAGTTGGTACCAGTGTAGCCGGGACGGCAGGCACACCTGTAACTGCCATGTGTGTTGGTGCAGGTGCCCCTATTTCGACATGGGTCCTGGTCACATTCATTAATGTCGATCTGGCATTGCTGCCCTATGGGGATAAGAAAATATGGTTACTGTTTGTTTTTAAGTTTCTTTTCCCCCATTTCCCCGCCCCTGATCCACTTCTATTGACTTTTTCATATTGCTGCATCCACTATGTGGAGAAGCAAAAAACCAACAACAATGAAGGAAACAACAAAACAATATCCCAGGCATGTGTCTACTATCAAATAATCAACCACACAGAATGCATAGATATAAGAAAATTATTAATTATCCAATCCCAATGTTACTATCAGGAATATTGCTAAATATGCCACATTAGAATGGCAGATCTTCTGGTAAAGGTATTTTGTGAAGTAAAATCAATAAAAGAATGTCAAACCAAGTAAAAATATTTAGTTTCACTTCTGAAATTTCTTTTTCACATTTCCATCCAAAGACACTCAGGACAGTGAGCAATACAAACTCAAATTAGTAAAAATGCCATTTAAAGCCACCCCAAAATTAAAACAAATTAAAATATAAAACTGGCACATAGGCTCATAGGATTAGATGCCACAATGTTCAGAAAGGTACAGGAAGAACATGGCTCGTGAGTCTGAGTACCTTGCCAGCCTGGTGCACAACCACAGGTAAAGCTCTCATAGTCCGGTGTGTGGTCACAGACACCATTGTTCTTACATGGATTGGGGAAACAGGGAGCCAGCACATTCTCACAATTCCGGCCTGTGGGAAGAGAAATAGATAAGGGTACTTGTTTGGATTTCCACTGGCCTAATAGCCATCTTATTCTGAACTATATAACATGTATGTCTTGAACTCAACAGGAATACAAATCAAGTTCAGAGACCAAATGTCTAGCCACAAAGTGATGTCAGTGGGAATTATACTTTATACATAAGGTATATATAATAAAGTTAATTCAAGAGCTTTCCCAGTTAGTCAGTTTATTGAGTAACAAATGTTTAGCTGCCAGTCATTTGTTGCATGGATCCAGATGTCTTTCTTTGAGGAAGCACTTTTGTTTATACCCATCTCCAGGCTCCCTAACCATGACATATTGCTGCTTTAAAAATGTGGTTTGCAGAAAGCAGATGCTGTTGCAATTTAAAGTGACTTGTAGAATGGAAGTTGCACAAATACCAAAGGCATCTATTGGATAATGCCTGTGACATCACCAAATGATGAGTGACTCAGATCCTTCTCCCTACCCATGTTGTGACATTGTCGCCTGAACTCAGCATGCACAGTGGCAATTCCCAAGAACTAAACATAGTAAAGGCAACATGTCATCCCTTATCATTTTGTTTCTCAGTCTCTCTTTCTTTCTCTCTCTCACACCACACACATCTATTTCAGCTCTCCAAGCACTCTCCCTTTAGAGCACCCAAGTACATACAGTCGTACCTTGGATCTCAAACACCTTGCGAGTCAAACGTTTTGGCTCCCGAATGCTACAAACCCAGAAGTGAGTGTTCTGGTTTGCAAACGTTCTTCAGAACCTGAACATCCAACACAGCTTCCGTGGCTTCCGATCGGCTGCAGGAGCTTCCTGCAGCCAATAGGAAGCTGTGCCTTGGTTTCCAAATGTTTTGGAAGTCGAACGACTTCCAGAACGAATTCCGTTGGACTTCCGAGGTACGACTGTATTATCTTTTAAGGAGGAAGAAACAGACACATGCAATATTCTCCATCCATTATTTGTGGCCTAACTATCACACCATTGTCCTTTAGTCATTATCGGCATTACTTATCCATGAATGGCTAAAATGCAGAATATGAATTTCTAACATGGCACTCAGTACAAACAATTACTGCTTATTAATCCCTCCCTTCCCAACTGAAATCCTGGCATGGGGTTTGCCATACAGTCCCATCCCTAGATCAAGTCCCTTAACAAGAATTAAGTTTTGCAGAAGATGTTCAGGTGTTCCCCACCGCCCACAAAGCTCACCAGTGTAAGGCAAGTCACAGATGCAGGTATAGCTGGCAATGCCATCAGTGCAGGTGCCCTGGTTGAGGCAAGGGTTGGAGGCACAGTCATTTATGTTGGTCTGGCAGTAGGTCCCTGCAGAAGAACCAGATAAGTATTAAGGTCCCCATGAACACAGATATCCCTGAAGATGAATCTTTCTCCCACTTGTAATGCCACCAACCAACATCAGCTCCCATGAAGGACCAGAAAATGGAACTGGGGGAAAGCTGGGTTCAGATACCTACAAATCCCTCATAGATCTAGATGGCTCAAACACTGAAGGTTACATAGAAGGCATAACTTTGGACAACAGGCAGAGTATTATCCAGAGATGGCAAGAGATGAAAACAGTATGTGGGTGAGATATGTATCTTGGGCTACAGAAGAGCTAGACAGAGGTTGAGCATGGTGTAAAGTTCGGGCAACAAAAGCAAGGCAAGAAAGCTATAGAGACGCATACCCTGAAAGCCTTCTTTGCACTTGCAACGATAGCCATTGACATAGTCAGTGCACGTCCCTCCATGCTGGCATGGGTTGGATTCACACTCGTTGTGGTTCACATCACAGTTGGTGCCAGCCCAGCCTGGCTCACACTTACACTGGTACCTGTAGAGGAAAGAAAGGATGAAGAGGGAAAGCTTTCTTACACCCTCCAAGAAGCACCACCCATTGTTAGCCCATTTCACTGGCCTGTAGGAACAAAAGGAGCAAAGCCTATCCTGTCGCAGCAGCTCATGCACTGGGGTAATCAGCTCTCACCCGTTGATGTTGTCGTGGCATGTGCCATGCACACATGGGCTGCTGCTGCACTCATCCACTTCTGAATAGCAATGTGGATCATGGAATCCCTCGGGGCAAAGGCAAGAGAAGCCGTCTTCACCATCCACACAGGTGCCACCATTCTTACAGGGGTTGGATGCGCATTCATTAATCTCCACATTGCACAGGGGACCTAAGTGGGAGAAAGGACTGCTCAGCAACAGAGTGGCCAAGAAGAAACTTCTTGCTGCTTTCATCCAGCTTTGTCCCCTTCACCAGGCATGCATTAAATCCTATAACATCTATTGAGCAATGCTACCTCAAGCTCTGCCTGCAAAGCCAAACACTTGTAGATTCTGCCATGGTATTCTCTCTTGATTAAAGCTGTAGCTGTTGACTCTGACCCTCTTCAATTTCCCCTACTTCTGCCCCATTCCCGACCAGCAATTCATCCTCCCAGCCATCACCTGTGAAGCCAGGTTTGCAGATGCAGTCATAACGATTGATGCCATCGCGGCAGATGCCATAATCACAGGGGTTGCTGGCACAGTCATCGAAGTTGATCTCACAATTGGCACCTTGGAGAAAAGGATATATCACAGGCCTGAAGAAAGATGCAATCGCCCTACATCGAATGGCCCCACAGCAAGCTTGGAAATTTTTTCCTGTCTTGGCTGAGTGACATGTATAGAGTGGAAAGAACTGGTGCAAGTAGGTTTAGATGCAATGAAATGGAAATTGTTATAGCTTCCTATGCATAATCAATGGATTCTGCCCAATAGCTATGTAAATGGTTAATCCTTTGCTGCATAAGGAGATGGTCCCTACCACCTTGAAAGAGGCAGGGGTATGGCCACTCCCAAAGAAGCTGGCTCTTTAGTTTGGACTAACTACTGACCAGTTGCAGGCACTCACTTTTTGGGGGGAAGGTGGTCAAGAGGGTTGTGGCAAGTACAGATTATCGGGACCCGTTCCAGCTGTGGCTGGCCTGATGGGATGATTTTGATCAAGAGTGCAACCTTGCTCCTTCTTCTTGATCTCCTTTCCTGCCCTGGAGAGGGTTTCCTGCACTCCAGCGTAGCAGGTACACAGCCTGGAGGTGCTTCTGAATCCAGTTTTGTCACTGGAGGTCCAGGTGTGCTCAGTGGCTAAGAGAGCCTTTTCCCAGCTTCTGCTGGTGCAACAGCTGTGACCCGTAACTGGACCAGGATAGCTTGGCGACAGCAGCACAGGAGACTCACAACTTGCACACATTTAGCTTGTGCGATTGCAGATTTACGTGCTTGGCAGCCGGCCAGCTGACATCACACAAATTAGATGCACACAAAGCAGACAGCTTAAAATAAGCTTAGTATTCACATATAAAAAGCCCTTAACAGCTTATATCTAGTTTGTTGGGGGGATTGATTTGCACCATACATGCCTATTTTGCTGCTTTGATCTGCAAAACTTGAGTTTTATAAGTGACCTGTAATGTTTACTCTGCATTTGTGAATCTCTCTTTTAGTATGGCAGCACCTGTGCTTTCGAATTCCCTGCCTATTGACACCAGGCAGGTGCCTTCATTATATTGTTCTTTTTTATTGCAGCAAGTTTTCCCAGGCATTCGTTTAGTTGTGTGTGTGTGTGTGTGTGTGTGTGTGTGTGTGTGTTACTTTGCTGATTTTTATCTTGTGTCTTTATTGATAACTTTATTATATACACAACTTACGAGGGTTTTCTGATTAAGCAGTCTATACATTTTTCTAAGAAAATAACTGAAAAGTGTGGTGCTGCTGGATAGGACTGGGAGATGTAAGGAATGAGAGCAAGCAGAGAAAGAGAGCAAGGAGGGATGCCCTACCTGAGGTCCCCTGCAAGCAGTGGCACAGGTACTTATTCACCAGGTCAATGCACTTGCCGCCATGCTGACAGGGATTGCTGTGGCACTCATTGATCTGGTTCTCACAGCGGTATCCAGTGTAACCAGCTGCACAAGTGCAGGTGAAACTAGCAATGCCATCCACACAAGTGCCATGGTGGCAGGGATCTGGAAAGCAGTCGTCAATGTTCCTTTCACACAAAGGCCCCTCAAAACCTGTAAGCGAGAGGGGAAATCAGCATCAGCATCGTAGCAATTCATGCACACAGCGGACTGGGGAAAGGTTTTCCCCTCCCTTCCATTTTCATAACTTTTAGGTCCATCCAGATACTTTTATCTAATACGTTAGAAAAGCCCAATGTTTCCTAAACTACTATTTATCTGAAAAGATGCATCCAAACACCCAAATGTAGCAAGCAAAACATTTATTTTTTTCCACAACTACTGTTAGTTCTCTGTTTTACTTTTATTTAAAACTGCTTGTGTTAAAAACACTGTAATTTTCAAACTGAGAGTCATTGTTTTGTAAGCCAATCAGATATGCATCTACTGTCCTTTTTTAAGTGTCTGAGCAACTGAGAAGTGATGCCACTTCATGTTTATCAAGCAAGTTAGATACATCAATTAAGAAACTCAACAAAAAATGAGGAGTAACCTAACCCTCCTTTCTCCATTCCACAATGTGAATGAACTGTGTGCACTAATTTGGCTTCCTTTCCCCTTATCCTAAAAGCCGTTCTGTGTAGGAGTTTCTTGCAGTCTGTTAAAAAAATCCTACTCTCCCAAGTCTATTTCCTTTCATTTGTGGGAATATTAGTTCTCTTTATGATGTGTTGTGGCATGCACTGTGCACCACTAGGTTTCAGAACACAATAAGCTTCCTTGGGAATTTCATGGTGTTAAATTCTGTCCTCATCTTTAAACCAACATCATCTAAAAGGAAATAAAACAGAACCCCCGCAAGCATCAATTTGATCTTGATCTTTCACAACTATCTGGGAATCAGGAATAGAGAAGTTATTTTGCTGAAGGCTTGATACCAAAGTTAGAAAGTAATTTGACACCGTCCCTAAAAGATGCTCACAGATGAAGGACCATGGATTGGGAAGAAAGCTCACATCACACCCAGCCCAGGCTTTTCAAATATGGCACCCACGAAAGGCAGATGTAAAGGATGTTTTGGGGGAAATTTTCTCTCAACTGCATCAGATTCTAATAATCCTTGTGCAGTCGTCATCACAACATCCTCATGATTTGAAACAATTCCCTCTCCAGCAGCACAGAAGAGCATGGAAGGCAATAACTCATTGCAGAGAGCAATTACCTTCTGTACAACGGCACTCGTAGGCATTGGGCCGGTCCACACACTTTGCACCATTCTGGCATGGTGTGCTGGCACACTCATCGATGTCAATCTGGCACATGGAGCCTGAGAAGCCTGAACCCAGAAAGAAAAAGTAGTCAAACAAACCAGATGGACCAACAAAATGAGGAACATGCACTCAATCTGGCAACATTAACATACGTGTTGCATTTCACCCAATATACACAAGAGAAGATCCAAACAACACACACAGAAAGAACACTTGTTGTTATCCCCTCTGATGGATGAGAATCTTACACTAACATCTGCGCTATATATAAAAAGGAGCAGGGAAATGGACACTCAGTGCTGCAGTGGAAGAGTGGAGGCACTATATGTATAGCACCTCTTGTTCCCTAGCTGGGTTTCACATAGAGCTGAGTGAAAAAAGCTTGTGTACTTGGAAGTTCCCAGCTGTTAGAGGTAACAGAGGACTTTATAAGTATGTCTGAAAAGGGCACAAGCTAGGCTGGCAAAAGAATTGAGTGTATACTCGTTCTCAAGCTAAGTGTCTGGAGTGGGTACACAGTTAGAGCAAGCCTCGAATAAAATGATAGTTTGGACTGAAAGCTCCAGATAAAGAGAAAACAGGTTCGCATTGGGAGGATAAATTATGTGGGACAGGAGTCCTCAAACTTCATCCTGGTTGCACAGCACAGCCCTACCACCAGAGGCCTATAGCAAAGGCTCTCAATGTTCTCTCCCCCTCCTCTCCACAGGGGGCTTTGCGGTGTCTGCCCCACATGTAAATTGGGTTCAGGGGCCTGTGCGACAGGCTGGGGGAACAAAGATACCATTGTCCCAGCTCCCACACAGCAAGCTATAGGCCTGTCTGTCAATCAGCCCTGGAAGCAACTGAATGGAGGACAGGGCCCCCCACCCGCTTGGTAGCAGAAAAGCGGAGCAAGTCCTGGGGAATGAGCTGAACACACTCTCCTTAGGGCTACAGTTGCATCCCATACACTGACAAAGAATTCTCCAAGCTGGACTCCTAGCTCAGCAAAGAAAACTTACACAAACTGTACCACAGTGCAAGGGATGAGAGGAAGCACAAGGGGCAATGTGAGCTCATGAAAAACTACAGCACAGCTCAACTTAAGAGACTCAAATTCAGCTGAATTCACACAAGGGGCAGACATTTCCTAACATCAGGAGAAGGGATGAAAGCAAGGCTCCTTACAAACAGGGCAGATGCTCGCCAGCTTTATCAAAGTAAGGTCTGGGCAGGTTTCAGATACACACAAACATGCAAACTATTTTAAGAGGCCAGAGAAGGTGCCCTGTAGGGGAACAGGCTCAAGTTCACCTGTGCTATGCCAAGCAGGGAGGACAGGTAAGAGAACGATGCAGTGCCATTTATCTCCTTGCTGGAAAAAGTTGTTGGCTTACCGGAGGGACAGGTACAGCTGAATCCATTGACAATATCCTTACAGACGCCACCATTGACACAGGGATTACTCTCACACTCGTTGATGTTGATCTCACAGTAAGTGCCACTGAAACCTGCAACCAAGAGGAACCATTTGTTATTACAATGATTAGACTCACCCATGTGTCCATCACTGTAGCACCACAACCACAGTGAGACAAAGGGGTCCATCTCATGCTGGCAGGCTCACACCTAGGAATGCTAGCTTATTATTACATGGCAAAGGTGCACAATAAATAACAGCGTTTCGCTTCAAATACAAGGCATTAAAAACAAAATCCCTATTTTTAAAGCTGGTTCCTTATAGTTACTAACTTTAAGAGGTGAAAATGATCAGACAGACAGTTTAAGGCCTATCTAGTAGTAAGAAGGGGGGGAAATTCCCCCCAAACTCCAACTCCATCTTTGCTGTCCCTACAAGTCTCCCTGCATCCCATTCCTTCCTCTCCATTATTTCCCCACATCCTCACTTTACCATCATGGTACATACAGCACCTATCCTAACACAACTGTCTTAAGTAAGCTGTTGCCACTTTTACTGATGGTGGAGTAAGCATGCTATGCATCAAACTTGATCATGTGTTGGTTCAACTAATCCAAAGCAATGTTTATATAATCTGTGCAACTGCCGAGCTTATTCCATTTTCAATTAAGCAGAAGTTCTGTTCCCACTCCTTCCGTGTCACGACAGCTCAGTGATGGGCCACATGTTTTGCATGCTGAAGATCCCAGGATCAACCCCTGGCATCTTCAGGTTAAAAGAATCAGGAAGCAGGGGATGTGAAAGACCTCTGCCTAAAATCCCCGCTTCCACTTAAGAGTAGATAATACTTGGCTCGACAGTCAAGTTGCTTACGTGTTCCTGATAAGAGAACTGCAGGAACACAAAGAACAGATGAAAATACAGCCAGCAGCTGGAACCAGTGGTAGAAAAGGAAATAAAAAAGGATTGGGGGGGGGGGGAGTACACCAGGCACATTATTATTTATTTATTTTATTAAATTTATTACCTGCTCTTTATCTAAAGTTCCCAGGGTAGATTAACAACAATAAAATATGCAATTACAAAATAAATAAAGCAGTTAATGCACACAGAAATTATGGGTGCAAAAATACACATCCGGAGCTATCTTATACCAAGTGAGGCTGTAGGTCCATCTAACCCAGTATGATCTACTCAGGACTAGCCGCACTTTCTAAGATGTTTAGGGACTGCTCTTTTGACTAAGACTGTCTATTAACCAAAGACTGACCACTTCTGCAAAGAATGTGTTGTACAGCTGAGGTATGAGTCCTCCGTCTCGCTGTGGAGGTGAGAAAGGCAGCCATAACAGAAAGGAGCAAAAGTGAGGCACTGGACATGCCATGCATAAGGTTAGCACAACGGTATCCTGATTCTCTAGGCAAGGGGGTTAAGCAGGCTCTGGTCAATAGAGGAATGACCATCCTGAATTTGCCCAACTGCTGGTCTGTGTACACATGCTCCAAGGAATCCTTGCAGCTATAAAGGCACAGAATTGCATGACTAAGCCTCCAGGCTTTGCTATTCCCAGCCCTTCGCCACTGTAATAAAAACAGTGAAGTCTGCTTCTCCGATGAATAGTTTGCTGGCAAGCAGCACTGAGGAAATAATCAAGGCCCACCCCCACTTTCCTTGACTACTCATAGAGGGTCTGAGCTGCTACAGCCTTATAGTATCAGTCTCAGCTCCTGGCTGAGACGCCATCTCCACTCCCTTAAGCTACTCTTCCTGCCAAAGGGGAGACAGGAGGGGCATAATTTTCTCACGTAAGAAGGCACTTAAATTTGTCTCCATATGAACCTTTTTAATGGGAACTGTCTCCAGGAGTTTGCCTGTATCTTCATCTCTGAGGGGGTGGTAAGAGAATGCAGCGTTTTGTGGGAGGAAACTCCTGTTTCCAATTTGGAGAGAAATCTCTATGCAAGGGGGAAATGCCAAGAGTGAAGGCAGCTTCTAATCTCGTAGTTCTAGCTCACCAGAGCCAGGTTTCCCAAATCCTTGGGGGTAGTAGAGAAAAAACTAAAATGGTTGTGACTCAATAACCCTACATAGCTCACTTCCTCCAAGTATCCTTGAGGCAGAGAATCTTCTTGCCTTTGATACTGTGTAGAAAGGAAGGGTGGAGAACCTTTGGTCTTCCAGATGTTGCTGGACTGCAACTCCCATAATCTCTTACCATGGCCCATCCTGGCTGGTGCTGAAGGGAGTTAGAATACAACAACACCTGGAAAGCTACAGGGTAGGCAACTCTGACATAAAAAATATGCCCACACCCCTTTGCTTATTCCATCCACATTGGGAAAAAGGAATGGGAAAGTAAGAAGCTCCTTGGCAGGAAATGACGGGATGGAAAAGAAAGAGGGAGAGAACAGTGGGGGGAGAATTGAATACTCTGCTTCTCTCAACAGATAAAATAAACAAAGCTGGGAATTGTGAGAGGAAGTTCCAGTGACAAAGGAGGAATGGGAGGGTGATGTAGCTCTGGAGCTTACACCATAAAAAAGGAGGAGAGCTGAGGCTATGTGGAGGAGCTTGGAACCATAGCTGTCAATGTTTCCCTTTTTTAGAGGGAAATTCCCTTATTCTGAATAGGATTCCTCGCAAGAAAAGGGAAAAGTTGACAGCTATGCTTGGAACAGTTTGGTTATGTGTGTCTGGTGCAACACTTTGTCTCAATGAATGGAATTGAAGAAGTGAGGCTAGCAGTAGGGAGAGGAGCTGAGTTTCAAGAACTGTGAGGACTGCAGGAGTAACAGGAGTCAGAGATGACACACTAGTGCAAATGCTGATTTGGGTTTCAAGAACTGGGGCTACACAAAAAAAAAACTTGCTTTCCAAAACTGTTTTCCAACCAAGTAGTAGAAGAGCATTCAAAATAACACTCCATGTCCCAGTCAAAAACTTTTTAAGATTTCCTGGTTCCGCTTTGGGAGGGTGATTTTGTAGGAGAGGCACTCCACTGTGTGCTGGGCTCCTAATTTTTGGAGCTGCTTGCCAAATATCTAGGCGATACGACAAACCTCTTGCTCCATCCTGATCCTGGGGGAAATGACTCCAGAATGCAGCGATACTGGGTTAAGCACAGTAGTGCAACACTAAAACAAAGTTCTCTAGCCCCTAGACCAAAGCCATTCTCAGCTAGCAGGACCCACCCCTCCCCCAGATTTTTTTTTTTATTTTTTTTACAAAAAGCCAGCATTAACCAATGAGTGAGCAAGCAAGGAGAATGTTCCTCCCTATATGGGGTAACGGAAACACAAAGCACAGTCAATTCACATCACCCGCCAGGCCGGCCCCACCATTAATATTCCAAGCACAATGCTGCACTCCCACTGTCTGTATGAACATTGTATCGATTTACCCAGCACCCCAGTCCTATAGCTCTGCCACAATGGGAGGAGGGACAGCTGTATAGTCATCCCTCACTTTCCAGGGATTCCTCCATATGTATATGCTTTCTTCAGCCACCAAACCGCTTCTAAGGATCTCGGCTTGTTCCTCATCCCAAGCCCACAGAATTGCAATGCCATTTGGGGGCAGGGGGCGGGGGGGATGAAACAGCAGAATACTTCTCCAGGGACCCTGGACAAAGTCTCCACTATTCACAATAATATCTAGCTTCCTGCACCTTTCTGGGCCCTTCTCCTGAATCTGTATTTGCCAGCTCTACTGAAAGTACAAACCAAACATGTTCTTGCTTTGTAACTGTGGGGAATACAAAGCCTGGAATCTAGCAGGGAAAGGTGCAGGTTAGACTGCTATACCTTGTGGCTATCCCCACAAGAAGTCTCATACCAATCTAACTATTGTATCCCCCCTGCTCACGCGCATCTCTTAGTTTGGAGAATACCACCCACATACTGAAGAATCCAGGCCTAAGAGGAGCAGGCAGCGTGAAAGAAACTTCCTGCTGATATACTCAAAAAAGAACAGGCACAGCCAACGAGACATGGAAGTGTCATAGTCTGAGAGGCACCTCCTGTCTCAAGTGTCTAGAACATGTGAAGAGCAAAAAGAAAGCCACTCCACAGAGCCCCAGTGTAGATCAGTCAGGTATGCTAACACCTGGCAGACAAGATACAGTGGTACCTTGGGTTACAGACGCTTCAGGTTACAGACTCCACTAACCCAGAAATAGTACAGTGGTGCCCCGCAAGACAAATGCCTCGCAAGACGAAAAACCTGCTAGACGAAAGGCTTTTCCGTTTTTGAGTTGCTTCGCAAGACGATTTTCCCTATGGGCTTGCTTCGCAAGATGAAAACGTCTTGCGAGTCTTGCGATTTTTTTCCGCTTTCCCCCCCTTTTTCTAAGCCGCTAAGCCGCTAATAGCCTTTTAGCCGCTAAGCCTTAATAGCTGCTAAGCTGCTAAACCGCTAATAGCGCTAATCGGGTTGCTTCGCAAGACGAAAAAACCGCTAGACGAAGAGACTCGCCGAACGGATTATTTTCGTCTTGCGAGGCACCACTGTACCTCGGGTTAAGAACTTTACCTCAGGATGAGAACAGAAATCATGCAGCAGCAGCGCAGCGGCAGCAGGAGGCCCCATTAGCTAAAGTGGTGCTTCAGGTTAAGAACAGTTTCAGATTAAGAACAGACCTCCGGAACGAATTAAGTTCTTAACCCGAGGTACCACTGTAATTGGGACAGGAAGCTTCTGGGAGCCCAAGAGCAGAGGCTGCTCTACAATTATTTACATACTATTTTTTGAATGATCTACACTTTACACAGAGCTTCACAACAGCTCTGAAACAGGTCGCTGACATTTTCACTTTTAAAAGCAAATTGAAATAAGAAAGTGACTTATCTAAGCCCACTCAGGAAGCCCGTACTTAGCAGGGAATTGTACCTCAATTCTTGCATATCCAGTCGCCTACCTCTTCTCTCCCCACATCTCATGCTACCCAAGATACAGTCCTGGATAGGATGGGCACTCTGCTCCCCAGAGCCAGGAAACTCACCTGACATGCAGATGCAGGTAAACTCGCCAATGCGATCAAGGCAGGTAGCATCATTCTGGCAAGGCATGGAGAGGCACTCATTGATGTCTGTCTCACAGCGGGGACCTGTGTAGCCACGTCCACACTCACACCGGAAGGAGCCTTGCGTGTTCACACACTTTCCAAAATGCTCACATGGATTGGCTCCTGGAGAAAGCAAATGTGCATTAAGTGAACATGGCTGGTTCAAAATTACTTCTTCTCTGCCTTCACTTAAGGCAGGGGTGCGTAACCTGCGAACCTCCAAATGTTTTTGGACTACAACTCCCACCAGCCCCAGCCAACATAGCCAGTGATCAGGGATAATGGGAGGTGTAGTCTAACAACATGTGGAGGGCCGCAGGTTGTGCATCCCTGACTTAAGGGATAAATCCAGACAAGGAACGAGAAAGGCATGCCAGCAGAAACTGATCCTTCTCATAAGTGCTTTACTTGTCAATAGCCCAACCCAAAGAGCTGGCAAAAGTCCATCTCAGTGACCCCTCTCACATGCTAGAGAGGCAGTCCTCCTTCCTCCACCTTTTGGAATTGCAAAAGAAGGGTGCAGCTGTCTTACCAATGGAGCACTCATCCACATCCTGGTCGCAGGCCCCTCCGGTAAAACCTGGTGGGCATGTGCAGATGGCACGGCCATTCATTGGGTTGGTGTCACAAATGGCATCCTCATGGCAAGGGTTACTGACACAGGCATCGTCCAAGTGACAAAGAAGGCCTGGAAGAGAAAGGGCCATGAAAGGCAATCACTTGACAGCAAAACAGGAGGACTGTAGGGAATGGGATGGAATTTATGGACAAGGGGTATCAATTTCCATATGTTGTTCATGTTCAGCAATGTCCTTCCATTTCTGATTAACACCCTATCCTTGTTATCCAATATCCCTTTAATCCACTCCATTCTTTTTACACTGACCAAACCCTTCAAAAATTCTGCCCAAACCAGTTAGCCAGAATAAAAACATATGATGTGGACACATTATGCAAGGTAGGAGCCAGTTACCTGTCTTGCCCATAGGACATGCGCAGTAGAAGGAAGCCACACGGTCATGGCAGGTAGCACCATGGAAGCAGACCGCTGTCTGACAGTCATCAATGTTCTCACTGCAGCTCTCCCCTGTCCAGCCGTTGACACAAACGCATGAATGCCCCCCATTGGTATTGAAGCAAGTGCCTCCATTGTGGCAGGCGTTGGGTTGCAGCTGGCATTCATCCACATCCTCATTGCAGTGCTGGCCTACAGTGCAAAGAAGGTGGGGCTTAGTTCACTAAAAGACCTTCTCATCAGGGATGGCCTAACAGCTGCAGCAGCACCTCTCCTTCCCCCATGCACCCTAATACCTCCACACTCGCAGCCCTGAGTTGCCCTTTCCTTTGCCCACCATGCACCGAGCCAGATTAAAGCCAGTGTTTTCCCAAACTACAATAAGGTAATATTTCTCAACTCATTCTCTAAAACAGTTGGCCTTCCTGACTTAGAGGCTAATATTAAGTTAACGCTGTATAGAGAAGAAAAGAACATTTCCCACCTCTGCCCAAATCCTAGATAGCTCCCTACATTTCCCATTAAGGCCCTTAAAATCCTAGGCTGTTCCAATCACATTCTGGTTCCTGGACCAATAACAATGCAGTACCTGTCCACTCTGGGGGACACTGGCAGTTGTAAGTGTTGACGCCATCCACACAAGTGCCTCCATTCATGCACATGTGGCCTGGGCAATCATCTATGTTAATCTCACAGTTGTGTCCCTTGAAGCCTGAAAAGGAAGAAAGGGGTATTTTAGCCCAGCCAGTAACGGTGGGAAAACTGTTGCTAGTAGAGAAAGAAAAATCCTCCCAACAACCCACCATTCCATCCCTAATGTGCAACTATGGGTTGTAATCTTTTGCACACTTTCCTAGGTGTCAATTCCATTGGCCACAGGGGGACAGTTTCAAGCTTGACAAGGCTTGGTAAACACCACAGAGTCACACTGAGCCCCTGAGCAAGGCAGCGCCCCTCCTCTATTCTAAGCTCTACTCTTGTTCCAAATCTCTGACTAGAACAAGGAAGAAGAATTAGCTGAGCCTTCCACTACACTCTGGCTCCTGCAGTCAAAGCCACATGTGCTGGCTGCCAAGTCCCCCGCCTCCTCCCACTGCCTAGATTGTTTCCTTCCTGCTCCACCAAAGCGCTCAACAGCTTCCCATGAGCTTCCTGACAGGAGAATAGGGAAGCATGCCACGGTGTAGCCAGAGAAAAGGGTCAAGCTTGAGTCCCAAGTGTAACTCTACGCCCAGCTGCCCTGAGGGATTGTCCCACTCTAAAATCTACCTGCCTAGTACTCCATCCCACTCCCTTACAGAAGGTACAAGCAAAGGTACACTTTGCAAATTGTTCACTCACCAGGTAAGCAAGCACACTCGTAGCTGAGTTCCCCTGTCTGACGGCAAGTGCCGCCGTTGAGACACTGAGAGGGAGCGCAAGGTGTGGAGATGCTCTCACACTGCTGCCCTGTGTAGCCAGCTTGACACTGGCAGTGGAAGGAGCCAGGTGTGTTGATACAGGTACCCCCATGCTGGCATAGGCCAGGCACCCGACATTCATCCACATCACTCCGGCAGTTGCGGCCCTGGTAGCCTGATGGGCATGTACAGTTGTAGCGGCCATTCCAGTTGGTGCAGCGGCCACCATTGACACATGGCTTGCTGGCGCAGGCATCAAACAGAGAGCAGTCTTGACCTAAATGGAAGATGATGTACCAAGTGACCTAGAAGGTTACTTCTTCCGCAGAAGGTCAATTTTCTCACCTACAATCTGGACCCATCCTCCCTGGAGAATGTGCATTCCCATCTCCCAGCAAAGCAATCTTTATCAGGAATATGAAAAGCCTGTGGAGCTTCTACAGAAAGACATACGCTGCATCTCACCACATTGCGTATTCTTACCTCGAAAGCCCTTAGGACAGGTGCACTGGTAGTGCACAGTGCCATCTCGCAGAGTGCTCTCACATGATCCCCCATTAGCGCAAGGTGACTGATGGCAAGGGTCTTGAAACTGGCAGTGCTCTCCAATCAGTCCAGGCTGGCATCTAGCAGAGACAGACAGACAGAGTTTACTAGATGACATCTGCCACTCATGCTATCCCTAATGTACACAAGTGCTATTCTGGTGCCCAATGGACTAGTGACGGACTAATTCAACAAGCAGTTAGACCCACCTTTTACCCCTTTCTGCCATTTCACCAAGGAATTGGGAGCCACAGCAAAACAACACAGGAACCTGCACAGTGGCTTAGCACGAGCGTGTCTTTTTCCTCTATTGAGCAACAATTCACTGAAGACAACTTCCTGTTGCTCACACTAAACTACTCCATCAGTGTGTGTCATCTGCAGATTCTGCTAACTGCCCACACTTACCCTTTGCCAAGCTGAAAATAGATATCTTAAACATTGGCCTTCTGTCAGGTTCCAACCAACCATTTCCTCTTACCAGTAAATTCCGGGCAGATCTAAGAAAAGTCTTTTCCCCCTCCCTATATAAGATTTTGTCAGCAGGTCTCACTGCAAAACATCGAGGGAAATAAGGACGGGAAAATGTTTATACAGATGGCATTCAAGTCAGTTCTGTACCCTCAAGCAGAGCTGCTATGTTGAGAGTAATTCATACAACCTCGGGGCACAGCTACGGTCCAGATGGCTGTGGTTCCTAACTTATCACTTGATGGTTTGGACACCCTCTTTTGTAATATATAGTATTGTCCAAAAGCAGAACAGAAGGCTAGATCAAAGGTTGAAGGAGCAGTCCAAAAATTGTATGCAAATACCCAATCAAGCAACTCCAACAGAATCTTAATAATCTCACATTTAATGGTATATTAAAGATGCCTGATTATCTAGTGAAAAGGATAAATAATGTATTCTAACTCAGAAAGTTTCAAGTAGTTAGAAGAATGAGACTTTAAATTCGGCAAAGTCGCTGGTAGTTTCTGACCTTATCCAAATATTACTCCCACGAGATTCCTTAAAACCCTGATTCATCTTCTAGTACCAGACAAAAATATTTTAGTCCACCTCAGGAAGCCCAGGCAAACTATGTAGAATTAATGATCAACAAGGTCCAAGAATCCACACCTGTCCAGCAGCGCCTCAAAGCAAACTGGGTAGCGTCCAGAAAAGCTTTTATTTTGCTTAGGCATTGATCAAAGTTTACTTTCTGCAGCCACCTGCCCCCCTCCCTGGGTAACTGGACAGTCTTGTTTCTGGTGAGAAATGTAGCTCTCATTAAGGAGGATGAAATTGTGTTATCTAACTGAGGCTGATAGCTCAAGGCCAATATGGCCGCCTGCTTAATTAACAGCAACTGTGCCTCTGTGGGAACGCACATATTCAAGCACTGGATGGTTCTGGCCAGCTAAGCTCTGATTGGCTGGGAACTTCTGGTCTGGTTGCTATGTTATTTGCTAGATGTTTGGGCTATTCCTTTAGTCCATGCCTCACACCTTTTCCTGATGCCTGAGCACCTGTTTGTGATGTTTGTTCCTGTGGTGTGAGGTCAAGTGGGTTTATATTAGACTAGGTTAGATAGTTTTGTTGTTTTATGCTGCCTTGTATTTTTCCCATGTCTACAGTATTCTTTTATCTCTACTTTTTACAGGTTCTCTCTTATATATTATTTATATGTATTGTACAGAAACCACCTCACTCAATTTTCTAGTGTTCTTTATTCTGAAATGCCTGGAAACCTAAGCCCAGTGATGTAGCCTTCTTGGTCAACTGTTACTGCACAATATTTCTGCTCAAGACTCAGATGGCAGAGAGTGAACCTTTAGCTGTTATCTGTCTGACTCTTCAGGGATATGCAGTGAGGTGTGGTGATAGTCTTTAATTTTTGCAGGTCTGGTTAGACAACTCTAGTGGAATTTTTGTATTAGCTTGGGCCTAACAAAATTCCTGGTTTCCTGAGTTTGGAAGCTGGGCAATCTTGACAGATAGAAAAGCTTGGGGACATCCCTCTGGTGGCCTGAAGTTTATTTATTCTATTTTATGTATTAAATTTGTACACTGCACTTCATCCAAAGATCACAGGGTGATTCACAACATAAAAATACAAAAGAAAAACACAAAATACTTAATGAAACAAAACCTAATACCACCCCTCTTCCACAAACACATTAATCAGCCAAAGGCCTGGTTATAATGAAAAGTTTTTGCCTGGCGCCTAAAAATATGTAACGAAGGCAGCAGGTGAGCCTCCCTGGGGAGAGCATTCATCTCATGTTGCCACCCTCTGGACCTCTCATGAAGGAGGCACACTTAGAAGAGTTTCAAATCACGATCACAGGCATTCTTTGAGATATGGCGGTCATGAGCCTTTATAGGTCAAAAACAGCACTTTGAATTGGGCCCAAACCTAATTGGCAGCCAGCGCAATCAGGTCAGGATCAGTGTAATAAGCTGAATTCTGCACCAGCTGAAGTTTCTGAACTGTCTTCAGAGGCAGCCCAATGTACAACACATTGGAGTAATCTAACCTATAGGTTACCAGAGCATAGACAAGAGAAATTAGGTTATCCCCGTCCGCATAGGGGCGGTTTCCATTTGCTCCAGCCTAATCTCTGTCAACTCCTTATATCCTGATGAACAGATGGGGAGAACTTTGCATTGGCCCACACAAAATGAACATGCTAAGGAAACAAGGACAAGTGGCCACTGAGGACTGAGGGAAGGACAATAAAACTATAATGAATTGACACACATACATTGGGGTGGGGAACTCATCCCTCAACTTCCCTGGGTTTTCACATCGCATTCTCATTTGCAGGATCCAGCAGATTGCCACAAGCAGTTCTGTCCACCCATTCAAACGCTCTCTGCCCACCCCAAGAGGGACAAAGATAGCAATGGGTGGCATAGGTAAAGGTAAAGGGGTGGCATAAGCAGCACATAGCTCCCTTTCCTAATTCCTGGCCGTCCTGGAGTCTTCAAAAGGGGGTTCCCAATCCAAGCTCCACAAGCCTTCCCTGTAAATGCAGCCTCCCTGAGCCCTCCGGCCTGCCACTGTCATGACAACACAGAAAGCTGTTTGCTTTTCTGCCCAGCCTGAACAGCAAGTCCTGGGCACTGGCTGAGACAACAGTCAGGGCCTTACAGCCCAAAGAGGAATTGGACAAGGAAAAGGAATGTCTGAGCAAACTACATGCCTCCCCCCACCGCCACTGGGCAAAAAAGAATAAGAAAACGGAAACAGCCATACTGTGGGATATGTCAACTGACCAAAGCTGTTTCTCTGCAGAACAAATCTAGAGCATATGTAGTGGTGAATTTTGTGTGAGTGGTAGCCAACTAAAAGTTAACCCAGGGTGAAAGGCTGGCTGCTGAGTAGTTCCAGTTGCCATGGGAACTCAGGAACTCGGAGGGAAAATGGGATAATTGAAAACTGCAAGCTGCGGAAAGATCTGTCTGAAACCTGCAAGGGGCTCAGTCTGAAAATTGGGAAGATCCAGCCTGAAAATGGAGGAGGGGGGCTCTGCTTCAGTGGAGGGAAATCACCGCCTTCTGAACAAGGAGGGCCAGGAGATGAGAGGGGGAAGGCCCAGCAGGTCCAAAGAGGAAAGTGGACACTGTCCACTCACTGGAGTCCCAGAAGATGGTATGAAAGGACTGGCATCTGAGAGGAAGGCTGCCAGCAACACTTAAGGCTGCAAAACAACTGTGTGTAAACTGTAAAGAAATTGGGGGGCACTGGGGTGGTATTGTCCGATTTGTAGATTTGTATGCATTTGTTGTATAAAATCAGTTCGCTAGCAGCAGTAGTTTAGATTTAATAGCAGCCAAAACATGCAAGTTATCTGTTGTTTAGCAATCAAATTACTTGCTCGCCGAAGCTTAACTTTCCATCATAAATCTAAAGCTTGTCTCTCTAAGCAAAACTGAATACCACTCTGATTGAAATCCATGCAGTGAGGGTCCAAATACCCATCCAAGGAAGTGTTGTAAACAAAATACTACATGTGTCTTTTCAGCAAACCATCCCCACTGTGGGCCTGTTTTCCACGCAAGTTCAGCTGCTCCACTCAGCATCACTAAGCTTTAACAGTATTTACTTACCCAGTCGGATACCGATGTCATGAGATGACCAAGTCCCAAGTAAGGTTCCCACCCTCACTTCAATATTCAATTGAGCTCAGACAATCAACCATAGTCGATCCTGGCCCCCCAAAGCAGGCCATCCTAAGTGTCCTATTAGCCTCCAGCCCAACTGAACTGAAGTGTGGCCTTATCTTTCAAACAGCCTACAGGCTGACTGAACATAGGTGCACCCATATGCTGATGGGTTAGGAGGCGACAGAACCAATTTATTGGCTTATTCACTGGGTTGTAGCTGGCCTGTATACTTCCCTCTTCCAGCTTCTAAGAATGTAGACTTCAAAAGTCGGGAAGGTGTTTCTAGATTGTAGGTTAGGCTGTTTACTACTGTGGAAGATGTAAGACCAAAGATAGTTGGCATAGATCTTTGCAGCCTTTGGAGAGAGGAAAAATTGCCCTTGGGAAGACTTACTGTTCTGACAATAACCCCCCAACTCAGTGGTTTTCAACAAGTGTGCCATGGCACCCTGGGGTGCCTTGAACAATAGTCAGGGGTGCTGCAGGCAACACTGGCCTCTGTCCCTCTTTCCTTCCCTCCCTCCTGATGCCCTCTTGTGTCTCTGCCTCCCAAAGGCTTGCACAGCTATTTATTGCAGCAGTCCTTGCTGCAAGCTCCTCAGGCTTGTACTGTGCCTCTGGGGTTGGTTCCCAAGTCCCTGTGGGGCAGTTTAAGGAGGCATCTCTCTTGGGGGGGGCAACTCAGAGACCAGGGGTGGTAGCTGCAACTGGGTGGTAGCCCAGGGGAGAGGAGAGGAGGCTGAGGGAACACTCCACAAGGGAGGGTGTTCGAAAAAGGGTGAGAGGCTGCCAGATCTTCAGGCAAGGGGTGACGTAACTGGGCTCCTGAGCCCCAAAGGGGTGCTGCAGAAAGAATGTAGTTGGTCAAGGGAGCCATGGACTTAAAAAGGGTGGAAACTTCTGCCCCAACTGATCACTGTATTTAAAGCCAGGGAAGCACATCCGCAAGCCAGATTGGAAGGGAGGAAGATATGACTTCCTCTTGAAATGTGGTTTGGTTCATTTGTTCAAGCCATCCACAGCTATTTGCTTTGCAAAGTTGTTTTGTAAGGCAGGAATGCCAACTGGCCACTGAAGGGAGGGGTATAAATTTTAGAAATAAATAAATATTTGCTCTATAGGCACATTACTGCAAGACATCTGCTCCCTAGGTGTGCTGAAAGACGAATGGCCTTACCTTGTGGCAAAAGCTGTGGCCATAATTCTGTTGCCACGAAAGAGGAAAACCACACTCATAGTAAAAGAGATGAGTGACCCGAAGTCAAGGCAGACAAACCAGGTGTGAGTCAGTTATATAAATCTCAGAATAAGCAAACATGAATCTATTTGGCCAAGTGTGTATTTGGGCCAAAGTAGGCAATACATTAAAATATGAGTGTGCTTTGTGTTTACTTAACTTTAAAAATAAAACAGCAGCAGGAGATTTAACCCTTTCCCCTTGAGCTTTAGTCCCAGTGAAAATTGCTTCTTGAAGTTGCTATTTCCCTTAGGAAGGAAGGTGCCACTGGCACCAATTACAGCTTGTGGTCCAGGATAAATAGCAGGTTTAATAGGAAGGCAATTTTCACTGAGACCACAGCAAAAGTGATCAAGAACACACACAATATTCCCACCAATTCCCACGTTGTTTTTTTCAAAAGGCACATATGCATTTAATTTATTGTTTAGTTTCGCCCTTTGTGACAATGGGCTATAGTTGCTGATGCACAGAGTCCACACTTGCCAAGTACCCCCCCAAAAAATGGGACATTCCGCTTGTCGGGTTTCAGCGGCCATTTTGACTTGCTCTTGCACTGCGCTCTTGCCCCAAAAAAGCGCTTTCTTCAGGGCGAGGTGCAGGTCACATGACTCGCCCAGGAGCATGTCCCAGAAGACACGTGTCCTGGATTTGAATGTTTAAAAGTTGGGCAGTTTGAGAGTCTTTGCACCCTCCTAAGGCACAGAGGGAAACAAACAGGTCTACAGCAAAACTATGCTCTGCGCCAACAAGCAGGGCCTTGTTTATTTACTGAGCACTCCCTCTTGCCCCAGGCCAGTACAAGGGCAATCTCACTTACCAGTTGAGGGTGGCTAGGTGCCCCAAAGAAGAAAGCCTCTTCTTTCAGCACAGGGAACCAAGCCTTGGCACCATGTCCCTACCTGCTCACATCCGGGGAGTAGAGCTGGTTTTTTATAGCTCTCCCTGGGGCTGTGATTCACCAACTGTGTCTGCACATGTCGCTCAACACTCTCTGACTCAGCCCTTACCCCAGGGCTGCGCAGGCGGCAGTAGCAGGCCTGCAGCCCTGTGCCAAAATTGAAAGACCGAGGGCTGCTTGGGGGCACTGAAGGCAGAACCCTTCACACATCCATCCAGGCAAAAAAATAATATAAACCCCACCACTATTCCCACCCCACTCACTGGAAGAAAACCAACAACTTGCACAAGGTCAGCAACAGTCTCTAGTTCCTTTGCAATTACTGCCACAGAAAACTTCAAAGCACGGGATAGAGAAAATGCTTATATCTTGCAAGTAGAGGGAGACCAGGAGCTGATAATCAGCTCTGACCCTCACAAAGCCGTCAACAAGAACCAAGCATACATATACACAGAGAGAGAGAGTGCCAAATCATAATCCCTACTGGCAAGGGTTACAATGGCAATTTGCCCCCACAAAACTAAAATGGATTACAAAAGAGTAAAAAAGAAAACCAGTAGCAAGTAGTGCCAACTCCTTACTGGAGGGGGTTGGAACTGTCCGAGCCCCAATGGAGAAACTGCTGTGTCCCTTTCTCCTGCTCCCTATTCTAAGGCCAGCTGTAGAAACTCATAGCACTGGAATCAAGAACAGTGCTCCAACAGTGGGATTGATTACTACTGCTGTTCTGGCACTATAGCCATTATCCCATCAACTGTGAGGCAGTGCTGGGTCTCCATCAGTATGGATGTGGAGTTGGTGAGTCACAAACTCAAAATTCCTGTTTTGGGGGACTAAAAAACCCAGTACCACTCATTAGTACCATGGTGCTTTCAAAAACGTCCTACTCAAGTAATTGGGAGCAAGCAAATAAACTAGGGGCAACTCCATTTTATTTATCTGTAAGCTGCCCTGAGAATACTGCTGTTGAAGGTTAGCCTATAAATCATTAAAATAATGTGACCTTCTCTTGTAGAACACAGCAAGGGAAGCAACTTGTGCACCCTCTTTTTAGTGTCCATTCATGTTTGGGAAGATGCCTATCTCCCTTGTATGCATTAAGACATGTGAGGTCCACATGCATGTAGAGCTCACACTTCTCACCATGGTGGAGAGGAGCTATTTTCCTCCCTGCATGTTACACAGGAGGCGCAAGCAAGAAGATGAGCAAGGGACTCCACTCATCCTCTGTCAGTGCTTCTAAATAACTGGCTCAATTTGCACGCAGTGCTAAGCCAAACCATGGGTTAGAGTGAATAAGCAAAGACTGTGGCCACAGCACTACTCCCCTAGTCCTGCTGCTCCTGCACTACCCATGGTTTAGCTCAGCATTACATCCAAAACTGAGCTTGTGGTCTGCCTCCCTAGGTAATCCCCATGTGGTAAAACAAGAATACTGGTTCAGCTTGTGCTTTTTATGGAGAGAAAGCCAGGTTTTGACCCAATGGTTTGACTCCAGGTAACACAGCAGGTCCAAGAAAGAGTACTGTAGTTGCAATCTTTGCTCTGGGGACCTGCCCTTTTGCTTGCTCCTGCCAAGCCATGGTTTGGATTAGCATTACAGTACTTGCAAATGAGATCAGCAATGGGAGTTGCTTTGTACTGCCAGCTGTCATAACCCTTCTTTGGGCTCCAACATCATATACCAAGGGGCAACTTGCCTTTATGCTTCCATTTGCTCTGGAATCTGTCACCTTGTGGCAAGCTATACAGTGGTACCTCGGGTTAAGTACTTAATTCGTTCCGGAGGTCTGTTCTTAACCTGAAACTGTTCTTAGTGGTTCCAACAGTTTCAGGTTAAGAACAGACCTCCAGAACGAATTAAGTACTTAACCCGAGGTACTATCTGTACTCATCCTGAAGCAAAGTTCTTAACCCAAGGTACTATTTCTGGGTTAGCGGAGTCTGTAACCTGAAACGTATGTAACCTGAAGCGTATGTAACTCGAGGTACCACTGTACACTGCACTGTATGGTATAGTATAGAGAATTTATAGTATACACTACAGGATTAAAGAGCAACGAACTGCCCAAAGGATGCAAGATTTCTGACATAAAAGTGCTCTGCCATATTTGTAACTGGTGTGGGATTCTAATGTCACACTAAAGGCTGCACTAGACACCGCAGTGTCAGACACATGTTTATTTTGATGTGTCTTCTTATTCATGTATAAAGCAAGGGGTGAGGAGATCTTATTTTAACATTAAAAGGGGACACCATAAGTTCATTCTGGTGGCCCACAGAAAGGCAATGCAGTAGGAGAACTGGCCTCCACAGTCACTTACGGACTCATTGTTAAAACCATGTTTATGGAAGACAATCTTAGCAGGAGGAGGAGAAGAAAGAAGACTAGGCCCTGCACTTGGTTTACTTTTTCCGAACAGCAGAACTAGTGGTCGCTTTGTCCAGGGCCAGATTATCAAACAGACCAACAAGGCCCTGGTCTAGATCCTCTGATTTTTGTAATACTATGCTGGTGCTGTCTGCTAATTCCCTCCCCACCTCCCCCCAAAAAGGAAAAAGTTAAAGGGGACCCCCATCAATGTTCAAATTCTCTGCAAAAAAAGTTTGAGAACCTCTGAGTTATGAAACAGATGTGAGGGAAAAGGGACACATGAACAAGCAGTAAGGGCAGACAGAAAGCTGTACCGAGTACAGAACCTCCTCCAATGGCCCTTACATTTTAGTGTTAATTTCTCCTAAAAATGAAAACCAGGAATCTGTGGTGACTATTAACCTCAGCATTAAAAACAGTGGTACGGATTTCATTGCCGTGCACATTTTCAGTGCCCCAGCCACCCGATTTCTTTCACCAGGACCCATTCTGATCCCATTTCCATTCTAGACCACTCCTGCCGCCTTGGCTTCCCCCATTCCCAGCTCCAGAAACATTCCGGTTTCCTTCCACTGCTCTTCTTAGTAGCTGCACCTGCCATCTCCTAAGAAAGCCTGTTTTCACATTCATGCGAAATGTCTCTGACAGCCCTCAGCCAAGCCCCACCTTCTTCAAGATTTGAGGAGGGGGGTGGATTAAAGAGCGAGGCAAAACTAACCTGAGAACCACCCATTGTCCACCTCCTCCAATTTGGCATTGCCAGGCCCGAAGGAACCAAATGGTGACCGCCCCTTTAAGAGGCCTCTCTGCAGGTGTTTAGTGGGGGAGGGGGGAGAGGAGGAGGAGGAGGAGTGTTTTCCCTTCAGCACTGGGCACTCCCAGGCCTCCCCACCCAACCTGTCCGACAGGTTTCAGACCATGATGCCAAGAGCAACCTTCCTTTTTCTTCCTCTCTCCTGAGCCCCCAGAGGAACATATCCAGCTTTCCTTAGATTTCCCCACTATTCCAAACCCCCCACCCTCCCCAAAGGCTTGGTTAAGTGCCCAATCTCCTTGGTGGGACAGCTGCGTTCTGAACAGGACTTACAGGTGACTGGTAGTATTTTCTTGTCCTATCATCCCATCCAGGGATCCAGGCCGGGCTTCGAGCCTCCCAGTGATTCACCTGTTCTGGGCGTGCCAGCTGCAGGCAGATCCACCTGTCCTGGATTCCAACACAGGCAACACCATACTAAGCTAGGAGCTCACAGAATTTGCTCAAACACCTGCCACTACGAGAAGCAACTAAAGGAAGGAAGGCGAGTAAGCATCCCTGGCCTGGCTAAATCCAGGTCTGTACATCTGGACCATCCATTGCCAGGAAAGCACAAGGGCATATGACCACAGGGACCACGTGGCTTGGCTAACACAACAAAGAACTACGCTGAAATCCCAATAACTATGTCATCCACACATCCTTGGTCTCCCCCTTTCGAGCTTTAACACCACAGTATGGAACCCCTATTACAGAAAAGCAACTGCATCACACGGCAATATAAAATCAGCCCTGGACACTACCGGCAGCATCAGCGATGCCCTTAGAAGCAAGGGTACTCTCCCACCCTTTAGCAGGGCGCCTGTTAAAACACAAGCTCAAGATCAAAAGAAGAGGAGGACAGTCTAGCAGCAGCTTTCAAACCTATAAAAACAACAGGCATCTGTACTGACAGATCCCCATTACAACGTTCCAACAAGAGACATTCTTTGTCTGATAAATGATCTTTTTTAAAAAATAAACCAAGCTTTGTCATAATTTTAACATACTATGAAGATTAGAAATACATATTTAGTCTAATAAATTCATGAAACAGAAATATAGAGACGTTATGACACTTCAAATATTCTAAATTCCATTAAGGCAATTAATTCTCAGGACATAAAACAAACACAAAGAATTGTCACATATATTAAAATTTTAAACACTATAAACACTTAAAACACCATTAAGATGTACAGTGGAACCTCGGGTTGCGAACATGATCCGTGCGGGAGGCACGTTCGCAACCAGCACTGTTTGCAACCTGCAGCGCGGCATCTGCGCATATGTTGGGTTGCGATTTGGTCTTCTGCACATGCGCAAAGTGTGATTTAGTGCTTCTGCTCATGCGCGAGCGCCGTAACCCGGAAGTAACCCGTTCTGGTATTTCCGGGTTCGGCGCAGTTCGCAACCCGAAATAACATAACCTGAAGCATCTGTAACCCGAGGTACCACTGTATTTATAATGTAGAAATCTTTTAATCTGATAAAATATTTCTCCGAGCATATATAATTAAGCTTACTTCCAAGTAGGCATGTATAGGATTATGTTGTAAGATCATATCAAAACAAACAAAAAAAAAAAAACCCAAACACCTGCAAAACATTTTAGCAATTCACAAAAGTTTTATCTTATTAGATTACGTATTAAAACATAAAGACATTACAACTTTAATTTTGTTAATAAAAAATGCTTGAGATTTGCATATCTGAAGTACTGTCTTAAATTCCAATAGAAAGGATTACCGCATACCATACTTTGTTTAGCATTCCAAAAATTCTTAAAGAGTTCCCATTCCTGTTCAAATTTGTTCACTTTATACCTTTCTTCCTTTATAAGAGCTCATGTGATTATATTCAAAATTGCTAAGGCCCATAATGTAATCTATCCTCCCTTTATCTGGGATATTGTCCTCCTTTTCCATGATAAATTATCATATTTTAGGGTCAAAAAAAAAATGAGACAGTGGAAGATTTGTGATCAAGGCTTCATAAATTCTGATTTCAACCTAAAAACAGTTGTGTGAGGTGTTCCAAATTTGATCAAAGGGGTCTTCCTTTAACACCTTGAGCCATCCCACCATCATGTGTATGTTTTCTGCTGTGGGATTAATAGCAACTACATGAACAGGAATTGAGATTCAGAAATGGAGGGGAAGTGTTAAATCCTAGACCAGGGCAGGGAGCCTGTGGTCCTGCAGAAGTTGTTTGACCACAACTCCCATCATCCCTGGCCACCAGCCACACTGCTGGGGACTGATGGGACCTGGAGTCCAATGACAACATTTGGCGGATCAGAGGTTTCCTAACACTGCCCTAAATACACACACCCATTGCAGCTGCTCAATTCAGATCCAGATCTTCTTCATATCATCTGTTTGGGCCCTTAGCTCCTTTGTAGATTCATATTAATATAATTGTTGCGGTAACCAGAAAACCTGTTGTTCTTCTTCCCTCTTTTTTCCTCCTTGTAAGATGTTTGTTTACCACACTTTTATTCCACTCTTCTTCCCAGGAACTTAGGGTGCCTTACATTGGGGGCGGGCGGGGGCGGGTTATCATATTTTATCTTAACAAAACAAAACACCACCCCTATGAGGTAGTTTAGGTAGATAAATAAGAATTGGCCCAAGGTCTCCTGTCTTTAGTGCTTCACTGGTTAGCAGGAAATTAAACTCAAGTTTCCTTAAATTAAGTCCAATATGCTATCCACTCCCAACAAGTGGATGTCTCTAAATGGACGTTGAGACCAAATTATTCCAGTGTCCCATGGCAAACAGAATCCCAGCTGAAGAATAGTCAAAGTATGCAGTGGAAGCCAATCTGCACCAGTCATTAATGCAAAGCCACTGAGAACGATGCACGTCATGTCATGACTTTTGAAGCATTTCCAGGCCCATATTTCCTAAACTATACTGCATCCTGTCAACAGAGCTCGCTGCTCTCCCACTTCAAGCCAAGCAGCAATTTTTCACAATGACAACTTTACAGCTCCCAAATTACACTACTAGTCTGCCCTTTGTAGGCAGTGGCCCAACCCTACAAACCCCCAAGATGGTTTGACGCACTGGCTGTTGTTGAACCCATGGGCAAAGTTGTGCAAGGGTGTCACTTACATGCAGGCAGCTATCCCGTTGGAGTAAACAACACAGCTCCCACCATTCTCGCAGGGCTTGTCGCCATCCAAGCACTGTATGGCTGTAGGGAAAGAGAAAGAGCTTGGTTAGAGCATGCCATTGCACAGCTGTAGAAACAACAAAGCAATGCCCAGGCTGTGAAGAACAGATCTAGCAAAGGTTACTGGTCACAACAGCTCAACAAAAGCTCCCATGTACGCTCAACCTGGTGCAAGGACAACAACAACAACAACAACAACAACAACAACAACAACAACGAGGAAACAACTATTACCATCATGCCACGAGCTCAAAAAGCACCTCTTATGTGTTATAGTCATGCTTAGCTCTTGCCCCAGGATAAAGGATATGGACTGAACTTGTATCTTTTGCTTTTACAATCTCCATTGCACCCCCAAAGCAGTGTTTTGCTCATACAAAGCTGACTTATACGAAGTCAAACTATTGGTTTATATAGTTCCCTACTGTCCACACCAGGAAGGATAGACTAATACTGCTGGACTCCCAACTCCCATGATGCAGCCACAATGGCCAGCGGTCAGGAATTATGGGAGTTGGAGCCCAGCAACATCTGGAGGGCCACATGCGCACTGTTAGAAACTCAGGTATATAAAACTAGGCACCAAATGACATCTTGAATCTAGGTGGCGGTCGCCACAACAGAATGCCTATTTGCTAGGGGATTAGACTAAATGACCCCCAGTATCCCTTCCAATGCCACAATTCTATGATTCTATTATCTCAACTACATTGCTTGACTGTAGCTTGCTCTTACAACAATTCACTTGTCCCGGTATGCAAGAAGAAACATACACAGTGGAAAGGGAAATGGTACTGACTATGAAGTAAAGCAGAAATTTTTCAACTGTGATTGCCAACCTGGTGCCCAGAAATCTCCACGCTGTTGCAAGTGGACCTGTGTCAGTAGCAAAACATGCCTGGTGCCTGGCTTATTTTAAACACTGCACCCCTGGTCTACACAACTGGCAGCATCTCTCTAGGGGTTCAGACAAGAATCAGTCTCAGTCCTTGTGTGGAAATATTAGAATTGAGCCTGGGACTTTTTGTAAGCAGAACTTTGCCACTGGGCTGTTGCCCTTCTCTCTCTCTCTCCCCCTCACAGAAAACCTTTTCACTTAAACAAGATGATAATGGCAACTGAGAGCAGATTCTTCCCATCCCAAGCATTGCCCACAGTCCCACAACAGGAGGTTTTTCTTGCTAAAATTATCATCCATGGAACAATTCATATATGCTATTATTGTTAGGCTTCTGAACACACAGAGAGATGGAAATAATAATTGAAGGTCTGCAGATGCATCTTCAAGGGGTCACGTCAGACAACACAAAACAGGAATAAGGCAAAAATGCTTCAAACGAAGGGAGTAGACAGAATTTCTCACAAGCCACAAGTAGGCTTAGCTGGCTCAGTTAGTGCAACCTCAGCCTCTACACTGCCCAGTAACTAGAGACCGGCTTCATTGGCAAAGGTCAAAAAGTATGCAGAATACCATCAAAAGTCGTAGGGAAAAGAGACATTCTGCAGAACGACAAGAAAAAACAGCTCCTCTTCAGAGATTTCTCCCTTACATTGGTTTCCCACAATCTAGCAAAGAGAGGGGCAAGCACAGGGATCCATCTGGAATCCCCAAGCAACCAGGATGGGAAAGACAGCAGTTTCTGGGGGACTGGGCATTCTAGAGAAGACAGAGATCATCTGAGGACTGCAGCTAACCAACTAGAATCACTAAACAACCCAGCAGTTTCAGATCATGGCGAGTCATTGGAGTTATGGAGATTCCACAAGTACTTGGTGACCTCTGACAACTGCCACCGAGAGAGCTAGCTGAAAGTGAGATTCAACCTCCACAGATCTGTATAGAGAGCCCTGTGTATGGGGAGGCTAGTATTTTTAAGAAAACCCTGCAAAACGCAAAGTGGAAGGACAAGGGCCTTGCAAAACTGGCACAGAGAAATGGGGAGCCTGCCGTCTTCCTCTCCCTCCTATGTGCCATCGTGAGTGGGTAGGAGGAGCCATTTAGTAAATGCCCAAGCTAAGCCAAGCAAAGCACGTCCCCTGATGGGGCCCAGGCTAGGGGAAAGAACCACAGGCACCCATCTCTGCCAGCCCTGAGAGGGGTGTTTGAGTGCCCTCTGAAAGGAACAAAATTAGAGACACATCCATTCCCAAAGGAACCCCTTTTCAGGCTCAAGAGACACTACAAGTGCTCTGGGCCTACTGAAGGAGGGAGATGCAGCCCAGCAGCAAAGGGATGCTGGCTGAGACCCCTCCCCTCTCGAGAGCAGAGAGAAGATGGAAGGAGCTGGGGCCCAGGCAATACACTCACTCTCAGCCATTTCCTAGAGACCCACTTGTAACAGAGTGCGTGCCCAGCACACAGATCAGTCCCAGACAATGCCTCTCCCCCCTCCACTGCCGCCCCTCACTCTGTCGGCATGCAGAGCCAGCAGCAGCACTGCAGCAAAATGTGCTCTCAGCAACCGCCCTGTATGCAGACCATATTAAATTCCCCCGCACCCAAAATGAACCTACGCCACTATGGATTTCACCCTCCCCACAACTTGAACAACGTGTAACTAGCAAAGGCTGTATACAAATACGGTAGGTGCAGGCACTCTGCTCACCGAAACCTAAACAGTCAGTGAGTTTCTTTTACACATACACACACTCTTACAGATGAACAATATGGGGCAACCATCTCAAACACAGCTAGCAAGCACAGTAATGAAAAGTATTCCCAGCACAGTTGCATGTGTGTACACATACATACACATGCACACAATGCCAGGAGCTCACAAAGACAGCATAAACACACCCAGCTTAAACCAGCTTAAGCACATGTAACACTGCATACGTGAATATGTACACAATCTCACAGGAAGTATAACATGCATAGCCAAGTATCTCAGCGGGAAGCATTCCTGACACAACACAAACCCACAATTCCCTACCCTTTCGTCCTTTCCAGAGCACACAGCCAAGTTTGAGCCAGTGGAATGCACTCCCCACATCTCCAACTCTACAACCAACATTCCAACACGTGTACGCTTTTCAGACATGGGCACCCAAATGTAGAGGCCCTTGCAGCCATAAACACAATTCTCAGCTCTTGCATGGAACCTTATCTCCAAAGGAAAGGCCAGACCTAAACCTACACAGAAGCAAGCCAGTCTGAAACCAGACTGCCTAAAATGTGTTGCAAACCAAGGGAATCAGGGATCACACTTCCCTCTCATATATACATGGGATAGGATGGAATTGCAACATGGGCCACAGTGGCAAAGAGAAAATATTCTTAGTCCTGTTGGCCACCCCCTCCCAAAACACGGCAAGGCAGAAGATGAACTCACAACAGCCTTGATTTTCCACCTTCCAAAGAGAGGGAACACAAGCAACCCAAAGAACTTTCTTTGCTCAAATCAACAGTAGCCTCCCCCAAAGCCCAGGAAATTAGCTCTCCAAGGCTCTAGCTTTGCATCAAACCGTCCAGAAACAAGTTAGAAGGCAAATAGGTTTCATGCTCTTTAAAGAACCACTGGGAATAAGAAGTGGCAGAGGTCACCCTTCAAGGCAGTGAAAAGCCAAAGACTACAATTGAGGTGCTCTGGCTCCCACTGCTTTGACTGCTTAATCCTCATGCTCTTTGCAGGGCTCAGCCAGATGCCAGGAGTCCTGGCTTCTCACCTCCACCCCAACCATCCCTTCCTTAAATGACAAGCAGCACTAAACATGCAAGCAACATACACACACACACACACACACACACACACACAGAGAGAGAGAGAGAGAGAGAGAGAGATTTTGTAAGGGTTATGTGCCCAAGGGTCATCTCAGGCCAATATTTAGGGCTCTGTCAATCAACAAGTCTATGTAAACAATCAAACAAGTTAAGAATTCAGTCTTGTTTGTAGAAAACCACCAACCAAGAATCATTTTTTAAACACCACGTATTATGCCCAGGAGGGACACGGGTGGCGCTGTGGGTAAAACCTCAGTGCCTAGGACTTGCCGATCGTATGGTCGGTGGTTCGAATCCCCGCGGCAGGGTGAGCTCCTGTCGTTCGGTCCCAGCTCCTGCCCACCTAGCAGTTCGAAAGCACTCTTAAATGCAAGTAAATAAATAGGGACCGCTTTCTAGTGGGAAGGTAAACAGTGTTTCCGTGTGCTGCGCTGGTGCAGGCTCGCCAGAGCAGCTTCGTCACGCTGGCCACGTGACCCAGAAGTGCCTCTTAAGCGAGATGGGCGCGCAACCCCAGAGTCGGACACGACTGGCCCGTACGGGCAAGGGTACCTTTACCTTTATTATGACCAGAAGGAGGGCAGTGGGGAGCCTAGATTTTCCTGCAATAAGGGGTTAAGGCTTCAGTGCCTTGCATTAGTTCCTTGCCCTTCTCTACAAGCTAACACAAAAGTTAGGCAAACTAAACAAACTTACTTGATTTATATAATTTATGCAGCTTGCAAGATTCAGCACAGAATTTGGACTATGATAGCTAGCAATATTTTTTCTTTCCCAAACTCACACAGCTGTGTCCATAATAAATCTTATGAAGGACAGCACACCTCACCCAAGATGTCAGGTGCTATGTTTGCCACTCTGGGCTCCTTTGGGAGAAAGGGCAGGATATAAATTTAATAAAATAAATACAATAAATATTTGAGGCCTGATGATCTGGTCTCACTGAATCTTTAGTGACATGTTGGCCCATGGTGCAATAGTGGGTTTTTAATCAAACATGTCATGTAAGTAAGAAAGAAAAAACCCAGAGAATTTATCTTGTAAAGACACCCTTAAAGTTTCAAGCATTTAAGACACTTTTAAAAGAATTTGGAGAAGTAAATGCTTCTCTGTCTCAGTGACCTCTGTTTCCTCAACAACAGCATCATTTCTCTCCAGATACAATTTGTTAATCAAGAAAAGCAGCATTAGCTACACTCTGAAACCACGGATTTTTCATTGCACCGCATGCCTAGATATACTGTATATTTGCAATGATGGTTTCATCATAACTAGTATAGCATGCTAACCATGATCTGATTGCTAGGGCTAGTACCCATGTTTAATCTTTGTAAAGCAGGAAAGCAGTAACCCTTGACGACTGCAAGATCTGTTGTTCTTTCACAATTGTCTACTCTGGACCTTCCTGTTTAAAAACATAGGCCTCTGTAGTTCCCTGTGCATGCAGTTTGTGAAGCAAAGTTACTAGCATGGAGCTTGATCTTTGGGCATTTCACAGGAGCCCAGCATCTTGGGAATGAATGCACTACTGACTCACAGCTCATAAACCCCTTTTTGCCCAAGTGTCAAGCCACCACACTTTATTTGGGACACATTTTGTGCTTTGCAGGGCAGACATTGTTCCTAGATCTCCACCATAAGTGCACACAGCAAATGCCTGAGGGAGACTCACATGCCTTGGAAGACACATGAAGATTAACCAACTGGAACTCCTTGGGTTCTGTCCATTCTGTATTCCATGTACAATCGTACCTTGGATCCCAAATGCCTTGCGAGTCAAACATTTTGGCTCCTGAATGCCACAAACCCGGAAGTGAGTGTTCCTGTTTGCGAACGTTCTTTGGAACCCGAATGTCCGACGCGGCTTCCGATTGGTTGCAGGAGCTTCCTGCAGCCAATCAGAAGCCATGCCTTGGTTTCCCAACATTTTGGAAGTTGAACTGACTTCCAGAACAGATTCCATTCGACTTCCAAGGTACTACTGTACTTTCAGATGGACAATACAGTGTTCACTGCAAGACATGCAGGAAGCAGTCAGGAAATCCCTGTGATGTTAAACTTGCAAATGTAACCTTCCCAAAGAGCTGTAACAGTTTACCTACTGACTTCTCATTCTGCAAGACCTATCGTAAGTTGTTTCTTCAAGACAGAGGCAAGAATGAGGTGACAGTTGTATGGCAAGATTCACCACTTCCCGCAAAATACTTGAATTATACCATGAAGACCAGTATCATGTCCCTGATAAGGGAGGTAGACTAGGGTTTTTATCCCACCACAGTAGCTACGCCATAATATACAATCAAAACCATAATACTGTATCAATTACAGAGCAGGTCTTTTGAATTCTGGCCTACCCCTGACAACACATCATAGTTTATTCTACTATGACCTTGACATCAGGCTTGCCAAGTTCATCCCTTCACAGAACAGGATGCCCTTGAAATGCCTTAAGAAATATATCCTCCCAGGGCTTGGCAGTCCAAGGGTGCAAAACATCCCTTCCTCCAATGGAAATTCCCACTTTTAAAACCTATATTTCCCAGGAGGCCTTTGGCTTAAAACCAGGTCAGATATGTTGACACTAGCTGGGGCTGAAAGAATCTGACTTAAGGATAGTCAGGCTCTGTAATAAAGTTTGCAGTATGAGGAACACAGAGATGGAGCACATGCATTTCAATAGTATGAGGTCACCAATGGGAGGAAAGGATGCTGTGGGACAAATGTCCCTGGAAGAGGCACGTTGGCACTAATTCTTCCCAGCAGTGAGGTATGTTTCCTGGGAAATTATTAATAGGACAATTTTCCAAATTAGTGTCATTTGGATACAATAATTTGCATCAGAAAACTTTCTGATGCCCTAGAGCAGGGATGGGGAACCTGTGGCCGTCCAAACGCTGCTGGTCTGAAACATCTATCATCTCAGGTCATGACTATGCTGGTTGGGGCTCATGGGACTTGGAGTCCAACAACATCTAGAAATCCAGAGGCTCGCCATCCCTGCCCTATAAGAGTGATCTACTTTGACATGTTTATTTCACTTGTATTTGTAAGCAAAGCTAAAAACTTTGAAATTGCCAAGTTTGCCTGATAGTTATTTGCAATTAGGATCCATTCAGTTACTAATGAACTTAAAACAATGTAAAATTTTCTTCAGGGAAAAGGAAAAGCAGTGGAAAATTTTCCAACTAGCAATCCAAGAAGATGTATTACCGTATTAAGTACACATGGAATTCCATTGCTTCATTTTCCTTTCAGAAGTGCGAGCACAGTTGGCTACCACGTCTCAATTAAAATTTGATAAAGGGTCCTCAGATCAGCTGAAGCTGACAGCTGAATCTGGCTTGCACCTCTCTACTTGGCCCTTCCTGAGTGTGAGCAAAGGCCCTGGAAGCCAGGATTCCCAAGTTCTGTTCCAAGCTCTAGATACGGGTGAAGTCAGGGAGGACCAGACTCTAGCGATTCAGCCAAACGTTCTGTCAACACATAGGGCATTATATACATCATCTTCTGGAGCAAAATATCACCACTCAAAGAGGCTCCAACTGGAAGTCTGCCTGCAAATTCATTCTTGGAGTTTGAAGCATTTCTAACACTTCCTTTAGGAAGAATATTTTGCCTTGCTATGACCTCTGTTTGACATGGATAGCTATTCGAAGAACCCATTTCAAGCCACCAAAGGGAGCATTGCATGCGATACAGAATGGGAGATCCAATCCCGCTTCTCACATTAACTGCTTGAACGATCTCCATGTGATTAAAGGAGGGGAGAGAGAGCCAATGGTGTGGACCCACTGCTCCCTACCCCTTGATGCCAAACATTGAACATGGGTGTCTCTATGGCAGGAAAGTCTATGCATGCAGACCTCCTGGGCTTCCATGGAAGTTAGAACCCCGAATGTACCACAGTTGCTCCCCAGTCTAGGAGTCAGTGCCAACGTGGAGTGAATGGCTAGCTCAGAAAACTCAAACCTGGGGAACTCTTGGGGTTTCTCAGTGATCCAAAATGGCAGAGAAGCTTTGACACCTTGTCCACTGCTATCCACAAACTTCTTGGCCACTGGAAGTACTTAGTGCACCCTAAGGTATACTCTCTATTGATGTAGGTTGATGGTAAGGCTTAACAGACTTAGCCAATGCCCCCACATGAAGAGAACATGCACACTATGCTTTATATAGTGTTCAGGAGTTCCATATCCATATCCTCAGGATATAAGTAAATGGAGAAAGTCTGTGCTAAATTCTGAAAGTTTGAAAACCACTCACTACCTCACGGCAATAAGCATGCATGTTACAAGCACTGCTTGCCTTTTTCAAAGGAATCAAAACCTACAAAGCAACAGAGACAAAGAAAGAGTCCCAGAGAAAAACCTCCTGCAATTCCCCATCTTCTTTTAACATGCTGACAGCCCATGCCTTGGGTACCACCCACATATCTTGGTTACCATGTAGGGTGTGGTTGACTGATTCCAGGCCCCTATTGGCAGGCACATATAAACAGGACTCGTTACTAACAAAAAAAGAAAGAAAGAAAATTCTGTGCCAAGGTATACAAAATTCTGAGCCAAGAAAAGCTGAAAATCATGACCGGGATAAATTATGCAAAATGAGAAAATTTGCGTGAGTTGCCTATCTTGCATAATTTATTCTTAGTCACAGGGAGGGAGAAACAGCTATGCGGGGCACCAAAGTCCTATTTCCTGAGCAATGGAAGCCCTACTCAGCCTCTCCCGGGTTACTGAAATGTTCCCAGGCGTTGCTGAGCCCTACTCAACACTGCAGCAGACATAGAAGCTAGGAGCTTGCTTTAAAGAATGAGCACCAAGATTCACAGGAGGCAGAGTTCTGCACCCAGTACCAAGCCTTCTGCTTGGAGAAAATATACTTGGCCTGACTGCTAGGCTGGACCATTGGAAGCTGCCAGACATTGGAAGCTGCCCATCTAGCTCAGTACTGCCTATGCTGGCTGGCAGAGGTTCTCCATGGATGGCATTTCCAGCCCTACCTAGACATGCTGGGGATTGAACCAGGGACCTTCTGCATGTAAAGCAGATGCTATACCACTGTGCTACGGCTCTTCTATGTTTGTGGGGACAGCAGTAGCAACACCCAGCAGAGGACAGAAATGAGAGGAACTGGGCTTTTGCTGCAAAAAAGTTACCACTGCATAGCCCAAGCACAATTCTGGCTTTTAAAAGGGGCAGCTTGAGTCACAAACAGCAGGAGCAACAATGTGCCCCTCTCCCTCGCCATCCTCCTTCAGGCTCTCCAAAACAATGAAAAGGATAAGAGTTTACCATTGCTCTCAGTCCAAACGATGTGATCAACATTTGCACTTATTTCTGATCCATTCTGGCTTTTATCAACCCAAACTGAATGCAGGTGTGATTAAGCAAGCATCTGGGAGGTCCACAGCAGGCAACCCAATCCTGATTTCCTTAGACTGGTTACCTGTGCTTTTGAATACAGTGGTACCTTGGGTTAAGTACTTAATTCGTTATGGAGGTCCGTTCTTAACCTGAAGCACCACTTTAGCTGATGGGGCCTCCCACTGCCACTGCACGATTTCTGTTCTCATCCTGAATCAAAGTTCTTAACCCGAGGTACTATTTCTGGGTTAGCGGAGTCTATAACCTGAAGTGTATTTAACCTGAAGCATATGTAACCTGAAGTACCACTGTACATTCTGCACAGAAGCGTGGTGAACCAGGATCCATGCATATAATGGGACTCAGATGCTGCTTTCAACCCACACACATTCCGCTGAGGCTAATAAAAAGGAAGTGTGGCTACCTGTTAGCGAGGAATCTGGCCCCCCAAAAGTGACTGAGTGCTGCAGGGCTGTGTGGAGGGGCTCCCAGGCTCTCTCCAGCTGCCTTTGTTAGCTGGCTAGCAATGTGGGCAGAATAAAGGGGCAGGGAGTTGAATGGCCAGCCGGCTGGCCCTGCTATTGCATCTGGAGGGGCTGCAGCAGGGAGGCAGCTGCTGTGTCTCAACAACTCTGTGCACAGACAGCTTCAGCTCACAGAATCTACAAAGGGGGTGGGAGGGTGAGGGGAGAGATTCCTCACTGTGTCCACACAAGAAACACAAAGAAAGGCAGCAGGATTAGATACTGCGTAGTCAGACATGGGCTCAGTACCATCAAGACTTAGGATACTCCCTTACACAGACACAACTGAAGGCAAGGAAACCTGTTGCAAAATGGAAAACACCAACTAAAAGCCCCAAGGGAAAGAACTCTGGATGATTACATTTATTCTTCCTAGAATTGACAAAAACACACACACCCAGATTTGCACTTTTGCAGTCTCGCCATCCCCACAAGCTTAAAAAAAAGGAGGGGTAAGATTTCAGATACACACAGAGGGTGCCATTAATGACAAAGCTGTGTTACTATCAGATCTGGAAAACTGCGTAGGCAGGGAAGATTTCCTTCCCAATTCCAGAGGATGGGATGGGAGCATGTGCAAACTGGATTCAAATAATCAATTCCACCAATCTCCAGGTTCAATTTTGTATTGAAGTATATTAATTAACGGCATAACTTGGCGCTTGTGTTTTTGGCAAAGCTTAGCACGTATTTAAATGCTCACATTTGAGTCCCTGCTCCTGCCAAATCAAACCACAAATTTCCATTTGAAATTTAGTAATGTTCACTTTTAGGCAATGGATTGCACCCGTTTTGGAAGGGAAAGGCTATGCCAGTTAAGAACGCTGCATATGTTACAAAATTCAGATGCATAAAGAACAAAGACAAAACACATGTACAATGATCACACATGCAGATCTTTCATGTCATGGCATGTTGCATACATTTTCTGGGAAGCCAAGGCCAAATCAGGGTGGAAAAACCTCATGTGTACAGCCCTTGGATGAGGGCTTCATCAAGTGAGGCACTTTCCTGCAGATCATCACATTGTTATCAGCGCAGCCAAGCAGAAAAGAAGGAACAGCTTTGGAAGAGACAAAATGTCTGGCTTGCAGACACTGCTGTGGACAAGGCCTAAGTGTCTAGCCCTAAGGTTCATATGCATACTGTGGTAGAAAGCGGCCTGCTTTCTCTCTCACATAGGGCCCGTCCTACTAGGCAGGCGTCCCAACCCTTGCATGACCCTCATCTGATACAGCCCACAGCTAAAAAGAAAGGAAGAAAAAAGACAGCACTCTGCCAATTCAAACTCAGAACACTCAACCAGAGTTGGCCCCTCACCCTGAACCTCCTAGTCTTTGAGGCCCTTCAGATGCTGTTCTGGGAAAACTTGAGGACAGGGGTCCCAGTGCCTTTCGCACCATTTTGAATTCTCTAGAGCCATTAGAAATATTCCCGTGTGGCTCAAAGCAGCAGCTCGGAGCCCTTGTCTGGCGCAAGACCGCCAGGGCTTCGGCAGCACTGCGGTGGAGTTGCTCAACCAAGAACAATGCCCTGTCTATGTCCAGCCAAGCAGCAAGCTGGCGGGGAGGGGAGGAGGGGATTCATATTCCCGGGCACCCACAATCCACAGCATATCCCCGGCCTCCTGCGTTGGACGAGCCGCACATTCCCACGCACTGGAGCACCAGCTGGCCGGGAGCGTTCTAATAAGCAAGGCCGGCTTCCCCAAACCAGTCAGGTGGCTTCATGGGAGAGTGAAACCCAGGCTGAATAATAGCCCCACGTTCTATTTACCTTTCGCTGCAATTATCTCATCCCTGGCATACTGCTGCACGTTTCATAGGGCAAGCAAGTCACTGCACGACACCCAATTAAATCATCTTATCTCCCGTTTGCATCACAGTATATTCCCAAGCGCACAAATGGGGGAAAAGCCGGCTTGGTGGGGGGGTGGGGGTGGGGAGGGAGAATTTCAAAGCAGACTGAGCCACTGCAACTCCCCAGAAGCATGGGAACTGGCTGGCCCAGTTGCTGAGCTGTGCACTCCCTAGCATGGCTCCAAGACGCGTTCCCAGTTTCACAGTCAGGGATCTGCAACTTCGAAGCCAGCCACAGACTTAGCTCCTTTGGGTAGGAAACAACAGTGCCATGCCAGGGATATAGAACACATAGTGCGAGAGCAGGATTGGCTCGAGAGGCACTTGGGCAGCTTCTTGGGAATAGCTTGCAGCAACAATAAAAGTTTGTGCATCCAGCAGAATGTGAAAGGGGAGGGCGTGCGAGGGGGCGACAGCTGCTACTACATCTGCCCAGATCATCAACACCCTTCCCTTTGCTATCCTGTACACACAATGCGCAGCAACAAAAGCTCCATCAAATTCAATGTCAGTGTGGGTGTAAAGCCTTCCAAGGAGGCCATTTCATGACAATCCCAAAGGAAAAAAAGGGAGGCCTGGGCGTCACCCCTTAACCCACAACCACCCCACTTACCAGCAAATCATTTCACACACACACAAACCAGCACACAAACTTGCTACACAAATATAAGTTCCTGTATGTACCTCTTGCATATATTCCATGAGAAAGAGAGGACGAGTGTGCCTTGCACATGCAATGCATTTTATGCGTTTTTAAACATACGATCATGCGCACATTCACAGACAAACTCACATACACCAGTTGCACAATCAAGCGCACTAAATTCTCAATCCATGCCGTTTACCAAATGCATTTGCATGTCTGCACAACAGGCGTGTTAAACCAAACATTTATTTCCTCCTTTAAGCTCTTACACAAACTCCAGGCTTTGGCAGAACCAAACTCCACAGCATACCCGGTTCAATAAAACCTCAATGGGATACCATAGAAAATTGAAAGCTTCTCCCTCCGCCAGCCAGCCCGAGCAAGATTTGCTTTGCAAGGAGCCGAGAAAGAGAAACAGAGAGCGACGGCTACAGCGGAGACCGAGAGAAGCCAGATCCGAAATCCACGCTCCGGTTTTTCCAGCCGCTCCGGGCTGGGAAGCTTAAACTGGCTGCCGAGAAAGTTTACTTCAAGTAAATAAAAAGTGCAAGATTGTTTCCCCGCAGCTCAAATCAGTGCCGGCGAATTAGCACCCCCCGCCCGCCCGCCAATCCAGCCTAATCGCTCCCTCCCCTTCACACAATCGGTAATTAAACAACGATCATTTATTTTCTTTGTGGCCCGTTCCGTAACCCTTTCCCCTTCCCTCCCCTTCTTCTGGTGTGGGGGGGGGGGGGGTTCGGAAGAGAGAAAGAAAAGGACGGGGATCTAGCCGGGAACAAGGAAAATAACTTCAGGGCCCCCCACCCACCCACCCACCACCCGCTGCCCGGACTGGAGGGAGGGAGATGGCGGCTCAAGGCACCGAGGAGCGCCAAGGGGACTCCGAGAGGCTCCGGCGAAGTTGCTTGAAAAGTTTGAAAAGAGGAAACGAAGAGGCCATGATCGAGCCCGGCCGAAGCGGCGAGGGCTTTCTTCCCACCCGTGCTAGGCTTAACGAAGCCGGAGGGGCGAGCGCACTGTGTCCCGTCCTCCCCCCCCCCCGACACCCCCGAGGTTCTCCTTACCTGCTCCCCGGGTCAGGCGCGCCAGCAGAGCGATGCCCAAAAGGCTGCAGCCCAGCCATGCCCGCCACGGGCCCCCGCGCCGGGACGCCAAGCCCATTCCCCCCTAAAGTCCTGTTGCCGCCCTATAGATCCATGGAAAGGGCCGCGCTGAAGCTCCAGCCAGACACCAGGACACCGAAAGCGCGGCGGCGGCGGCGCCTCCTCCTCGCTCCCGGACCCTGGGAAACTTCTCGGAGTGCGAGCGGGGCGGGGCGACCCCGCTGCCCGGGGGCGGGGTCCGCACCCAGCCCGCCTGGCCTGGCTCGGCTCGGCTCCCACGCTCCCTCCTTCTCTCTCGCCACCCCCCTACTCAACACCCCCCACCGGCCCCTCCAGCCCGGGCGAGGATGGGGCGCACGGAGAGGGAAAGGAGAGAGAGAGAGAGAGGGCAGCGTGGCGCCGCGCAGGATCACGCAGGCGGGGAGATGCGCGCTCTCCTCGGTGGGGCCGACTTTGGCGGGATGGGTCTCTCCCGAAGTTGCCCCCTCCCCTTAGGCGCACATCTGGGCGCCTCTGGGGAAGCGCTGGGGCGGGGAGGCTGGTGGGTTGCTCCTTTGGCAGTCGAGGCCAATGTAGGCTTGCTGGGTTTTGGCCCAGCGAGGCGGATTATTTTTAGGATTTCGGAGGTTGGGGGGGGGGCTGCAGGCGAGGGGGAAGAGAGGAGGGGGAAACTGCTGTGGAAGGCTTGGCTCGGGTTAGGCACTGTTGAGCCACCAGGCCTCCTCGCATTTTTCCCACACACGAACTCTCCCGCGAACTCTCTCCAAACGTGACCAAAAAAGTTGCTGTTTTCTTGAACGTCCCAATTCCCCAAGGAGAGGGGAAAGTTTCCATCCTTCCCCCACGATGAGGGGTGGAGGCAGCAGCAGCAGCAGCAGCCCAGAGCAACGTCTGCTTGTTTCCAGTGGCACAAACCCAGGAGCCGGGCCGTGTAGCTGGGCTAGGGCCGAGGGGAGGCACAAAGGAAAGGCTAAACGCCTTTCCAGAAATTTCTTATTTCTGGATTCTCGAAATGGGCAAAGAGCTTGCTGTTTGCTGCGCGGATCTTTGACGACTAAGGAGCTAGGGTGGGGGCAGAGGGAAAAGAGCATTTAACATCCTAATGCAGGGGTTCCCAATTAGCTAATTACTGAGGACCACCCACCCATTTGTGAAAATGTTGATAACTCTCTGGTAGTTACCTCTGCAAAGCAATTTTTGAACAAAATGTGGGGCAGCCCCTAACAAGCAAACGATTTTAGGTACACTAAAAAAAAAAACACCATAAAATTTGTGATATTATCATGCAAAAATGACAAAAATTTAGTTGGGGGAGAGGCAACATAAGGGGCTGTTTGGGTGCATTCTGCGGACCCCCAGGGGTCCCCATACCCTTAATTAGGAACCACTGTCCTAGTGGGTTCCAGATTTGTGTAGAGATTGTGCTGCATCACAGCATTTTCGTAAGCTGAATCTTCAAACTGGGCCCGAGAACTCTGGCATTATGATGCTGCTGCTGTTGTTCAAAATGTGTGCAGCCTTTTGATGGGATATACAGTAAACTGACATGAAATCCTGGGGGGGGGGGCAAGACTATTATAATGGTTCTAGCTCGATCAATGGGTATGTGGATTGCCTGTTCAGTTCAAGTAACAGCTATCAAAAAAGAGAAGGGTTTACCAAGCTGTTTTCATGCAAATGATCACTGGAACTCATTGCCACAGTATGTGGATCAAAGGGATAACACAAGACCATTAAAAGGACTGGATAAGCCAATGACTTGGAAGATAATCAGAACACAGAACCTTCTATCAAGAGACTAACATTCATCCAAAAAAGGGTAGAGTGGAACATAATCCTGGGCTGTGTACACATCATACATGTAAAACCCAAAGAATCCTGGGAACTGTAGTTCATTAAGGGTGCTGGGAATTGAGTGGTAAACTACAGTTACCAGGATTCTTTGGGGGAAGCCATGTGCTTTAATTGTCTGGTATGTAGGCAGCCCTGATCTCTAGTGGGACAGGATAACAGAGCACATTTTGCCCCTTTCAGTCTCCTTTATGCTCAGTTTGATTATGTTAGATGAATCAGTTTTTTCAAAGGAGGGCTTGGCTCCCTGCTCTACCACCAACACACTGTGTGACCTCACATGAATTAGTCAGCTACTTTGGCTTTCCTCTTCCATACTCTAGCCATGCAAATAATGTCCCTGCCTTGCTTCACAACAGCAAGAAGACCCGCACATCCAGACTGAGACTTCTGAGTGCCATGATGACAAAGCAGCCACACATCAGAGGAGAAGCCTCCCCTCCTTAGCCATGGGCAAACTCAGTTTCTATCATCAGCTTCCTGCTCTTGAAGTATTGGTTGCTGGCCTAAGGTCTACAGGACCTGCCCATAGCCGTAGCAGAAATCATCATCATCATCAAGCAATTAGTAGTACAGTACAGTGGTACCTCAGGTTAAGAACTTAATTCGTTCTGGAGATCCGTTCTTAACCTGAAACTGTTCTTAACCTGAGGTACCACTTTAGCTGCTGCTGCTGCGCGATTTCTGTTCTCATCCTGAAGCAAAGTTCTTAACCCGAGGTACTATTTCTGGGTTAGCGGAGTCTGTAACCTGAAGCGTCTGTAACCCGAGGTACCACTGTATTCAGGTGTTCCAAATGGCTCATGTACATTAACGCATGGACAGCTAAAACATACTTCTACACCTTATGAAAATTTAGCTCTGAATCCTCATAAGGGTCCGAACAATCCAAGGGGCAGGTCTATAAAATGACCATAGCACTACGGTTAGAGCGAACCAAGATTCACAACAGGTGTGGTATGAGCTTTTGAGTTTTGTAGCACACTTCCTCGGGCACGGGATGTTTGCTTTGTTCAATTTTTGTGTAACTTAAAATCTCACACAACACATTGGATGCTCTTAATAAAAGCAGGGCATTTTGCTTCTGCTTGCAGAGTTTGAAAGCTTTCAGCCTTAGTAATTGTCTCACTTCCATCTGTCATGTCTGTCTGCTGAAATCCTCTGTGCCAGTGGGCTAAGGACGGGAGTAAGTGTTTGGTGCTCAAGTCTGAGGAGCGGTGGAACCAGTCTGAGCGAGTCAGGCCCATTCCCTGCTACAGGCAACTAACTCACATCTGGCTGCCTGGCTGCCTTCCATAGGAATGAGCAGAGATCTGGGGCCAGGGACTTTGAGGAATGTTCAGGCTGCCACTCTGCACACAGGGTTCCCACTCATCCTTTGCCAAGACTCTCTCCGAGGGGATGAGAAGCAGCAGATCACACATCCTCCCTCATTGCTGGGACTCTTGACCCACAGCTAGACCCTGAAACTAGGCCCTAGCCCTCCCAAGCCCTGCATTACAATCCAGGCACCATTATTTCTCCCGTTCTCCCATCCCTTACAACGGGCTAGCAGACTTCAGGCATATGGGATCTACTTTGCTTTTTACTGGAAATCCCAAGATCCACCAACCAGAGCTAGATAGAAAAGACAAATATTTAGAATTAAATAATTCTGAAACCAGGAATTTGCTCTGAGTACCAGACATGAACTAAGCTAACAGTCCTTCCACACAAAAGTCCACTCTTAATTGGACACCCCCCTCCCCCAATTTCTTAATTACAGTGGTACCTCGGGTTACATACGCTTCAGGTTACATACGCTTCAGGTTACAGACTCTGCTAACCCAGAAATAGTGCTTCAGGTTAAGAACTTTGCTTCAGGATAAGAACAGAAATCGGGCTCCGGTGGCGCAGTGGCAGCAGGAGGCCCCATTAGCTAAAGTGGTGCTTCAGGTTAAGAACAGTTTCAGGTTAAGAACGGACCTCCGGAACGAATTAAGTACTTAACCTGAGGTACCACTGCAGCGGTGTGAGATAGCCATTTTGTTGTTAAAGAACTGGGAATCAGAAATCCTTGCCCCGCAATACAAAATGGCACCATTATTTTTATCCTCATTACATTGATTTTTCAAATCAGACAAAATTGAGGCTGAGCGGATATTGCTTCTGCTCTGCTTCTACCCTGTTACTGCTAGTTAGCATGTACATTTTAGCACCAACAAAATGGAGAGGGCCCTAGCTTCATGGTAGAGCATAAGCAGAAGGCCCCAGCTTCAGTCCCTGTTTTTGCCACTCAAAAGGATCAGGGTAGGCAGCAGGGGTGCCAACTTGAATTGAAGAATTGATTACAAGACGCAGCATACACACACCATTTGAATGGCACTGCCCATCTATTTTGGGGACGGGGTGACCACACATGCACACAGAGGGTACCCTGCAACATTTTGGGACTCATGCTGTAGTAACTGGGCAGCTGCTTCACTGCATCGCTAGATCTAGATCCTTTAGCTTGGAAGGTTGTTGGTAACAGTGCAGTAAAATGCATGTATTCCTTTAAGTGATTTTTATCCCACCCATCTCAGTTTTGAAGTGGCTAACAACCCATTTAAAACCAAAATATGGTGAACATGCAGTGGGGCGGGGGGAAGGATTTTGGCAAAGGATTACAGTGTTCACTGCACCATGAATTTATACCATGTGGGATTGTAGAAAGTGCAGAGACTTGGTCACAGGAGCCAGTTCTCAAAGCCAAGAAGCAGTGTGAGAAGGGTACCTTCTTAGTAAGGGAATGCAAGTCACATGTTGCCACTGTGTGAAATCACTTCTCACAGGTTTGTATTTGTGAGCAATTCAGCTCCTGACTTTGCTCTGTGTGTGTGACTCTGTGCAGGTCCCTGATTCTCTGCCCCTGCCCCACCCCCCTCACACACAATGGCACCTGTATTTTTCCACTAATGAATTATAAGAAGAGTAGAAAGAGCATGTGCTGCTTTAATTAGGGGCCCTTTGAATAGGTGAAAATCAGGAGGAACAACACATCAAAATTTAAGTTAGAAGCTAGCTGTTTATGTTTTTGTCAAACAGGCCACCACTGATCAATGACAGAAAATAATTTAAAGCTCAGTTGCTGTTTTTGTTTAACAAGTTGTTTGCTACCAGATCATCTGTAGAAGTGACAAAAGTTAGGCTAGGAGCAGAAAGAGATAATTACTGTGGTTCCTTGTCTCATGGGACACAAATTTCATCCCATGTTTGCTAGCAACCTTGGCAATAGAATCAGGAATGTGTTGGTGGAATTTGCTGATGTCATAAAGCTGAGAATTTGAAATGCTGAGATCAATAATCCAAATGGAGATTGCAAAATTATACAGATTGAATTGGCTGGCGTCATAGGCCTTGGATAAAATAAAAGGGGTGGCCTTAAGGTGCATCCTGACCCACAGCAAGGTTGCAGTCTCAGTATGCCCACCACCAAGGACTGACTTCTGAGTTGACATGTAAAAGAATACATCATTAGTCAATTCCATTTTGCCTTGCATCGTCTCTATACTAAGCAAATTACAGAAATTTCATACATTTGCAATTTCTACTCCCTACAGTTCTGCCTCAGATGTTTATTTTCTGAATGAATAGTGGTGTGCACCTGGGCAGCCACAGACCCTCCCAAGTGTGGTGTGGCAGAAAAAGGCAGATGGAACTTCAAAACGAGAAGCTGGGCCCTGGTATCATGATGTAGGCAGGCTTTAACATCTGCTGAAAGAAATTAGTGAGAGCCATTTCACACTTGCAGTGCAGTCCTGTAATGTCTACTCAGAAGTAAACCTCACTGAGTTCTATGGGCTTACTTCAGTTAAGTGTGTACAGGTTTTCAGCCTTATCGGAGCAAGAGTTTTCCATTTTTCTACTAAGTGCCTTCCAGCAAAACCCATTGATGTTAGAAAGTAAGACACATGCGGTGCACTATGTTTCCACACTTCACTAATTACAAAGAGCACACAAGTAGCAAACTTATTTTCTGGATATTGTATGAATTGGCCCTAAAGAGAATAGAGAGAAAGGTGAAAATTCAACAATAGGGGAAGAGGCATGGGAAGACTGTGCAGACAAACCAATAATTGGAACCCTTGTTCCTCTTTAAATAGTGAAAGCTCACACACAAACTGGGAAGTGGTGCATGCACTACAACAGACCGTGCTACAGACTGTGCAATTTCTTCTTGTGCAATCTTCCATTACTGCGCTTGCGCGCTCTCTCTCTCTTTCTCTTGCACACACAAACCAGCTGTCAATGACCCTAACGCTGCAATCTTCTAACACACTTACTTGGGAGTAAGTCCCATTGTACTCAGTGGGACTTCCTTCTGAGTAGGCAAGCATAAGTTTGTAGTATAAAAAGTAAAAGGTCATGTGTCCAGAGTGACTACAATAAATAGTTTGGCTACCTGCTATTACCTATTCAGTTTGAAAGGTCAAACAATAAGAGAGACTTGCAGGCACTGATCAGTCATAGAACTGGTGTAATCACAGGCAAGACAAATTAGATTTTCGGGTGTTACACATTTCCATGTGGAAGCAGAATGTCGTGTTCAGTACCCTGGAAAAGACTGCTGGTCATAGAAGTAGCCAAAACTGGAAACAAAAAGTATTTCCAATTAAGTCTGATGCTGGCTGTGAAGAGTTGCAGGATAACATCACAGTATTAGGAAAGTGGTTCTCAAGCTTAGGAAGTGAGCCTTCCTGAATATGTGTAGGCAGTTGTCAGGTTCAAGTTTTTCCATCATAGCCCTGCAGATAAAGGTTGCCACCTTTTTTTACAGTGGTGCTGTTTCTGTACTTTTAATAGCTGCTGAGCACACTTGAAACTGCAGGTGAAACTTTCCCTGTCCCTTTATTTCCATGATGTTAATTTTCTGACGCTTGTTGTTCTGCATGTCATGCTGCTGCTAAAGGCACAGGAAAGGGGCAAGTTTATAAAAGGTGGCACTGCCACTCCATACATTCCTTAGGCATTCCACCATTCACAATCTGGCCCACCACAGTCACCGCAAGGATGGATATCAAATGTTAATGCGCTGGCACTGGGGATCCCTGAATCAACCTTCTGTGTTTTGCAAGGTTGTTTTGTTTTTGTTTGGTTGCTTCACAAGTTTTCTTCTCTGCAAGCCCAGATGCAAGCCTAAGTTTGCTTTGATCTTCCTGCCTCCAGGCCCAAGACAAGAATGAACATTGTCAGCTGAACAGGCTTTTGTTTTGCCTTACATGTTTGGAACATGGAAAGCTGCCTTATCCCAGTCAGACCACTGGTCCATCTAACCCAGGCTCCATCTGCACTATGCAGTATGACACCTGAGGATAGCTCAGTCAGTAGAGCATGGGTCTCTTAATCTCAGGGCTGTGCGTTTGAGCCCCACATTGGGCAAAAGATTCCCACATTGCAGAGTTGGACTAGATAATTCTATGATTCTGTACCACTTTGAACAATCATGGTTTCCCCCCAAAGAATCCTAGGAATGGTAGTTTGTTAAGAGTATTGAGAGTTGTTAGGAGAGCTACAATTTCCAGAGTGGTTTAGCAGCCAACACCTCTTCCCAGGGAACTCTGGGAACTGTGAGGGGAATGGAGGGCGGGGTCTCCTAACAACTCTCAGTACCCTTAACAAAGCCAATATTCTTTGGGGGAGGACATGGTTATTTAAAATGGTAGGATACTGCTTTGAATGTATAGTGCAGATAGGGCCTTAGTATTGTCTGTTACCCTGATGCAGAAGCTTTCCTAGGTATCAGGTAGAAGTGCCTTACAGAGTACCTGGAGATAATGGGGATCTTTTGCATGCTAAGCATGTGCCCTTTACACATGCTAAATTATATTATGATTATTACATTTGTATACCACCCTATAGTCATAGATCTCAGGGAGGTTCACAACATAAAATTCAAATGTTGTTGTTGTTTAGTCATTTTGTTGTGCCTGACTCTTCGTGACCCCATGGACCAGAGCACGCCAGGCACTCCTGTCTTCCACTGCCTCCAGCAGTTTGGTCAAACTCATGTTGGTAGCTTCGAGAACACTATCCAACCATCTCATCCTCTGTCATCCCCTTCTCCTTGTGCCCTCCATCTTTCACAACATCAGGGTCTTTTCCAGGGAGTCTTCTCTTCTCATGAGGTGGCCAAAGTATTGGAGCCTCAGCTTCACGATCTGTCCTTCCAGTGAGCACTTAGGGCTGATTTCATTCAGAATGGATAGGTTTGATCTTCTTGCAGTCCATGGGACTCTCAAGAGTCTCCTCCAGCACCATAATTCAAGAGCATCAATTCTTCAGCAAGCAGCCTTCTTTATGGTCCAGCTCTCACTTCCATACATCACTACTGGGAAAACCATAGTTTTAACTATACGGACCTTTGTCAGCAAGGTGATGTCTCTGCTTTTTAAGATGCTGTCTAGGTTTGTCATTGCTTTTCTCCCAAGAAGCAGCCATCTTTTAATTTTGTGACTGCTGTCACCATCTGCAGTGATCATGGAACCCAAGAAAGTAAAATCTCTCACTGCCTCCATTTCTTCCCCTTCTATTTGCCAGGAGGTGATGGGACCAGTGGCCATGATCTTCGTTTTTTTGATGTTGAGCTTCAGACCATATTTTGCGCTTTCCCCTTTCACCCTCATTAAAAGGTTCTTTAATTCCTCCTTACTTTCTTCCATCAAGGTTGTGTCATCTGCATATCTGAGGTTGTTGAAATTCAAATATAAAAAACACAAAATGCATAATAAAAACAAGAGAATAAATATCCTAACATATAGTCAAAAGAGAACATCTACAATGTTCCCTTTTGGCACATAAATATATAAGAAAATTGTGTTGTCATTTCTGTGGGTTGGAAACCACATTAAGTACAGCAAGATGGGAAGGAGGTATACAAATTTAAAATTAAATGATATATGCTCTGGGACCTGGAAAGCCCCACTGCTCCTTCAGATGGGTGTGAGTGAGCCCTCCCTTGCTCTTCCCAGGGTTTGAGCACACTGACCCCAACCAAGTTCATCTAGCTAATGTTTATTTCTCATATGCTATGGGCACAAGTGTGTGTCTTTCTTTTTGTTTTGCTCTCTGCATGACACACAAATTGTAAAGAGAAAAATGTTGGAGTCCAACATGTATCAAAGTCTTGCTCTCCAACCCTAAATTAATAACAAATGGTTGTGATGGCTCAGTGGCGCAAGGAAGGTCCAGCCTGAGCATTCAAAGATGTACTTGTTACCACCAAGTAGGATCCCAAGGTGGAAAGACAAAGTTTCACACTATCTCTTAGAAAATTAGTGCAAGAAATTGGATTTGGTAACCTTCAGGCTGTATCTACAACCATCATGCTAAGTTTTTATTTTGGTGTGAGTGTGTTTTGCATAGCTAAGCTGGCAGGTGCTTACTGCTGAGATAGTAGAGATGTTGTATGTCAGCATATAAGCTATTGGGCTTGAACTGGGCTCCCTGGTAGACCATTCATCTGGTATACCCTGGAGTGATTTAAGACATTTTACTGTACATGGTTTGACTCTAAAAATACAAATTCTGAACCAAGTTTATTCTTATTCTACATTTGTGATATATTGTGCATATCAATAAAGTTTACATAGTTACTTTATTTGCATACTTGCTTATTTTGATTGCAATGCTTGGATTATTGCAACCTTCCCTCCTTCAACCTCTTGCAGCAGGGAAGAAGGAGGAGCGCATGGAGTGGGCAATGCAGGCGCATGGCAGAGGAACAAGGCCACGGCAGGGGCTTCAGGGAGCTGTGGCCATTCAGAAATGCCATCAAAACTCTCCTGTTTCCCTGAGCTTTTAGCAGGCATTCCTTTTCTTCCCGCGCAATCATGAAGGCTAGAAACTTTTTTTTGTTTTAACTGAAAGCTGATTCTCTGGAATCCAAGCCCTCTGCCAGATTCTAGATCCAAAGCTTCACAGAAGAGGACGTACAAAAGCACAGGAGAGAATAGACACAGTAAAGCTGCCCAGCTTTACCTTGCTGCCCTTCCTTACAGCAGGTGTTCCATAATGGCCACCAGTGCCAGCTTTTGTCCTCGGCAAACCCACATCCTCTCCCTCCACACCCTGCTGCTATAGCATGAGCTGCTATGCTGACCAGCCTCAGCAGGTACCCTTCCCTTTCGGCTCCTTCCAGGCTCTTGAGATCATTGACAGCCTCTCCCATCAATCTCACCTCCTGAATTCCTAGCTGTAAACCAACCGACCCATAATTCTTTTCCTTCGGTGGTTAAAAGTGAGCAGAAGCTGGTCAAAAATGATGGAGTCCTTGTTTTATAGCCCACAGTCATCACTGAACTCAAGATGGTCATGCAGTGTTCTGAGAATTTTGGGAAGACCTGTCATCCAGTTGTGTCACTGCCTTCTCTCTCCGCTTCTTTCCAGCCCAGTCGCTGCCCTCTGCTTCCCCAGGCTTCCAGCTCAGATGCATCTGTTTATTTTCTTTGCCATTTGCGGGGGAGGGGCACCTATCATGACTAGAAATGGCATAGAAAAGGAGAACATGAGCATCTGAGTTTGCGTGTGGAGTACCTAGGAGGACTCCAAAGGGCAGGCACTTGTGGATAAGAGGGTCTGGTCACAGCAGTGGCAAGCCTGGGCAGGCCTCAGCAGGGTGTGGCAGGTTATCATGGCTAGAGTACATGAAGGAGGCAGGCCGAGACCATGAACAGGTTCCTCTAAGTGCTCAAAACAAGTGAGTCAGGTACAAGCCGTGCTCAGTCTGTTTGTGTGCATGTGCGCACATGCCCCAATATATATATTGGAACCCAAACCTGCCTAAAAGCCCATCTCGGTGGGTGGGGGGTGGGAACCCCTTCAACTTTCTAATCACAAAGTATTTGTGGTTCAGCTCTTCATACTGGGGGGACAAGACACTTTGTCCATGACCAGGAACCCTCTGTGATTTGCTTCCCATCCTCCAGGAGTGAGTCCTAGCCTTGCAAAAAATAGGTGCTAGGACTCACCCTGAATGACGCTTAGCCCCAAGCAAGACCTGGTGGTGAAGAAAGAGGCTTTGTCAACGGTTTCCAGGCATACTATGCCAGGTGTCGGACAAGGTACAGCAGACTTGAGGAAGGGAAGTTTTCGAGGCCCCATTAAAGTTCTCCTCATGCCTGGTATTGCATCTAACACCCTCGCCCCCACATGGTGGTCCCAGCTCAGCAGGGTTTTGGCTGGAGCCGCTGCAGCTGTTTCCCATTTCGACATGGATGAAAAAGATGCATCTTTCAACTTTAGATGCACTCCCCTCCCCACCACGCCTGGCTTCTAGCCCAAGCAAAGCCTGAATCCCTCCCCTCCACTTCCAGCATACATACTTGCGAAACTATTCAACTCTTTCCCAAATCAATGGCAGTTTAGTGGCAAGATAACTTACCTACAATTTGGCAAAGCACACAGGGACAGATCGACCCCTCTGCTAACTGTCAAAGGAAGCAGGGTTCTAAATCTTGGGATCAATTCCTTTGTCCAATTCACCACAGGAGCCAATCCATCAGGATGTAATCTTTCTGGAGGGAGGTTGGAACTACACATAATCTTGGCAAACTGTAAATTGCCAAGATGATGTGTGGGCAAGGGGAAGGACTTGCGGGTGAATCTGGTGGGCAGCAGGAAGAAGCCAAATCCTTCCCCCTATTCTCCTCAGCAAACACCCCACCCCCAAAGCTATTTATCTCCATAACCAGGCTTATTTCTGGTTTCAGGGAAATGAATTTTTTAAAATAGTTAAAAACCTAGGGAGGGGCCATTTGCAAGGGAGAGTTAGAATTTGGAGGAAGATTAAAGCATCTCCCCTCTCACTCACTAATCATCTGCAGATGCCCCCACCCACCCAATAGTGTGATGGGTTCAAAACCCTGCACTTCCCTTGTAATATGTTGGTCTGTCCTAAAGCTGGAGGAGTTCAGACCAGGGGATGGCGAACCTGTGACCCTCCAGAAGTTGTTTGGCTCCAGTTCACATCAGCCCCAGCCAGGATGGCCAATGGTCAAGGATGATGGGAGCCGTAGCCCAACAGCATCAGACAACCACAGGTGAACCACCCCAGGTATAAATGATGAATTTCTAGGAGTGTGGAAGAAATGTGCTTATACTTTTCACAAGTTTTAAAGGTATCTCTAAACAAAGTAGGGCAATTCCTGCTATCCACAAGAACCAAGAGTTTCCAACTATTTCTTTCTTCATTCATTACATTTATACCTCACTTTTCCTCCAAGGTGCATGAGGTGGTGTGGCGTCCATGGTTTCCCCCCTTCCTTTTTATCCTGACAACAGTCTTGTAAGGTAGGTCAGGATCAATATCATGCAGTGAACTTTGTGGCTGAGTGGGGATCTGATCCAACATTCTAACCACATGATTACCCACCATGCCAAATACCCCTTACCAGACATATATGGGGCTCACCAAGGGCTCAAGAAATCTCCTGTTTTTTGTTGCTTTCCTGGGATTACAACCACCTGCCACATGCTTGTCATTTCTACTGGGGTGTGTTTAGCTTACTGGAAAACCAATTTGTGCAGACTTGACATTAAATATAGGAACAATAAAAGAGGTTGAGGCATGAAATAAGTTATCTGGAGGTTGTGGAATCTCGAGGAAATGTTGAGCAGACCTAGGGTTAGGGGGATGCTTTAGCCAAACCATACATGATGCACGCTTTTGTGTTTCTTCCTTTTGGATTTTATTTTAGAAAAAAACCTAAAAGGAACAATTGAATGGGATAGGAAAGGAGGGACTAATTAATCGACTCTTTCCTGCCATTTGTCAACTCAAAATCATCCCAGTGCTTTTCTCCCAGTAAAGGAAAAGACACCCAGCCCTTTATCTTTTCCCTAACTGGGTTGAAAACAGCTTGGAAGAGGTGACCTTGAGCAGACAGGAAGGGAAAAGAAAGGGAAAGGATTAAGTAACACATAGACACGCAAGCCCCTTCACATCACTAGTCTTCCACTCCCAATTTCAACTGACTTTTACTTCAACCTACTCATTTATTTAAAAAAAAACAACCAACAAGAAGTGGGAGGAAGAATCATGAAACTGCTTGTGGTGTAGTTTTGGCCTCCAAATAAAAGATATCCTGTAGAGATAGAACTAGATACAGCCCTTCCAAATCATACGATCATCCTCCTCAGTGTAATTTGTCTGGACCCCAAAGCTATCCTGATTTTCTCTGTCCATTATGGCACTGAGGATGTAACATGGGCCCAGCCTGTCTGCAGATGCAGGTTTCTCCTTCCTTAAATCCCACACAAGGATGGGACTGCGTGGATAAACAAAGTGTCTACCTTACATGCCTGAATTGGTCATATTACTCGAAAACAATGGCAATAAATTTCTAGTCTGCAGGCCTAATTAGGCCCACCAGGCGTCCCATTGGGCCCATGAGGCTTCTTCCCCCAAACCTCTCCCAGTTGCCCTACACCTGATGTCATACAGCATGAGGTGTGAGGCAGATACAAACACAGCAGCAAAGGATCAGTCAGAAAGCAGAGCTTGCATTTGGTGTTTTAAATCTGGCACCAAATAAAAGACGCACTTGGATCAGTTTTCAATTCAGCACTGAAGTTCATGATTGCAGTCAACGCCTGCCACAAGCTGGGCTTGCTGTTGGTGCTGAACACCGAAAGCAAGCCCCACTTTCAGCAGAGAAAGCGGCAAGAGATTTGGTTTTCGCAGCTGCAATTTGCATGAGATCATCATTCTTCCTTCGAAGTGCAATTGACTGGCATTGTGTGATCATATGACATCAACTGAGTGACAGATGAGTGGCCCCACCCAACCGCCAAAATGAGCCCGCAGAGGTGGGCCACGCATGGGTCCAGCCTGCTAAATCAGATTCAGTATACCACTGCCCACCGCCCTGGTACTTTTATGTTATGGTTCTGCAGTGGTGCTTCTGTTGCTTTGCTCACACAGTGTCTGTTGCTTATTTTTTAAGTCATCTTTCTTCCCAAGCCCGGCCTTGAGCCTATCTTGTGGAAGATAGTGCCACTTTGGCGGCATAAATAGGCAGCTGGAGAATTCACTCAGCCCACAGCTGACCCTTAGAATTGTGCCGTCTTGTAAGCTTCTTATCTCTCTCTCTGCTACACACAGGAAAACAGACTCCTCGTCCGCACACATCTACACAGTGGGAAAGAACAGCGTAATGTGGGCACAGCTGCAAGATGCTTTGTCCCTTCCACAGGACATGCACTTATCAGCCTGGGGAAAGTCAAGGGAAGGCCAAAAAACCCATCCGTTCATTGCAACTCCTCTGCTTTTAGATATTCCTGTTGTGGGTGAGACACACCCTTCTCCAGCTACGCTTAACAGAAGGATAGCTGGTATTTCCATTGCCTTTCAAATCTTCCATTGTATTCCTCATGCTCTCTGCAGCTACCTCTTTTATTTGTGCCTCAATCGTACACCCCCCGCAACCCACAGGCTTGTGCTACGTAACTGCTTGTCCTGCCCGTTTTCCCTGGGCATCAAATTCCCATGCCCTTTGGAGGCCTCAGTCATAAGCAAACTCTTTTCCTCCAGCAGGAAGGAGGCACCAAGCTCTTACCGCCCTGCACTATGACATTCCCTTCTCCACAGAAGTGGCCTTAACCTGAGAAAATGTACAGCCACTGGCTATTTGAGGTGGCAGAATTGGGGCATCTATTTTATTATTAAGATAACAGGTGAACACAGGTCTTTTAATGACATATTCTTTGGGTGCTCCAGGTTTCACATCAAGCTCCCCCTTGCTGTGTTTTATGCCAGTTTTACATTGTTTTAGGTGCTAGTTTTAATTGGAGGGGGGGTTGTTCCTGAGCTTACTGATTTGTGACTTTTTTTGTTGATCCTTGTGTGGGATACTTAAAGTGCAGTCAAACCAACAATTCATGTTTTGCTAGATACATACAGCTCTGAAGCTCACAGACATTTCCTGTTAACTTGCTAGAGAGAACTCTGTGAGAGACATTCCCACTGTGCCGTAACAGGGGGAAGGTACAGTGGTACCTTGGGTTACAAACACCTTGGGTTACAAACACTTTGGGTTACAGACTCCGCTAACCCAGAAGTAGTATCTCGGGTTAAGAACTTTACCTCAGGATGAGAACACAAATCGCGTGCTGGCAGTGCAGCGGCAGTGGGAGGCCCCATTAGCTAAAGTGGTACCTCAGGTTAAGAATGGTTTCAGGTTAAGAACGGACCTCCAGAATGAATTAAGTTCGTAACCAGAGGTACCACTGTATCGTTATATATTCTCCCACCTGCCTGGGCACACCCTCTTCCTCACTAAACCAGCAATGTGAGACCATCTGCATATCTGAGCTCCAAGATCAGACTACATTTTAAGCTAGACTGAATTACCATTTTAAGTCTGCCTGTACAAAGCTGCTGTATCTGTTACTCTTCAACAAGTATTCTGAGTGAGTCAATGTTATTTTTATCTTTTACAAGACTACTTTGTGTGTTTGTTGTTTTAAGGGGTGGAAACCAGGAAAATCCAGCCTGCCTTAAAATCCTGGATTACTTAAAACTAGAAGGCTAAAACTAGCCTATCCAAGCTTCCCTTTTAAGCTGCAAATGGATGGCACTCTACTGCAGAAGAAAGGATATCTATTAAATATCTATTCACATCCCAACATCTTGTAAGAGTATTTATTGCATGTTTTATTGATATTTAAACTGTCCAGAAAACTTAGTTGAATGAGCAATGTATAAATGAAATAAATAAAGCAATAAATAAAATACCTTATTTGAGGACATAAACATTGATGTCGTTTCTCTCCTGAGAAAAACTACAGTGGTACCTCGGGTTACATACGCTTCAGGTTACAGACTCCGTTAATCCAGAAATAGTACCTCGGGTTAAGAACTTTGTGTCAGGATGAGATCAGAAATCGTGCTCCAGCGGTGCAGCAGGAGCAGCAGCAGGCCCCATTAGCTAAAGTGGTGCTTCAGGTTAAGAACAGTTTCAGGTTAAGAACGGACCTCCGGAACGAATTAAGTACTTAGCCCAAGGTACCACTGTATTTCAATAAACTTTCTCCGGGGCATAGTTGCCTCACTTTCATTTTATTGAAATGCACTGGCCACTTTCCTTCTCATTAATTCCTTCTTGCAGTCCTTTTTTTCTGGGGGGGACACAGGGGTAAGCATACCCCTAAACATTTTGTGAATCTAAGTTTGACCTCATTGAGGGGCAGTATTTCAATATGAGTAGGAAAATGAGAGTACCCTTAAATATTTTTTAAGAAAGAAAAAAAGCACTGCCTTTTGGGCACCTCCTTATGGCTTGCCTTTCCTCCTTGCCTTGCCTTTCCCTCACCTTCCTGCACTGCTCTCTGCCTTTTTTGTTTTGCTTGTATTGTGAGGGCAGAGAAGAGGAACTGGTGGGAGGAAGGTCAGGGGCTGTGAGGCCTCCTTTTTTTATTGTGCATTCGTTATGATTTATGTTCATGATTGGATCAGGGCGCTTCATATGTGACCCGTTTCAGTACCATTCATGCCTGTAAAAGTTTCAGAACAATCAGGCCACACTTCCTTTCTAATCAATGCATGGAACATCCCGCTGAAATCCTGTTGCTTTTACGCCGCAAATGTTCCAGGTTTTCTTTGAGTCCCACGTTTGTTGCAGGATAGTGCAAGTTTGTCCCTTCAGACTGCGGTAAGGCAGCAACACTGGGGAAGCATCACAGAAATAGTGGAATGAGTTATATACTGGAAGGTGGTGCAGTATATATACCCCATTAATGCCCTATTATTGTATCAATGATATGTTGCAGAATACATTCCCACCCCAACAGCTTAGAGGGGCCCAGAATAGGAAGGAGAGTAACAACTGAGTCTTTTCCCTTCTGCTAGTGAAAACAAAGGCCACTCCTGCTTCTCTGGTGCAAAGAAGGAGCCAGTCACCAGGCCACGCAAAATACCTTCCGTTTAAGCTGTTGACCAGGCGTTTCCCCCTTAGCCTTCTGCCGGATCAGACACGTGAACAGTGAAGCCAATACACTGAGATCTATCCTGACAACCTCACTCTCCAATCCTTTGTATTCATGCTCACTTGCATCTAGCCCCACATTACTAACTCCACAGCAGCCAGGGGATGTGTGAATAATGCCTCTTGTAGGAGCACAGGTCAGAAAGAAAACAAGCCACAAGCCAGCACTGTGGTATTGAACCCAGAGAGCTGCAATGTTCTGAAACAGAAGATGTTAGTTATGGTCTCTAGGCAGGTTCTCCAGCAATGTGAGAGGTTGCTCTTTGAAATAAGAAATATAGCAACCCTGGAGTCCCCTGACTCACAGTCTTCTTCCTGGGTGCTTTAAGTATTTGCTGGATGTTTTGGCTACAACATGATTTATATCACTCTAGTATTTATTCAACACTCTTTCTAAGTGCTCAAAGTGTTTCACATGCATTCTTCTAGTAAGGTAAAAGGCCAATGTTACAAAATCCTTATCATATGCCCTGGGGTCTTTTGAAGTGCTGTGCTTAAGTATGATTCAGCTGCCAGTCTGCTAGGCTTTTGTCCATGGAGTGGGGAAAGGCGCCACCTTTGCCTTTTCCCCAGGTAGCAAAATGTCTTGAGACAGCCTTGTCTTCATGCCACCCAATCCTACTCATAGATTCCAGGTCCAATTTCATTCAGGAAGGGCTGTGGCTCAGTGCTAGAGAATCCTGCTTTGCATGGTTCAATCCCTGGCATCTCCCAGGTAGGTCTGGGAAAGATTCCTGGTCTGAGAGCTGCTGCCGGTCAGTGTTGACAGTGCTGAGATAGTGGGACCAGTGGCTTGAATTGGGCAAAGGTGGCTTCCTTTTTTCCTACTCCCATTGCCAGAGAGCTGATTTGAAGGTCTGCCTTTTCAAAATCCCTTCCTGGGCCCAGGACTGGTGATGGTGGTGGTAGTACTGTATCCTGGAAATGTAGGGCAAAAAAGGCAGCAAGGCAAGGCCCCATTAACCATGTCACCAACTGTCTCATGCACCCTTCCTCTCACCAGGTGCATCAGTAGCAACTGCTAGTCCAGACATGAAAAGTTGGCACTGAAAGTCAGAAAAACCAACCACAAACCCGGCCTGTAAAAAGGTAGGAGAGCAACAGGGAAAACACTAAAATGCAAAGAGTTTTGCAGCAACCCTGGTGGATCCTTTAACAATGGAGTAATTGGGCACCCACTCTATCAATAGTGGCCACTCATGCTGTCTAGGTAGGAGATATGCTGTCTCTCTGAGCAGAGGTAGCATGCCTTGGCAGGAGAGGGCTATTGCCCTTGTGTCCTGCTTGAGGGCTTCCCAGAGGCATATAGTTGGCCTCTGTGGCAAACAGGATGCTAGCTTTTTAATCTCTATGGTGTGATCAACCTAGGCTCTTCTAATGTTCACAGTCCTGCTTCAAAGTTGGGGTTAGATATAGTCAGAAAACAAGAGAGGTGCTACACAGTACTTGTGCTTCTCTAGACAGATAGTTTGTTGAGCATTCGTCCAGATTCACTTGCACAACGTTTATGTGGAGTTTAGACTACAGTGGTGGTACCTCAGGTTAAGTACTTAATTCGTTCCGGAGGTCCATTCTTAACCTGAAACTGTTCTTAACCTGAAGCATCACTTTAGCTAATGGGGCCTCTTGCTGCTGCCGCGCCGCCGAAGCCCTATTTCTGTTCTTCTCCTGAAACAAAGTTCTTAACCTGAAGCACTACTTCTGGGTTAGCGGAGTGTGTAACCTGAAGCGTATGTAACCCGAGGTACCATTGTATATGTCCGGTCTTTATTGAGCATTCATACCAATTTGTTTGTGGAGAGGTTATACAATAATGAACATTCACCCCAATTTCCTATTGAAGCGTTTACAGATCTACCTGTTAATCATTATTCATCCCACACTTTTCAAGGTAATGCTTTCTTAACTGCAAAAAGTCCATATTTTAAGTGGATTTTTTCCAGTAGGGTGCCAGAGCGCTTTAATCCACTTTAGTGGCACAAAGCTAAATTTATTGGTATTTGCCTGACAATCTGGAGGTGACACTCATTGATGCAGGGCTCATCCACCTGATTTCAGATTTCAGCTTCCTCCCACTGCAGCCCCATATGACACATCCCACAATGTACAGTAGGTAGGTCCCTCTTTAACCCTCCAGAGTACCTTTTCAGGGGGTACAGGAGGAAAAGAAAGGTCAATTGTGTAAGCTGCCTTCTGCTCATGCAACTGTTGGATACAAGTCTAAACAATTTTGACTTGGGATTAGATTTATGCCTCACCCTACCTCAAAGCAGCTCATGGAATTGCATACATAGAATATTATCCCATTCGATGTTCACAATCACTCTGCAAGGTAGGTTAGGCTGAGAGAAAATGGCTCTCATTTTATTCTGGATATTTATGTGTTCTTATAACCTGATTTGTCTTTTTATTATGCAGATATTTCTAAAATATTAAATGGTCACATAAATGCTTTTAAATAGTTAAATGCAGTTTGAATTGTCTGTTAATTGCTTTGAGAGCAACGACATGATACAAAAGCAGCTTACAAGATCATAGGAAGCTGCCATGCCAAGTCAAATGGTTGGTCCATGGAGCCAGTGTGGTACAGTAGTCAGTGATAGACTAGAACCTGGGAGACCAGGGTTCAAATCTCCACTTGGCCATGCACCTCACTGGATGATCTTGGGCCAGTCATTGCTTCTTAGCCTTACTTACTTCACAGGTTTGTTGCCAGGATTAAATGAGGAGGGAGAGAACCACATATGCCACTTTGAGCTTGTTGGAAATATAAATGTAATAAATTCACTGACCAGCAGTGACTTTTCGTGATTTCAGACGGGAGGTTTCCCCACACCTTCCTGAAGATGCTGAGAAGTAGAGTCGGGATCTTCAGCATGCCAACTGTGTGCTCTGTCACTGAGTGTCAGCCATTCCCCAAACTGTAATAAATAATTGGATGAACCAATGAACTTCGTGGCTAATCAGGGATTTCAACCCAGTTTCCCCCGTCCACCTCACCACCACAATATTCCACACTAGCTCCCACTTGATTTGGCAAAGGGTTATGGTCCCACCAGCCTCACCAGCAATCCTTCGCTGCAGGGGCAAGAAACTACTGCGAAACGATAAATACAATTTCAGAAAAGCAAGAGAAAAAGAAGTCAACCACATAGCAAGAAAAACCAGACCTTGGATACCGGAATGAGGGCCAAAGAAAACAAAAGTGGTCCAGCAGTCTGCTAAATGCCCATGAATTCTACATGGAAGTTTTATTTAAAGTATTTATGTTATTTAGTACATGTCCCACTTTTCTTCCGTAACAGAACTCAAGGCAGTGTACATGGGGTTCCCAAGCAGTCTCTCTCCCATTCAAGCACTCCACAGAACCAGGCCTGGTTAACTTCAGCAAGATGGTGGCATTGTACATTCTCAGACTATGCCCTGGGAAGACCTTTTCCCCCAGTTAAGTTTTTTTGTTCAAGGCCCCTGTGTTTCTCTCTGATCGCCCCACATCATAAAGGTCTGTTCTGGGAGCACAGCTTTGCTAGGGCAATTCTCCATCCTTTCCAGTTCTGTGCAGAACTGGCTGCCGCTTCACTCAACAACGGCTAGGCTGGAGAGGTGGAGAAGCTCAGTCGCTCAGCCCCTATTGGGGGGCCCCCCAACCTAAAGCCAAGGACCACTCCACATTCCCTTTCAGGCAACCAGCTGTTCCCATCAAGCTGCCAGCTGTGTCAGAAGACTGAAAACAGCAGCCCATTGTAGTGTGGGACTGGAGCACTGCCAGGGCATGGAAACAGTGTGAGAGAGTGTATGTGTGTGAGAGAAAGAGTGTATGTGCGCAGTGTTTTAATCTGAGCCCCAGATTCTGCAGGCCAGGCCCCCATTGAGAGGTCCTTCCCACCCACTCCTCCACCTCCCATATCCACCCTAGAGCTGCAGCAAAGCTCTCATGAAAGCCATTAGCTTACTTGTACCCAGAATAAATGTCTCCAGATGGCAACCCAAGAACCCTGGCAAGTCCTAGCTAGCAGATAAGGCCTGTTTGCTTTCATAAAGCAAGCTCCTTGCTCCTCCTGGGTTTTTATTCCATACAGATAATCCTATCCTTCCCTGTCTCTGAAAGTGGGGGGGGGGGGGTTTAGGAAATAACTACCAAATAGGGCTGGTACAGTTCAGACACCAGAAAATCCATTTTTATTAGATTTCATGTTTCCCCATATTTGTGTCCTGAGCTGTTGCTCTCAGTATCTTCCCAATCTGGGCAAGTTCCACTTCCTGCTGGGAGATGGTAGTTTACAGCACCTCCTGATAGATCTCATCAATAGTGATAATACTTAACATTTGCAAAGTGTTTTAGTTGCCATCCATGCAAACCCTGTAAGGTAATCATTTCCAGAATGGTAGTCCTTTTAGGCTCAAATTTAAATTCTGCTTACCTCAGAGTAAGCTCTGCTAAATTCAGGTTTACTTCTGACAATGGTTAGGATTGCACTGTAGGACTCTTGCAGCAAAATGAGGCGGCTTGTGGCACTTTCACAGACTTATGTTTACTATGTGGTCCACATAGTAATTATGATCCACATAATGTGGATCATGTTTTCATGAACCTCACTTCTATTTGATGAAGTAGACTGTAGCTCTTAAAAGCTTTAGGTCTGTTAAATCGTTAAGGTTCCACAAAACTCTGCTGGTTTTCCTGAATTTTTAATTTATTGTTATTTCATACAATTTATATACTGCCTAACGGGTTTGCGACATCGGCGAGATCCGAATCAGGGGCTTCCTGCTTCGTAATGGTCACACCCGCACCATACATTTAAATCACACGGCTTCCCCCAAAGAACTGAGGGAACTGTAGTTCGTTAAGGGCGCTGGGAACCGAAGCTCGTGGGGGGGGGTGCAAACTACATTTCCCAAGATTGGGGGGGGGGGAGCAGCGTGCTTCAACTGTATGGCGTGAGTGCGTCTCTTCACCATTACGCAGAGGACAAAAGCAAAAAAAGCTCCTCGGCCCCGAGGGGGTCGTTACGCCCACCGCTACCTTATGGGCAGCCCAGTTCTCCACAGCGCCAGATGAGGCCGAGCCCTCAGCGCCACCAAAAGAGAAGCCGCCTAACACTGGCTGCAACCTTGCGCCCCGCACTTCGGATTGAAAAAACGCTCCTCCTCCTCCTCCTCTACCAGCTTCACTTCTTCGGCTTGTGCCGGCGCTTTCGCTGCGAGGAGGGCAGTCCGCGGCTGCGTTCTCCGTGCAAGCGGCGCTCCTCGGCTCCACTTCGGACGAGTGTGCCCGTTTGCTCGGGCCACGGAAAGCCCTGCGTACTCGCCAGCCACCTCCTGCACGGTTTGCACCGAGCCGCCACCGCCAGTGCCGCTGAGATCAACCCCCCTTGTTTGGCGGTTCTCTTACTCCTCCCTGTATCGGAGCTTCCTGCCTTCTCCGGCCCTCTGCTGTTTGAGGAGTTCAAGCACATACGCACACCATGGCGGCGGCGGCGGCGTTGGGAACGTCTTTGCCCTTCTCCTGCGGTCAGAGCGCCTCTTCCCCAGCTCTCTGGGCTGCCCTAGGTAGCCACCTAGAGCCTCCTCGTGGTGGCGCCGATGCCGAGCGTGGCGCGGGGAATAACTCACTCTCTCCCCGGTTTCATCTTTCTACCACGCAATGAGTCCGTAAGGGACTGTGGAGGCCAATTCTGGATCCACGCGTCCTTCCACAGTGGGGACCTAGGTTTCCCGGCGGGAGTTGATCACGGTGTGGATTTGCCAAGCCTGCCTTCCTTTTAGCACGTTTCTCGCTTGCGTCCTGAGTTCGAGTGTCTTCAAAGCCCATGACACCTTTGGTAAAGGCTGTTCTCCAGTGGGAGCACTCGCAGGCCATTGTTTCCCAATTGTTGGTGTTTATACAGTGGTACCTCGGGTTACATACGCTTCAGGTTACAGACTCCGCTAACCCAGAAATAGTACCTCAGGTCAAGAACTTTGCTTCAGGATGAGAACAGAAATCGTGCAGCAGCGGCGCAGCGGCAACAGGAGGTCCCATTAGCTAAAGTGGTGCTTCAGGTTAAGAACAGTTTCAGGTTAAGAAGAGAACTCCAGAATGAATTAAGTTCTTAACCCGAGGTACCACTGTACTGCATTTTTAAAAATTTGCCTTGAAACAGTGTTTAAACCCCTTTGTTGACCACCAGTATTATGCTTTCCATTTTTAAGTTTGGAATAGAGGTAGTTGCTTTGGAAGACAATAATCAGGCATCCGCACAACATGACCAGTCCAGCAAAGTTGGTGTTGTAAGGTGGGAGGGGCTGCCTCCCTCCTCGGCCTTTCCTATTCCTGTCTCTGGCTCCCCTTTAAAAGGCTTTGTGCCTCAGTGCTTATAGGGAATCTGCCTTGAAATTCAATAGCACATACAGGGGAGATAAGAGTGGCCTAGTAGATAGAGCGTGGGACAAATCCACTCTTTGCCATGCAGCTCCCTGAGTGGCCTTGGCTCCAGTCTCCTTACCCCCCCCCCCAATTACCTCACAAGGTTGTTGTGACTGTAAGTATAAAGGGGGGGGGGCAATGACAATAACTGTGCATGCCACTTTCAGCTCCTTGGAGGAAAGGTGTGCTATATTGTTAATAATAAAACCGCTTTGAGGTTATTTGTTTTTAAAGCAGTATACAAATGTTATGAAATAAATGAGCCATGGCAGTTTCACCGTATTCTCTCTCCCCTCCGGAAAGACACTGCAACACTATATACAATTCAGGGGTTTTGCTTTTATCTACCTCTTAATCTGTTCCTACGTACATTGTTCCTACGTACATTGGTTGGACAGTGTTCTTGAAGCTACAAACATGAGTCTGACCAAACTGCGGGAGGCAGTGGAAGACAGGAGTGCCTGACGTGCTTTGGTCCATGGGGTCACGAAGAGTCGGACACGACTAAACGACTAAACAACAACAACGTACATTTTGGTGGTGGCAAGATCTAAAGGAGAGGCACCTAAATAGTGTGGCCAACTTTTATCCTAAAAGGGTTCCATGCTTTGAAGCTGAAAATTTTACTCAGCCTAGAGAAGGAGATAGGAAAGCTTTTACCTGCCGATCATGTAGCCATTAAAAGTAGAGGAGCCCTGCCTGGAGAAAAAGTTGGCAATCCTAGACAGGTTCCTCCTTAGGTAACAGCTCCTACCTATGTTGCTGATGCTGGGAGAGGTTCCCAGTTAGTGCAAGAAGCAGCCTATGCAGTCAGCAGGTATAAAGAATGTGGCTTTGGGGAGGGGGCAAGCTTCACTGCACTGTCATGGTGGGTACGCATTTCATATAACCCACCTGGATGAAAGGCAGCACTGGATGCTTCTCTGCAGCACCTCAAGGTAGTCCTGCTAAAGAATGGATCCATAAATGAGCTTGAATCTGATTCCAGAAGCTGCTTCAAGTTTGTAGGAGAGTAAGAAAGAGTAAGGAGGAGTGTGTGTGCAGAAACCACAGTAAGGTTCAAAGCCAGTGCATTAAATCGCAAAAATGAAAGTAAACTTCAAGAGCAGGTTTTGTGTACAACAATCTACTCCTAATGGACAGACATAACAGGTGGGATCATAGTCCAGTGGGGGAGCAGGCCCCAGCTTCAACCTCTAGGATCTCCAGTTGAAAAAAGGACAAAGAAGGGGGTGGGAAATTTCTCTGCCTGAGCCACTGGAGAGATGTTGCCAGTCAGAAGAGGCAATACTGAGCTAAGCGTAAGAAGCACCTGCTGCTAAAGCCAATGGTCCATCTAGTCCAGCATCCTGCCCTCATAGTGGCCACCTGGATGCCTGTGGGAAACCACCAAGCAGGATTTGAGCCGAACACTGCTCACCCTTCCTGTGCTCTCCAGCAATTGGTATTCAGAAGCATTACTGCCTCCAGCTGTGGAGGCAGAGCATACACATCATGGCTAGGAGCCATTGATAGCCTTCTCCATGAATCTGCCCAGTCGTTTTTTAAAGCCATCTAAGTAAGCCATCACTGCCTCCTGTGGCAGCAGGTTCCATAGTTTAACTATGTGCAATACTCAGACCTCATATAAGGCAGCTTCCTAATTAAACGTGGCCTGAAAAATATACTCGGAAGCTATACCCCCCCCTCACTAAATTGCACCACAACAAGAGAACTGGACTCTGGTACTTCCTGCCCCACTAGAAACACAGTCCTTACCCAGAGCTCAGGTCAGGAGAGATACATAATGATTCCCACTCACCCCTTTCCTCATGAGAGCCACCCAGTTGAAGGAAAGGGTGATGTTAAAAATAAAGGAGAATGGAAGAAAAGGTCGGAGAGGAGCAATGCTCCAAGTCGTGGGACACAAATAGCTGAGAGGACCAGTAAGGGAACAACTCACACTGGTATAAATAGCCCTGAAATGCAGACTGTTCCCAGCATTTTGGTCCTTTCCTGTACCCAGCTACTGTAGGCTTCCTGTTAAACCCACACGAGTGCACCCCACCAGGCCAAGTCCATGGCACAACTTCAGTAACAGCATTCCTTTAACCTCTGGCAAGACAATTAGGCCTACAATATGCAGTACAAGGTCTCCCTGGCAGGTCTCACAGTGCAAGGGGATGTAAACAAAGCCAAATTCCAGGAGATGAGTGGGTGAAGAAACTCCCATTATGCTCAACTAAGCAATTCTGAATGGGACCTCAATTTCAAAGCCATTGTCAAATTTCTGGTTCAGCACAAGGTAACTAGATTGCTAGAGTTGGGTGTGGGTGGAGTTTTTAGCCCTAGAGCAAACCCCATAACTTGATTCACAGCTCCCATGAAGTGCACACACTTCTCCCACTGCTGGTTGTTTTAAAACATTCCCTTCTTTGTGTGTGTGTTTTTTTAAAGCAAAGTCCTACAACATATAACACATGAAGCAAAATAAAACTCCTCTGATCAAGCCCCTGGAATAACATCCATTTCGCCCAAATACTATTTTAGGCCTAGGCTGCTCAGGCCAAGCAAAATGATCAGAGATTTTTTGAATGATGCTCAGAAATGGCTACTGGGCAAAAACATTTCTCTGAACTCATAAATACCTCGGGTTACAGACGCTTCAGATTACAGACTCTGCTAACCCATTAGACAGAAGGCACAGTCAGGTGAGGGTTTAGAGACACTTTGATTGACTGCAAGAAGACAAAGGAGAGGTTAGGTTTTTTTATATGTATGACGTCCAAGTCAAAATTCTGTGATTACAGTATTACAAAAATTCACAGAAAACTAATCCAGGTAATAGAATTTCCTATGGACCTGTCGGTGATACTTTCTGGTGATAAGCCATTGATGATGTTATTTTCCATTGACAAATTCATGGAGGATAAGGCTATCTATGGAAAATAAGACTATCCATAGCTTATCATTGAGCCTAAGGCTCTTAATGGCTACTAGCCATCCATTGTTCCAGATGGCTCCACTAGGCTGACAGTGGGTGGGAGAAGATATTCAAGCCCCACTGATAAGCCAGCACCACCTCAGATCCCCAAAGGAAGAAAGCTAGTCCCATGGATTGCCTTTCCAGCACTGAGGGACCAAGATTCATCTATCTATCTATCTATCTATCTATCTATCTATCTATCTATCTATCATCTATCTATCTATCATCTATCATATTTCTTAATTCCCCTTTATCAGATCATTTCAGCGCTGTGTACAAAAGTGTGAATAAAATAATTCACACAACGTAACTGTATAATATATAATATTTTTATAGATATATGCATACACAAAACAAAAATGCAGAATAACACAGTTCCAACAAAAATGTACTGTAATTAAAATGCCTAGGTAAACAGGAAGGTTTTAACCTGGTGTAAAAAAAGAAGAAGTATAAAGTCAATGTCATACATGTCTCCTTGGGGAGGGCATTCCAAAATCTAGGCTCTGCTACAGAAAAAGCCGTTGGGTGTGCCAGAAACACCCTTCCACTGCATCCCGCTTAGGAACTGCTGTGTTTAACTCCATGTGCATCTGTTTTTCTTTCATGGAAACACACATAGATCTGGCCTGCCCCTGTCTAGGGAGGAAGGGTCTGCCTTTTTCAGTGGTCAACATGCATTGCTTAGCATGCTTGTTTGGCCCACTCCACATTTTGCCTCTGACCCCTCCCTTCCCTGGGTCCCTTGGTATGGATGGGAATGTGGTGTGGGTGGGAACTATCCTTTCTCCTCACTGAGAGGACAGTATGGATGGCCCCTGGCTGCTGACTTGTCTGCCTTTTTGTCTGCTCTGTCTGGCCTCATTGGCCATCTCTTGACCACTCGGATCTTGCAACACTGCTCTGAGTGAGAGCTCTCTGGGGTGTATGTCCATACAGAGCTCACTAATCTCTTCATGTGGACCCTGTCCAAGAATGTCGGCTGTCACATTCCAAATCAGCTAAAGCTTCCCAACACTCATCAGTGGCGCCCCCCCCCTCCGTAGAGTATACCACAGCAGTTTAGCCTCAAGGATATGATGACATGCATGATCGTCAACAACCCTGAATGTAAAAGTAAGGTTCCTAGTCTTCCCTCAATGGGAAGACTGTAAAATACATTCCTGGTGTTTCGGGCACAGCAGTGGACATGAGAGCATTCCCAGGCTGATGGACGTTGATACCAGTTAAGATGTCCCATAAATGTGTTTCAATTTGTTGCCCTGATTTTTGTTGTGTACTGATATACAAATATTTTAATTTGCTCACATGTCTAATTTCTCAATCTTTAAATTTATTATATTTATCATAATGATAAAAAGGGTAGCATAAATAAGACATTAAGGGTGGAATTCCTGGGACCCACTGGTTCACTCTTTTTTGCCACATTTCCAGAGTTATTTAAAAAATGATTATTTTGGGGGTGTTGGAAAGGCATCGCCCCCCTTCTTTTATTGATGTTAACCTTTTGTACTTCCATCTTCCTCCACTGTTTGGTATTATCATTTTTAATTAACCCTAGGATTTGTTTTACCTGAAAGTCTTGGCAGCACCATCCCAAATTGGGAATACACACTCCTCCTTGATTAATTTGTTCATAATATTTTTTATTATCTGTGATCTCTTCTCCTCATGAATAAACAGATTTAGCATATTTTGTCCTCTGTTAATTTTGGAGTCTTCAATACAGTATAAGATGAAAGAACTTGGAAGAGGTATAAGGATTTTGGAATTATGTTGGTTTTAATTGTTGCTATTTTCCCAAGCCAGTTGAGCTTTTGAGCAATCATTCAGAGACATTTTGACCTTTTGCATCAGGGGGTTAAAGTTTGTTTCTAAACTAACTTTACTCCTTTCTTTAGGTGACTGTACACAATTTCCCTATACAAAGATGAAATTCCATATAGAAAGTTGTAGGAAATAGCAATGCATAAAGTAATCCTGAAATGTGAGATCTTCAGTCCCAGAGGACCTTCCCTACGCATGGATGTTCATTTAGAGGAAAAGTGCAATTATACTTGCAGCTGGCTGTCTTCCAGTCTTCTATGAAGGATATCCGAATTCTATTGACCTTAATTCTTTTGTAGAAATTTCATGACAGTGAAAGAAGAAAACCAACTGCAAGGCAATAGTTTGAAAAATTGTAGTACGTTTGAACAGCAAGTTAGCTAAAATTAAAAGATTATTTTCACATGCAGCTCATTCTATCGGGCTAAATACAACTTGAAACAGATTTACAGATTTCCAGCTGACCCTGGGACAAGTGCTCCCCCTGTTGGACTCACAGTGCCATTGTCAAGCAGCAAAAACAACTGGAGCATTAGTGCACCTTAAAGACCTTAAATTTATTATGGCATAAGCTTTTGTGGACAGTCTACTTCATCATATGCATCCTGAGTTACAGGAACATATATACTTGGTTGGGATGAAGGATTGTAAAAGTAAGCTGAGGGAAATGAAATACAGAAAAGTACAGGCAGTCATGATTATGTACTTAACCATGGTAATTCACAAAACAGTTTTTGGTGACTCAGACATTCTGGCATTGGCAAGTCAATTAACACATACAATGTGCTAAAAATCCCTTTATCTCAGTTAAGTCCACAAATGATGGCATTGAAACACCCGATATATTTTAATTCAGCAGTTTCCTGCCGCAGTTTCCCTTTGAAGTTCTTTTGCTCCGGGATGGGTTCCTTAAGATTATTTACGCGGTTGGAAGGTTGAAATGTGGCGCACACACCGGTTTTTAATATTGCCATGTAGATTCTTTAAGCACTGCACTACTGTGAGGAAACTTGTAGAGCAAAAAGTCTCAAATTGGCAACCTGTCAGATACGAATTCTTGCCTTAATCTATCGCCTAATCATGGTGCCACTGCAGGTTGGCAGGACTAGCCCTTAAAGAATCAAAGACCTAAATTAGAGCTTTCGTAAAGGCAGAAGCATTCAAAGAAACCAGTTCTCTGAAATGAGTTTAGGGCTCAGGAAGAGATGCTACCACTGCCTCTTGAACGTAACCCTAGCTTTGTTGGCATAGTGGTCCCAACTCCTCCGCTTAAAGGAGTTTTTGATGCCCCGGATTCACTGGCTTTGTTAGGCATGGTGTCCTAAGAAGTCCACGTGGACTAATCCCTAAAGCCTGCTCAGGATTAGTCCATGTGAATCTCTCAAATTTGCCAGGAATTTTTCTGTATCTCAGGCATAGAATACCGGCAGACATTTCTGGAGGGAGAGGGCATGAACGATTCCCTGAGTGGATTACTCCTCAAGGGGTGCGCAAGGCCCCACATTTGAGAGGTTGTCATGGAGACACACTTTGGAAGCGGAAATAGAGCTAGGAAAAGTGCAGAATCTAAATTGGGCCCAGATTGTCCCTCTGCCACTGTTGCTTTCCTTAACCACCAGCACCTCCTCTCCTTCCATAAATAAAATGCAGAGTGGAGCTAGGCAATGTAATAAGCAACAACTTCAGCAGTGCATACCACACCCCTCCAGCTAACCAGATTTCCTTTCTGCAGACCGCAAAAGAACCGATGAGGGCAAGGGGGAGATCCCATTTCACTCTAGCTTCAGAAGCAAGCAAGACTAATGTTCAGTAGCATTAAATATATACAGGTTTACTGCCTCTGTATTTTTCAGTTGTGGGATAAGAGTCTGAAGCTGGTTCTCAGTCACACATCTGCAGTTGCTAGGGATTTTTTATTTCAAGGTAGTAACATGCTGCAGGTGCCCCCAAGGTTCTATGCTATCCCCAATTATTTTTAACAACATATGGAATTGTTGGATACCATTGTCACAGGTCTGGAGCACTGATAACACTCAGATTAACATATACATACCGTCTCAAGCAGATGTAGCTTTGTCAGTTCTGAACCGGTACCTGCAGGTAGTAATAGACTAGAAGAGGGCTAACAAATGGACAGTGAACCCCAGCAAGACAGAGGCACTGTTGGTATGCAGCTCTTGTGTCAAGGAATTGGATGTGCAACCTGTTCTGGACAGAGCTGCACTCTCCCTGGAGATGCTGCGAGATCCACTACTGCTAGGTATCACATGGCTACAGTGGCAAGGACTGCCTCCTTCCAGTACCTGCTGGTTTGTCATCTTTGACCGCTCTTGGATCAGGATAGCTTGACCACAGTTTTGCACACTAGTAACCTCCCATCTTAATTACTGTAATACGGTTTGCATGGGGCTGCCCTTGAAGATGGTCTGGAAGCAGCAGCTAGTGCAGAATACAGTGGTACCTCGGGTTACATATGTTTCAGGTTACAGACGCTTCAGGTTACAGACTCCGCTAACCCAGAAATAGTACCTCGGGTTAAGAACTTTGCTTCAGGATGAAAACAGAAATCGTGCTCCGGCGGCATGGCAGCAGCAGGAGGCACAATTAGCTAAAGTGGTGCTTCAGGTTAAGAACAGTTTCAGGTTAAGAATGGACCTCCAGAATGAATTAAGTACTTAACCCGAGGTACCACTGTACTGTCAATGTAGGCAAGGCCGTCTTAAGCATATCCGGCGTCGTGGTGCAAAGATCCCTCCAGTGCCCCCCGTTTCCCAGAGTTGTAGACCTTTTCCTAAGTCGCTGTGGGGATCACTTGCCTCCTGCGGAGGCTTGGGAATGAAGCTGCATGGCCGTCAGCCATATGGTTGATGGGGCACAGTTGGCGGGCGTGCAGGGGAGGCTGCCGGCAAAGCCGCACAGCTCCCCCACTCGCTGGGCACCCCTGAGAGGCCAGCGCCCTGGTGACACATACCAGTAAGCCCAATAGGAAAGATGGCTCTGAATGTAGGATCATATTCACAGGCAACTGCAAAAGGAGGTACTTTGTACTGGCTACCTATATGATACCGGGGTCCAATTTAACATGCTGGTGTTAACATCTAAAGCCCTACACAGCTTGGGATCTAGGTACTTGATGGGGTGCCTTATTCCTTAACATCCACTCTGGCTTCTTGGATCAGCAGAGGGAGCCCTTATATTTGTTCCACCACCAAGTGTTGCTTGCTGTGTGAAAATAGGCTGCACTTGGTAATTGTGCCCCAACTCTAGACTTCCCTCCGCCCGGAGGTAAGGATGGCTACATCTTTGATGAACTTCTGTCACCTAGTTAAAACAAAACTGTTCTCCCCATCTCTTGGCTGAGTCTGCTCTGGTGGTCAATATTCTCTTTATTGCACTCCTGCATCTGCTTGTTGATTTTTACTTGTATTTGGTATACTGTGTTGGGAACCACTTTGGGACAACATCATGATGGTGGAAAGAGGTCTATAAATGCTATAAATAAAGAAAAATAAATGTGCACTAGGCTTTCCCAAACTATGCTTCACTCCCAACAATGGATTGTGCCCTATGAAGCACAAGCATCACTCTGGCACAAAGTGCTCCCCAGTGAGCTGACCCCAGCAAACTCCATTGATTTACAATGACATTCCTAGGATCAGCCCACTTTGCTCCTTCAAGGGGAGTGAGGCCTTGGGCCAGGCCATGTTGCTAGGGTGCCTCATAGGTCACAGGTTCCCAGTGCCAAGGATGCATATTTGGGCTCATGGAGAGCCCAGTACCTTTTTTCTAAGTGGAATCAGCAGCACAAAGTTAGCTTGTTTTATATGAAAAATTCCATCCTGCCCTTCTAGTGCCCGTACTTACAAAACTTTAAAAACACAATACTATAAAATGATAAAATATAACAATGCTGACACATTAAAATACACAGCAAATAATATACACCACATTAAATCCAATTTCAAAAAAGCAAGAGATCACAAGCAAAAATGACCTTTGCAGGCAATGCTTGTTGCTGTTGTTTGCATTTGTCTGTTTCAAGAGACAGCCTGCTAGAATCAAACTTTATTTTGCCAGCCAGCAAACAAGAGACAGAGGGGAGCACAAATGCTTCCCAGGGCAAAGCACCCCACAATATTAGTGCAGCCTCTGAAAAGAACTCATCGCTTGTCATCTCCAGTCATGCTTCCATCCTAAGCAGGACACAGAAAAGGGTGTCTGTGTCTGAGTTTAGAGGGTGGGAAGGATGAAATAAGAGGAGGCAACTTCCCCAGGTATCCATAACCTAAGCCCTTTGGGGGCTTTAAATGTGCTCCCTAACACCCTGAACTGTGCCTGGAACCAAATGGCAGCCAATTACAGGACAGATGCCACATGGTCTATGGTGCGTGTCCACTAACATCTTTGTTGCTGGACTAACTGTAGCTTCTGAAGACTCCTCAAAGGTAGCCCCATGTAGAGTATGTTGCAGTTACCTTATAACTACAGTGTATGTTACCTGAGCCAGGTCTACCTTCCTCAGGAATGGGTACCACTAGTGTGCCAGCCTACATGGAGGTGGGGGTCAGGGTGACATGTTATCTGCATATTGATGACCCAATACTCTACACCAGTAATTTTGGGTAGATGTTGAGCAGCATGAGGGACAGAACTCATCCCTGATGGACATCCTACACCAGTGGCCAAGATGCTGAATAAGAACCCTCCATTACCACCTTCTGGGACTGACCCATGAGGAAGGACCAGAACCACTGTAATAGAGTGCACCTCAATGACACCCCCAATCAGAAGTCTAAAAAGATACCACAGCCAATGGTACTGAATACCACTAAGACGTCGAGCAGAACCAACGGAGACCATCTCCCCTATCTAGATCCCAGCACAGGTTACCTACCAAGGCAACCAAATGTGTTTTAGTCTCAAAACCAGGACTAAAGCTGGTGGAGTCCAGAAATAGCTTTTTCAGTAGAGGTCTTACTATAGCCATCTTAAGGCTGGATGAAATTACAAGCTCCTTCAAGGAGACATTCATTCAATTATTATCTGTTCTTTTCATTGAAAATTCTATCTACATATCTGAATGAGAGACATTCATCCTGGAACAGGATAGAACAGCCTGGAATAGGAGTGTTGTCGTACATGGGGTAGGTGGAGAGTGGAGAGGAGTTGAAGAAGCAATGAAGGACTAAATTACATCTTCTCTCCCTCTCCTCCGCTGAGAGTGTAAAAAGAAATATGTGTGTCTTTCACCCGCTTTCCCTTTTTTAGTGGAGTCTGGAGAGCGTTATTGTGATGGCATTCATCCTCATAACCTCAATCCCACCCCCTTTCCAGGATACTTATGATACAGTATTTCCCATCAGGGGTTTGAGCAAACAAATTCCTGCCGTCCATTTTCCTCTACACACATCCAAGACTTTCTCTCTTTTTCAAGTCCAGGATATACCATTAGCCCTTTCTACATTTTTTGTTTTTAAATTGTGTGCATCTATTGTCTTTCTCCTCCACCAGTTGTTTTTTGTGTGTGTGTGTGTGCGCGCGCATGCATGTGCGCGCACGCTGCTCCTTTCTGTCTGTTTCCTCTCTCATTCTCTTAGAACAAACCAACCCTAACAAAGAAGATTGTGGTCAGGCCACTGGTGCAATCCACCTCTTAAGTCATGTCCTTTCCTACTGCTGGAGCAATAAAATAAGGGAATTACTAGAAGAGCAAATAAGGAAGTGGGAAGCAACCCCAACCTCAAAGAGGCTTCATTGGAGCAGCTTATGCTACGTTGCTGTGGAATAACCTTTACTGTTTCAGACAAAGAGTGTGCATGCTGTTCTGTGTTTTTCAGAAATGGTGACATGTTCTATTAAAAACAACAGTAAAAAAATCTAAAAGCACAATTCAAATAAAAGACTAAAAACACAAATAAACAACAAGGCAAGATTTCAACTCCCACCCTACTAAAAAAGGCCACAACATTCTTCAAATTAAGGGCCAGCTCACAAAATTAAAGTATTAGTCTGGTGCCTAAAACTGGATAAAGATAGTATTGGGTGTGTCTTCCCAGGTAGAACATTCCACAAGTGGGGAGGGCACTACTGAAATGACCCTTTCTCATGCTGCCACCCTCTGAACTTCCTGTGGGAGGGGTCACACGAAGAAGGGGCACAGATGGTGATTGCAGGGTCAAGGTTAGTTTATGTGGGGACAGGTGGTCCTTGAGGTATGGGAGTCCTGAGTCACATAAAGCTTTACAGGTCAAAACCAGCATTTTGAACTGGGGCCAGAAACTAATTGGTAACTAGTGCAGTTGTGCCAAAATTAACATTGTTCTTATTTCTTCAAAAGATCACAGGGCAGATTACAGCATAAGAATACAAAATGAAAGCACCAGCTACAGCTTTTGAACCATCTTCAAAGGCAGCCCAATGTTACAGTTGTCCAACATAAAGACTACCAGAGCACAGACAACAGTAGTTGGCTGCCCCTGTCCACAGCACCAGTCAGAACTGAAGAAGCCTCAAGCTACTTACATGCTCCTTCAGAGGGTATGCGGATCACCTCCCATCTATCCAGTCTAGCAAACCACCCACTAACAGTGCTTCAGTCTTGTTTTGTCTGGATTAAGCTTAGGTATATTGGCTCTCATCCAGTCCATTACTGAGGCAAAACATCAATCTAACACATCCACTGCCACACATGGAGATGCAGAGGTAGAGCTGTGTGTCATCAGCATATTGCAGACAACATACTGCAAAACTCCTGATGACCTCATTCAGTAGTTTCATATAGATGTTAAACAACATGGGGGATATGGCCGAACCCTGCAGAATGCCACCTTGTATACCCCACAGGGCTGAATACTCCACAAGTACCACCCTCTAAAAATGATCAAGTAGGATTGAGGCCACTGTAACAAGGTGCCACCCATCCTCAACCCGGACAGCTGCTCTAGCAAAATACCACAGTCAATGGTATTGAAAACCACTGAGAGATCAAGGAGAATTAACAGGGGCCCACTCCCCTGCTTCTCTCCTGACAGAAGTAATCAGAGGGACCAAGGCAGATTCTGAATGAAAACCGGGCCTAGGCCCCAAATGAAATGGATCTATAACATATATGCACACCAATGCCATAATAAAGTGTGCAACAGAACCAAGAGAAATATGTAAGCTCTTACGGTGCACAAATTCCTAATTCAGTATCAGGCTGGAAAATGTATCATTGAGCTGAAAACAGTAGTCTCTCAAGAGTTCCTGCTAGAAACATTACTGAACAAGTCCATTTCTGTGCATTCCTGTATCCATGGTGACCACACTTAGCTGCATCTGGACCTTGCTGTTGAGGGGGTCCCTGTATAGCTGCAGAGGCAGTGGCACCTCAGTGCTGTTGTGTATGGGATTCTTACATTGAAAGCTACTCCACCCCAGAGGCAGGCCCTGCTTAATGCGAGGAGTCTATTGCTGCTGATTTCCGCTGGTCAGAGACTCTGGCTACCACCTCCATCCCCTTTACTATGCTGGGTTTCATAACTCTGAAAGGCAGAGCAGAGCTAGGGACACAGATTTCCTTTCCTCGAACAGCCCATGGATTTAGTCTGAATCCTCTCAGTGGCAGCCAGCCTGCACCCCCTTGAGACAACAGGGTAACTCATGTCCAGCCCCCAAGAATGCAGTGAGGCCTGGTTTATGGGAGGGAGGGGGGAGATGTGACGTGACTAGCACAGAGTAGCTAAGCTGCACATTCCCAAGGCTAGGCCCGCCCACCATGTGCAAGCTATTAGGCAGAGCAAAGCGTTTCTGGTGCTTGACGAAGAATGTTCCCACAGCAGAACATGGTAAGGGGAGGGTGCTGGCTGAGAGCCAGACGTGTGGAGATAAGTCTCAAGCTGGCTTGGTCCCAGGTCTCGGCAGAGCCACGTTCACAGCAACCTCTGGCCTGGCTCCCTAGCTAGAGGGCACCACTTCCTTCAGGGAGAAATTTCATCTGCTCTCAGGGTCACAGCTGCCCATGCCCTTTGGCAGTGCATCAGAGGGACTTGGCCCTGCTTCAGCCAGCCGTCCTCAGCAGCCCAACTGCAGCTTCAAAAGTCTTTCGTAGGAACTCCAAAGAATGTTCTGCAATTCCACTCCGTATCTGAAATGGCACTAATACTCCTGCAGTAAATGCAGGGCCATGAGGAGATTCACAGGAACATCTCTTCTACATGCACACACCGGATACAAGCAACTCCTTGTCCTTCCTTTAGAAAATTCAGAGCAGTGAGCAAGAGATTTTCCTTGGCCTTTATCTAGGTATACTGATCAGATCCATACTCCCACTGCTATAGAAGTACAGCAGTCCCATAATTTACACTGAGGTTGCAGTGTAAACCCAAAGGCAACATCAGGCAAAGTCAGAACGACTCCCCTGAACTGCCCGCCGTATCCAAGATTTTGACAGAGGCTACTGTGATTATCCCAGAGCGCTATAAACAAGGTGCAGGGCTTTAAAAGCTGTTTCTTTGAGGGAAAACCCTTTGGACAGCCCCACAAGATCTCAATAGAGCCTCCAGAGCCTGGTAAGCAAGGATCTCATTTCATTCATTCATTCATTCTTTCATTTATCTATCTGCCTAAAGCTGCAGTCCCATAAAAAAGCATTAAGTTGTGGGCTTACTGTATTAGATACTCCCTAAAAAGGATGAAAAGATTCTCTCCCTGTTCCCTTCCAAAAAAGAGGATTTGCTGGGATGGTAACTTCTCTCTCTTGCTTATAGGGTCAGGTATAGGTTTAGTTCTGTTTTAGGGAGCAAAAAGAGGTCATTCATAGTCATTGCTATAGGGGCAGGTGTCGCTCATTGTGCTACTGCTTCTTTTCAAAGGGCTGGAGCTGCTACTGCTCCAGAAATGTGGTATTTGGTTCTGTTTCAGATCAAAGGATCTACTGGGCAGACCACAGGGGATTATTGCTCTAGAACGTGGTCTGGGTCCATATACAAGTATAGGGACTGCCTTTTAAATGATGCCCAGATGACACCGTCCTCTTATACAGCTTACACAACTTGGCAGAAAAGCAGAACGGGTGAGCAAGTGGGGTGTTGTACAATATTCCCCATTCAGATAAACCACTAATCATGCTCTTTCTATGGCAGGCATGTTCTCTGTGTGGTTTGTAGGTATATGCTGTGCATTCACTGAGAGTATCTGACAACCCAGAATGTTTTCTGTCTCACTCTGCCCTCAATTTCTAGGAAGGCTTTGTGTGGATTACATAATGATGGCTCTGAAAAGCTGAGATCCTTTACTTCCATTTCTGCAAACATAAATAAACTCTTCTTGAATATGTTCCCCACTGTAGCATGAATCATTTTACAACCACCTATTCACGTAAGGCAAAGTTGCAATCACTTGTAATTTTTGTTAAATGAGATTACATGTAGTTAAAGCCATTGTTAATGGCTTGTTAGAGGTGACATAATAAAAGTAAGCATAACGAAGTGTATTATTTCCAGCCCCCCTGTTCCCCTTTCACACGATAGGCTAGGCCTGGCATTCTTTATTCTAGCTACCCATTATAATTAGTAAAAGAGTATCAATGGCAACTGGTGGCCCCTGGACTTGTTGGGGTGGCTTGGTGGCCAAGGAGATCATATAAGGTGGGGCCAAGTGGTTTTGCTTTTCTCTCAATCCTCCTCCCTTGCAGGAATATTGTGGACTCTTAAGCTTTGCAGTTGTACAAATAATTGGCACCTAACTAAACAGAAAAGTGTCTCACCTTGATTCAGGAGGCGTCCCTGCTGTCATAGTTGCTTCTCTGGGGGGAAAGTTGTGTGGCCTTCACCATGCTGTTATTAGACAACAACAGTACAATTGTTTGTAGGGGAGGGCAATCAATATTGTGTTATCTCCACAACCAGGGCCAGTAGGACATAGCTGACTTCCCACAGTAAGCATGGCGGCGGCGGCGGCGGCGGCGGAGGGGGGACTGGGGGGGAGGGGAGCAGCAGCGACAGTACTCTAATTCTGTGCTATGCCTTGCCCTCATGGCAGCCATTTTGTGCTATGCCACTCACGCCACAGTGGCCATTTTGTGACTGGTGTCCTTGCAGCAATCTGCATTTTTTATTCTTTAAAACTCAAAGTAATAAGCAGCATCTATAGCATATCAAACATTTTTTTTATTATCAATTTTTAAAATGAAAAGTTCATCATGATTTCAACAGAAGAGGGGAAGGGTGCCACAGAAAGCGGGGCGGGGTGGGACAAGCATTTTATGATTTGAGTACATACAGCCAATTTGTTATTTACAACAACAACAAAACACTGTCTACAAGTGTTCTTGAGGAAAATCATATGCTAAAATAGGTTATTTGCTGGAAGAAGTAACCATTATTATTATTTTTGTACTTTTCCTGTACTGTACCTATATTTTTTTAAAAAAATAAATATTGGGTTTTATTTCATATAGTGCTAAGCAGACTGCTCTATTAGAGCAAGGATTTCTCTTTGTGCAATGGATTGATCTCCCCTTCTTCTCCTACTGGGCGCCTCCTAAATCTGTTATGAAAGTTCCCCCAACTCTCCAGAAAAGATTTGGAGATGGTGCTGGGCTCATGCAGGAGCAGGAGAGGGAAGATAAATCTCCTTGCACGTGCACTCACGCAAAAATGAGGTTGAACACAACCCGTGATTTTTGAAACAGAAGTTCAGCTAAACTTGATTCTTTGTACCCTTCAGTTGTTTTTCTCCTTGCCTTTTTGCACAGCTCTTTTGAGCACCTAGGCTCTCTCTCTGCTAGTCCCCAATACTGTATGTAAATTGGCTTGAGCAGGAAATCTGTTGCAACAACATCCCCTAGTGGCATTTCAAAAGCACAGCAAATTATAGCCATGATCAGCCTGGTTGAAAAGTGGAATGGCAGAGCATAGCATTTTAAGCTTAAAAGCATCATTTTCTATGAGCAGTGTACGTACAGGGAAGATAATACGACAGAAATAAAGTCTAAAATATCAGTGGGGAACTCCAGATGTTGCTGAACTACAACTCCCATCATCCCTATGCTTTAGGCATGCTTGCTGGAGAGCCAAAGGTTATGGTCTAAGAGATGCTTTCTGCTTCATCAGTACATATAAAGGGACATATAAGCAAGGTGATTTTTTTTAGTTCAGAGATGAGGATGCTGTGGCACTCAGTTTCAGCCTAAGCTAGCATGGCCAATGGTCAGGCATGAGAAGAGTTGTAATCAAATAAAATCTAGAAAAACACAGGTTCTCCGACTCTCATTTAAATGTCTGTGAGGCTTCACATGGTTTCCTCACCAAGAAACAGAGGAAGAAACATGCTTGACTGGAAGAGAAAAATGACAGCTGATGTGACATTTTACAATGAAGACAGCTGTTGTCACATCTAAGACTAACCAGCTATAGTTTGTGCTCAGTAAAAAAGCTGCCCGGAATCCTGAAATATTGGCACACCACTTCCAGGCTCCCTGACTTATACTAATATGTTATTACCTCTGTTTTAGGGACGCAAGTACATATTCTGATATGGTACTAAACTAACCCTGAACTTAAAAAGAAAATTGGGTGGATGGAAACAAGAGAATGTTAGCCTGAAAGGCACAGACATTGGAGAAGCAAATCAGCTCAGTATATGCCCTCACCTAATAATAGTCCAACAACTTATGGCAGCCTTTACACAATGGTTTGTGAAAAAGCACAAAGCAGTAAGAGCTAGGCTAGCCAAGGGATTGAGGTGGTGCACTATGGTGGCTCCAGCAGAACCCCAATCTAGCTGAATTACTGGCCCAATGAAAACCCACATTGGTTTGTTTATTAGACACTCAGATCCTGGTCCTCCTGGACTATTAGAAGTTTGCCAAGGGCCAAATCTACATGATCCTTTCAAGGACAAACAGCAATGTTCAGCAGAAAACCAGGGGCAGGCTCTGATGCAGAAGGATGTTCCAGATTGAGCCCTGTGGCTTTTTCCTCATAGATAAAGGTGAACAGATAGAGCAAAGATAAATCAACACTTGTTTAAGCACACAGCTAACATCACAGGTAGTTTGACCCTGAGTAATACTAGCTCCTGCCACTCCATCCCCGATTCATTTCCCACTTCTGCACAGCAGCTGCACAACAGCAGCAAAATCCACACTAGAAACCCTCTTCCATCTTTAACTTGCAATATTAGGTAATATGCCCAAAGGGCAACTGTACTTTCTATCTACTTTCACAGACTGGCAGGCGTTTGGAGCATCATCAGATCCAAAACAATGGGATGAGCAATAACGGAACAGTATCAAAACCCCTCTTTACCATGGAGGCTGCTTCATGAACCAACTGGCATGCTTTCGCAGGGAGATTCACACTCCCAGGCAATATCACATGTTAAGAAGCAGCTTCCTCCTAATGTGTCTAACTCATTCCAGGTAGATAGTAAAGTAAGAAGGCTGAAAACATTTCAATGTGATCCATGCCAAGGGTCGCTTTCCTGTGTAGTACCATTTGCCAAGGTAGTAAGATGCCAGTGAAAATGGGTGTGAAACAGCAACAGGAAACACAGCTTAGTTCTGGATTCTGCTGTGCTAAGGCACACTCAACAAAAAGCGATATAGAAGGAAAAGCTGTGCTCTTCCATGAGTATTAATGCCGCCATGCTACAGAGGGAGTGAGATAGAAGATTTTCTGCTGAATGAAACAGCTGTGCAGATTCACCATCAGGAAGCCCGTATCAAAAACCCTGAATCAAATCCTTTTTATTGTAGTGCAAAGAACACAGACTTGCAGCAAAACCAGTTAAAGGCTGCATGGAACTCATGTTCCAATATGGTGTAGAAACATTCCACAGGACACAGGGTAGGATCAGCCCTCCAGCATCAGGTCAAATGCCTGCTGTTGTCATTTTCTGGGTGGGAGGGATGCTTGTAGTGCAGAATGCAGTTACTCCCTCTTTCCATTTCAGTCTCTCTTTTGGAGGAAAGCCCACATCAGTTGATTGACTTTTTCAGGTTGCTCCTCACTAACCCAGTGGCTGGCTTCAGGGATGAGCTGCACCTTGATGCTCTTCCGCACATTCTGCTCAATACATGGGATAAGCCCTTGTTCCAGGAATCCATCCTTTCCTCCCCAGATCAGCAGGGTGGGCACCAGAATATCCTTGCACTTTGCAGGAACCCAACTGTAGGGATATAGATACACAGGCCACATTCAGATGGCACTTTGTTCAGCCTTCACAATGTTTACTTACTTGTTTATTTTTGTGTGTTTTGTGATCTTCCACAGGACATGAAAGCTACTGCTGGACATCTAGTGCACTCTAGCAGAAGTTTAGAGCTCATTTCCATGATAATGTTTTCCAAAAAACCCAAAACAAAACCTGTTTGCAACCCCGTTAACTGAGAAAATCACTAGGAGTTTTGCATTGATAACATCTGGGGTGCTATCCTGGCATACAGTTTCTCCCCACCATTTAAAATGTAGCATGACATGGTGGCATATCACTAAAAAAGCCACAGTTCCATAATGCAACAGAGATACTGCAGTGTAAAAGGATCATTAGCAACTAGAAAAGAAGCAATAGCATTATAACCAGCAAAACAAACACAATAAACCCCACATCTGAATGTAGCCATAGAGAAGACACCTGCAAATCTGCACTGGACAGCAGGCAACTCACCACTTTGGCCACTTACCCAAGTTGCGGCCAACCGTACCACTTTCCACACTAGCAGGCCTCATGCACAGCAGTGATGAGAAAAATAAATAGAAAGACAGCATGCCCACAGTTCAGTTCCAGTTCTAGAACCCAACATTTCCCATTTCATCATAAATTAAAATATCTCAGAATACCCTTCAGGATTTCCTCATCCACTTTTCCCACCATTAAGACATATATTTTAGGGAAGAAGAGTGTTTTGTCCCCTGCATCACATAATCCAGTGAAGAATGTTGTGACCTCTCCAAATATTATGACTAGAAAATTCCTGCTGCCAAACAAGTCCCACCCACCTCCAAGGGGAAAGCCTGAATGTACTGGTGCACCACAACTGAGGAAAAGCATATGGTGCCAATACCACACGTGAGCAAATCTGGGGAGGAATGGGTTCTCACGTGGACAGGTTCCTGTAGTAATTCAGGACTGGTGTTAAACCTCCACACTTTGACAGGCTGTACAGGTAAGCCTCTAGCTCCTCATCTGTCAAACGGCGTGCTGGGTTCTGGGCTCCTGTCTTCTTGCCAGTCATAATGAATTTTATTAGCTGTAGAAAAAAAGACACAGCACCATGTGGAAGCTGATTAAATGCACACCCCATTTTCTGACCCAGAGGCAGCTCATGCCATTTTTAGATATTTACTCTCCCTTAGTCTTTGCTGGGAAAAGGAGGAAGCAGCATTGTCTCTTTTCCCCCCTTTTCCCTTTGTGCTGGCCCTGATCCTAAAAGAGGATTAGACATATGCATTGACATTGAGGGTAAGGCTTTCGAATGGCTAGGAGCCATTATGGCTATGCTCTGCCTCCACAGCTGGAGGAAGCAGGCCTCTGGATGCCAGATGCTGGAAACTGCAGGAGGGGAGAGTGCTATTGTGCTTAGGTTCTGCTTTGGGGATTTGCATAGGCACGTGGCTGGTCACTGTGAGAACAGGATGCAGGACTGTGTTTTGGACTACAGTTTAAGCCTTTCCCAGCACTCATCTCCACACTGACTAAAAAGCTTTGTATGCTACATTTTTGTATGCCAAGTGGCAGGGGGGAGAATGGATGGGGAAGTGAAGGAATAAGCAAAGAAGGTCATAGTCCTCCCTCCCTCTGGCAGCACTAGAACATGTCATAGCTTGCCATGGCCTTTTCATCCCAGACTCTCACCACATCATTACCCAGTGCTTTTCTTCTGGGGGGACGCAGGGGTATGCATACCCCAAACATTTTGTGAATCTTTGTACTTTTGTCCATTTACTGTATTTATTTCTCCCGATAGTGATTTTCTCGAGTCAAAATGAGAGTACCCCTAAACACTTTTTTAGGGGGGAAAGCACTGCCAATACCTTAGAAGTAAACTTTAAAAGCCAAGCCATGTGTACATAAAGGTAGGCAGGTGGGAGAAGACACAGGATTGTGCATTTTATGAACCAAGACAGAGAGCCCAGTGCATGACCTTGGATGAAGGGCAGTATAGAAATTTTAGAAATAATAGTAATACTAACCCTGCACCCAGAGCTGAAAGGAGACTGACAGAGAAATTTGGGATGAATACATAAAACACAGTTGAGAACTGTATTTTAGGATTGTGGAAGAGAACCATCAGTCCCCAGAGCAGAATAAAATGATTGGACCCTTTGGTTAATCTGCATGACAGAATATGAGCTTTTGAACCCACTCCCCAACCATTCCCTCAACTCACGTAGAAGTCATTTAAGGACCACAGGAACTCTGGTAGTTTTGGGAGCTGGAACAGAAACATGTGGTTGGATCGCAGCAGCTGGGTGGGATGTCGTGGAAAATATTCTGCAAGGTTGAAGGGAAAGTAAGTTGTGTGTCAGGGCAGTGCCAAGTTCTCCACACATGAAATGCCACCAGATACTGGGTGGTATTCAACTATGCATCAGTTAGAGCAAACCCACTGAAATTAGTGAATGTGAATAAGTTAGGTCCATTCATTTCAACAGGTGTACTCTATGTTAAACTTAGTTGAATGCCACTCTCAGAAACCAATCTTCAAAATAAAATGAAAGATGTCAACTGGAGTTGCTTCCTATTTTCCCCTAACATCTGCGTCAACTTCCAGTCCTAGCGATGAGGGCAGGGAGGATCGTTTTTTAATTTTTTTTTAGAAAGCCCTGCTGCCAGGCTCCCATTTATTCACAAGCAATGCTTGTGTGTTGGGGTTGGGAACTTGAGCAAAGCAGACAACCTCCTTCCCACTTCCTTCCAAAAGATCTGTGGTGTGAAATGATGGTCCACCCTGACTCTGCATCCTAAGGGCAATGCAGTCATGGTGGCCTTTTACATTTCTGCAGGCTTCTTTCTTCCATCCGCAATCCTGTTTAGAGCTAGAAAATGCCAATAGCCATGGTGAGAACCAAAATCATGGGGCAGTACAAGACTTACCTAATAAAACATGTGGTTGAACAGCATCCATGACAATCAGCTTCTCCAGCATATTGGGGTAATTGGCAGCAAATGCCAAAGCTATGATTCCTCCCCAGTTATGCCCCACCAGGATGCACTTAGGAATCTCTATAAAGAACAAATAGAAAGCAATGAAACAGAGACAATGGGCTTTATTCAGTGCTTATCATACTCAAAATAGACCAAGTGAAGTTCATGGACATGAGTAACTTAGGTTCATAAGTTCGGTGGGTCTACTTTGAGTTGGACAAAACCTATCATAGACAAGTAAGTATCTGCCTATGGGAAGCTACAAGCCTGCTAGATAATTTCCCAAACTCACATACCAGTTCATCCCCACAATGCTCCATTCAGCACCCATGCAACACTTCTGAAAGCTTAGCAAGACTGAGCAGAGGGCATTTTCCTCCCATTGCTAGAAGGCAAGCCACTGCAATGGCAAGCCAGACCCTTCCTCCAAAACAACCATTTCCACTCTTACCATTCTTCTTATTGGGGCTCAGAGCTTCAATGACATCATGTACATCTGCCAGCAGAGCATCCCTCTGATAGTGCTCACATCCAGCTGGTGCGTCGGAAAAGCCATAGCCCCGCAAATCGAGGGCCACCACCTTATAGGCCCACTTAAATTCCTGCAATTGATGGCGCCATGCAAACCTGTAGAAACACATCCAAACCATAAAGAGATAAGCAGAGAGGAGGGCTTCCCTAACTGAAAATTCCAGGACATCAGTGCCTACTTTTGTTGTGTTGCTTTAGTCCTGCTCTGTAACTTCTACAGTTTTTGCTGTTTGGTTTGTTTATTATTTGTTACAAAGGTTGCTGGTCTGAACTGTATTTCTATATTGTGTACAAATGATTTTATTAATGCTTATTGTACACTACCCTAGGATCTTTAGATGAAAGACAATTTAAAGGTATTTTAATTAAATATAAATATTCACCTCGTTTCGCTTCCTCACCCTCTAAAAATCAAGAAACCCCCACCAAGCTTTTGCTTAATTTATCATGACCTCTTTTACATTTGTTAAAACTGTAAGTCTACTGTAAATCATGTTGCTTCTGATTCTATGCAGCATAAGGTCAACACTAAAAAAAAGTTGTATTAATTACAATTTAATGATGAAGGCCTTATGGTCATTCACCATGAGAGGATAGCAGCAATCAAGTCCCTTCCTTCGGGAAGTTAATATTTCTGTCTAAGACCTTTGCCCCAACTTTGCAGGAATTTGCTGGCCAGAAAGGTATTACGTGACACGTTGGCCGACAGATCTGTAGCCTATCACTTCCTGCATGAACCATACCTGGAGTAAATTGATATCAGCTCCAGGCATTGCACTTCTTCCTACTGCCGCACAGCACAGCGACGCTTACCAGTTCTGGGGAAATCCATGCAAGAAAAGCATCAGCTGAGCTCCTTCCTTGCCAGCAGCAACATAATGGAGACGCAGCCCTGAATTCTTGATACCCCAAAAGACAGAGAAATAGGAAAGTTACACACAGACAAGGGCTCAGTGATAGTGACAGGTTCACAATATGTGACATTTCCTGTTAAGAGACAGCTGAGGGAAAAGACACTTTGCATCTAAGACTTTGAAGAGCAGCTACCTTTGAAAATATCAGGGTAGAGGGACAAATAGTTTGACCTGGCAATAAGCAGCTTGCTATGTTCCTCCCAACCTGTAAAATACATGATCAGGATCCTGCCTTCAGCAGCTGTCTGTGAGCACCTGACTATGGCTGGAAGCCTCCCCCTTCCCCTCCACTGTACTCACTTTTAGTGTCACAAAGCCGTGCTCCCCATGCGAGGCATCAGTGAGGCATCTTGGTGGAGTCTCCCGTCTCTTCTTGCGCAGCACCTGGAAAGGACCCCTAGACACCACTAGCGATAGGGCCCACCAACAGTAGAAGGCAGCAGCAAGGGAAGCGGCACTGTACACAACCAGCCAGGACACGGCATTAGAGACCTTCAGCATCAGGCGTGTGGGGATCAGTAAGAGGCGATAGAGAGAGGCCATCCCCTCCTGCTGTTCAGGGCTGCAAGAGAGAGGCTGCAGTTCAGAAGAAAGAGAACAGGCTTTGCACCCCAAATTCGATGCCTGGCATTTACAAGTAGAGCTGGGCAAGAACCCTGCCCAAGAGCTGCTTCTAGTTAATGTAGATCAGGGGTGGGGAACCTCAGGTCCACTGGGCAAAAGTCCTGTGAGACTTTCCTGGGCGACTGCCACTTTTCTTGGTGTGTAGAATTGTCTGTAGAAACTTCTTACTTTTGCATGGTTAGAATGCAACCTTTTCCCTCATCTGTATGCACCACTGTTATACAGCCTAAGAAAAGTTACTTGCTGCAGTAGTCAGTCCTGAGACAGATAAACCAATGGTCTGATTTGCTCTAAGGCTGAGGATACACCAGTGTTAATGTATGCATGGAATGCACAGATCCTATTTTTCCCCTGTGCACTTTTGTCCATACGAAAGCACTTTTAAGTGAACTCCATCTCGGCATTTACCATCACCACTAGTGGGCAGTGCTTGATGGAATATATTTGCACATGCAAATATTTGCTTATTTTTAGATACAAGCTTTTGGATATACCAGACTTGCACAAAACACTGTTGGAAAAATGTAAAAAGAAGTGTGTTCCCAAACAGCTCCACCAGCAGCCTAAGAAGCACCTCTCGCTAACTGAAGTAAAGGGAGGGCGCTATGATAGATGGCACCCAAGCAAAAGTTACTACACACCTTTTTAAAAATGCCCACACAATGTGCTTCAGTACACCTATGGCTGGGATCCTACAGGTCTATGTTGGATCCCCACCCTTACTGCATTATCCACAGAATGGACAAATCTTAACTAAAGGGGGGGGAGTGCAGGTTGCCACTTGGATGAGGACAACACTGTGCAAATGTGACAATTATGCACACATGGGATACTGAACCCACTTTAAACTGCACTCCAAAACATTTGCCCACGTATGTGCACATAAAATAGAAGATCTAGCTGAAAGGCAACACGCTGGGATCTGCATTCATTGTTACAACGCACCCTAATAATGATTCTTGTATAATTTTTTTAGCTACTGTAAAATCTTAGAAGGGGCGTGGCTGTTATGAGGACCTTGCACTTCGGGATCTGCCACGACACTACCGGTTGCAAGTCCTTTCTCAGAAGACCAGAAACTCGGACTCAGCCGCGTTACAAACGGGAGTCCTGCCACGGGAGGCACGACCCGCGTCCATAGGAACTCAACCGAGCAAACTCTCTGTATCCAGCAAACCCAAGCGGGGGTGCTCGCCTGCTAGCACGGCTGGGTTCTTGGCTGCCTTCGGATAAAGCGGTGGGGCTCCCAAGCTGAGATAGTCAGTGGCGCGGGCAACCGAAACTCTCTCTCTGTGGTCTGTACCTCAAGGAGTGGGGAGTCACTCGACGCCGGGCGCGTTCAATCTCCCCCTGCTCCCGCGACCCACTCGCTCCGGCTTCCGTTTTATAAAGGCAGCGCCGCCCCTCCAGCTCCTCCCCGCCCGCCAAGGGAAGAAGCGGCGGCAAGGCGAGGGAGCAGCAGCGCTTCCTTCCCCGCCTCTCGGGGCCTCCTGCTCCTTCCGCGGCTGCTTCGGGCGCAGAGCTCCGCCCGTCGGAGCGACCAGGAAGGCGAATGGGTTTCGGCCGACCAGGCCTGTCTCCGGCGGAGGGACGAGAAGCCTGCGCTGAGCCCGCTCAGGGACGGGGGCGGCTCTCGTCCACAACTGCTCCCTGCCCGCTCGCCTGCTTGATCTCGAGGGCCCGCCGAGAGAGCAAGCGCCCAGGGAGCCAGGCCTGGAGGGTCTGGGCGCAGGGCCGGATCTCACCCAAAGGAGACCCCGCCTCCTACAAGTCAGGCAGGGCGGCAAGAATCATAGAGATGGAAGGGACCACGAGGGTCATCTAGTCCACACACACCCCGCCATGCAGGAATATTCTGCCCAATGTGGGGCTCGAACCCACAGTCTGGAGATTGGTCAGAGGAAGGCGAGATGGCCCCTGCCCCTGACACATAAATGACCTTCTCTTTCAACTCGGCTGCAGAGCTATGCTTACCACCCCACATATTCACGCACCGGATCATCAGAGTCTCTTTGAACTGTCCATGATCAGGCAAGGGAACAACCCGCTTTTCGGGTAGGTACCTTTGAAACACATTCTTTCCCTCCCACCTGAAAGAATTCTGGGCGCTGTAGTTTGTTAAGGGCTGCTGGGAATTGTAACCCTGGATTGAGTAAACTACAGTACCCAGAATGCTTTGAGGGAAAGGATGTGCTTTGAATGTGCTTAGTGGGCGGTAGTTAGAGCCACTCACCTCTACAGCTGAAATGGTACCAAAGTATTTTATTGGTAGTATAATGTAAGGACACAAAACTACAACTTGACAATAAACAAAACATTCTCTAACTAAACTGTATGCTATATTTCCTACAGGCAAGCTGCAAGACAACTGAGATTACTTTGGAAGCTGAGGCGCTTGGTGGGGATACATCGGGCTAGGTGGTCTGGTGGTGCACTTAAAAATGGTGTTAAGTGAAGAGAAGAGGAGCCTGTTGGCCTAAGTGGGCAAAGGATGGCAGCCTAGGCTTTGGTTTAAGGTTGGTGCTTGGGTGGGGGAACACAGGGCTTTCATTTTATTTAGCAGGCAAAAACTCAGCAGGTTTTTTTTATATGCAAATAACAATACTGGGAAAAGCTTCACCATGCCTTTGAGTTCCTTAGAGGAGAGAGGGGATATAAATGTAATAAATAAATGATTCTCTCTCTAGCTTTGTGTTATGCCATGCCTCCATGGCACTCATTTTCTAACTGGTGCCCCACAGCACTCGCTCTCAAAATTCAGAATGCGCCCATGGGCCAAAAGACGTTTGCGATCTTTGCTCTACTTACTGCGTCACACTTGCTCTCTCTTTTCAGTCATATTCCATCTGCTAAGGAAGCAACCTCTGTACAGAGGACTCCTCTAGTCTTTTGATTTCTGTTATCTTTTTGCTTCCTTCACCATCTCCTTTCTTCTTCTCTCTCTTCAATCACTTCTCCCTGTGGGACTTTCAATTATGTTACGCCAAGCAAGTACCTAGAGCAGGGATTGGTAAGGTTTACCTCGCCTGGGCTGGTTCACTCCAGCGGAGATCCCTCTGTGGGCTGAATCGTGCACATGCCTGCGATTTCCGGCGTCTGCATCTGTGCAGACACGATTTTTGGCATCTGCGCACGCGTGGTTTCCAGCACAGCAGAAGCGAATCCTTGTGCTGCGCCAGTTTAGCGCAGCACATGGGGACTCACCAAGCGGACTGCTCAGTTCGGGGGCAGCTTGGGGGCTAGTTAAACAACCCCCTTGGGCCCCTTGTGGCCCATGGGCCTCAGGTTGCCAACCCCTGACTTAGAGGGTTAAGTTGGAAGGGGCATCAACTGAGCTGCACTACTCTTGGGCACCTTTTGTGCTTTTCCCTGTCCCACTAGCACCACCACCCCTTTCTGAAGGCAAAATGACATGAGGCCCTGATCAGTCCCCTGTCCCTACCTGGGAAATTTAATTTCCCCCATTCGCCTTAATGTCACTTTCAGAACTAAAGGAGTAGGTGTTGCACACAGAATCCACAAGGTGGCTCCCCCTGCAAACATTGAAGTACAGTACTGTACTGATGGTATTCTAGCTTCAGAGTGAAACCAAACATGCACTGTATAACTTTGCCAGCAGTTGCTGTTGTGAGCCTTAATGTATTTTGTTCATACATACTCTGATTGTAGCATTGGTGTGGTTATTGCTAGTTTCCCCAAGTGAGCTATGCTATTGTGTGTGTTTTTTTTCAATTTCCCCCAAACTTAAGCTGGATAATCAGGTCCATTGCAAGAAAGTCTGTGGCTCACAACAGTCTCCACTAAAGATTCCAAAGGATGATATTGCTCTTTCCCCATTATAGGTTTTTCTGTAAATATATGTGTAAGATACGGATCGTGGGCATTTGTGAACTGGTACACAAGGAGATCTAGTAACAATGACAGGCAGTGTGATTTGAGTGTCATGGAAGGGGAAGCAAATGTTTTGTTACTTTATTCTCATTGTATTTTTAATGCCAGAGAGGGGTAGAAACATGGTGGGATTTCCTCTGCTTCTAATGCTACAATAACTTAACCATCCTTGTGTCCTACCCACCTTAACTGCCCCTTCCTCAATGCTGCCCTTACAGATTTCCATAAAGGAGATAGATTTTGGTAGTGGAGCTGCAAGACAGCAATATTTTCATCAAGATTCCAAGGCCTGATATATATGGTTCTTGAATTGAATGCTCCCCCATTTAAAAAATAATTACCTGGCATAGAAAATTAAAAAGCTTGCCTGGGAAAAAGGCCAATCAAGAACTCCTCTCCTTGACATTTAACTTTACATGTTCCAGGTTTAGACACACACACATGTGCTCGCTTGAAGCAACCACTTGCCTCCTAGCTTGACTGCAGATGATTCATTAGCACCTCTGATCACACGCCTGGCAGAAAATAGTGATTCTGGAATGGAAAATAGCACAAGTTTCATATTTGCTAATACATTATACCCTAAGCTGAAGCAAAAGATGCTCTGCTCTACATTTTAAAATGTGTGTTAACATTAGCGCCATTGTGTCCCATGTTTTGTTTATGTTATTTATATATTTATTTTCTTATATATTTAAGTTACACATTTATATTCCACCCTTTCTCCAAAGGAGCCCAGGGTAGCAGACCTGTCAATATAAGAACAATGCAGTTGTTTCTGGGAGCTATACAATGATGAAGCTAGACCATTACAGTGGTACCTCGGGTTAAGCACTTAATTTGTTCTGGAGGTCCGTTCTTAACCTGAAACCATTCTTAACCTGAGGTACCACTTTAGCTAATGGGGCCTCCTGCTGCCGCCACACAATTTGTATTCTCATCCTGAAGCAAAGTTCTTAAACCAGGTACTATTTCTGGGTTAGCGGAGTCTGTAACCTGAAGTGTCTGTAACCCGAGGTACCACTGTATTTATTTGATAATATGCAGCATTAACCACAGCAATTGAATGCCAACATAAACCCTAGTTAAAGAAAGCTGAAGGTCAAACAAGACAGCCTGTGGTCTTCAAGAAGTCTTGAAGCTTGGTCTGTGGAAACAGACAGGTGGAAAGGCAGAAGCCTTTCCTCATCCGCTAGAACTTGCTGATTGTGCTTTGGACGCAGGTTGCCTTGAGCCTAACCTGGCCCTCAGATCCTGGTACTTCTGAGCTATCAGATGTCCGCCGAGGGTCAAAACTACATGCAACTTTCAAGGGCACAGAGCAGCTTGGCGGGAGTAATGTTCAGCAGAAAACCAGTCCTGGTAACTCAAATGGATTGGAAGCATATCACAGATTAGGGCCTTGTGGCTGCTTTTCCTCCAAAATAGAAATAGGCAAGTCAAGCACACTTGTTTAAACACAAAACATCACAGGTAATTTGGCCCAGAGTAGTATTAGGAACTGCCACTCCATCCCTGACTCAATTCCTGCCTCTGCACAGCAGCAGCATAGCTGGCGGCACAATTCACACTAGACACTCTTGTACCTTTAACTTGTAATTCTAGAGAATATGCCCAAAGGGCACATCTGCTTTGTACCAACTTCAGACTGCCACCATTTGGAGCATCAGGTCCACAACACTGGGGAACAATACCTGTAGTATCAAAACTCCTCTTTATTATGGAGGCTGCCTCATGGGCAGACATTCTCTTCCAGAGCAATGACTAGCTTTAGTCCTGGCAGATGTGAAGTTTCCACCCAGTTGTGTTCCTATAAGTCACCTATATATGTTCCTTTTGCACATATGTACACACCCACTGGGGGTCTTCTGGTCGTTTCTCCAGTCCACCACATGCAGGATGAGGCACACACTATGAGATCAATCACTGCACCATCTCTTTGGCATGAGCAGTGGATTAATTCAAGCCTCTTCTCAAGACATCCAACTAATTGCCCCAAGCGTTACCAAGATGTTCTCAGGCACAGTCATGTTCCCAGGTAATACCACATGTTAAGAAGCAGCTTCCTCCTAATGTGTCATTAACTCATTCCAGGTAGACAGTGAAGTAAGAAGGCTGAAAACGTTTATTTCAATGTGACCCATGCCAAGGGTCGCTTTCCTGTGTAGTTTGCCAGGGTAGTAAGATGCCATTGAAAATGGGTATGAAACAGCAACAGAGAACATAGCTTCGCTCCGGATGCTGCTGTGCTAAGACACACCCAACAAAAAAAACAATATAGAAGGAAAAGCTGTGCTCTTCTGTGAGTATTAATGCCTGTATACTACAGAGGGAGGGAGCTGGAAGACCTTCTGCTGAATGCAACAGCTGTGCAGTTTCACCATCAGGAAGCCCATATCAGAAACCCTGAAGCAAATCCTTTTTATTGTAGTGCAACGGAACGGAACCAGTTAAAAGCTGCATGGAACTCATGTTCCAATATAGGGTAGAAACATTCTACCGGACACAGAGAAGGACCAGATCTCCAGTGTCAGGTCAAATGGCTGTTCTTGTAATTTCCTGCATGCTGGGTGGTAGGAATGCTTGTAGTGCACAGAGCAGTCACTGCCTCTTTCCATCTCAGTCTCTCTGAAGGAGGAAAGCCCACATCAGTTGATTGACTTTCTTTGGTTGCTCCTCACTGACCCAGTGGCCGGCTTCAGGGATGACCTGCACCTTGATGTTCTTGCACACCTTCTGCTCCATGGGTACGACAAGCCCTTTTTCCAAGAATACATCCTTTTCTCCCCAGATCAGCAGGGTGGGCACCACAATATCCTTGCACTTTGCACGAACCCAACTGTAGGAGAAGATACACAGAAAAGAAATCTGCAAATTGGCATTGGACAGAAATCAGTTCACCATTTTGCGCCACTTATCAGAGTTGTGTCACTTTCCACCCTAGGGAGGCTCATGCACTGCAGCCATGACATAATCGGGAGGCAGCACACCCACACTTTAATTCCAATTCTATAAATGAACATTCTTTTAGAAATTAAAGTATCTCAGAATGGTCACAAGATTTTCTCATCCCCTTTTCTGAAATTTAAATACAGATTTGTGGAAGAGGAAGAGTGTTTTGCCCCTCAGCACCACATGATCCAACAAAGAATTTGGTGCCCTCCAATTATTAGGAGCAGAAGGCTACTGCTGCCAAGCAGTTTCTTCCTCTGCGAAAAAATGCCAATCCCACCCATTATCAAAGCTGGGAATAAATGGGCTCTCACGTGGACATGTTCCTGTAGTAATTCATGGGTGGTTCTAGACCCCTGTCCTTCGAAAGGCCATATAGGTAAGCCTCCAACTCCTCCTCTGTCAAATGATTCTGGTCTCCCGTCTTCTTGCTAGTCATAACAGACTTTATTAGCTGTAGAGAAAAAGACACAGCAGCATGTAGAGGCTAATCAAATGCACACCTCCTCGTCCTGTACAATACAGTCTCCTCAATAAGGCAGAGGCAGCTCATGCTACTAAAGGTAAAGGTAAAGGTACCCCTGCCCGTACGGGACAGTCTTGCCAGACTCTGGGGTTGTGCGCCCATCTCACTCAAGAGGCCAGGGGCCAGCACTGTCCGGAGACACTTCCGGGTCACGTGGCCAGCGTGACATCGCTGCTCTGGCGAGCCAGAGCCGCACACTGAAACGCAGTTTACCTTCCCGCTAGAAAGCGGTCCCTATTTATCTACTTGCACCCGGGGGTGCTTTCGAACTGCTAGGTTGGCAGGCGCTGGGACCGAGCAACGGGAGCGCACCCCGCCGCAGGGATTCGAGCCGCTGACCTTTCGATCGGCAAGCCCTAGGCGCGGAGGCTTTTACCCACAGCGCCACCCGCATCCCTGCTCATGCTACTAGAGACCTTTATAAAAAATATTTGCTTAAACCACCTTGGGCAGGGCAAAGGAGTAAACAGTGTTGCTTCCTTTTAAAAACAAAAAACTGTCCCTGCCCATATGTCTTTACCTGATAGATCAGCTCAGTAATATTTAAAGCTTTTCCCAGCCTGCCTTCCTCCACTATCCACACAAAGGTAATCTGCTACTAATCTTCACATGAGTGAAGACAAATGCACTAGCTCCATCCTATGTCCACAAGCTGGAGGGTAACCATCTGCAGCAGGGAGACTTTTCTACTTGACTCAGGTAGGCCTCCCATGCAATGTAGATTTTCCAGGGCTCTACATCACAGGAGGAGCCTACATAAAGAGCAGCCTCCCTGTCACAGATTGGCACCCTCCAAATAATCCAGAGAGGGTATCAAAGCAAATGTACTTGTGCCTGCTCACATATCCCACTAGTTCATAGTATGCAATGTCTGAATAGGTTATGACTGCCCCTTGTTTAGCGTAAATACAGTTGTACCTTGGTTCTAGAATGTAATCCATTCCAGAAGTCCATTTGACTTCCGAATGTTCTAAAACCAAGGCACGGCTTCCGAATGGCTGCAGGAGCTTCATGCACTCAATTGGAAGCTGCAGAAGCTGCGTTGGATGTTCGGGTTCCAAAGAATGTTTGAAAACTGGAACACTTCCGGGTTTTCTGTGTTTGGGAGCCAAAACGTACAAGTACCAAGGCGTTCGATAACCAAGGTACAACTGTACCACCACTCTTTCAGATTTATTACAGGTGAGCTTTAAACACAAGGCACTCTCTATATGGAGTGAGGCTGGGGTGGAGGGGGCAGAAGAGACAGGGTTATGCTTCTTACAAACCAAAGCAGAGAGAATCACCCTTCATGCAGAGCTGGAAGCAGCCTGGCAGAAGGGTTTGGGATATGCCCATGAAACACATTTGAGATTTGTAGCTCAGCATTGAGCGAAGAGAATGAACAGTCACCAGCAGAGAATAAAGCGTTTTGGCTTCACAAAGTTACACAGACAGCTTGGAAAAGAGATCTGCTGTATTTATATTCCTAATGCAAGAAGGCATGAATGGTGAGGCAAACTCCCCACCCTGCACTCACATAGAAGTCATCTAAGGACCACAGGAGCTCTGGCAGCTTTGGCAGCTGGAACAGGAACATGTAGTTGGATCGCAGCAGCTGGGTGGGATATCGTGAAAAATATTCTGCAAGGTGGAAGGGAAAATAAGTTGCCCTGCCACACATTAAATATCACCAGAACTACTCATCCAGAGAACCAATATATGGCCCTTTGTTTTTTCTTTTTATTTGCTTTTGGATGTATTTTGTGCATAACTGAAATAAAAATACTTTATAAAAAAAGAAACAAAATCACCACAACCAGAAAACTATCTTCAAAATAAAATAGAGGGCTCAACTGGGGTTGCTCTCATCTATTTCCCTTTAACATCTGGATCAACTTGCAGTCCAAGCAGTGGGGGGGGGGGAGCTGGGTGGCTGTGTTTTTTTAATGTACTCCTGGTACAAGGCTTCCATCTAATCATAAGCCGTGTTGGTGTCAGGCACTTGGATAGATCAGATAACCTCCCTTCTTCTTCCTCCAAAAAGAGCTGTAGTGTAACAGTGATGGCTTATGCAGGCTCTGCATCCTAAGAGCAATGCAGCCACAGTGACCATTCAACTGTGCAGCAGGGACTAGTCCCTGGCAGATTCAGGCTCCTCTCTCCCTTTTCCAATCCTGCTTAGAATTAGTGAATGCCAAAAGCTGCACACAATTGTAGTGAGTACCAAATCTCGATAGCACAAGCCTCACCTGCTAAGACATGTGGTTGAACAGCATTCATAATAATAAGCTTCTCCACCAAATTGGGGTAACAGGCAGCAAACTCAGAAGCTATGGATCCACCCCAGTCATGCCCCACCAGGATGCACTTAGAAATCTCTAAAAGACAAATAAAAGACATCACTACAGAGACAATGTGGACAGGTATCAGCCTACTTACCGTATTTTTCGCTCCATAACACGCACCTGACCATAACACGCACATCGTTTTTAGAGGAGGAAAACAAGGGAAAAAACATTCTGAATGAAACAGTGGATGTATCATTTTTATGCTTCATGCTGTGGCCACAGACATGTGATCTGATGGTGAATTTGGGGTGACCCAATGCAAAAATCCTGAGAATTCCTGTGGATCCATGCTTTGTAACCACGATTTTGCACCATTGCAGCCCCAGGCAACAGTGGGTGCGTGATTTTTTGGGTGCAGGCTGTAGCCATGGACATGCTATGTGATCTGATGGTGAATTTGGGGTGACCCAATGCAAAGATCCTGAGAATCCCTGTGGATCCATGCTTTGTAACCACATTTTTGCACCATTGCAGCCCCAGGCAACAGTGGGTGCGTGCTTTTTTTGGTGCAGGCTGTAGCCATGGACATGCTATGTGATCTGATGGTGAATTTGGGGTGACCCAATGCAAAGATCCTGAGGATCCATGTGGATCCATGCTTTGTAACCACATTTTTGCACCATTGCAGCCCCAGGCAACAGTGGGTGTGTGCTTTTTTTGGTGCAGGCTGTAGCCATGGACATGCTATGTGATCTGATGGTGAATTTGGGGTGACCCAATGCAAAGATCCTGAGGATCCATGTTGATCTATGCTTTGTAACCACATTTTAAGTGGGGAGCGAAGGAAAAACAAAGAAGGGACATGAGAGGGGTGTGCAGAGAAGCAGCTGGCTAAGAATGCTGGTGAGGGATTAAAGGGTGGGAGGAAAGAAAGGCAAAAGTTCCCCCCCCCCAAGCCAGCCATCTCTCTCTCTCTCTCCCTCCCTCCCTCCCCCCCTCTCTCTCCCTCTCCCTCCCCCACTCTCTCTCCCTCTCCCCCAGCAGCACCGGAGCACAGAGAGGAATTAGAAAGAACGACACTCTGCTTGCCTGGAGGGGAGGGGCTTTCCCTGCTCTTTGTTCCGTTTCAGCAATCACAGCAACGAAACAGAGAAGGGTGGGCAGTAAGACCCTGAGGCAGAATGCAGGAAAACAACCACTTCCTCTTTTCAGGTTTCCCTTCTCCGTGACTCGCGATTTGACTTTTGCTTGATTTTTTGGCTCCAGGGACCACACATTCGCTCTATAACACGCACAGACATTTCCCCTTCCTTTTTAGGAGAAAAAATCTGCGTGTTATAGAGGGAAAAATACGGTAACAGTTCCTCAACCCAAACACCGATTCATTTCAAGGAAGCCCCATTAAGCATCAATGTAATATTTGAAAGCTTAAGTATGTTGAATGCACGGCACTCTAGTCCCATTGCCAGTAGCCAAACCACTGCAGTGGCAAACCGGACCCTTCCTCCAAAACAACCATTTTCACTCTCACCATTCTTCTCACTGGGTCTCAGAGCGACAATGACACCATGTACATCTGCCAGAAGAGCTTCCCTCTGATAGTGCTCAGAACCAGCTGGTGCGTCGGAAAAGCCATAGCCCCGCAAATCGAGGGCCACCACCTTAAATGCCCGCTTAAACTCCTGCAATTGATGGCGCCATGCAAACCTGTTGAAATACAGCCAAATCACAATAGGATTAAGTAGAGAGGAGAGCTTCCCTGCTCTGCAACTTTTATAGTTTTTGCCTCTCCATTTGTTGTATATATATGTTTTGAATAATGGCTCACCCCTTGTTGTTCATCTGTTCCATCAGGCTTTTGGGAATTGACTGCTTTTAATGAAAGGACTGGTGTTGTTTTTATTGTACTTATTCATATGCTTTAAATAGATTTTATATCTGTAGATAGTTTTAATTCTATTAAGATTTAATTGTTTTTAATGATAGTTTTTTTCTATGTTTTTAGCTATTCTTGTTTTTAATCCGAAAGCCACCTTTAATCTTGTCAGGAAGAAAGGCATGGTAATAGCAATACTAATGGTGAACACCTGATGGCCATTCACTGTGCATCATAGAAACTTGATAGCATGTAGCTGAGTAACATCATCTCCTCTAGGTCATTTCCTTAGGGAAGTTAATCCTTCTGTTCAATACCTTCTCCTTAACTTTGCAGTAAACTCCTCTAACACATTGGCCAACAGATCTGTGGGCTGACTTCCTGCATGAGCCACACCTGCAGTAAATTGATATCAGCTCCAGACACTGCACTTCTTCTAACTACCACACAGCACAGCGACACTTACCAGTTCTGGGGAAATCCATGCAAGAAAAGCATTAGCTGGGCTCCTTCCTCACCAGCAGCAACATAGTGGAGACGCAGCCCTGAGTTCTTGAGCCCCCAAAGGACAGAGAAATAGGACAGTTACACACAGACAAGAGCTCAGTGACAATAGCTCAGAGTTTTGCATGCATAGAGTGACAGGTTCACAATCTGTGACATCTCCTGTCAAGAGGCAGCTGATGAGAAACACTCTTTTCCCCTAAGACTTTGAAGAACAGCTGTCGGTCACCATTGAAAACATCAGGCTAGAGGGTCAAATAGTTTGACCTGGCAATAGGCTGTTTCCTATGTTACTCCCAAATATACCAGCAGCCCAGAATCCTGCCTTCACATCCTGCTTCAGCTGCTGTCTGTGAGCACCTGACTGTGGCTAGGAGCACCTGACTATGGCCTCCCCCCCCACTTTCCTGCCACTGTACTCACTTTTAGCGTGACAAAGCCATGCTCCCCATGCGAGGCATCAGTGAGGCATATTGGTGGAGTCCCCCGCCTCTTCTTGCGGAGCACCTGGAAAGGGCCCGTAGACACCACCTGCCATAGGGCCCACCAACAGTAGAAGACAGCAGCAAGGCAACCGGCACTATACATAGACAGCCGGGACATAACATTAAAGACCTTCAGCATCAGGCGTGTGGGGACCAGTAAGAAATGTGTGAGAGATGCCATCCCCTCCTGTTGTCCGGCGCTGCAAGAGAGAGGCCACAGCTCAGGGGTATATAACATGCTTTGTATTTCAAGGGTCTCAGGTTCAATGCCTGGCATCTCCAGTTGGGACAAGATGCCAATCAATGGCTTGATTTGGTATAAGGTAGTTTCTTATAGGAGGATTCTTTTTTTAAATGCTATTGAGAATGTCTTTAGGCCACACACTCAAACACACGCATGACAGTTTAAGTAACTAACAAAACATTATTCAAGTTTCAAGGATGGTACAGGGTGCCTAGGCAGACATTACTAGGTCGACGTCAGAAATCGAGTTCTTCCCTTTGAAGCAAGAAGATGCATAATCTCTCTCGGGATGCGACCTATAATGAGCAGGGCAGAATCTCGCACAAAAGCAACAGGTGGCATAGCGGGGAGGGCGGGGGGAATCCCCTGGCACAACAAACGAAGTGCACTAAGCCTGCAATCCTAACCCCATATACCTGGGGGCCAACCCAAGTGAAATCAACAGGGCTTCCTTCTGAGTAGACATAGTTAACGACAGCGCCTCCTTCCAGCAAGGCTGGATAAGAGAGGTCGCTATCTTATCTTCCTGCCAGGCTTGTTACAAACGGAGTCCTGCCCTGGGGCCAAAGGCTAGGAGGCTGTTTCAATGGAAATTCCACAGAAAGTCTCCCGTCGGCAATCTTCCCCAAACCCACGTCGGATGATCGCCCCGCTGACTCAGGTGGCGGAGCCCATGCAATTCCTCCTACCAGTCAGAAGAGTGCTAATCCTAACCCGTCTTGCCACTTTTCCTACCTGCAAGAAGTGAGGAAAGCCACTCAAATTCTGGCGCCAAGCAACCCTTTGGTAGACGGTGCCTCGAATTCAGCTCCCCGAGAAGGTGAGCCCCGTAAGTAGCTCTGCCTGCTCCCCCATCGATCTCCTTCCTACACTCTCACCTTGCCGCTCCTGCCTCCGTTTAAAAAGCCGCCCCTCCAGCTCCTCCCCCCTGCGAAGGCCGCTATCTCGGCGCTCGTGGGAAGAAGCTCTGCAGCCGCGGGAAGGCGAAGGAGTTGGAGCTCCGCACGCCTCGGGGCCTCGCGCTCTCCTCAGTGCAGCGTCGGGCGCAGAGCTCCGCCCCGTCAGAGCGACCACGAGGGCAAAGCTCGCTCGGGGTTTGAGAGGCGGTTGTTGTTGCTCCCGGCAGCTCCCCGCTCGCCTGACGGAGCTCAGGGCGCCGCTTTGATTCCGCGCCCGCCGAGAGGGGCCTGACCCCGCCCGAAGGAGGCTCCGTTTCTAGCATGGTGGCTGGCAAGAAAGAGCCGGGTATTGGCCGAGTTCTTTTTCCTCAAGAAAACCCCCATCTGTTCAGGCCCGTTTAACTCCCAGGAACCTCGCCGGGATTCAAGGAGGGGAAGTGGCACCCCGCCCGACGCACAAACGGCCTTTTCTTTCATTTAGCTGAAGGGCCCCACTCGGATTCAAACCATGGGCGTAGTCAAGCCCCACATAATCCATACAGATTTGATGTTCTGCCCCCCTAACAAAAAGCCTGGCTACGGCCATGGTTCCACCTCAACGCCGACCCATGGTCGTTCCTAGAGAGCGGAGTAACCGACCCCGTTGATAAGACTCCAAGCAGATCCAAATGTAAGTTTTTTTAGCTCTCCCGGGCCCAGAGACTGAGCAAGTTTGCTTTAGTTTTGTTTATATAACAGATCTACCCCCAAACGGTTTGCCATAAATATTAAAATTACCAATAAAAACAAAGCAATTAAAACATTTAAACATAATTAAAATTACTGGTGAAGGAGATTAAAGCACGTCAACATAGGTGCGTCCTGACAGGTGTACTTTGGGATATAAACAGGAAAAGACAGGAATTCAACCTGGGCGAGTTAAAAGGAACCACCCACATACCACCACAGGTGGATTGGGGCCGAAGCGTATTATTAGTAACAGAACATAATACAAAAATGTAGTTTGATATTAAACAAAGCATTCATTCCCAACTAGTTGTATGTTTTACAGTAGGTGTAAAATGCTTGGTCCTACTCATTTGGGGCTTTATAGCTTGAGGGGAAAGCAGCTGGGGAGGGGGAATATAATAAAGTGTATAAAATTATGCATGGTGTAGAGAAAAGGACAATAGGTAAGGTTTCTCCTTCATATAACGCTATAACCTGTTAAATGGTGGGAGATTCAAAAGTACTTAACACAATGCATAGTAATTGCGGAAGTTGCTACCACAGGAAATGGTGATAGTCACCAATTTAGACAGCTTTAAAATGGAATTAAGGGACGCAGGTGGCGCTGTGGGTTAAACCACAGAGTCTAGGGCTTGCCGATCCGAAGGTCGGTGGCTCGAATCCCCTCGATGGGGTGAGCTCCTGTTGCTCGGTCCCTGCTCCTGCCAACCTAGCAGTTCAAAAGCACGTCAAAGTGCAAGTAGATAAGTAGGTACGGCTCCGGCGGGAAGGTAAACGGCATTTCTGTGCACTGCTCTGGTTCACTTAGTCATGCTGGCCACATGACCCGGAAGCTGTACACCGGCTCCCTCGGCCAATAAAGCGAGATGAGCGCCGCAACCCCAAAGTCGGTCACGACTGGACCTAACGGTCAGGGGTCCCTTTACCTTTAGCTTAAAATGGGATTAAATAATTCCTGGAGGGTAGGGTTATCAAGGTCATGGTAGCTACCTGCTACCTTCATTCTACCTCTGAATACTAGTTCCTTGGTAACAGCAGCAGAGTTCTGTCATGGTCATGCTGTGCTTGTGGGCTTTTCAAGAGTTAAGTTCAGCAATGATAGCTTGTGAAAATATCAGGATGCACATCCTCATTCTCAGGACGCATTAAGCGTCACATGCTAAAATGGGTGGAGGAAACGGAATCCTCTGCTTAGCTCATATGTAAATAGTATTGCTTGTTAGATAAGTTGATTTGGACATCACCAGCTCATGGAGGTTGTGAAATTGCCCGTGAACTGGAGTCCTGATACGTGGTATGCATGTAATAAAAAAAAACAACCCATTTTACATGGAAGGGAGAAATCTGAAAATATATATAACAAATTATTGAATTAAAAACAGAAGCAAAAATGTCAAGAGCCAGCACTAACAATATATTAAAGAGAAAAAGAATACAAAACTTAATGTTTAAAAAGGAATGTTTTCAAGCTATTCCCCCCCCAAACACACATTGCTTTCCTAGATTTCCTGTTGTAAAAAAAGAGCAAGGGACAAAGCTGAGTTATTGCTTCCCCTCCCCAAGGTGCTTTCAGCTATACAGTGGTGCCTCGCAAGACGAAATTAATTCGTTCCGCGAGTTTTGTCGTCTTGCGATTTTTTTCGTCTTGCGAAGCACGGTGTCGGGAAAGTTTTGGAAAAGCTTCAAAAATCACCAAAGTCTTCAAAAACCTCAAAAAAGGCTACCACACCGTGTTCTATGAGTTGCTCCTCGAAGTCAAGTCGCAACTGTATTAACGGTGTTAAGAAAAATGAAACAAACTTGCAAGACGTTTCCGTCTTGCGAAGCAAGCCCATAGGGAAAATCGTCTTGCGAAGCAGCTCAAAAAACAAAAAACCCTTTCGTCTTGCGAGTTTTCCGTCTTGCGAGGCATTCGTCTTGCGAGGTACCACTGTACATCATTGGTGAACAGAAAGATTTTAAAAGTTGAATTCCACCCTTGCACATGGCAGAAACCAGTGTTTTACATCTGGCTCTGGCCTCAATACCATCAGAAACCACAGGGCTTCACTCACTGCACCTCCCTGGTATAAGAACTATTTGTTTCAATGATTGGTACCAACCACACCATAATTATGCAACTAAATGGGTGGCATTAAGTGAACCCTTACATTACTGAGCTATTCCCACGCAATCTTGGGGACTGAAATTTGTCAGAAAATGGGGACTCCCTCTTTCAGTGGCATGTTCCTGCAAAAGTGGGTGGGAAGCCAGGTATACTTGCCCTGGGACTTGAAGGACTAAGTTGGCGGGAGGCGGCCTCCATGGACCAGCTGCTTTTTTGTTTTGAGTTTATAACTTTATTCTGACAAGACACTTCCCAAGCTTCAGACAAGCTCTGCATGGGCCTGCCACTGGAGTATCACAATTGTTCAAATACTTGCAACATGTTGTAGAAAGTAGACATTTGATAAAACATGGTCAAAATCCTGATTACTGAGACATCTATCTGCTCAGAAGTTAAGTTGCAGGCCTAGGCCATCCTGCTGCTTATATGCCTGACCTTACCTATTTGTTTCACCCTTCAGATGACAGCTTCAGATGTCAGTTTTCCCAGGAGAATACTCAGCTCCCAGGGCAAAACAGGTAAGAAACACAAGACTGCGCAGTTGTGTTAGGGATACTTGCAGCTCTATGAATAGTCCTAGGTGTCACCATTAAAACCAGCTCTTCAGCACTTTGGACAATTCAATAATAAAACAAAGTTGCTTATTATATCTGCAACAAAATGTTGCAGTATGGAGTGCTGTCTTCCAGGGTACGCTTATCCATCATCTCTCCATGTGTTCTTACTCCAAACTTAAAACAGCATTCTGTGGCCACTGAGCGTGCTCAATCTTATTAAACTGTGTTTCTCCCCACATCCTACATGTCTCTTGTACTTCTTCCATGCCAGCTGATACCTTCCTTGGTGTGCACGAATGAACACAAATGTGCCATCTATAGGCTTAAGATGAATATTGCTGCTAGTGTGGCTAAGAACATGTGACTCACATTATTAGCAGCTATAATGAATGTATCCCCAATTAAGGATTACAGACTTATTGGCAATAATCACTTGTGGAACATGGGAACATTTCCAGAGCTTGCCATTACTAGGAATGGGTATATAATTTAAGCTGGAACTCAGCAGAACCTCTTTCAGCTCAACAAATTTGGGTGGATGCTCAGCAAGTTTCACCACCTCCTTCTAGAACCCCACCCCCATACTACTATATGCAAACTGATACTGATGTACATCTGATATGAATAATAACGTGCTTGTTTGTATACTGTTATAAATAACAAGCTATGGCCTCTTAAACTATGTGTGTGGGGTTATTGGTTTTGTTTATTATTATGGTATGCATTTCTGTGGTTTTATATTGTAAACTGCCCTGTGATCTTCAAATGGATGTTATAGAAATTTACCGTATTTTTTGCCCTATAGGACGCACTTTTTCCCCTCCAAAAATGAAGGGGAAATGTGTGTGCGTCCTATGGGGCGAATGCAGGCTTTTGCTGAAGCCTGGAGAGCGAGGGGGGTCGGTGCGCACCGACCCCTCTCACTCTCCAGGCTTCAGGAAGCTATCCGCTAGCCGTGGGAGACGCAGCTCTCCCATGGCTAGTGGAGAGCTTGCCGGCACCCAGAAGCTTGGGGCGCGCTGAGCTCAGCACGCCCCAAGCTTCGGGCTTCGCGCAGCCCTCCGCTAGCCGCGGGAGAGCCGCGCGAAGTCCCGCGGCTCTTCCACGGCTAGCGGAGAGCTTGCCGGCACCCAGAAGCTTGGGGCGCGCTACGCTCAGCATGCCCCAAGCTTCGGGCTTCGCTCAGCTCTAAGCTTCGCGAAGCTCAGGCTTCCCCCGCCCCAGCCCCGCACCTGGGGGGGGAATAATTTTTTTTTCTTTATTTGCCCCTCAAAAAACTAGGTGCATCCTATGGGGCGAAAAATATGGTAACAACAATACACTCTAGTAAGGGAGCTTGTCAATAACCCATTTGATTATATGAGGTATAATGATTCTACCACTATGAACAGAACTGTATCATTGTGTGTACCCTATGGTAATAATAATGATAATTGGTATTAATCGTGTATGAAAATCAGCTCATGTGTTTGTTTCAATGTCAGCTTTAATTTCCCACCCCTGTCAGAAGAGTTTTGAAGTATGTTCACCTTCCAGGTTTGAGGAGAGGTACCCCGTCTGCTGTCATACATAAAACCCATAAAAAGCAAGCTCATTGGCATACTGGGACTTACTCTGCCTCACAAGCAAGGTCTGGTGGAGTGGATAAAATCAGCAATTGCAGCAGCAGCTCACCTAGGGTAGGCAATCACATCCTCTCCCTTCTAGGGGGAAGGCAGGGTGGTGCTTTGCTCTTCCCCCTCAGCAACGCCAACTGTCTCCACGAATCGTGGAGAAATTGGCAGTAGCGGGCAGCCATGGGAATAGCACTCCACTGCAGCTGCTGCCAGTATTGCTGGCTGCTGCCTGTACTACATACAAAACTATTTGTAGAAAAAGTATGACTTAATCCAGTAGTCTGTTGTAAAGTGGGACTAAGAGCAGAGATTTTTCCAATTTGTAACACTTCCCTTGAAAGAGGGGTCATCTGATCAAAATGCCCTTTAAAACTGCAAATTGGGGAGATCACACAGAACAGAGACTTGAATGTTTTATAGATCTTCCTTCTACTAGTGGTTTTGTAGGCACCTGCACACTGAGCATCACTGATTCCCCATTTTATATTCTGGCCATGCAACCCTATTACTATTGCTCTGATATTTGATGTAGTCAGTCACATAGCAGCTTCAAACGGTTGTCACATCACTACTGTTTTTATCATTTCTGTAGCAATGGAGTGCCCATCATGATAATTCATCATTGCCAAAATACCAGCTTTTCTAGGGTTTTAAACTTTGAGCAGAATGCAGGAGTGTATCTCCTGGCAGGGGCAGGTTGTAAGGAACATGTTACAGCCCTTTCGAGTATTTCCACTTGTTCCTCAGTGATTTCTGGATACAGTTCAACTCAAGATGCTAGTTTGGGTTGCAAAGCCCTTTGATGGTGTACGCCTCTTAAAGATGCTGGTGGTCTTAACACTCAGCTGATACCAGCCTGCTTGAGATTACGATCTGTGTACACTCTCGATGGCAACTTCTGCAATTGCAGGACTTCCTTCCCCTGAAGACTCGGCAGCATCTGAGGATGTTTCAGGATTGTTGTAAACCTTTTTTATTTGGACTGGTTGTAAGCAGCTATGGTTAGGGAGGTAGGATGATGGGTTATATAAAACAATAATAAAAAAACTTACTAGTTGGTATTTTTTTACAAAAGTTCACTCAAAGTGAATTAACAGCAAATGAATGAATGAATAACATACATTAAAACTAGCATAAAATGAAATAGAGAAAAAATCAAAATCATATTTAAAGGCAGGACACAATTCACTCACTTGAGGCAGGTAGATTATGGGGGTTATGGCTTCACTAGCTGCCAATTAGCTTCCAGGCCCAATTCAAAGTGCTGGTTTTGACCTATAAAGCCTTTAATGGCTCAGGACTGCAATATCTCAAGGATCACCTCTTGCCATATGAATTGACCTGGAAACTGCAATCATCATATGATCCCTTCTTCATGTGCTTCCTCCATGAGAGGGTGGCAACAACAGAAGGAGCATTTTCTGCAGTGGATCTCCATTTGTGGTGTGCTCTCCCCAGGAAGGTCCAGCTAGCACCTTCATTATCCACCTTTAGCTGCCTAGCGAATACGTTCCTCTTCAACCAGGCCTTGGGCTAATTAATAGACATCCTATACCCTTTAAAATGTGTTGGGCAGGAGGAACAGAGGTTACTGGTGTTTTGGTTTTGTGCTTATTTTTATTATATATTTTGTGCTTTAATATTGTATTTTTATGCTGTGAACAGCCCTGAGATCTATACAAATTTAATATAAATAAATAAACAAAACACCCTGTTTCTAGTACTGTCTGGCAGTTTTGGATTTTGACTGTGGTCTCCTATTTTAATGGGTTGCAGTCCTGATATTTCAACATTTGGTATGGGGCAGACATTTTTTTTGAAGAAGCATTTATATATCATCAACTAATAAAAAACAATAAAATAATTAAAACATCATGAAATTATAAAATTATGAAATACAGAACAAATTAGTTTATTCATTAGAGCATATATAGGTTGCAGTGCTGATATTTCAGCATTTGGTATGGGGTAGATTTGAAATATTTGAAAACAAATTGTAGTGGCAATTTCTGTACTGGGGAGGGCTTTCAGAGAACTGAGCTTGTACATCATGCAACTGAAATTTGAACTGTGAGGGAAACCAGTTGATGAGCTGGGACCCAACATTCAGTGTAGCCTTTGCCAAGTCTTCCTGTACAAGAGCAAAAGATCAAAGAAAAAAAGTGTACTTCATATCTTCAGTACAAATGTTTATTTTTTGCAATGAGAACTGCACAAAAAACCTTTAGTATATAAGTGAAAATTCTATGAATTCCCTTCTACAAATGTCTAAAGTGTTTAATACAATTTCAAATTCACTGACATAATTATTTGCCAAGCGTTCCGTGCATTAAGTACAGTGGGATTGTACATTTCTCTTATTCATTTGTACAAGACTGAAGAAGGGGAAAAAATAAACAAGATTACATCATTTAGGCTAGACTCCTACATCTAATGTCTGTAATTGTTAAAATCATACATGGGGTTGGGGGAAGAAAGGGAAATTAAATATGTCTCAGTCTGAATGACAACCAAATTATAAACACAAACATTTTGTAAAAACAGAAAAATAAAACACAAGAATAGCAAAAAATACCTTTGGCAGAAAAAAAAGAATCATGTCCCAACTAACGATATCACCCTATGTTCATCATTCAGAAATGTGTAAAAATAAAATACCAAGTACAGCTTTTAAAAAATTAAAGTAGATAGGTGCAAGCCTGTAAACATTTCAAGAAGTTTGCAAAAGATAGAAAGGAGGGGAGGAGAGTGAGGAAGAAGAACGAGACAGCTGAGTAAGCCACCAATCTAAAAAACTCTATCACTACTTGGAACTCTCAACTACCGACAAGGTTTGGCAAATGTCAAATGCAAAAAGAGGGGTTAACATTAAAAAAGGACTAACCTCACTACTGACTAGATACAAGGGGTGTTGTTCTTTGCATACATATAAATTATATATTTTTAAAATTTTACAGCCGAGGGTGCTCTCTTGGTAGAAGTTCCAGCATCTCCATTTTGTTATGCCTTTATTTTTGTCAGTATGGTGCGGTTTTATTATGTACAATTGTGATGAGCTCATGTGTAACCAACTCTTACAGTGGATGTGAGCTCATCTGTGATCAACTCTTACAGCGGATGTGCACTAAAAGTACCCCAAAAACCCTGAGCTTAAAATTAAAGGAGGGAGATGATCATCCAAAGTGCTTCGTAAAAAGGGCAAGTGGGGGTGGGGGAGACATGGGGGCAAGGAATACTGTGAGAAAGGACTGGCAATGGAAATGAAAAGATCAGAACAACGTTCAGAAGGGAAGCCAAAGTTCCTACTTCCCCATCAAAGATCTGCACAAAAAGAGCCAAGAAGAGAAGATTAAGGCCAGTTAATGAACTTGTGGTAAATAGGATGCGCCAGTGGCACAGGGAAGAGGAGGGGATGCAAGGGGCTCTTTCTACTTAATTCTGAGCCGTAGCCACAGTAACATGAGCCCCCTTTCCCTGACAATTTCTGGGATACAATTTAAAACCAAGGGCTAATCCATCAATTAAACCTTCACAAAGAATCTGCGTGAGTGAGAGATTCAACATCTCGTTCATTCTGAAGTAATAATGCTCACACGCCAGCAGTTAAAGGGTGGAAGCTAGTTTTGTGTACAATCCAGCGTACTGTGACTACCTTTATGTTGGTCCAAAAAATGAACAGCTACACGTTCCCAAGCATACAGTGACCCCCCCAGGCCAGTGCACAGTCCTCAGAAACCCAGCATCCTTTGGACTACACAGTTGCATTTTAAAGCTAAGGGCAATTATTGGCCAGAAGTCTAGCCCACTCCTAATACAGATCTGCTGGGCTTGGAGATGGAAGTGCATACACCCCCTTGGCCTTCTCAAGACTGGCAACTACCAGGAAGAAGGAGAACACAGACAACATTTTGCTTGCTTTAAGCAACTCATGGTGGCAGAAAGCTTGACCAACACCTACTTGCACATCCTTTCAGCAAGGTAATACTCGACAGCCTTCACAGAGGCTATCTTGGGAGCATCTCTTCTTTAGACACCCCTTCACTCCCTCAAAGTACCCAACTGTCTGGTACTCTACACAGAAAAGCTTGGAGATCTTCTAATGATGTAGAGTTAAAAAGGCACCTTTAGGTAAAAATTCAGTGTGAAGACCAACAGCTCACAAGAATACCAAAGAATCACTGGCCCCTAAATTCAGTCTGTTCCCTTCAGTACATGGCTACTGCTCCATGCACCTCTGACAACTAAGGGCATAGAGATTTAATTGCTCATTGAAAGGCCAAGTCCAAAGTTAGGCTGGGAATGGGTGACACATGGTCTGCCATGCCATCTGACAGTGGCAGCCTATAGCCTGGTATTGGAGCTGTGCAGCAGGCCACAATACACACCTGTTGCAAAAAGACCTGAGATTGATGCTGAAAAGGACCAAAAGATGCAAGGGCAATACTAATCAGAGGCAGTTGAGAGCTACCTTAGGTATTGCCTTTCCCACTCCTCCCAATACACTGGAAAATCACATGAGGAGTAAGGGTAGTACAGTCTTTTCCAGGTCTGGAGACATGAAGGTAGCCCAGCATAAGTTGCTACCTATATTTATGTCATTTTGGACACCACCGTTTTCACAACATACATATTATATAATACAAGGCTGAGTTTATCTCCCATTTGGCCAGTTATAATCTAGTTGGGCAATGCATCTCATATGAGTGAAGAGATGATGGCAAATTATGCAAACTGTCTTTCAAAACGTATGTCATATGGGAAAATAGAGGTGTCTTTGGCTGAACGCGCAAAAGTGAGGTTGGTTTGAGGTGTTCACGCAAAGTGATAGCATCCTCTACAGCAGCTAGCCAGGGAGGGCCCGAGCTGCCAGGAATAGGTACACTGAATAACAGTGTTCGATAGCCCAACCCCACTGACCCAGACTCAGGACAGTTTCTGTCAGAACAGTCACATTTTGTCAAGAGAGGTATCAACACAAGCTCTACACTGTCAAATTCTGGGGCCAGGAGGTCCTCTGAGAACACTTGTTTGGAGGAAGAGTACAGAAAGGTGAACTATCTATTCCTTCCTCTCCTTTCACTGGATCCTCAAGGGGTCAGCTGCAGCCAGTCCAAATGCACCAAACCTAAGCACTTTTCAGGCAGCCAAATTTAAAAGAAAGTATTTCACTGACAACATGGGACTTGTCCAAGGCTTGGAGGACCATTGTCCATAAGCAGACAAACCTTGCCTCTTTCTCATTGCAACTGAAGTGGGCCAGTTTTCACTGCTGGAAGCTACATCATACATTTGCTAAGATTTTTCCACTGCAGGAAGAGGAAGTAACTGAGAGCAATCCCTGCATGGTCTTTTCCAACTTTTGGTTTAGTTCTACAGCATGAAACCAGCCATGGGGTAAGATGCCTTCTGGGAAAGTCTCCTCTGAGAAGGCACCAACTGCTTGATACTTTGTCTTCCTACAGTTTCTAGGAAATTCTGTTGCTTTAGGATTGCTCCCAGGGAAAGCTTTTCCCAGGTTTGTGACAAGACAGAAACCCTGCTAATTGTGGCCAGAGAATTCCTTTCTCTGCTGGAGCAAGACAGGTGAGGGGCAAGCTGTCCTTTTGCAGCTTTACCCCCTTAAGTAATTTCATCACAAGCAGGATTTAAAAGAAATGTCAGTACGACACCAACTTTAAAAAAAAAGAGATGAGTTTATTCCATGATCAGTACAGACCAAATGCATATTCACCGTATTAAAGTAAAACCAATTAATTACTCCAGAGATTGGCCAATACTGACACACCAGTATTGTACTGTATAGTGGGTATTTATGGCACATAAACTTGGAACAATTCAAAGAGTAAAATGGAAAAAAAACACACTAAAGGTGCTGGGAAAACGATCACTGCTAGTGTGTGAGAGAACTCAACTGAAGGCAAGAGGAGCAGGCCTTCCTGCTGATCCAAGTCCACTCCCACTCCCTCCTTGGAGTTGCTCCTTTGCTGTATAAAAACTAATTTAACAGACTCCATGACATTTAAAACCCAAAATGTATCTTTCTGGTATTACAGTTAAAAATATAGATGAAAAGTCTGGAACTGAGCAAAATATAAGCAGTGTCTTTACAGAGTTTGGTGGGCTCACCAATAAAACTCAAACAAATATATGCCAACTATATTCACTATACAATACAGCCACAGTCAAACACTATTGACAGGGTGGGAGATACCCCTGGTGCTAATGTTTTCCCCACTCCAATCCATAATGAAGAGACAAGAATACCCACTCAAGAGCTGAGCAGTGCCAATTTGTCTGGAGGAAAATAAACAGATTGAAAGAAACTGACTTTGGTTGGTAGTCTAGCTCAGATTCCTGGACCTCCACACAATGCTAAAAACAAAAACCTCACTCAAATCGCCAGGTAACACTTGACACCTCCGCTAAATTATTCCCTTTTTCACAAGCGAACACTTACAGAGAATGGCTCCCAGCTACAGGCTTGTGGGAAGTTTAGTTAAAGGCAAAGCCAGTGATGACAGGACTCGGAAACAGCTTGTATGTCTTCTTGTACACAGCCTCTCAATGCAGAGTGTCTTGTGCTGCCAGCACACAGCATTGTAGAGTCAAAGACATTCTGTAACTCAGAACTCTTAAGAATAGAAAAGGGGTGAACAGCATTAAGTCCTGGATATACTGCAAGTAAGTTTGGCATAGAGAATATCAAGTGATCAGGGGCACCCTTCCCGGTAACTGCATGTCCACCGACTCAAACCTAGTACAGAGTTGGCTTGTCTTGGTCTTTCTTTCTTCAGTGAGGCGGGGTGGGGAAGAAAATCACATTGTAAGGCAGACTCTGCTGATCCTTCTGAGGCCGCATCTGTCACACATGCAGAAAGGCTGCAGGAATGCTCTCCTCCCAGCCGCCAACAACACTATGGAGAGTCAAAGATTTGCCAGGAAATTAAGGAGTCAGGCAAAGAAAACCAGGCGCTATTAGAAAAGATTCTCTTCAAATATTGCCAGCAAATCACTCTGGAAATTCATGTCGATAGTAGCTGCCATCTGGAAAAGAGGAGAGAAGGCAACAGTCACCCAGGTTTGCAGGAAAGGTTATATTCAGATAGCCATCCAGTAGAAAAGGGGGCTTTCTGCTGCAGAACCCACCAGGCAGTGGCAATCTCTTCCATAAAGGGGCAGGCTGAATTCTTGACTCCAGAAAACCTAGTGAATAGCACAGTATGTTTGGCAGGTCTAAGGAAATCATACCAGACAACATTAAAAGGGCTCCGGCAGATGGTGCTTTCTTTTCTGTTATCTATTACACCACTGCCTTATAAAAGAAACAGGATAGAGTGACAGTGTCAGGGAACATGATGTTGAGAAATGTGTGTTGGTATGGGAGAGGGAGAGGAAGAGAGAGAATGAAGGATGCGAAAGTGGGACAAGAAGGAAGTATAATTTAACTTCAAAGTAGACACCTATGGCTTGGCCCTAAGAAGAACAAGTTGTGTGTATGAAAGGTTCGGTGGAATAAAGGTCCCCCTTGTGCTGAAGACAAATCTGATTAAACCTCAGTGGCCTGGTTCACACATAACACCAAGCCATAGTTTGGTTAGTCTGATTAATTAACATGGCTAAATTAGGCCTATTAATTTTAATGGGTCTACTTTGAGAAAAACTTAATGCCACCCACAATGTGAAACCATAAGTTGTTGTTGGCTTATGAACATGTCTTGTTTTAACTACAGATAGGGGTTATGTCAAAACCCAACAACTCTGCTTAGCTCTGGTTTGTTAGGCCACTGCACTTCAGATGCTCATCAAGCTACAAAGGCACAAGGCAAGAGTGGCATTTAGAAAATCAACCAAGCTTTCAAGAAACAAGACATGTCTTGTTTGTTCGTCTGTGAGATAACTCAGCATTTGCTGAAGCCATTACTACAAACCATGACTTAGCATTATGTGCACATGGAGCAATGACCATGTGTGGACAGTATCTGTACACTTGTAAAATGCAGACTCTGGGAACTTCCATGAAAAGGGTATATTAAAAAGAAGGTCAGTAAGAAACAGAGAAAAGAAAAATATAGAAATTTAGAGAGAGGGAAATCTGAGAGCTTTGTCAATGAATATGGAACAACTATTTCTAGGAGGGACACCTGATTTACAGTCACAACCCTAAACATGTTTACTTTACTCAGAAGTTCCACAACTCAGTGGGACTTAACACATAGGTACATGTACATGGGATTGTAGGCTTAACGTGAGAATCCTGTGAAAAAGACTGAGGATCTCTGGCAAGTAGTGAGCAAATTAAAAATTATACCAGCAAAGTGAGCCTCTGTTGTTTAGCTTGTTGTCGAAACAGCTTCTCATTCAAACCCCAATAATCCCTTTCTCCCTCACTTACTGCCTCCCTGCGCCTTCGTTCCTGCTCTCGTTTTCTGAGCATCTCTCTCTGTTGGTCCAGCATGGACTGAGAAGCCTGTGGCTGAGAGCTCTGTGCTTGGGGAGCAGAGGCTGCTGCTGACACCTGCTGCTGCTGCTGCTGCTGTTGCTGCTGCTGCTGTGGTGGTGGTGGTGGTTGATGATGCTGTGGTGGCTGCTCCTGGCGCCGTCGGACTTCTTCATGAACTCGACGAGCTTGCTCCAGAGTATCCTCCTCTTCACGACTCCTGCCCAAGACCAAAAGTACCATTAAAACCATACGCTACTCTTTGCATTTTTTTCTTTAGCACCTGAGAAGGTACTAACAGCGTCCAGGAATAACATGCTGATTTGAAGGCACTGCTCGACAGCTTGTTAACCGTGAAAATACAAAACAACGGGGGTATAGGATTTCTGCTATAGCTTGACCTCAACCTACCTAACAGCAGGTTGGCATAGCAAAAACAAGACCTAGCACACCTATGCCAAATTACAGCACCTATGATCATAAAATTATGTGAACACAATGAAGCATGTGCTTGCTCCTTATTTGCAGGTGAATGGGTTAGCAGTACAGGCTCCTCTCACCTCATTCTCTCTTGCTCCCGTCTCTGCCGCTCTTTCTCCTTTTCTGCTTGTTCTGCCTGAGCCTTCAAAGCCTTCTCACGCTCCTCCTTTTCCCGGGCTGCCCTCTTGAAGTGCTCAAAGCTGTCGCTGCTGGATTTCACTGTAGAGGATGGTGCAGTGGGGTGCTTCTGCACTAAGCTTGCCCAGGAGCCCATATTCTTTAATTTCAAATCCTGAGGAGGAAAAAGAAGAAGTACATTACAGCTTATAACTATAACTCTCTGTTCCACTAAGAAACAATGCCTAGCGGGAGTGTCAGCAATTCATCCCAGATCGCTAAAATCACATTTTCCAAGGATAGTTATAATACTCTTGATTCACTTTTAGAGACACTTGCTGATAATGGGACTGTTACCTTTTTAGGGGCAACTGGTGTTTTTGGTTCCTGCTTCAGTCTCTCTTTGTCCTGGACTCCAGGTGGTGGATTTTGCTCTGGGGGTCTTATAACAGGCCGCCCACTGTCCACTGGCTTCATCTCTGTTCCTGAAACAACAATAATCACTGTAAAAACCTGTTCCTGTTGGTCGGCACTATAGAAGGATTGATCATAGATCAGTATGAGAAATTTAGTCTTTCCTTTTTTATGTGGACAAATCTACAATGACACATCACACTCGACAAACAGATTTCAATTGTCACTCACGTTGTTGGATATGTGTAGGTGGCTTGATGCTCTCTGGGTGTTTGGGAGGATCCTGCCGCAAGGCTGGGCTGAAAGTCTCATTTCGGATGACTGGGGATTGCATCTTTTCTTCTTTTACCATAGGCTGTGACTGAACCACAGATGCGGCTCTCAGTTCCTGTCACAGCAGGACAAACGCATGTCAATCACAATTTCCTAACGTAGCTTTCCCTGTGTAAGCCCACCCCATCTTGCACTAAAAGTGTTTGGCAAATACCTGTTTTCTCACCTTGATAATGTTTTCAAGGTTCATGGGCAAACTGAATTCTGGAAAATCCTTTACATTCAAACTATGTCTTTACCTGTTTTTTTGGCTGGACATTTGGTTGCGGTGGAGACTGATGTTGCAGCCCCTGGAACTGTGGCATCTGTGGGGAATGCATCATGAGAGGAGAAGGTGCTTCTCTCAAATGACCTGTAACAATTCAGCACCAGTCCGTCAGCTTCTTATCACAGTTCAGTCAGAGCCATTAACCAAAAGTTCTGAGATAATGGGCCAATGATCTGCAGTAGAAGTTCTGACCAGAATGTGTTACAACTGGGGTTGGGAACGCCTTTACTAAATTATTAGCTATTTACCAAATATGACTTCATTAAAAGCATTTTTGCCCTCTAATGTTTCTCAAGCATGTTCAGATTATCATATGCTCATCAATGAATGGAGAATGGGTGTGTTTTGCTGCATACTTGCAGGAATCAGCCCAATGAAGCAATGTGCAAACTAGAGGTTGATCTTTCATTGTCTGCACCATTATGTGGTCTAGCCATAACCTATGTATGTCGATTCTGAATGTGTTTCACAAAAGCTTCAAAATGCTATTTTTCACATTTAATGTTCCCTATCTCCACTCTCATCCCCCCCCCCCAGTTCCTGTCAGTGACTTCTGCATGCTACCTATGCCCTGATCAGTATCTGCCAATCAATTAAGTTACCTTCCTTGATGCCTTTCAATTGTTCTTCAAGACCAGAGGTCAGCAACCTAAGGCCCATGGGCAGGTTCTGGCCCATGAGCTTCCTGGAACCAGCCCACAGCTGTTCTGTGGATCAGCGTGGGGATTCTTTGCTCCCCCCCCCCCCCGCGGCACCATTTTTTCCGCCTTGGAGACCAACTTCCGGAAAAGTGCCGGAAATAGCGTGTGCACATGCACACAGGTGCTCTTCCGTCCCAGAAGTGCGCCAGAAATAGTGTGTCCTCACCCGGAGGAGCGCCCGTACGCGTGCATACACGCTATTTCTGGTGCACCTCCGGGACGGAGGAGCACTGGAAATAGCTTGAGCGCACGCACGGGTGCGCACACCCTGGCCCACGGAGAGGTCTGCCGGGGAGTGGACCAGCCTGGCCTCAAAAAACGTTGCCGACCCCTGTTCAAAACTATTTTATTTTTGCAAAGCCTTTGCAAAGCCACCCAGACTTCACTTACCTAGTCCTCCATCACTATGTGTCTCTGTCCTTTCCCATCCAAACTACAAATGAGTTAATACTTGACTTTTCCCTTTTTCCATTTCAGTTTTGTCTGTTTATTGTACACTGCAAGCTCCTTAGGAAGAGTTAATATTATATACAGTACATAAGTGCTCAATGAATGTTAGCTATGAAGAGGAAGAAGTGAAGACCCAGACAAAACACTTCACTATGCCTCATTAAGAAATCCAGCACTATGACTGTGAAAATATTTTCTGGCTCTTCTGTCCTACAGTGAGCACATTATAGCACCTTAACTTTGGCTCCTACAGTGCCTGCAGGAACAATGATTAAAGTGCTATATTTTTCCCAAGGTGTCATCATTCAGCAGCGGACTCTTTCGGTTAATTACAGATGGGGCACCATTTACACTGTATTAGTCCTTTTGAGATATCATAACCGGTGTTCGAAACTCCCATTGTTCTAGGCTAGGCATATTTTGTGACAGGGAATTTCATTAGGATGAGCAGTTTGAGCAGTTTCTGAACTCTGGGCACAGTACTGCACCTAAGATTTCAGATTAAAATGGCAGAATGGAAGGAAAGGAGGACCTTTTTCTGCCTCCCCACTTCCAGCTACTCTCTGAAGACTGGAGAAGAGACCCTCTTAAGAATATTAGGGGGGTGGGCAGGGGAAGGAACATAATATTTTAGCTGAAGTTCATTCATTTTCATCTTTGTATTCTTGTTATAAAAGTGTGCCTAGACATTCTGTTGTTGCGCCATAACCTAGGTTTAAGGTGCCATTTAGCTCCTAGCTTTCATATCTTAGTTTCTAACACTGATCATAACATAGTATGTATGTATGAGATATGAATACAGAATGATGCAGCAGGACACATGGGATTTTTGAATCCAAAAACAGAAAACCTGAGTCAAATGCATTTTACCTAATAGCTCAGATAATCTAAGACAATGGATTGCTTCACCTTATAATATTATTGTCCTTTAAGCAAGGGAAACTGAAGTCTAGGGGAGGTATTAAATGAGCAAGGGGCATTCTGAAAAGAAACACTATGCATGGCACTAATTGAACAGAGTACAGGTGCAAAGGAAAAACTGTTGGCTACTGAAGCGTCAATGTTTTGTCAAAATGAAATTGTTATTACTAAATGGATACAATAGTATAACATTGTCAAACAAAAATATATTGGAGATGAATTTGATTTAAAAACCCACAATAACTCCAGTTAGAAACCCCCCTTTTCCTTCCTTGTGTTCTCTTCAATTCATGACTTTTAAGTAGTGTGATAGCCTCCATTGATTTTATCATAAATAACATCAGTAAAGCGTGGAAGATTTTGGAAGCAAAGCAATTCAGGGCCCCCACCCCACCCTGGTACGTTTCAAGTGTTTATTATATTCACGTTCGATTACTCACCAGCTGAATAGGGATCTGGCTTGTGATGTCGCGGCGATGGGTGGTGTTGGATGACTTGCTGGGGTTTTGACGGCTGTGGCGGCGGCGGCTGTTGCTGCTGTGGGAGTAGGTGCTGCTGCGGAGGTGGCTGAGGCTGAGGGATATGGGGAGGGAACTGCATTGGTTGCATATGTACTGGCCTCTGCTGTGGCTGATGCTGCATCTGTTGCACTGGAGCATGGGGGGGAGGTTGCAGGGATGGCGGAGGCTGCGACTGGACCTTCACTGAAGGGAGGAGAGAAGTCTGTGGCTGCACTTTCTGCAGCTGCTGAATGTACAGCTGCATCTGGCTACTACTCAGCAGGTTGTGGTGAGGAGCAGGAGGTTCTTCATCCTCTAAAAGCTCCTGGGGAGGCTGGGGAAGTGGGGGCTGCGGAAGCATGGGTTGCTGGTTAAGAGCTGGTGACACTGCGGGAGGCCGAGCAGGTTTAGGGGGGAGTGCTGCAGCTCGATTACTAGGTCTTGAGGGTTGCTGAGGCAGAGCATTGTGCAAAGCTGCGGAAGAGAAAGCAGGAAGACATTACATCAACACTGTGACACGGAAAACAGTTGTATTATTCTCACAGATTAAGGTCAGGTCTATGCATGCAGCTGAATGGGAATAAGGTTGCTGAGCTCTGATACAGTAGAATGGATTGTACTACTACAGGTTTCAGGTGGAAGATCACCTTTTTTTTTTTTTACCACCACCACACACAAAAAAGACCCACACAACTTTTTCTGTGTAAAAGAGATCAACTGAGAAAGGATCCTGCACATTATGGCATAGAAAACCAGCTCTCTAAACTCAAAATCCTCACTCTTCAACTATGGCCCGGTGTTGATACACTGTTCAAGTCTTTCTAAACCACAGTTTAGCAAGCTGGGAACAAGAACTGGGACTGAATGACATTCCCCATCCCATGCCTCCTCCCCTTCACACACTGATCACACGCACTCTGGGTGGCTTACAGCATATCTAAAAACATAAGACATCAAGTGCTAAAACCTCCTGATACAGGGATGCCTTCAGATGTCTTCTAAAATTTGTGTAATTATTTATCTCCTTAACATCTGAAGGGAGGGCATTTCACAGGGTGGCGCCACTACCGAGAAGGCCCTCGGAGCTGGACCTCAGTGGACTTCAGGCTGAACAATGCGGGTGGAGACGCTCCTTCAGGTATTCTGGGCCAAGGCCATTTAGGGCTTTAAAGGTCAGCACCAACACTTTGAATTGTGCTTGGAAACGTACTGAATGATTTCACTGGATACAACCCCATGGTTTAGCAAACTAGGAACGTTATGTCTAAAATAGCCCTCTGATTTCAAGAGAAACTTCCCCTTGATTTGTACTCCCTTGGCCTGCAATATTGCTCAAATGTCCACAATGTCCTATGAGGAACTTAAAAAACTAGTACACATCCAAGAAACAGCACTCACCTGGAGGAGAAACTACTGTATGCTGATTCAAGTGAGGAGGAGTGCTGTGCTCAGGCTGCTGGGGGAGATGGGGCGGCATTTCTGGCTGAGGAAGGTGTATAATCGGTTGAGTGAAATGTGAAATAGTGTCAAACATATTCCCTGGGAGCGGATGCTCCATAACTGGGATCTGCACTGGAACAAAAGCTGGAGGAGAGGATTTGACTGGAGGGGCTGCTTGTTGAGGGGCTGAAGGAGGTGGTGGGGGCAGCTGCTGTGGTTGCAACTGTGGCTGTTGCTGCTGCTGTTGCTGCGTCTGCTGATGGTGGTGATGGTGATGCTGCAGGAAAGAAACAGAGTATACAATCAAGTTTCTGCATGGGAAACAACAGGGAGGGAGTGCTACCCCTTTCGTTAGACCGCCCTGTCCCTAGTTTCTCCTTCCCAGCATTCACTCAACTGAATCGCTAGGATGGAGAAAAACAGCGTGGAGAAGGGGAGCTGCAGTGGAAAAACTGTGGGAACTGTGTTAGCTTTCCCATGATAATTCTCCACATAAAAACATCTTCTCCCGAAGTTGCCTGCTTTTACAAAAACTGGTTGCTGAAACTTCGTACATGCACTTGTGCGAAGTGTGTACCTTAATAAGAGTATAGCAGACCACCGAGCCTTAGGAAGAAAAATATGCAACCAAATAAAGTACTCTTTTAGAAAAAAACAAAACCCACTGTATTTTTTTGAAGTTTACTGTTGCCCCAGCCCCATACTCAATGCTAGCTTCAGCAATCAGTAAATTTATAAAAGTATTCTGCCAGGAAAGATAGCACTGCACAAAGAGCAAGGTAAGTTCAATACTTAGCTTCTTGCTCCCAAACTGTACTTATGTAATGGAACTAACTGAAATACTAAGAATTTCAGGTAAAAAATCTTCAAAGGGCAATTTAAAAATCTTTTATAACAGCCTCTCTTGTTTGAGCTGCACTTCCTCAATAATCAAACACTTATTTCTTCAACTGGGAAAAAACATTAAGCCTTTGAGGAAACCTGAGAGCTGGACCCAATGATAATTCCTTGTCCATTCTGGACCCTATCTTTCACAAACTCCAAACCTTGATTAATGCTAGGGGCCTAGATGAATGAATCCTACTGGCTCCATAGTCTGTATTGCAGGATTCCATATCCTGTATTGCCTTCCCATGTGAGACAGGTCTAGGGAGCTGAGATGAGCAAAGCTTTTCCCATTCTATTGGACGTGGAGTGGGCTTCTTTGTGATAAATTAACATAATGTCAAGCAGAGAAACATTAAAGTATCTTCCCCTATACAACAATGTACCTTCTTCTGTTCTCGTCCAGAATGTCCTTTTTTCTTAAGTTTTGGAGGCATTTCTGGGGGAAAAGAACAACAGAGAATTACAGTGCTTTTTCATAACATTGTTTATATGTAATGCTCTTTAATATAAGCTATTTTTTGACTATGAAATTCAAATCAAAAGGCGCAAAAGTCATTTCTGGAATCCATAGGAAACTGCCTGATTTCCCCCCCCCCCCCAATACGTATGTGCATAGAGAAAAATGTTCTCTATCCCTTTACATGCCTAGAACAATCCCAATGAAGTAACCACTTCTATTTTACAAAGATACCATTACAACCAATGCAAGCTCTGGGGTCAAAGACTCAGGAGAAAGAAAGCAACCCCTGGGCTTAGCAATTCACTTTTGTGAGCATCTTCCTCCAACAACTCAAGCTGCCTGCATAAATTTTACTACACAGCTTTCCTCTGTACTTTCAATACTAAATAATAGCAGCAGCTGAATCAGCTGTGGCCAGGGGTGTGGGTGGGGCTGCATTGCTCTCCTGGCTTCCCAATGCTGCACATCACTGCCAATTACCAAGAGAGGAGGGGCAAGGGAATGGGGAGCTTGGTATGCTGTAGGCTCACTGCTGTTCTGCCCCTCTCAGCAACTGGCATTGGGAAGCCAAGAGAGCAACGCAGCCTCACCTGTGCCACTTCACTATTGTACAGTGGTACCTCGGGTTAAGCACTTAATTCATTCCGGAGGTCTGTTCTTAACCTGAAACGGTTCTTAACCTGAAGCACCACTTTAGCTAATGGGGCCTCCCGCTGCTGCCGGAGCACAATTTCTGTTCTTATCCTGAAGCAAAGTTCTTAACCCGAGGTACTATTTCTGGGTTAGCGGAGTCTGTAACCTGAAGCATATGCAACCTGAAGCGTATGTAACCCGAGGTACCACTGTATTGAATTAACGGCCATTACCATCCCATGTAGGCTTGTTTCCTAGGTAGCCTCGGAGCAACACTTTGCTCTAGAATTTTTACTACTACATTCGGTTAAGCTTTGCATTACATAGTAAAATTGCTACAAAAATGTCCTCACACGAAGACCATGCTCTGCCTTTTTCAGTTTGATGGCTTTTTGGTACTTAAGGCTATCTCAGAAAAAATAGAAAGCTAAGGTAACCATCTGGGTAGGATTCATCCCTCCCATGCTGGCAATGGGGTGCAGGTGAGCGTGTGAGAGACTTTCTTATGACAAACATGTGTACAACTGGACAAAGACAACTGTAGAAGGTACTTCAGTGAAGGAAAGTGTTTTCCTAGTCTCTATAAAAAGCCCAAACAGTCTCTGTTGACAGGAAGTTGGCTCAGATCTACCAACTTAAAGAACAGGTCAGAGTTAGATACAGCGCACCATCTGGGAAAGAGTAAGTTGTCCTATAGCACAAGGACCTCTGCCTGAGCAACAAGACTTTCTCTCCCTCTCTTCACACCCACAACCTGTTCTGGAAGTTCCCCCCAACTCTATAGAGCAAATTTAGGGGGTGTTGTGGGGACAGCAAGTCTCACTGGGCAGATGGAAATCCTTGTGCTAATGGGACTTTGTTGGCTACAACTCTGAAAAATTAAGGTGCCTTTCAAAACTTGTCACCAGCCACAGCCTAATAAAGACAGCATATGAAGTACCCCTTTACTGCTCTTAAAACAGAACCACATAGCCTTCCCTACAAATAGCAACAAGTATCACGTTCTTATCAATATTCTACCACTACTATCAGTTGCACTGATATTATCCTTCTTGGAAAAAAATCTACAAGTTTACCACCAGGCCCTTTATTGGGGAAATAGCAGTTAGTGGAACTTGTTCAGCTTTCCCTACTTGGTTACAAGGATCCAAAAGGTTTCTAAGTATCAGATGTTTTATTAGAGAAAGACCTTTACTGTGCCAGCTACTGATTTCTACTTTCCATGCAATCATAATTTGAGGGAAATTCCATGTTGCAGTTTAATGATTTAGAGCATTCCTGTGAAATGGGGATAGCAGTTTATTGGCCAAATTACCTGTGAGGCAATTAACTTAAGCAGTTGGTGGCTCTTTGATGTAGGTTAGAATGTGAATAGTATGAAAAATAGGTAGCACCACCCCTAGAAGACAGCTTGGCACCGGCTACAGATCATGTTAGCTACTGTAATTCTTTTTTAAAAGTGACACCTTGAGAGTAAAGCTGTTTAAGAAACTGGACAGTGCTATGTCAAGTTTTCAGTTTATCAGTAACATCTCAGTGCTTAGCATGTTCTAAAAAGCACATGCTACACATTGCTACGGAGCAGATAGAATAAAGGGTAAATGATGCACACATGCATATATGAAAATGTGTGATCTGTTGCAAAACACTGGCCTCTTGTGCTATTATTAGACAATATTCTATTTCTAACAAGAACTATAAATATTGGGATTCCATTTTAATAAATGAGGAATTGTTAGCTGACTAAAAGGGGCAAAATAGCTATGGATTTGATGCTGATGTCTTGTGTTTGTATTTGTGCTTACATCTCTCTATAGTTGTCTGTGGCAATATCAGCTTCCTTATAAGAACGAGCCAATCAATGAATGAGTTAAGGAAATAATTTTAAAACCTTTCCCGAGTATGCAAACCACACAAGTAGCTGCTTCCAAGGGCTCCAATGGAGAAAGCCTGGATGCATGTGTGAAACTTGCAAACACAGCCCATACCAGGAGCAAGCCCTTAATTTAAAAGACCTGGGCCTTCAGAATTGAGCTTGTGTAAATGTAGTTGACTAGACAATATGGTGCTTCTGTAAGGAAGCAGCCTTCTTTTATCGCCCTAGGAGTTACCATAACATCACAGGTCTAACATATTGCCAAATCCACCTAGAATCCTTGTTGGGGTACCAATTGAACCTGGCTTGCAAATATTATTCAGTGCTCAGTTTCTCAGAAATCCACCTTGGATTTTTTAAATAGCTTTTTAGTCAATGACAAGCCTGTCATAATGAAATTTTCACAGCATATTTTTGTACATTGAGCTGACTGCACTCATCTGTCTATATTATACTTCAACTAACTGCACTATTGTAAGATACTTCTAAAACTAATTTCAAATGTTATTTCGGCAATATGGTTGCTGTTAAGTCAGTTTACTGTGGCCAAAGCTTCATGGGCTTGTGATAACACTTTCCTATATGAGAAGATTACATGATAAATATCTGCTGCTGTACTGACATAGGTATTTATTTATTTACGCTTTAACTTGGCAACTGCATGAAAACTCAAATGACATTATTTTTGGCCGCATACATACTCCTGAGATAATGTATTATGAATTGGGCCTCAGAGTGGTTTTGATACATTTTTGGATGAGGGCATTATTTAAATGAATTGTCAGGTCAGACAATTTAATTCCTGTAAAGTGGGAGATTATTTTTATATGGAAAGCATAACTTAATTTGATAAAGCAGAGTTAACGTCTAAATATACAAGGTTATGAGCTGCATATTCTTTGTGCTTTATTTTCTTGGTCCCATACTCTGCAACTCCCATATAATTTAGCTGTGTGTGTAAACAATACGAGGGGGGGGGGGGAGAGAGAAGGGAATTGTTAAGGAAAGCATTCAACTTAAGCAACCTGAAAAAACTGACATGACTATTTAAATTATTTCTGGCATAATTTGAGCCTGATCACTCGGTGACTTGACAGCTGTCTATTCCTGAAATGAAGCTTTCTTCTGGCGGTCTAATGGGTGCTTATGTGTCAGTGTTTCATGCTGTGATTTAAATATTTAGTACACCCTTCAGTAGAATTACGCAAATGTGTGACAAACTAATGAATTTGTGCACAAGATACTATGACGTTCACTGTCACATAGGTGAGAATAAGCTGGATCATCAAGTAGCAACATCAGCATTTCACTATTCAAAATAAGGAACAAGCAGAGGCCGAAGTGAAGGTTTTCTTCGTTTGTTTCAACTGGAATAGTTATTAAAATGTTTTGATAACAGCACACTTGTCTAGGTAAGATAATGCTTAATTTTAAATAATACAAAAACATCCAAACACAACACAGACTTTATGAACTGCACTTTCTGGATTTTAATGCAGTTTTCAGCTTATTTAAAACTGTTAGAATGACCATAAAGTAATTCAAAAGCCCCACTTCCCACATGTATACAAAACCTGATTAACTTCCTCTATAGACCTTGGCCAGCATTCCAAGTATCACAAGGTTGCTTCTGCTTGTGCTAAGGGGGCTTATCTTCTCCCCTGTTCCAGTGGCAGCTCCCATACAAGCTGAAGGGCTCCACCCAAAGGCTGGTGGACCCTCTGGAATAGCTTTCAGGGGGCCCCAAAGTTTGTAGGGCAGGGTAGAAAAATGGTCAAACTTCCTGCCTTGTGTGTGCAGAAGTGTCTTTCACACATGCACAGAGTAGTTTGGAGAGGCTTTGGCATTTGCACTTTTCAGTCCCGCAGAATGAAAATCAGAGTTCATTGAGAAGGTCCTATTTTGGTCATCAGATCCTACAAGGGATTTTCAGTAAAATAAGCCTGGTGTGTTAAAAAAAAAGAAAAGAAAAGTTGTTTTATTTTCCAGGTAAGCTAGTGAGTGCTTTCTCAAAAGCATCAAGGTCCAACTAGTTTATATGTCATCTTATATGTTTATTTGATTTCCTTAGGAGAAGTAGCAACAGTGACTGGTACTAGTATAGAATGTGAAAAGTAATTTTCCCCACTTTGAAATGACAGGTTAAAAACTACAATTTTAGTTATCTTACAACAGGTACATTTTCTGTAGCAAACCAAATTCTTTATTTATTTTTATTATTTTAGAACAAAAATAGAAATACTATACAACTTATTTTAAAATTATTGTGATTACATCATTGTTAAATCATAAGCATGCAGATAAAATAGAAAAACAGATTATATAAATTACTGATAAATTATTATTTGTAAAAGTAAAATAACTGAACAGCTGAATAAAAATGACAGCAGACAGTCAATTCATTATCAAATGCACTTTGAACAGTTCACACTTGTGCATAAGGGAAAGCAGAATTACAGCTTTGCTAAAAACATGCATTTATACATTCCAATAAAAAAAATCAAGCCTTTATCGTATCTATCCCTTCAGAAAAATTAAAAAACAAATGACAGAAACAAATGCAAAATCGAAAAAACAGTTTAACAATACTAATAAAGACAATATATTTCAAAAGCCCTGAATAGTTTTTATAAATGAAGAACCTTTACTGAAATGTCAGAAAGCACTGTGCTGTAGTGTTGAATGCACAAAGGCAATCATTTCAATATGTAGCCTCCCTAATCCTAAAAGCTTAGATTAGATCAACTTTATACATAGTGTTTCTTGCCATTGACAGTATGTACACTGAATAATTCTATTACAAGTCATTACTACAAAAAAGATTAAAATTTTAGATATTGTTTGTTCTGCCTTCAGGTATGCATATATGCAACCATACTGAAAATATACTTTTGAGGCAACTATTTATAATGCTGGTGCTTAGTTTCTAAGAATTAAAAAATTCTGGTTTGTAGGGGGAAAGTGTAGAGGACAGCAAGTATAAAGTACCCTTTTTGAAATTAAGTACACTTAATGGTTATGTTATAATCTTGAAGACAATCCAGCAGCTGCTTATCAAACAGAGCTCCCATGTAGATGGGCTTCCACAGAACTAGTGCAGAGCTGTACCTGATATGGATCAGAATAGCGAATCCTTTTTCACATAGAAGCTCTGTAGATGCAACAAAGACCTGTGAAGCTTTGCAGTAGCAAACTAACATTAAACACTTTTTTTAAAAAAGGAGGATTTCCTACCCGAAATATCACTCCTCCTAAATGAGGGTTACTAGCCTACTCCAACCTGCAGCATGAAAAGAGAGCTTCCACCTTCCTACTACTAGGAGAGGTGTGATCAAAGTGGGACAAGTCAGAATGAAACCAGAAGATCTAATTTACATGGGCTGTCATCCAGTGAAGCCAATCCTTCAGCAGCTTTCATGCCAAACCACTAAACTGCTTTTTAAAATTGGAAGAGGTTTTAAAAAAGTAGTTTGGAGGAGGTTCAGTAGAAGGAGCTGTTGGAAGGAAAACAGACAAGAAAACTCTGGTGCGCACATACCTCTAGATCATGGTCATAGCATATAAGAATGTTTACTCATAGAAGAGGCTTCTCATGTAACAAACAACTCTGTGGGTATAAACCAAAACAGGGATCTAAATTTTTTTGCAAAGGTCTCCATCAGCCTAGATGACTCTTAAGTAACATGCTGAGAGGTCATAAATGTATGTAAGAAACTGGAGTCACATGAGTTCAGACACAGAACAAAGTCTGCAACAGACCACAAGCTACATGACAACCAGTAAAAGGGACTCCTATTGTACTCAATCCAAATCAAAGGCAGCTTGAAGAGAAAGAAGGAAACTGCAAAAAGATACTTGTCTACCATATGCTAAGATTTAGCCAGCCACGATGCATGACATCTGGAAGTTTATTTGTTGTTGAAAATTTCACAGTTCAACATATTTAACTGGAAATGTTTCTCATTTCCTGTAGCACAGGTTCTAGAATTAAAAAGCAATTTGGAGAAAGCTGTCAGATGGGGTCATACTGAAAGTATTACTGTAAATTCATTTGGTGAAGGTGCTCTAATTTATTCCAAGATATCAAATGCTACTGAAGAACACTGAAGGCTCATTCAAGTAAGAACATACTCTAATTACAAGGACAGGGCAAACTCTGGGCTGTAGCCAACTAAGTTCATACTAACTTAGATCTAATCATTTCAGTAGCTCTACTCTCAGTAGAGTTTACTTGGATACAATCCTGTTTCTTCTTCCTCCTCAGGTTCAGATAAGCACTAGTCTAAACTATGATGGAGTACCTCATAGTTAAGTTTGCTTCTCTTGTTGACTGAGACCACTTACGACACATGGGGTGAATTCACAACTGAATCTACTCTTCACCTGAAGTCTGAACCTGCTCTTAGATCCTCACCTGCTGGGTCTTGAGAACTAGGCTCATGTAACAAGAATCTATTGTTTTTCAAGTCAAGACAAAAGAAGAAAGAAGAATTCACTAAAAATAAAAAAGCATCAACATATCAAAGTCCAGCTAAAATTGAAAGTGCTTTAATTATTTCAATAGCCCTGTTTTGATAATGAGGGGTTAGTAATGCCAGCTCCCGACTGATTTAGGTAAGGGGCCTAGATGAGGTCCCTCTCAGAGAAATGAAGCAGCTTTGAATCTAAGCAGATCCATGGCCAACTCTGCTCCCCCCCCCCCCATTTCAAGGCCCTGTGCTTTCTACCGCCAGTGAGGCCACCACCGTGCTAGCTTTCCACTTGCTAAGTTTTCCATGGGTGGAGACAGCAAGGTCAGCAGATGGGCATCTAACTGTCACCAGCAGCACAGATCAAGAGGTTAAGATACCTCTACAAGCCATTTACAACAATCAAACCCAAGGTAATGCCTTGTTTTATATCTGATTTAAAACCATACATATTTTATGGGACCTAAGAGTTCCTATGAGTGGAGTTCTATTCATGGGACACTCCCTCTGGGCGTGAGGCAAGTTTTGCAAATTTCTCCTCCCTCCTGCAGCCAGCCCCCTGTAAGCTGCTCCACAGCGTTACCAGAACAGCACAGGAGGTGAGGCAGGGGCTGAAGGAGGAATCAGCATAAGCTGCCTCCTCCCCACTCAGTTCTTTCTGCGGATGGGACACTCTGGATCCATCCCTGCAACTGCCTTCCCAAAACCTGCCCCAGAGGGTTGGGAAATCCTTTGGACAGAAGAGATTTACAGGTGTGGAGGGATCAGCAGAGAAGGAAGGAGAATTGATGAACACTGCTCCCCTTCCTATTCTGTTGACAGACACCGTCATCAGAGCAACACTGTGGGACAGAATTAACAAGCCTTTTAAGTAAAAGTTTAAAACAATTCAAATATTGGTAAGAAAGGTCTATCTTATTATTAGACTCTTTGAACCTTTCTAATGCAGCAAAAATCCCAAATAAGTTTAGTTGGATTCACCTATATGAATGATGGCTAATTGATGCCACTAGATAAAATTGTTTCCTATGGCTTATATGATTTTTCTGTGCAACAGGGATTCCCCAACACTTTAAATCCCTTTCCCTCCCCAAGTATAAAGTGCTCTATTGATTTGGATGATTGTGGAAGAAATCAATGGGTTATATGCAACTAAATCACTGCACATGCAGAATGACTTCCCTTCCCTCTCCTCCCCTCCTCCCAATCTGCTCTGAAGGCCCAGGGGAACTCCTGGAGCTGACTGGGAGTGCTGGGGGAGGAGGGCGGGTTCACAGAAGTCATACTGTATGTGCAATGATTTAACTGGACACAATCCACACTTCCTATTTATACTCAGTATATGACACATTGCGTATAACCAAACATGCACAAAGAACATGTGTGGGCAATCAATGCATTACGAAACTAAACTTAAATCCCCTGAAGTGGACTTCAACCTCAAAATCAGATGTTACATCTGAAATAACCCTGCGCTACAATATTTTAATGTGAAATTGGTATACGGTCTCAATTGTTAGTTTTACAAACTTTTAAAAGTACAACAGAGTTTCCCCATACGTAGAACTCTATTACCTCAGGCATGGTTAATGTTTTTAACTAAAACAGGTATAAAAACAAGCAGAATTAAAATACTATGTAATACACTGGAGGCATCCCAGGATAACCCTGTCCCCCACACTAAAGTCATCTTGAAGGTTGCTTATAAAAAAACAACCCATAGCAAATTAAAACAACCAACACAGTGAGTCAAACTGTTGCAAATAAATAAAAATGGGGAAGATGTATCTAGGATGGAATGTCCATAATTTGTGTTCCACTGTGGAGAAGTTCCTCTTTTTACTGCCTGCTTTGGTCATGGTATCTGTAGCATCTGCACATACCCACCTCTTCTTGGCACTTGTCCAAAAGAACACCAAACTTTTTAACATCCCCCAAGTTTAAAAAGCAACAAGAATTTTGCAATAATTTTTTTAAAGGGACTCCCAGAGGGAAAATACCAAGTATACACCACAGATAGATGCTTTTTGAAATGCTTTCACCAGATTCCCAAACTGCTTTTTAAATTAAAAGTGTTTATGCCACTTGTTTTTATAAGCATTATCTAACAACTGGTGAGAGAAAAGCAGGAATATGTCACTCTTTTCTGAGTCATTCAAATATATTATGCTTATTAGGCAGCTGGGTAGGCATAAATATCATTCAGATTGGATAACTAAATACATTCTTGTATACAAGCATTGCTAGCAAGGTTTGTGACCTGATAGTAAAATGCAGGCCAAGCTTTCTGCCTCTCTTGTTTTTGTTTTTTAAAGCATTAAAATGAATGTTCTGGGGGAAAGCCTCAATTTACTCTTATGTCTACTATGAACACTTGAGAATTCTTAAGTTAAATTCACTCTAATGAGATCAAACTTGCTTTGAGAAAACAAACTGTACAAGTTAAAATGAGACCTTTTTCTTCTACCAGTCAGGGACCTTTGTTTTAGGGCTGATCAAGAGCTGGAGAACATCTCCTAGTACCAATTTCTGATCAATATGAAAAAAAGCATTTAAATCATATAAATTTATGTTTTAAGAACAACACAAATGAAGTATTTAATCAAACTTATACTGTAAAATACCTTACTCACATATAAACTGGTAGAGCATTTTTGTTTCACAGAAAACCTAGTCTAATTGCCATTTAAAGAAGTTGAAATTCAAGACAGTCCAAGGAACAGAGTAAAAAACAAAACATGGAAGATCAAATAAATCTGAAAATAATTTTTAATTTAAAAGCATCTTCTGAAAAGTACCTGCTAGGGCAACCAGATGCAAGAGAGAATACAGCTCATGCACCTTTAATAGTTTTGCAGAAGAGAGAAGTTCTGCAGGTGTAGATTGCATGATAAGGTACACCAACTAAAATTCCTTCTACGCAGTTGTTAAAAATGCAGGAAGGGGCCTTTGTCCTCTTTTGCATCTGGCTGTCCTATTATCTGCAAAGCCAAATTCCTATCATTCCTGCCAACATTGGGGAAAAACACCCTAGGAATCATCATCATCATCATCAATCTTTATCTCTAAACAAACTCAAGGGCCTTTTCACATATGTATATAGATACTAGGAATGGGCCTCTTGCAGTCTATAGAAGCTCCTTTTGCAACACAGAACAGTGTCTTCTAGAACTTCAGTTGAACACAATTTACCATTTTAAACATAGGAAAAGGTCAGTGAAACTATTACTGCTTATACTAATTGAAAATGTCAATTTTTCCCCACCCACCCTCAGCACACTAATGTGCAAGCCTATCCTAAAATATGATTACACCTTCCCCTGCAGTTGCCAGCACCACATCTCACACAATTCCACAGGCAAGTGGTATTGGGGATTACAGTGAGAAGGATGTAATTGACAAAAATCACCTCCCTGCTCTCCACCAGAAGGAACCCACTGCTGAATCCAAAGTCTGGATCCAGCCTATGGCTTTGATGAATAAAACCTTAAGGTAAGTCAGTCTTTGAAGAACTTACTGTAAAATGCTTTTGCAGTTCATGCGAGAACTGCAGGTCTAATGCAAAGAGTGCACAGAATTTTATTCTGCCATACTTATTCATTTTAAAATATTGATTGTTAGCACGAAACTAAGTGCATCCTTCAAATAAAAAAACAACAACTTTAGGGTCACATGAGGAGTATCAAATGAAACCTGTAAGAGCTCTCAAAGTTAACAGCAAAAATATACTGAGGCAATGTTAATCAGAAATAACAAAGCTTTTCAGTACAATGATTGCCCTGCATTCAGTCTATTTTTTCCAATAACTTCTCAATGCCATCTTTCCAATACACAATCATACACTGTATCTACCTTCTGGCAAGCTGACTGAACGTTCACTAATAAAAGTGTATCTTACTCTCTATTAGATGAGAAGCCGGTTTAGAAAATATTCTTTTTTTAAAGCTGTGAATCTGAACCATCAGACACATAAAATGGTACCGTAGCACGAATTATAAAGTGGCTCTGCCATCCTAAATTAATAAAGCATTGTTCAGTGCATTTTGAAGCAATCAGATGTGATACCCTCTTTATAACGTTGGATCCAAACTGGGTAAGCTTCGTATACAGAAAATATACTGTATATACTGCTTTACAAAGACCAAATAAAAAATAAATTAAGAAGACGAAGCCATACTAAAAACATATTTATTTATACAGGAAACAGGTATAGGACTGAGTCTATAAATAATCTGCATCTAACCTGTTTCTGAATCTTCACTGTCGGAGGAGCTGGACTCACTGGTACTCTCAGACTCTGAGGAGGAGAACCCCTTCATTTTAGAGGAACCAGCAATTACATCCACTTTCTCTGCTGCAACAAGATAATAGCACAATATTGTCATTGGATAAGAATATAATCCAGAACCCATTCTTGTGCTATGCAGTATTCCCCTTAAACACTATGGCCTTGCTACTCTTTTCCCTGTGGAAGATTTGTGCATACGGATATGTTTTTAACTGGCCTAAATGAAGCAATACTTTCAAAAGGGCAGGGAGAATGTGCTGCCATGCTGTCCTTTTTCTTTCCAAGGCTTCAACATAAAACATGTAGAAGAAAAGTTTGCCTTGTTATATAGTCCTTTAAAAACAACGCAGAATTAATGGGACTCTAGATACAAAAAAGGAAACCTTTTAAAAACTGTCAGATTTCTCAAATAGTAATAACTACTTCAAAATGCATTTATTTTCTGCTGTACACCACTTTTAGAAAGTTTGTCCTTTGAATAATGTGTATGCGAAAATAGTCAATTATTAATACAAAAACTTCTAATAATTTCCAGCAATGGAGAAGTATCATAGAGCCTTGGTTCATTGCTTTATAAGATACCAACCTATGGTCTTAGAAATATTATCTGCAACTAAAAAAAAGTTTTTGTGTCTGGTTGTGGTGAACAGTCTCATAATAAATAGAACATTCATAAGTTTTACAAAACAGTTAAAATAGGCTACAATGGCATAAAATAGAAATATGGTATGTTTTTATAGCTGTTTAAAGAGAAAATATTTGTAATATATTTATAAACTGAGGAACACTATGATTCAATGGCCTGTATCATAGGCCATCAAGAAAGTCCAGTGATAACATCTAATAATCTGTTCTTTATTACTAATCTAATCCATCATTTGCTGGAATGGCTGCAACCCCGGAATGAAGGATGCTTTTTCCTTGCATGAGTTTATAGTGCCTGAATACTAATATGTTCCCCCATCTCTCTATACAGTGGCAAGAGATTTAATACACAGCGCTGGAATGTAACACAACTGCTCTGAGCTTGAAAGGTACCTTGAGGTTTCCTCTTTTTCCGTAAACAAGATGTTACATATCTTTCCAGCTCCCGCAATGTGGACGCCTTTAATGTCTCAAAGTCAATTTCAATCTCATCAGGATTGGAGTTTTTCAGCGTGGGTTCTCTTGACTGGATGATATGGACAACCCGGCCTAGTTTTTCGCCAGGGAGTTTGTTAATGTCCAGACTCAACTGTCTCTTTTCTTCGTAAGACATTGGTTTACATTTCTCCTCCTCCTCAGACTCATAAGCAGGAGGTGGCTTGGTGTTCTTCAGAGTCACAGGCTCCTTCTTACTACTTAAAGAACAATTATTAATGCATTATTTTACAAAGCAATGATTTTAGACCGACAGCAAAATGCTATTCTAAAGTGTGTTGTTAATTATGTTTGCAATTTGTTAGCATTGTCTACTATATTCTGAAATCTGGTATAGTCAAATGCCTAATAATCTAAGCTGAAAGTCAATAACTTTATAGTTCAAATCTTACCTTAGTTATATAGCCTTACTAGGTGGCCTTAGACAAGCCATCATCTCATACCCTCAATCCACTTGCAATTTGGAAACAATAATGACCTCTTTTCCAGAGTTAATGTAAGGATACCAAGATAATATATATGAAAATCACTGAATACTAAGGGGGAATACTAAACAGTAAAAGTATTACTGTTTCAGCAAAATAACAGTACATATAAAATGACATATAGCAAAAGAAGAAGAAAATCACAGGGGAGCAATTCATATTTGCAGAATGCAAAAGCAATCTTAGTTTGTTATGAAAGTGGGTAAGGGAGGAATAGCATAGATAATGATGTGCTATATTTGCAATAGAGACTACACTCTTGAAGGTGCCACAGCACATTAAGGAGATGACTTAAACTGAGTATAGAAATTAGGTCATCACCTGATAGATATCCAGACAGTTCAAAAAGATCCCCCAAGGGAGGGGCAAGAATGTCAGCTCCCTGCCTTGAGGTCTAGAATGTTCCTGGACTGGGCTCTGTGCAAGTGCAAAACCCCGTGAGTGGGACTGCACAGAGACCCAAAAGAACCACTCAGTGGGACAGAATTTGCTCCACACCTATTTACTCTCTATACTTCCATTTGCTCCTCATAGCAGTTGGCAGCTCAACATTATTATTTTTTTAAAAAAAGCTAACTGTTAATTATATTTAAACCTAAACTTTGTTTCTGGGTTTTTTAAAAACATGTAGTCCTATTCCACAGTGAACACACACATTTGACAAAACTCCAGGAGCCAATTCGGAGAAATTTATGTCTTCACTCTAAAACGGAAAGGCATGCAATTCTCACTGGGTGATGATCTCTGCATCTTAAAATATAAGCCTTATATAAAACAAATATATCAATATAAATCATGGGTTGCATCCAATGTTTGTTATGCTCAGAATAGATCCACTGAAATAGACCCATAGAAATTAATGGACATGTCTAAATTAGGTAGATTAATTTCAACCTCAGCCTCATAATTACAATTTCCCAACACAGCAGTTTGTTCAAGGACTGCTTGAAATGATTTTACTGATACTAAGGTTTTCTAACATGCAAAAAGTCCTCAATTGGTCCTTAAAATCTAGAGCGCAAACTGGGGACTGCTGGAGTAAGCCTTTGTATCAGGTAAAGGATCTGCTAAAACCAAAATCCTGTACATACTTAGTTTTCCTAAAAGCCAAGAAAGCTCAAATAAATAGTAGTGCTTTATAACTAGAGTTTTACTTTCATAATACTATATGGTTGAAAATAATGTGAATTCAACTAGAGGTTTTAGATATTTGAAGTATTGGAAGTTTTGCCATAATCCTGACAACACACTTGTTCTTCAGTCCAAACAAATCAAATAAACTATAGATTTGAACACAGAAGGCTGACCTTGAGTTACTGTTACTGCCATTATTTTTCTTGGCCTTCTTAGGTGGTGGATCCTTGGTTTTATTTTTTTTATTCTCTTCTACTTCTTCTTTCTTTTTGTGCTTCTCCTTTTTCTTTTCTTTCTTGTCTTTCTCCTTCTTCTTTGGTTTGTTCTGTTGCGGCTGGGACAGGGCAGCCAACTGCTCATGCACTGCTTTAAGCTAAGGAGTGGACATAAAGATCAATACAATTTTGTTCTGATCTCTTCATTTTAATCTCCCCTTGCAACAACAACAAAAAAAAGGGGGGAAAGTGCTGATCCCTCTGCTTACTTTGGTGCCCATCTAACTGCTTTTTTACTAAGAGTTTTGTGTGTAATGTTATCAAGATCATCCATTCTACATGTCTATTGAGCAGGAAAGGAAGAAACAAGGAAGTGTTTAACTCTAGTTGCTAAAGCAATTAAGACAGCCATGGAAGGTCAATATTCTTCATGCTTCTTCTCTCCTCACATCATATCAACAGCGCAAAGAGTGTGACTCTCAGGCTTCAACAATTTTACTCACAAAGCAAAGTGTGGTGCTGTCCATAGTCAGCAACCAATCCTGCCTTTCAACTTTGAAGCTAAAAAGGTGGGCAGAGATTGTCCCAGCAGCTTTCTAGCTCCAAAGTTGGAAAACTCAGTCAAACAGGCCACTCAAAAATTATAGACCCAAAGTGATTCCAGACTCTTTTCGCACTAGAATTCAATAGTACATACAAGAGGAATGTGTGAAAGTAAACTCTGCCTGATTCTTTTAAGTAAAAGTAAGTCCTGGGATAAAAAGCTCATGATAACTGGCTATAAAGAACATATGTTCACTTTTCTCCCTTCTCACCTGCTACAGATCTGAGAACTTTGGGTTCTCTTCCTCCTTTGAAGTCTCAAGTTGCAGGCTTGCAAAATAATGAACTCCAATGTGGGCCAGAAGACCAAGACTTTGCACATGGTTGGGTATACAGGGAACTGAACAGATCCTTACTCCAAACCTGAAAACTGCAGTTAAGGGGACCAAAGGTGATGCAGATTCTGAAGCATAAATAGACTACCTGTTCCTGGAGCTCTGCTAGCCGCTGAGCTCGTTCTTCTTCAGAATCGTCGGATGAACTGTCACTATCAGAGGAGCTGTCACTGCTGCTATCACTGGATGAAGGTGGGGGCACTTTGGGTGGAGGCTGCACCACTACTGGAGAGGAAGCTGGAATCACAGGTTCTTCAGGCTCATCTGGCATTTTAGCAAAACGCATCTCGAATACATCCTGGAGAAATACAATAAGCAATATATACATTAATCCCCACTCGGCAACCACCTTTAGGATACTACTTCCCCCAAAGTGGAATCACCAGTGGTATCCCTAGTTCCAAATGCAGAGAGGCAGTCCAGTAGGATACCATGCTCAGTGGATACAAGCCAGAAGACTCAATAGAATCACATTCCTCCTCTTTCCCCACAAAGTTTGTCAACCAGGTTTTGAGCTTTTCTCAAAACTAGGCCTCATGTCCGAGGCCCTACTGAAAAATAAATGGTGTACGCATATTTTACAGATACATTTTTTTGCCTAGAGTAATGTATATATTTGGTGCTTATAGTTGCATGTTTTATGTTAGTTTATTATTTCAGTATTTTCTTCTGATAATTAGATTTTGTTGAACTCTTGAAAAGTAACATTTTAATACAGAACTTAATTTTAAAGAAATATTTTCTTTACCTGCAGTTTCCGTGCCATAGCAACCACCTCATGATCAGGAGGATTATACTTGTAACAATTGGAAAACATCAATCTGACATCAGCTGCAAATTCCTGAGCATCTCTATAATCCCGGTTCTCCAGTTTCGACTACAAATGTAAAAAAATAAAATTCTGCCATTAATATTTCAAATACAATATATGAAGAATATGGAACAATGAAACCAATATTTTGCACTTCTATCACGTGTCTGTCTGTCTGTGGGTATATGCACAAGGAAGCTACAGCAAGATTTATTACAGGCAATGGTTATACTTTAGAGGTGTTTGCAGTACCGTGCAGTAAACTACTCTTTACAATGCTCTGAAATTTCTCACAACACTCAATGTTGTGGGGAGCAATCTATTATAGGACATGTGCACTAGCACAGTAGATCCTTGAAAGGTATTTGCCCAGTCTGGAAAGAAGTCTAAAAAGCAATTCATAGAATGTTGGCATTCTTACTGCAGAAACATAGAAATCTTTTAAGTAATAAGTTTTTAAAATCCCATAGTTATATATCCTCACTGTCTTTGGAAACCCGGCCAGATGCACTGAGTAGCACAGTGTAAGACTCAGGAGACTGCCTCTTCCCAGCAGCCAGAAGGGGCAGCTATTGCAAGAAACAAATAGGGATAAGAAATAGAGTAAGATCTCATCTTTCCTCACCTACAGGAGTAGATTACTTGAATAGTACTTGCACTACAGCTGCATGTTAAGTTCTTTACTATGCTAAGAAGATGGATGTTACCACTATAAGGGAAAGTCAATGAAAATCTGGGTTGGCCCTTCCATTAGTGATCAGGCAACTGCAAATTACACCACCTGAAGCCCATTGCTTACCTCTCTTGGCTGCCCCTGCTCCTGCCTGTTCGCTGAAGCTCTCTCCTCCCTCCAGGAAAGACTAATGGAGGGGGGCGGAGTTACATCTCTCAGAGCAAAGCATTTTGGGCAGAGTAGCCATGAAAGTGCATGTGCTGCCATGGTTTGTGGTGGCAGCTAATAATACCTAAGACTGGAGGGAGTTGCAGTAACTTTAAGCTCCCTGATTCCATTTTTAGTATCATTAAGCATTGCAGCAAACACCACATGTGTTTTCATGGTCCCCCACCCCAATCTCAGATTCATTGTTCGGAGGTAGGGATCCCTCCAGGTCCTTCCTAGAACTAGGCAGGGAGGAAGCCTTGTTGGCGCCGCAACATAATGTAACTACATGTGTGAGTGAGTGAATGTCTGTATGTCAGATCAATGCATCCTGAAGTAGCAGCAAAAAAACAAGACAGAAAGCCAAGGGGGGGCGGGGGCGGGAGAGGTGCTATAGCCAGCACAGCAATGAAGAGAATGGGCAACAGCAGCTTAGGTGACGCAATCTCTTGCACCAACCCTGATACGAACGCAGCACATTTGACAAATAAAACTACACATAGCATCTTGGGGAAATTTGGTCCACAATGTCTCTGATGTATGGGATAGCCACATTAATACAGGCAGCCAGTGCACTCTTGACCATGTTGGTGTGTCTATACCACCCCCCAGAAGTCTAACTTATGAAGAGACTTTTTTTTTTGTTGCATCAATTCATCCTCTTTTCCCTTTAGCAAATTTATTCCTCTACCTACCTATTCTTTTCGGCACCAAAATTATTAACAAGATTCAATTAATTTATTCCTCTTCTTCACATCAAATCTGTCTTAATAATTACTTTTAAAAGCAGACCTATAGCTCTGACAAGAAGCCTGGTTTACAAAAACAGAAAATGTTTACTTCTCTGTAGTTCATCCTCATTCCCCACTTCCACACAGCAAAGCCTTAGGCACAGACAAGGTGACCAACTAGGAACTCCACAGCCCTAAGCTGAACCTGACAAAGAAAAAGCCAGAAGAATTTCTTCCTGTATTAATTTCTATATAAGCAGCACAGCCAATGAAGGTCAGTGGAGTAACCAAAACGAACCCCCCCCCCCCCGAATTCTTATGGATGAAATGACTGTCAAACTTAGTTGCTGCAGTGTTACATTGATAGCATCAGAAAGAGAAACTGCAGATGAAATAGCTGAGCTTGGAAGCCAATAATGGTGCTACTGGTATTAAATAAGACCTTATGTATGGCTCCAGTCTGAGCAACTCTGCTAAGAACAAACTTGTGTGCCTCACCTATATTATCCTTCAGAAACTGACTCTCTGAATGGCTTTGACCATTTAATTCTGCTTCTGGCCCTCTAATGCTTAAAATCCAACCATCTACCTGTATTTCATCACATTACATGCCTATGGCTATTCAGCCTTGTAGTTTCTGCTTTTGGACTTGACCCATACTTGCCTTGGTACGTACCCTTTGAGTATGTGACAATGTGGTATACCCATTAGATGGGGATGGTGACTACTTTACCATAGTTGTGCTATATCATAGAAAGCATGGCTTGAACCCTAAAAAGGAGCATTCCACATGGCAACATTTTGTCGCAAGTCTTATTATTATGTATTAATACTGAACATGTGTCATCAGAGTCCTATACAGCTTTAAATCCTATTCAGCCTTTCAACGCATTAGTGAGGCATCATCTCCTAATCTTTCTACTTTTCCCTTTTCTATTCCGTCGAGAAAGTTGCCATTATTTTCTGCACTAACAGGTGTACAAAACCTATTTTGATTTCTAACTACATAGCTTTCCCACTGCGCTACATTATATATTAATTGACGGTGAGCTCTGGAACACCTTCTGAGCATCTGTGCTCTCCCTGCCAAGAAAACTGTCCCCCAGCTCCACCCTGGTAGTACAATTGCTTGCACATTTGCTGCTGGTTCTGGAAAGTCCTATGGTAGCAGCATACTAACTCTGAGCAAAGGCTACAGATAGGAGAAGTCCCTTCATGGTGGGACTGAAATTGATATGAAATTAATAACCTATTTGTGGTGACGCTGAGAAGTCTGACTATAGGGAGAAGCTCTTTCACTGTAAGATGAAAACTGCCAATGGTTTCTTAATCACTTGCTAGTGTCACCTCCACAGTAAAGATAGTACTTTGGACTTGCTGAAGAGGAAGAAGAAAAGCTAGTCACTTTCACTGCTACTTTTTGCAGCCTCTGTAGATATCCCAAGGTTGATCAAGATTTGTGCATCTAACTGCACCTAAATTTTTCACAGACCAGCATACATAGTCGTTTTTGCATCCAGCAACCAAAATCAAGCCCTCCCTTCTAGTGGAAATTAAGTTGAAAATACTGTAACCGGACGAAAGGGCCAAGAATACTTGTCTAAACCAGAGGAACTACAAAATCAGTAATCAAGCCTCCCTATCCACAAAGAAGAATATAAACAGATGATACTCCCTCACATTCCAGATATTGCTGAAATCAAACTCCCGTCAGTCTCAACCAGCAAAGCCAAGGGTTAGGGATGATGGGAGTTGGGAGTCTAGCAACATTTTAAAGTTACACAGTAAACAAGCACATGCTTGCACAAGCAAACACAGGTACAGTTCCTTCATAACTTACAAGGTGTATAAATGTGTGGGTATTGGCTTTCAGAGATTACATGCACAGCTTAAAACTACACTTACTTTAATTGTGCTCAGATCCATGGGATGCTTAATGATATCACGGTAATCATGAAGCCCAAGTGCTTCCACATCCACAGGTTTGTAGAAGGGCCAGGCGTAGGCAGCATGCTTCTTAGCAAACATCTCTTTTATGATGCCACTACAATATTTTAATTGCTCTGACACTTTATTACTGCTACTCTTCTCTACTACATGCTGCTGAGAGTCTGGAACATCCTTCTTAGGCGGCTTCACTGGTCGGCTTTCTCTTCGTGGACCTGTCTTGGCAGCCTTGGGCTCTGTGGGCAGTGATGAGGACTCATGAACCGGGTCTATTGTTGTTGGAGTTGTAGTGTCTGCTTTCCTCTTCACGCCTTTTTTTGTCTGCAAAAGCAAGCAGACACTCTATGTAGCCTTCTGCGACTTGTGTTGGCTAGATAGGATCAAGTGAAATCCTCACAACTGAGTAAATACTCCGCATACGAAGGGGAAAACACCATCACAAACACTTCCCACAAAAATGGCATTGGACTAGGTTCACTTTTCCCCATAAGATTTTAATAAAGCTTTTTATGATACAGTAAGATAAAAGCTAAATAAAAAGAAAAACAAAGAGAAAAGAACATGCAGAGTCCTCTCAAAGGTAGCTCTTAACCCTTGCCTCACTTTTGATTTCTAGAAAATATGTCTGCTTAACTATAGTTAGGCCAAGTATATAATTCAACGCAAGTATCAAGTTTACGGAAAAAAGAGAAACAGTTAAAAATCACATAAAAATATTAATATCCAGTGTAGTGAAATATGGGGGCCAGCAGTGAAGTTGTGTGCCATGAAGTCCCTGGTTCAAATCTTGTCTTAGCCATGAATTCACTAGGTGGCCTTAAGTAAAGTATTACATGAGGTGAGGGGAATGTAAGGCCCTCCTGGCCTCTCTATCTGGACTGTGGGACTTTCCCAGACCACGCCTCCTCACTGGCCTTACTCTGCACCCTTGTCAGCTTTTGTTTGTGTGGAATGTCCTTGGACTATGCTTGCCTGGAATCTTTTGGCTGGAATGTAGCCCATTATGTTGCTATGCCTGCCTTTTCCTTGGCCCCATCTACTACCACCACCATATGACCCCCAGAAGATTGCTCATGAGGAATGCTGCCATTGGGCTGAAAAAGACTCCCCACACTTGCACTGTAGTCTCTGCTTCTCACCTGTAATTAGGGGGTCGTTATACCTTGTTCAAACTTTTTAAACAGAGGGCCAGTTCACTGTCCCTCAGACACTATTGGGGGCCAGACTATAGTTTGAAAAAAATATGAACAAATTCCTATACACACTGCACGTATTTGTAGTGCACAAAAAACCAGGAAAAACAAAGAAGGCAGGATTGTTACAGAACAGGTCTGTCCATGCACACCTCTTCCCACACAAACACCCGGGAGGGGCAGCAAAAGGAGAAACCTGTGTGCTGATGGGTTTCGTCCGCTGCCTCCGAGGAGCCTCCTCTGCAGCACTCACAAGGCAGGGAGACACACAGACCAAGAGGAACGTGGGGAAGAGTTAATTGCACGCGACTCAGGGCTGGCCGCGCCTGCGAGTGGGAACTAGGAGCTGCAGCTGGGTCCAGGGCGGCCTGCCTCTTGCTTCCCGCCCCTGCGAGATTTCAGAGGGGAAAGAGGGGGAAAGGTACGCCAAGAAGAGCCTGTCTCTGGGGCGGGAAAGGAGCGAGAACCCCCGCTGGAGCCCCTCTCTCTTGGGAAGAACTCAGCCTTTGCTGCCCAGCGGCGCCCCACCTACTAGGCCCTCCAGCAGAGCCCAGCTGCGGCCAAAGTCGGAACTAGAAAGCTCACAGGCCCCACTTCTCCCGGCAGTGGGAGCGGCATCTCAGGGTCTCGTTGGCTGGGCGGAAGAGTTTGTGTGCCTCAAAGGGACCTCCATTTTAAGTTGGGTGCTTGCAATGTGGGGTTGCCCCACTGAGCCGATGAGTCTGTTTCATGGCTATAAAAAAATTAAGACAGCGGCGGGTTCTGCAGTGGCCGGGCGGGCTGGGTTCGGGACCTTGGCAAACCAGATCTGACCATAGTTTGAGGACCCCTGACTTAGATAATGCATGTGAAACGATGCAAACACTCTAAAGTGCTACATACTTGCCATGAATTATTATTAAACAGACAGCTTATGCTGCCCACTTAAAATGAATGTTTTAATTTCCTCCCCAATGGTACTAAGTTTACATGATAAGAGTTCCTGAACTGATGACATGAAAACATCACATTTTGAGAATTGAATTCATTATAGGTTCATTTCACTTGAATGCTGTTTGGAATGGTGCTGTTCAAGATGAAAATTTTGAATACCCAAGTTTTGAAACTGAGAAAGCATAGTTGTCTAAAAATCATGTTACCTATATCTACCTTTACAAAACACTCACCACAATCCTATCCAAGTTTATTCAGAAGTAAGTCCTACTGTGCTCAATAGAGCTTATTCCCTAATAAGTACATTTAGAAATGTTGTAATTGTTATCTGTAGCAGGAAGATCTGGTTTTCACTTGCAAGCTCCATGTAAAAGAGAGAGGTGAAAAACAAGGGTCAAACCTCAGTACTGACCTGACCAATGATAGGAATCAAATATCTAAGAATCTGCACTGGAGAGGCTAAAACTGTATCACACTAAAGAGGGGCAATTTCCCATGAAACAACCACACCAGTATAAAAACCTGTGCTAACCATTAACATCAATAATGTCTACATTTAGCCAGCAAATACATCATCTAGTGGCTGTATTAATCGGACCTTACACCACTTTTGCTTTTCTCTTTGTTGCTTTTCGGTTCTTCATGGTACAAAGCATGGCTTCCACATGAGGGAGTACATATTGCACCTGGTTCATGGGTGTCGCATTACTTAGCTCAAGCTGACGTACCTGGGACAGTGAGCCTGCACAGTTACACATTTCTCTCAAAGATTTTTAAAAGATGTTCTAGGAAGGTAGCAGAGAACATTTCAACCACTTTATTTCCAGGGAAAGCTCAAGGCTCCTTCACACTTTTTACGGGAAACACACAATTTTAAGAATGTGCACATGTAGCAGAAATGCCCAGCCAATTGCAGCTTACTAGTTTGTGTAAAATGAGATTTGTGAAGTGACTCTCAGCATGGGTACACTATTGGGGGGAAGGGGAATCAACTTTAAGAAAAAGATATATAATAATGTAAGTTTTCTCTTTTACCAAATCAGTACAATGATTCATCCAGCCTGACAATTATTCATGCCTCCATTTAGGAACATAGGAGTCATACTATTGGACAATCAGCCAAGTATTGTCCACACTGTCTGGCAGAGGCTCTCCAGGGTTTCTGTCAAGAGTCTTTTCCCAAGTAAAGTATGGATTAACCAGTGAAACACAATGGCAATACATCCAATTGAAACATATGTTGGAAAGGCAGTTTGGCCCCGATGCTATAGCAGCATCGGAAACACCCATGCTGCTACAAGATTTAATCTTTGCAACAAAAACAAAAAACTCTACACTTGCACTATATAAAATGCTACTCAACAGGAAGAAATATGATTTAGAATATGATAGCCAAAAATGGAGTGAAGAGTTAGGGGTACAGATAACAAATGATATATGGGAGCCAAGTATAAAATAAATAGAAATAGCCTCTATGGATCTGAGATTAAGACTTATTCAACAGAAAATAATATTCAGAGTCCACTGGACTCCAGCAAAACTATACCAGAAGAAAATAACAAGTGCAGACAACTGCTGGAGATGTGGGAGTAAAAAGACGAACTTAGTACATATGTTGATTAACTGCCTGATGATAAGATCATTTTGGTGCGAGGTGAGGATATTTATAGCAAGAGTAATAAAAAGAAATTGTTATTTAGAGGAACTGAATTTAATTCTAAATTATATTCTGGAAACATGGGAGATTTCGAGGGGTCAAAAAATAAATAAATGGATGTATCATGCTATATCAGAAGCATAAAAAACTTGTTTTGATGAATTGGAAGAGCTGCAAAAAGATTTCATTGAGCATATGGATTGATAATATGGACAGATTAGCTACATACGAACGAACTGCATGTCGACACAAAATAAGAATGGATAAATATGAAGAAATCTGGAACTAATATTTAAGCGATAAGGCGGATGGTGGTGGGAAGTAGGGGGAGGAGAGAGAGGTGGGAAAATATTGTTTTAAAAGGTGTAGTCATAGGTATATCAGTATATTCAAATATGAATTGTCAAATTGTGTTATTATTATTATGGTTTTTATTGTATGTGTCTTTTGCGGTTGATGTTTGTATGGAAAAAATTATTAAACTTTTTTTTTTTTAAAAAAGGAGTCTTTCCCAGCCTACCTAGAGATACCAGGAACTGAACCTGGAACCTTCTGAATGCGAAGGATGGGCTCTACCACCTAGATTCAACTCCCATTGGTCTCATGCAGAATTCTTTCCCGACCCAAATGAGACATACGAAGGATAGAACTTGGGTCTTCTACAATCGCAGCATATATTCTAATATAGCTCTGCTCTCTAACCTTCAGAGGTAAAAGATTACAGGCAAACAAAATTTAAATGGGGGAAGTCCTAACTCTGCAAGAATGTAGTGAGAGAACCTTAAGCAGAAATATGCCCTGGATCAATATGGCTTTCAGCAAACCATTTCACCTATTCATCTAAAACTATCACTTGCCAAAATGAAACAAAAGAACAAAGCTGTAATTTACTCACCTTCATGGGCTGCGCAGCAGTTGGGATAATTGGTTGGTGTGTTTGAATGGGTTGGGGGACAGAAGCTGAAGGAGGGGGCGGGGGAGGAGGAGGCTGGGGAGGTGGTGGTGGGGGAAGCTGGGGAGGCACCAGCGTTGGTAATGGCGTCTGGACAATGTGGTCAGGGGTCACAGAAGGAAAGGAATGAGTTGTTTGCACCGGCTGAGGATTTGACTGTGAAGCCTGCGTCTGTGGTGGGGATGATGCTTGAGTTGTATTCTGTACCGTTGATGCTCCAGCCTTGGATGTAACTGTTAGAAAAGGAAGCATCGTCATGTGATGTACCCAGCAAACCTCAACACATGCAAAAACGTAGTTCAAATAGCCCAACCCCCTGCAGGAGAAATCACTGCTATGCCATGGAAATGCTGGGGAGATGTAGGCAAATCAAGAGGCTGCGAAATTGAAAGCCTTGTTACCAGGCTCATTATCTTCAGCTGGCTGATAGCCTAGTTACCTGGTTCATTATCTTCAGCTGGTTGCACAACAGGCTGACCATTCTCAGTGCTGCTTCCAGAACTTTTTTTTTTTTGCTAGACCTGCTGTGGGCTCCTCAAGGACTTTGAGCAAGACTGGTTGAGTGTGCACAAAGCTGGAGGCCTTGTGCCCCTCCAGGAGAAACCATTGCTATGCCTTGGAGAAAGGTGGGCAAATAGACTGGCTGTGTGACTGGGAGCCTCATTACCTGGCTCATTATCATCAGCTGAGCAACAGTGACTGCTGTGGCTATTTCTGGGACTGCCTTTGGGGTGCAGGGCATATCCCCCCCCAAAAAAACCCCCCCCCCAATAATAATGAATTTTTGCTTACCCGTGTTACTGTTTTTCCTTTCTTTATAGAGATTGATGTTTGGGGGCTAAACTGTACATGAAATTGGGGATACTGATTCCTACCTCTTCTTAAAGTGACAACCTTCTATTTGGATAGCTTTTGGTTTGTTGGGGGAGAGGCATGGGAAGTATTGTTACCCTGTACATTGGGAAACTGAAGAAAGTGATTTCTATACTCCACTTTCCTAGGCTGAGAGCCTATTAGCAGGGATAGATTCTGCCCCTCCACCCCAAGACAAAGGGAGTGATTGATGTCAATGCTTTGTTTAAGAGATGTTTCTGCATTGTTACTTGCTGACACTAGGTAATTCTCTCTCCCTGACATGGATACTATACGTACACGAAACACACATGCGCAAACTCAAGTTCCTTTCAAGTACAAGCTAATCCACCTTATTCAAATACACAAGTAATGACACTGAGCATTGGCTAGTCCAAAAGAAAAAAAACCCCTGCAAACTGAATGGGCAGTACCAATATCAGTACCTGTTTCCTTCTTCCCCCGTCCTCTTCCTTTTGTCTGGACTATAACGATTTCAGTTTCTTCCTGTGTCATTTCAGATATTTTCTGCAGAAAAAGTTTTTCTAGAGCTTCTGCCATTAAAACAATATCATCCCCTGGCTGAACAAACAAAAAATGTAAGAGGTTACACTCATTCATAACTCTGTGATAGCATGGGAATAACAGAATGACGTGGCAATAAATCTGCCTAATTCGTATCAATGACACCTGGATGTGTTGGATGCCATGTTCTGGGGTTGTTTCCAAATTCTATTCAAAGCAAACCCACTGAAATTAATGGACCTAAGTTAATGATGTCTATAAATTTCAACAGGTCTATTCTGCCTAAGATGAAGACTGGACACAGCCCTTGATACGGATGTATTTATTGCAATGTGATCTTAAGACGTTGTGCAGAGCTTTTAGATTCCAATTTCCAAGCTGCACACTTTCGGGTTCCCTTTAACCACATCATATTCTACACTGTGTCTAATGTAGTCACTTCTGGGTTCTACTTGACTTTTTCCAAATCAAATTTGGCCATTTCAAGTATTTGCCAGCATACGGCTCTCGCCCCCCAACTCACTGTATTTCATTATATAACTAAAGTACCGTATACACTTATATCTGCTTTTGAAATGGATTCAATAATATTGTTTTGTTGTAGAGATTTATATCTTGTTTCTTTTTGTTGTTGTTTAAAAAAATCTCAAGGCAGACAAATAGAGTTAAACATTTGGAACCTGCTTGTTTTAAATCTCAATTCTGAAAACTGTTAAAAAGTGAAGAATTTTATCTTCTCCAAATAAAGAATATATTTTACAAGAAATGTTGCTTCTAGGGCAGGTAGAAGAAAGAAAGTACTGTTGCATGAGAGAAAGTCTCATGCATCGTCACAGACACATCATTTGAAAGCCCAAATATATGAAGACAACATACCTTATTATAGATATAACAGTTTGTAAACATTGTATTGAAGTCCTGGATACATTCTTGAGCATTCCAGTAGTAGTTATTCTCCAAGCGTTTCCTTATTGTTCCCATATCCATAGGAGTTTTAATAATTTTATAATAATCCTGTGGCAACAGAGAGGATTAATTATTATAACTGAAAATTTTACCAGGCGTACTGTATTCAAGCCTTTCAGGTAGAAAAGCTTAAAAAAATTCTCTCTGTCCCAACTTAATATGTCAACTTATTTAGTAACAATGTCTAGAAGATAAAATAATTTTAAACCTAGAAGCATTCAGAGTCTTATCTAAACAACTGGCAAAGAGGGAAATCATTCAACCTTTTAATCCTTAGCTATTGTGATATCTATTAATAACTGCTTCTACACAGTCAGACACATTAGTGCTGTATTATTCACATCTTTTACACCCTTTGTAGCTAATGGCAACTTCAGATGCAACATCCATTGGGGGACTGGTGTGGGGACACATGGGTAAAAGAAACCCATTTTAAATCCTTATCCCTCCATAGCTACTTTTAACCAATGGCAGGATATAGTCCTATCTAGTTCAACCCTCAGTTCCTCTGTGATAAGGGTTTAAAACAGACTTTTAATGTAAAGGACAGACACACACCTAATGGCCGATAGAGCCCAAATTTCATGACAAATAATATGGAAAACCATCAGCTGACTGCTCAAACAAAGTAAGGTATCTGCACCCAGTAAACAATGTAAACCAGAACTTTTAAAACAACATTTCTAATGTTGGGAAGGATTCTGGGGCTGCAGCTCACAATTCCTTTCAATAGTTCTCTTTTCAGACCACCAGTTTAGTTAGCTAGTCTTCAACAACAACAGGACATACTGAAAGACAGGGATTTGCCTGAACTGCATATATAGCTTTAGTAGTCAGGGAATGAAGTAGCCCTGTAAGCATGCTCTGTAACATTTCCAATGGGCTCTGGTAGCCATTTAATTGTTCTTTCTTTGGCAACACAAATTTTCAACAATTTCATGGTCCGAAGCATCCCTGTAGCACCATGCAGTGCTGCGAAGCACAGGAATGATGTGGATCAGGCCCATGAAATCAGGATAGGTACACTGGCCATCACAGTTGTTAAAATCAACCTAATATCCTGACTAGGAAGAATACAAGCTGACCACTGACCAAGCATGCAGAGAAATCTATTTAGGAGTGCTCCAACAAAGAAATGTTGTTTCAAACAGCTTGCAAGATTTCTGTCACACTGCCTAAGTAATGCAGCTAAATAAAATGGTCCCTGAGTGGTGGGGAAGCAGCATATCAGTGTCCACATTACTATGGCCTGTTGGTTAGCTAGTAAGTAGACTTTGAGGTCTTATTTTCAGATTTTTCACAGAAGAACCCTTTGGATAACTAACAAGATAAATCATGGAGGCATGGCTAATGTGAGCCAAGTAGTAACAAGGTATCAGAAAAACGAAAAATGAAAATAAAACCTCCCATTTGCCAACCAAAGCAATTATTTAGGTTTGATACGAGGAAAGCTAAGCATCAAGCAAATAAAAATACTCCTATACAATAATTATAAAATAACCTTACCATACAAAAAAATGTTGCTGCCACAATTAATTAATTGAAAACAAATGCTGTGCTATCTGCTATATAGAGCCCAAAGTCATACAACTCCCACCCAGGGGAATTATGTCTACATTAGATACACAATACGGGGAGAGATGTTGGGAACCAGCAATGGCGACTGAAAATATGGATGGGCACGCCAGATGATAGCCCTTCTTCACCTTCCAGTTGTATCAAGCATCCTTCCTATGAAATTTAGTTCATTGAGAATAACATGTGCTGCTCTCATGCTTCATTTTCTCCCCACCCACATGCCTACTCCTTACTCCATATTATCTGCCTTATTTCCCTCACTTTACTGTAGGCCCATTTGATGCCCCCTTGTCCTATAATGTTCAGTACTTTAGAATCTCACCTGACCGCATGCTTTCTTTAGTCCTGTTCCCAGTCCCTTCAACACTTCTGAAGAAACTTTAACGTTTATGTTTATTTCCGTCCTCATGAAACTACATTTCTATTCCTCTCCTGTTGACCCCCTAGCCAATTCCGCTGCCACACACATTTTTTCCCACCTTTGGGTTGCTCCTCACCTCCCATCTTCCACAAGCATCCCACCCCATGCCCTCTCACACCATTAAATGATAAGATACATTGCTGCTCCTTTGATTCTCTTAAGTCTATACTTACAGGGAGGTTTAGTTTGACAGCATCCACAGGCTGCTGGAAAGGCCATGAAAACTGATGTTTCCATAGTGTCTTGAGCACCACTTTGAGCAGATACTGCAGCTGGTTGGTCATACGCTTGGGTTTGTTAGGATTTGAGGTCTCTGGTGGAGGTGGGTTATTAGCTGCAGTACTGCCTTGCTGGGTTTGGCCCTGTGCCTGTGTTGTAGACATTTGTGTAGCTTCTAGTCCATCCCCCATTACTGGTAAATTTCTCAGTCTTGTCCCAGGGCCACTCTCCGCAGACATGCTATTGATCCCATTGCATTCTCCACTAGGCACTCTGTAAAGCAAATGCAACAATATTAAACATGGGTCAGATAAGGTTAACTACACATTTGTGCACAAAACATTTTTTTGTGTGCTTGCTTCCATTTGCACAGAGTAAAAAAAATGAACCCACACAAGTATGTAGCTTGATTCACCCTCTTACTTTGTGAAATCCTACACTAGGCAAGCAACCAAACCATCAGAGTACCCTGAACAAAGCAGGTGTGGAGTCTTCTAGTATAATCCATCTTTTCTCTTCACCAAACTTTACTAAACATTTCCCCTATGAACAAGATCCAAGGCTGTGCTAGCAGGCATGACAGGACCTTCCTTTCCACTCCCCCAGCCCCAGAAACAGATTTTGGCAGCATCCATGGGGCTACAGAGAGAAGCAAAGGAAAGGGAAGTTATTTTACACAAGTTCACAGCACCAGCAGGATGCCATAGCTGGATGTTACTCAAAGTCTTTCACAAAAAATGCCTTTAAAGCATGTTTACCCCACTCCTCAAATGAAAAGACTTTCAGAGTAGCTTACATAAGATCAATTAAAAAAGGCAGTCTCTGCTCACAGGCATGCAATCTAAAAGAAATGACACAAAAGGAAAACAATGAGGAGTGAAGAGGAAGGCAAGTATGTTCAGAAAACAATTCTTAAAGGTACATAATAGTCCTCAATGACCAACTGGAATGGAAACAATTCAGGAACAGAGGGAGCCAAATTGAACTGGTCTCAGCTGAGTGAACTGAGTGGTCCTGCTTTCCATCTCTCGCTCTGCAGAAAATTTATGGAATAGCTGCCAGCAGAAGTTAAGAAAAGGAGGAACCCGAAGGAACTTGTCTTTCAGTGGAGCCAATGGAGTGTCCCTGCTTCCCTTGTTTCTTACTGCTACTGCCATGTATAGCTGGTTTTGCATTTCTCATCAGCTGGGAGCAGGGTGAGCTTATGCACATCCTACTGATGTGCACGGTGCCTCAGAACGCAACCCCCAGGTAAATGGGGAGCTACCTGTATTAATGCTCAGTAAAGACCTAGGAGAAAAGGTAAGTTTTTAGGAACTGCCCACAAGCCAATAGTAGGCACATGTCCTATTTCAGAGGAAAGGGTGAGTGCCACAATTGAAAAGGTCCTCTTCATGATTGCCACAGGATAGTCGTCGTAAATTGATTTATATATCACATTTCCCACAATATACATCTGTATTCAAAGCCGCACAGTTTTTAACAGCTGCAACTAGCAGTGAGCATAGCTTTTCCCTTCCCTCTTTCTGGACTGTTGTTTACTCATGGCAAGAATCTCAATTTTTCTTCCGTACAATGGAAACTTAGCTATTGTTCATTAAAGTCAAACTGGCCATATTTGGAACATTGTATTTAGTTCTGGTTAACAAATCTCAAAAGCGTTACAACTGGAAAAGATGAAGAAAAAGCAATAAAATGATTAGGAGATTAGAACACCCTCACTTACACGGAAAGGCTAAAATGCTTCAGGCTTTTTGGGTGGCTACAGTGGGACAGGTTTATAAAAGCTTTCACTATGTCAAATGATGTTTTTCCTCCTCTCAAAATCCAGAATAGAGTCATTAGGTTAAACTGGCAGTAGATTCAAAATGGTTTGGTTTTTTTTTAAAGCACTTATTCACATGTCATTTAATTTATAATTTTTTCTACCACACAAAATTATCAAACTTGGGTCCCCAGCTGTTGTTGGACTACAACTCCCATTATCCCTGACTACTGGGTTCTGCTAGCTAGGGATTATGGGAGTTGTAGTCCAACAACAGCTGGGGGCCCAAGTTTGAGAAACACTGCATATGTCCTTAAATAGCAATTATGGGAAACAAACAATAGCGGAGAGCTGTTGCCTTCATGTGCTGCTTCTGAGCTTCCACCAAAGAAAGAAAGAAAGAAAAGGATGTTGCTGGCTGCTGTTGGAAACAGGAAGCTGAATCAGATAGATCCTTGGTCTGATTGAGCAGGATTCTCACACTACTCCCTTTTCCTTACCATACCTTCAACCAGCATGAACCAGTTGGAAAGTTCAGCAGCTATTACTGTCATATCAAAAAGTGGCATCAGTGGTGGAAAAGGTAACAGAAGTATCACTTCCCACTCTTCCACCCTGGTGGTGCAGAACACTTCAAGGGATGGCCCGAATTGTATTTTTAAATTCTTCCTTCATAATGAAAGGTGGGTAAGAAATCGAATAACAAAATTAAATCAGTATCCTCATTTGCTTTTAGGGAAGAAGCAAAAACTGTTTTTGTTCAACAGGTTTCTGCAAGACATTGCTTTTAAGGATGTATAATTGTTGTCTGTTTTCTATTTTTGTTTTTTTATTTGTTACCTTATTATTGTTTTAACATTTGTAAAGCAACATGATTACATTTTAGTAAAGTGATGATAAAATGTCAGAAATAATCTGATAACACCATTGCAATTCTTTTATCAAAAAGCAAGAAAAAGGAAATTTTCAGCTTTTGGTCTTAAACAGAAAAATTCTTCAAACACTATCTCAATTTTTTAAAAATGCTACTTAACTCTTTTTTACGTTCTTTTAGGAAATGCCTTGAACAGCCCAGATCCCTTTTAAACAGTGCAATACACAAGGAGTGTCAGGAGAGGGTGCTAAAAGACTGGAACACATAATCTAGCCCAAATTTCCTAATTCTCTTATCTCATATACACAAGCTATAAAAGCTATGTGTATCATTTATGCATTTGAATTATTATTTCTTAAGACTGTTAACATTCTTAGACTGCCCTCTTATAAAGAACATGTAATTTCTAATAAATGACAACTGTGAATTGGTTATTAAAATTACTTGAAATGAAAGAAACTGAAGCAGCGCCCTAAGTGGATCCTGATCAGTGAGATCCAGTATGCCAAAGGAGACATCTGCAACAGGGAGGCACCAAGCCTTCTTGATCTCAAAACCATGGGTGGCTAACCTGTGGCTCTCCGAATGTCGTTGGACTACAACTCCCATTATCCTATCATGCTGGCTGGAGCTGAAGGGAATCGAAGGGCGACAAGTTAGCCACTCTCATGAGCAACAGCTACATTCAGACATCAAACTATGCTTCAGTGTGACAGGGCCAAGCATTGGTGAGTGTTAGAATCCAATGATGCCTCTTCCCTCGCCTCTGGTTTAGCTACAAGATAATAAACTTTTGCTTCCAAATTCAACAACCCACAGTTTCACATTTTGTCTGAGCATTGCTGTCAACTTTTCCCTTTTCTTGCGAGGAATCCTATTCAGAATAAGGGAATTTTCCTTTAAAAAAGGGAAGCGTTGGCAGCTATGTGTCTGAGCTCTATAATATGACCAGCCAACTTCAAATGATGGGTTATGAAGTTTAACTATCCAGTTTCATTTATTAAATTTCCTCCCAATGAGCCCATGGTGGTCTGTACCTCTGGTTTATCTATATAACACTATGCCAAGATTTTGTAAAATAAAGTAAATGCTAACTAACTTCTCCTCCCGGCTGGAGGTGATGAGGAAGTATGTGTGTCCGCGACTTTGGTCATACTGCTTCCTGCTCACGAACATAGTGCTAAATCATGGTTCAGCACTGCATGCGAACTGGGCCTTTGTCAGGTTTGACAATATGACAAGGGGTGGTTAATAAAAAGTAAAGTGAAAGCTTTTGAATTTCTACTTGCAACCATGCCACATGAAAAGAGGAGGGAAGTGATTGAACCTAAAGTATGTCTAAACTCATTCCTGACAGGCTAAACCATGGATTACTCTGACCTGTGAATGTAGCTACAGTATTGGTATAGTTTGCACACAGCTCCAGAGCATGGTTTAGTACTCCATGTGTAAACTGGAATGAGCTCAACCTCAGGCTTACACACTCCATCCTCCCATATGACTAGGTGGTTTTGTAGTATTTAGTTTTACTTTCTCATCATGCTGTCTTACAACCAGGACTATGGTTTATCACAGACTTAGTTTCAAAACAAGCCCGAGGCTTCATTCCAGCTTGTGCACAAACCACTAAACCATTATTATCAGTACTGAGGCTCAACTCTACCTTTTGCAAGCTTTCTGCTTCCTTATGACTGCCTACATCAGGCTTGTGAAGCCAAGGTGTTTGTTCCTTGTTCTTTTACTTTGACACTTAGCCTGTGGCCACAATACAACACTGGGAGTTGAATCTACAGTGCAATTTTATGTTTGTTTACTCAGAAGCATGACTCACACCTAAACACAAAATATTGCATACCATTTCTTTTATTGCAATAGAAAATCTTTTTTTTTTAGTACCTAGTTTACAGACCCCCTGAAGCTCATTCAAGAACCACAGGTTAAGAACCCCTGCCTTACAGAATTAACTACTTTTAGCAGAGACTGAATGAAATTCATACAAATTTGAAAACACTGCTATAAACTGTGAATTAATGCACTTCCACACTCTATTAGAATAGCAAAAGTAATGTAAAAAGGCAGGCTCTAGATGCAGAAGTAATTTACAAACAGGAGGTTCAAATTATATAAGGTACAAGTATCATTAATGCATTATGGTTCTCAAAGCAGGAGACAGGCCTTGTGAGACAACAGTTTTAAGGATGGAAAGTTTCTACACTTTGTTCCCTAAACCAATGCACTGTGTTCAGTGGTTTAGCTTTGACTGAAAGCTCATTTTTTCATCATATTGCTTTCTTCTTGGAACTTTTAAATCTTTCTATGTGACAAGATCCTGCTTCCACCCTTTTATTTTGGTCTACTTAGCTCCATACCTGAAATGATGAGCAACTGTAATATTTTATTTAACCTCTGTCAGCTTCAATCCATTTTAAATCAATGCATGTTATGTTTCCCCAACAGTTTTATTCACGGTGGAAAACAGGTACAAAAGAAAGAGATATTTGACACTATTGTTGTAGCATCTCTCCTTTGGCTTTGTATGTAATGATTCCAGCACAAACACACATAATCATTAACTGTGAACACACGGCAGCACCAGAGAATGTAGAAGTTGGCCATCACTGCTCCAGGTCAAGAAAGGAGAGTTGACTGAATAATTACTACATGTTGCCCCTATCAAACTAATGTCCTAGCATGATTACACAGAAATAAGGTTTGGCTAGAAAAGTGAGAAGTGCAACATTTGCCTTGCCTAACAAAAAGCAAAAGGACAGAGGTCAACCTACAAGGTTCCTCAACAGAATCCTGTTTTTCTTAACTATCCCTGGAGCAAGTGCATACAATTACCAAGCTGATTTATCCCCTATGTGCAGATTTCATGGCCAGCAAGAAAATCAATACTTCAGACTAACATGACATTCTTATTGTTACAAAAGGAGGGGTACCATGACATTTCCTGTTATATCCAAGTCGAGAGACTGTAATTTAATCCTGATTTAATGATTTCAGATCTTGATTTGTAGTTTGAAATCAAACCATTGTCTCTTAAGCCTACATGATTACAAATACATCTACTGCCCCCAAAAGAAAATGGATTGGCATTCTCTTATAAACAAACAGAAAGTAAGGGTGATTACAACAGTCAAGTACTGAACTTCCTCACTTAGCACAAGTCACTTTGGTCCTCCAATGGGCTCCACATAGCACAGCAGTTAGGAACCTCCAGCCCACAGACAAGGCGCTGCAGGAATCTTAATGTGGTCTACAAGGCTGTCTCCTTGAAATAATGCCCATTTGCCCCACACCTGTGATTTCAGGTGTAGGGGCAGGTGAAAGCAAGGCTACAAAGGAACAACTGAAAGCCTTAAAGGTGTGCTCCTGATAGTTCCTCTGCAAGTGAGGTTTGCTGTAAATGCTAATTTGGTGCTGACAGCAAGCCCCACTGGGATCAGCTGCTCTATGGAGTTCTCAATCAAAAACTTCATAGTTCAGCCCATAGGGAGCTTGCGATAAGAGCTGATCAGAGAAATACTTCATTTCCCCACATGGTTGGATTTCAACAGTTGAAACCAAATCACACAGGCAAAGGAAAACACTCCACCAGAAAATACAGTGATTTACGGATGAGCAACCTATCCCACAGGCCAAAGTGGCATGCAGGCATTGGGGGAAGTCTGAACCTGTCCACTGGCCAGATCCAGTTTTCCACCCCCAAGACAGGAGATAACCAGACTATAACCTGGACCTGTAAACACACCTTCCTTCTGAGTACTCAGGTGATAACTTTTAAATTGAGCATTGAATTAGTCATTAACATTGCAGTCACGTACATATACTTGTTTTTGCCTTTGCACTGTCTTGTGATTGGACCATTTTGCCATCTCATTTATCTCATGCACTGGCAAAGGGGTGGGATTATTAAACATCTGAAGCAAAAAAGGAAAAGGAAATCCAAGCAGAATGGGTAGAAGCTAGTTTGGACTCTTAGCCAAATAATGCTGATAGTAGGTGAGCTATGATTTGATCCAGCAAGGAACTTGCGTCCTTAAGCCAAGCTGCATACTGAATATCATTTAGAAGTGACTAAGTTGTGCCCCAACTGTTGAAGAGTTCCTGTGTGCACAGTCGTGCTCTATAACTTAATACACATTGGTAGATCACAAGAACTCTAGTGCAAAACAGTAAGGCAATGGAATACTGAAGTTGGCCAACTCCTGGTCCCTTGAACAGTCAAATATCAATTAGATGCTAATAAACTTTTTAAAAACCTAATTGGTATGCTCTCTGCTGTGGGCTAGCTGACTTATATGCACAAAAGTGGGAACCACAAAATGCAAGCATGAAATTGTGGCAGTCACCTGTTATTTCCATGAGCAGCACAATATGCACTGTTTGCATACAGAACATAAAACCTTCACAAGTACACACACAATGAAATTAGACATGGTGGCAATTCAAGGCTTATAACTCTGTAAGTTGTTCCTGTTCAGAGACCGCTGCTGTTAAGCAAGAGGTCAGCTAGGGAAATTAGGTCCAATTGTTTAACTGGAAGCACAAAAGCAAAAAAGTTACAAGGCCGATAATGACAGTTCCTATGTAAATACATTGTAACAGGCCCTGATTCCTGCACTGTTGGGAAGTAAGGGGCCCTTACTACTGCAATTCTATCAAACGATCACACGATTCATTTTGAAATTCCTGACTTCATGGAATATTTGGTAATATCTGATTATGGTCAAATAAACACTGTAGTGACTAGTAAATTAACTAGCCTATCAACTCTAGTCTATGTATTTGTCATATAACTGGATACTATATTGCATATACAAATCTAAATCTGAATATATTTGAAGGCATTCCATTCAACCCTATCTGTTATTAAATGATGGGATCAATTAATCAAGGTCTATGGAATAATGTGTAAAGAGGGAAGAGAAATTTCTCTCTCACTAGAAGTGAGAGCAGTCTAATAGGAATAAATGGCAGTGGGTTCATAACATAAGACATGTTTGCACATAATAATAAGCACAGAGGTATTGGCTTCCCCTCATGGTTTGTTTAAAGAGAAATAAACCACAGGTTGCATGAAATGCTAACTCAGTGCTGTGGTTTGCTTCTTCCTTCCTTGGCAAAAGTGAAGAGTGTGATTTGAGTAGCCTGCACCAGAACATAGCTTGTTCATGGTCAGCCAGTTTGTAACTAAGGGTTACCATAATGTGCCAACCAGGCTGCAGAGGTGTTTCTTCACGTAGGACATAATAAATCTAGATATACATTGCAACAATGTATGGCAAAATTGTTGCCAATTTTCATGACTTTAAAAAAGGATTGGACAAAGTCACTGACTAGTAGGCACAGCATACAAAAGCATTGGGAATATTGCTATTTAAACACTTTATGAGTATGCACTAGGTATTAGGGTCAATCTGAAGCAGGACCACCTGGGTGAATTTTACCCTTATGCTTTTCATATAATCAGTTATCCATATATCCATATATAACCATATATCTTTATGATGATTTTATATAATCCATGCTTGAATCATTAAGGCTTTTGCAGAGCTTAAAGCAAATTGCTTAGATTTGAAAAATCCAAAAGGACCTCTGCCCCAGTTCTCTCCCCTTGTTCTTCTTATGTCCTCAATGTCTCGCCAACATAAGGGGGGAAGCAATAAATCTGATATGCTGGCACTTTCCTCCTGTCCAGGCTGGGTCCTTAGCAGCTAAAACAGGAAAACGCTAACCACAAATGTCCCCGTATAGCAGATGTTGCGTAGGAGAGCCATCAACAGCGTAATGGCCGAATAAAGTTCCTTTCTCCTTAGGTTTCCTTTCTCCTTTCTTACCATAAAGCAGGGGAAAGGTCGAACTGATGTACAGACTGAAGAATGCAGACGTTGGGAGGGAACTCTTTACATGATCAGGGGACAAGGCTTGAATGCGCTCATTGGTTTTATTTTTGCTGCCGTGTCCGATTGTATTCGATTATGTCATGTATGTACTCAGGTATAAAGCCTCAGGGCGCTAGAGCTGGGGTGCCCAGTCTCTGGAAACGATTCCACTGGGTCAATTATTGCTCAGCAATAAATATCACTTTCTTTTTCTCCATTGCTGCGTCTGTCAATTCTTGGACACAATTTGAGTGGGTCACAGGTACTTTAAAAATCCTTGCAACAAATCAACAAGAAATGGCCATTGCCATGGGGTGACATCCAGCATCATGCAAGCAGATTCCCACTTGTGCAGCAAGACGTCTGCTTCCTTTCCCCTCACCCCATATGTACAACCTGAATGCTAGATTGACCTTTAGCTTAATTCAATAAAAGAAATCATCATTCCATAGAAATTAACGGATCTAAGTTAGCTATGTTCATTAATGTCAATGGACCTACTCTAAGTAAGACTAACTTTGGATACAACCCTATGTATGCTATTACAGTACTCCAACTAATTGGTTTCTAGTGTAATCCTTGGTATCAAACTCCTCACATGTGGTTAAACAATGTCTAGCAGGTTACAGGGTAGCTGCGAAGTTTTGAATTGCCGGAATCCAGCAGAAAGAGATATATAAGAATGTTTTACCCTTTCTGGTGCTTCTAGGCCAGTGCTTTTCTACTGTTGGATAACCTTCCTGGTTGTATTTATGTGCCAACTTAAGGACCCTTGCGGATCAGCCACAAAACCCATAGATACATGCCCAAATCATTAATACATGAAACACCTATCCAAAAATCTTCCCAAACCTGCCATCCTCCCATTAGCCTCAGGAAGCAGGTCCAAAACATCTAGAAGGGCATCTCTACACCATGTCCCAGGCATAAAAAAAACACTACACTAAGCAGAGGCTATGTGGCATGAAAAACAGTTAAAACACAGTATTTGTAAATCAGAAATGGAAGAATCATAGAATCATAGAGTTGGAAGAGACCACAAGGGCCATCGAGTCCAACCTCCTGCCAAGCAGGAAACACCATCAGAGCACAGGAAGAGGTGTTACAGTTTTAAAAACAGCTACCAACATGATCTCCTGAGATGTTATTGGACTCTAACACTGATCCAACCCAGCCAGCATGGCCAATGGTCAGGAATGACAGGGGTTATAGCCAAACATCTTGCCAGCAACACCTACCCTACCCTAAGTATTATCAGCTTTTATTTTTATTCCCTTAGTCATATACAGTATTCTGCAAAAAAATTCCTTGCTCAAGGATGTAACTAGCCTGGACCATGATGTGACACCACCGCACAGTGTGGGTTTTAACCCCAAAAGAGGATGGCTTAATAACAATGCTAAGCCAAACTGTGCAACAGTACATCATTGGTTCAAAAAACATTTGTGCATAACTGATTACAACTACTATTATCAATTTGTTTCTGGATAGCAATTATATATTGCTACAGTGGGGACTGGATGGAAAGGGAAGAGCAGAAAGAAGAATGGCTCCCTTTAGAAAAAGTTCTCAAAACTGTTCAAATGGGCATAAATTGCTGACAACTGTGATCTCTAACAATGCTATTTTGCTTCCTTAAAAAAATGGGCAATGAGAGACCTAGAAGCCAGGTATGCCACCCTCACTACCTATTTACTGTCTCTTGAATGAATAAATAAAAAGGAACATTTAGAAGTAGAAATAAGATTGAGACTGGAATGTAGAAAGCTGTCTTATGCGGATTCAGACCATTGGGTCCATCTAGCTCAGTACTGTCTATCTACATTGACTGGCAATGGATCACCAGGGTTTCAGACAGGAGTCTCTCCCAATCCTAACTGGAGATGCCAGGGATTGAAATGAACACTAAAGCGGATGTAGGAAGAGAGTCAAGGTAATCTGTTAATTTTCAGTGCTTAAAAAAAAAAAGTTACCATAAATATTTTATAATACGCTTTTATTTATTGTATTTAAAATTAGTTACAAGATTTATACTGAGAAGTCCATAAGGCAGCAATAAATTGAAGAGATGGTATAAGTCATTCTCTTTGTTATGCACAGATACAGCCAAAGTACAAATACTATTTACACCAAGCTATAATTGATTCCAATGCATATCACTAGTTCTACGAAGTTAGATGGATTATATAAGAGAGAAAGATTTTTATCTTCATAGTAAAATGTATCAATAATTTTTAATGTATTTTTATTAAAGATTTCTTGGTTTACAAAAGTATGTGCAATGTCTCTTTTTTCAAGTTACAGATATTAGTGTTATATTAGGAAGAAAGGGGGGGAAAGAGATGGAGGGGGAGAAAGGTGAGTGGGGGTGGGGTCGGGTGGTGATGTTTCTATTTTACTTAATGTATGTGTGGGGTTTTGTGTCAGCGTCGCTTGTGCGGGTTCTCTTTGCTATTCGCTTGTGTTCCTCTGGTACTGAGAGAGGTTGGGGGTTGGCCTAGGGTGTGATTGTTCATTCGTGATTGGCTGTGGTGAACTTTGTTTTCATGTGTGAGTGGGGTAGGTGGATGTTTTGGATCAGGTTAGCCATATTGATTTGTATGCTGTTGGTGGATTCTTGTCGTTGTCTTGTTGGGCTATGTATATGATAAAGGGGAGCCATACTGGGGTGAAGGCGTCTTCTTCTATTTGTCCCCGTGTCAGTTTCAGTTTATTGGTTAATTTTTCTAGTGAAGCTGTTTTCCATACTATTTGTTACCATTTGTCCATGCTTACTCCTGACATGTTTCTCCAGTGTCTGGTTATGATGTTTCTGGTTGCTGAGAGTAGGTGGGTTATGAGTTAAATGTATCAATAATTTAAGGCAGACTAGGGAGCCTCAGGTTACATCCAACTAAGTTGTCCCATTTCTGCAGGTTGAAAGCCTTGTGTTGTGTGATTTCCTCGCCCTCTCTTCTCTACACACCCTTCCAAATCTGCTTCAGAGGTTTTGGGAAAACTCCAGAGCAGATCTGTGGATGCTGCAGGGGAAGAAGTCCCATTGCACAGGTGGAAGTACAGTGGTGCCTCGCAAGACGAAAAGAATCCGTTCCGCGAGTCTCTTCGTCTAGCGGTTTTTTCGTCTTGCAAAGCAACCCTATTAGCGGCTAAGCGGATTAGCGCTATTAGCGGTTTAGCGGCTATTAAAGGATTAGCGGCTAAGCTGCTAAAAGGCTATTAGCGGCTTGGAAAAGGGGGGGAAAGGGGAAAAAAATCGCAAGACTAGCAAGACGTTTCGTCTTGCGAAGCAAGCCCATAGGGAAAATCGTCATGCAAAGCAACTCAGAAATGGAAAACCCTTTCGTCTAGCGGGTTTTCCGTCTTGCGAGGCATTCGTCTTGCGGGGCACCACTGTACTTGGGCCAATGGCATAACTTCTTTGGATACAGGCTTTAGGGCCAAATGAGGCCTTCCAGGCCACTCTATTCGCTCCACAGGATTATCTCTAGGCCATAGTCCTTTTCAGGCTACACCCCTCGCTGGCTGTGCTCTGTACCCTCCTTGAATACTTTTGCTTAGTTGAAAGTGTCCTGGACTTATGAGAATGACTCTAGGTTGCCTGAGTTTTTGTGTGGCTGAAATGTAAAAGCAAGCCTAATAGACAAAAATCAGCAGAGGTTCAGGGTTACTATAATGCAGGAGTGGCCAACTCCAAAGAGACTGTGATCTACTCACAGAGTTTAAAAACTGGGAGTGATCTACCCCATTTTTAGGGGTTCAGGTCAAACATTTTGAGCTTTTTTAAGGACGGAAAGCCCTGTTTTGGGGGTTTCAGGTCTAAGTTGTTGAGCTTTTCTTAGGGGAGCCAAAGTTGTTGAGCTTCTTTCGGGGGAGCCGGTGATCTACCAGTGATCTACCACAGACGTCCAGTGATCTACCGCTTGGACGTGCCTGCTATAATACATTAAGATTATAAGTCAAGCCAGGGGGTGACAAGAATGGAATGAGTCAACAACTTGGAAGATGCAGAAAATATTTCAGCTGGGATGAAGAGGAGTGAAGACTCAAAGTAATAATGAGGGAGAAAATGGAGCACCTCCAGGAAGACTAATCAGGAATACAGATATCACAATGAAGTGTACATATAATGTGGAATCAAAATAAGAGAACTACAGAACAAAATGAACTATGAGGCAGTTAACATCCAAGATGAAAGCAGTAATTTGGATTTTTTTCTGTACACATTCCAAGTTGTTCCAGTTCATTAAATAGCTTGCATGATACTGATCAAATAACTTAAGGAACAGCAAGATGCTTACATCTTAACTACATTCACTAACTAGGCACATACTGCAGATGTTCGACAGTACACCAGTTGACCAAACTGGGGCCACGGTTTGGGAGTTCCAGGGCAAGCTACCCTCAGTGGTTCCCTCTCAATGATGCCCACCCCCTGCACCTGCTAATTGGAGGACAGGTGCATGCCTGTCCCAGGTGGTGCATCAAACAAGTACCAGGGTAACACGGCACACATTAACTTGCCCATGCCATAATGTTGATTACATTGGGGCAGTGCTAGGGAGGACAGGTGCATGGACCAGGAGCTTCACTCATCAATACCAATGGGCTCCACCTCCATTCCCTTCTTGCCACCACCATGCTAATTACACTGGCCCTAACATACACGTGTTGGGAATGGCACTAGCATAATGAACAAGGTGGTGGTGAGTAAAGATGCACTACATAGGGTCAGCCATCCCCCCCCCAGGTTGAGCCACATCTGCTATGGTGGTAGCAGTGAGCCCTGTTGGGGGTTCCATCATTCACTCAAGTGTGCCATGTACTGGTGCTGAGTTAGTGACCAAAATTTATTCAAGGATAGCTTAACCAGAAACACTCTTTGGCACTTCCCTCAAAAGACGTCTACCTAATTAGGAACACAGGCACAGCCAGATGTGTCAATAAAAAATAACGAGCATTCCTGCCTACACAAACTCATGCTAGTTGTTTGTAGCATAAAACAGGCGGAGGAGGAAGAACCAACATTTGTAATGTTTCCAAGCCTGGTAGCCCAAAGAAAGTTCTTACACACCACAGGTGACTAGATGAGTGGCTACTCTGATAAAGGGCCTTTCTTACTGGGGTTATAGAGTGGAATAGTGTTCAGCCTGTAAAAAGGTAAAATTATCATTAAAATTATTTTATTGTAAAAGATGAGGCAAGTGAGAGAAGGGGGGAGTTATATTACTTGCTGCCTGTAATGTGAGGCCATTACACTGTAAGTGACAGTGACACTTGAACAGTCATTGTTACACTGCTGCAGTTCCTGCATTAGCTGGAGGAAAAACACTGTCCTAGTGACAATGCAGTCATTGGTAGGGAAGCTAGATTTCTGCATAAAAGAAGGCCTAGAAGAAAAGAGGTATTAATGCCCTGCAACAAGATTAATTATTTTTATTATTATTATTAAAAAAAAAACTGTAACTCAACTGCAAGTAAAACATAGCGCAGCATCCAGCTATTGTGTCCTGCCACTGCAAGGATTTCTGTCTGGCTAATGGAACTTCCTCCCTCTCTTTCCCTCATGTGTGCCCTTAGTCTTTCCTAGGAGTTTTCCTTAACTCCTAGGAGTTGTGGAGGCGAGATGGGGGGAAATCTGCTGTGCAAGCAGGAATGCTTGTTCTGATGGAACACGCTAATTGGATACCACTGGTGGTTGTTTAACCACCTGGGGGAATTTTTGTTTCCTAATATTTAGTTGTTACTGTTGGAAGCTATGCAAACATATTCATATTTTGTATGAAGCTTTTAAATGCTTGCAGGTGGTAGTTTGGGAGTACTTGTTGATCTGGAACTCCTGTTTGATGTGCAGGTGGTAGCTGTAAGGTGTGTTTTTTTCCAGCATTAGCTGGCACATCAACTACATTACATCTCTTCCTGACAAGAAGAACCTACTCTGTGGAATGTCTTGCCAAAATGGGATCTCCCAGGCCCATTCATTATATTGCTTTGAGTGGTTGGTGAAGACCTGGCTCTTTCAAACGGCCTTTGGGGTTAATTATGTAATTTTTGCTGGTTTAGAGTTCTATGCTATCATCTTCCCAGTTAGAATTTGTTCTGTTGGATATTAACATTAGTTAGAGCATTTATGAGGCCATTTTTGTTTAAGTTTTTTTTTTTTTTTGGTAGAGATGTCCCAGGATGTTTCCAAGATTGGCTCGTTTCCACTCAGCTTGCTAAATTCTAGAAACCTTAGAATCTCACACAACAAAACAACATTTTACTGTAAATAATCAGTACAAGATGACTCACTCAGCTGTCATTGTACTAGTACCAAATCTAAAATTATTTTTAACTCTTTCAAACTATCAGCCATCCAATACCATTAACATACAAGAGCCTCGCCTCACAAGATAACCCAGGGTGGATACGCAAAAGCAGAACACCAAATTTTCATATACAAAAACACATTAAGTAACATATATACAAACACATTACCTTGAGGCAGAGTTTATTCTTGCCTGATTTCTCTCCTGTTTTCACTCTCTAATCTCCATTTTTTACACTTAACTACGAAGTGTAAATCTGCACAAAGAATAAAATATTAGATTAGTATAAAATAAAAAGAAATCAAGAAACAAAAATACAGTTTAACATTTCAAGTTCAACTTATGAAATTGTGAGGCATCTTTAAATTCAAATCCAGCCATGTAGTTTCACTATCTTGAAAAGGGATGTTATGAAGGTGAGAACTGCCTTACTATGGCAGCCCAAAAGTGTTCTGGTTCCATCAATGGTCAGTGAAATGCCTTTAGTAAAGCTTGTAAGCAGGGTATGAACACATTTACAATATCTCAATTTTTGCCCCCAGCATTAAGAGTTAGAGCTGTTTTGGCAGGCAGCTGTAGATGGATGTAACCTCTGTGCAGGACAATCCTATGTTGACCATTGTGGTTATTTGTGTTGACTTAGAAGTTACGGTTCACCTGCCAGTTACCACCATTTGACACATTAAACACAACTACCAAGGGTAAAGGCTTAAAAAACGGATTTACTCCTCCAATACCAAACAGATCAGAGCTGGAGAAAATATAGCAAAGAGGAAATCATTAGTCTTTTTTCTCCCACGTTCCTACTAAACAGCAGAAAGGGAGGCCTGAACATTTATGTTGAAGCTGTAGTCAATTCACCTTCTCCACACTGTGCATGATTTTATACACTTCTTACTCATCTTTTCTCTAAACTAAAAAGCCCCAGATGTTATAACCTTTGCTCATAGGGGAGTTTCTCCATCCACGTGATATTTTTGGCTGCCTTTTCTCCCACTCTCATAACACTAGAACTTGATGCCATCCTATGAAGTTGAATGTTTGAATAAACAGAAGAACTTCTTCACACAGCACATATTCGAACTATGGAGTTGCTCCCACAAGATTTACTGATGGCCACCAATGTGGCTTTAAAAGAGCATTAGCCAAAGTCATGGAGAATAAGACTAACAATAGCAACCACCCAGAACAGCTCTCTGTTTTACTTCCCCTCTTGGATGAACTGTGCCTTTGAATACCAATTGCTAGGAAGGAATCACAAATTGAGATAATGCTATTGCACTCAGGTCCTGCTTGTTGGTACCTAACCTTTAAAGCCCTAAAGGGCCTCAGGCCAGTATACCTTACAGAGAGTCTCCACCCCCATCTTTCAGCCTGAGGTCCACTTCCGAGGGTCTTCTGGCAGTTCCCCCATTGTGAGAAGTGAAGCTACAGGGAAACAGGCAGAGGGCCTTCTTAGAAGTGGTGCCCTCCCTGTGGAACACCCTCCAACCAGATGTCAAGGAGATGGAGATAAAGAACTACACAAGTTTTAGAAGACATCTGAAGTTCCTGTATCAGGAACTTTTTAATGTTTGACATTTCATTATTATTTTTCTTTTGCTAGAAGCCACCCAGAATGGCTGGAGAAACCCAGTCAGATCGGAGGGGAATAAATATTAACAACAACAACAACAACAACAACAACACCACCACCTCCCAGAGGCACCTGGTTGACTATGGTGAGAACAGAATGCTGTACAAGATGGACCTTTGGCCTGATGTAGCAGGGTATTTCTTATGTTCCTAGAATCATAAAACCATAGAATTGTAGAGCTGGAAGTGAACATGAGATTCATCTAGTCCAGGGGTCTGCAACCTTTAAGACAAAAAGAGCCACTTGGACCCGTTTCCGAAGAAAAAACAACTGGAAGCCGCAAAACCATTGCGACATTTAAAACAAATATATCTCCGGAGCTGCGATCTGACAGCGGGCGGGAAGGCGACGTCGGGACGGTGTGTGACTAACGCCCGCCCCGCCCCCATGCGACGTCACAGCCAGTACAGCACCCGCCACAGTGGGGAGTGTCGGGGCGCACAATGTGCCTCCTCCCCTCGCTAGTATCCGCCCTGGAGCCGCGGCAAAGGTGTAAAAGAGCCACATGCGGCTCCGGAGCCGCGGGTTGCAGACCCCTGATCTAGTCCAACCTCCTGCAATACAGGAATCTTTTGCCCAATGTGGGCTTGAACCTATGACTCTTAAGAGTAAGAAACTCATGCTCTACTGACTGACCTATCCCAGAGTCTGTTAGGTGATAATACTATTCTGCCTTGAAAACACATGATTTGGGTGATCATGGTTGTATTAAACAGCACCATTAACGGCTTTCAACAGAGCTGTCAAACATGGCAATGAATGATACCTTTAGAAGTATACCACATGCCCTGGGAGAAAAGTTATTCAACTGCCAATAGTGAATGACATCTATTTAAGGAGGAAACCAAACATCATATCACAATGATCTAGTAAACTCTTTCATCAACACCTTTTAAAATATTTTTTACCCACAATTGTGTCTCCACGCATTTGAACCGGTTACAAACTTTCCTTGAGTCAACCATTTATTGGCAATGATCCTGATGAAGTTAGTTATCTCACTGATTTTATCTGCTAAGTGTCACTCAGGGAAACAAGGGAACCAATTACTACACCACCTCATGTAAACACTTCACAAGTCTGAAAACAAAGTCTACTGCCCCCCCCCCCCATTAACCACCATGGTTTGGGCTGGTCCTGCATCCTGGTCTGCAGGGCAAATGTAGGCCATGTTTTGTTAGTTCCTTGTAACAATGAACTGATTTTCTACAAATCAGGAAGAAATTCAGTAAGTGGGCTGTGCTGAGAAAGAGAACTCATCCCTTTAACAGCTAGCCACAGCTCAGCATATGTAAACTGACCTTCTGTGTCTGATTTACTACTTTACATGTTTCATAAACGACAACACAGCAAACTACCATTTTGCTCATGACCAAGGCATGCACGACCACCAACACACATGCCGTTTTCAGCCCTGGAAGGAGGCAGAACAGGCTTATGCATGCAATGACAGAGAACACAACCCCCACACAAACAGGGGGTTGCCTGTATTTTTCAATTTTCTTTCAAATTCTGAATGTTCAGTGCCACAAAAGATGCAACCCATTCAAAAGGAATGCACAGATATTAAATTTAAACAGATTAGAAAAACCTCAAGTATTTAAAAGTTTTAGCCATAGAAAAACATTCTGTATTTCCTCTGAAACTCCCGTCTGTTATGCAAATAAATTGTAAAATGTTAACTATAGTTCAGCCTTTCACTTAGGAACAATCTTTAAGATTCAAATACACCAAGTATATCTACCAATAGAAAAAGTTTAAAAGAATTCACAGATAAATCCAAGTCAGTCTTACAGTGATTCCAGAGAGAAGATAAAGAAGTGCAGGATTACTGAATTGTGTTGCTCTATTTGAAAGACACTTATTTCCAAGATTTGTATCTCACCCTAGAAGTTGCATATTTTAAAAGTAATTTTGTGGCATCCAATGTTTCAAGTTTTCAACAGCTTGCCAATTAATAGGTCATATTACTCAAAAGAAGTTAGTGGAATTTTAAAGATGTAGTAGACAAATTCGATTTCTTGCAAATTAATATTTGCACTGCTTATCAGTCCAAGCTTACTGGCAGAATGAATGTTGTTCTACTTGTTTTCCTTGCCAGTACTATTGCTGCACATTTCATCATCTCTTCAATGTCAATCGTTTCAGTACAATTCTGCACATTAAGGGGACAACTAAGAAACCCAAAGCTGTACTGTTTTACAAAAGATAGGGAATACTAAGGGTTTTTTTAAAGGCCTGTATGGACTTTCAGAAACAGAGGGCAAGCTCCATCCCTGCATGGGTGAAATATCCACATGGTATAACAGAGCTTTCTGCCGCCCACACTTCCATGCACAATGGAAGAGAGGTGCTAAGCATTACAGTCAATGAGATGTCTCTGTGTGTGCCTCCTATCTCCTGTCCACTCCTTCACTCCTCTACTTGAATTCCCTAAGAGTGGCACACAAAGACTCCTGCTTGTACACATTAAAAAGGAAGGTTGTAAAGCAGAATTCTGTTATGCCCTTCAGAGATTCCTCCACTATGATTGTGTGAGAAAGAATACACACTATTTATTAAAATATGACTTGACTCAAAACCCCAGGCTGTCCCCCCATTTTACAGGAACATATCATCAACATTTACCCCAATGCAAAACTCACCTGTGGATATTAATGACATATGAGCTTACTGGAAGCAAGAATTAGGTTACAAATTGGGTAGTATTTACTCAAATCTAATGCTCACTTTTTTGGCCAAATTACGTTCCAAAAATTAAGGTGCGCATTAAATTCGATAGCACATTAGACTCGGGTAAATACAGTATGAAATCAACTCAAAGAAATTTTAATCTATAAATATTCACATTTTTAATCAACCAATATGCATAAACCTGAAAATGCCCCAAACCAAGAGTTCTAAGGGAAAAAAATCTAGGGTGGTAACCTACTAAGCTATTGTGCAAACAGAACAACTTCTGCTCCCATGAGGAACTTTCCCTCCCATGAGCCTGCACCCTCAAAATGTGCTCTCAGTGCTCTGGAGGTTTTCCAACCCTCAAGAGCATATCTGGAAACAATTGGGGGGGGGTGGAAGTTCCATCACACAATGAGAAGAATCCTTACTTGATTCACCCATTCATTTTTATTCATTAATAACAGGGGCCAGTTATATGCATCTACCACCCCAAATAATGAACACAGTAGCCTTACTTGAACATTAGAACATAAGAAGAGCCTGCTGAATCAGGTCAACTACCCATCTAGTCCAGCTTCCTGTGGCCAAACAAAAGGCCTGTGGGAAACCCGCAATGACAATTGGAGCACAAGAATCATAGAATCTTGAGATGGAATGCAGGAATCTCAGCTAAAGCATCCATGACAGATGGCCATCCAACCTCTGCTTAAAAACCTCCAAGGAAGGAGAGTCCACCACCTCTTGTGGGAGTCTGTTCCACTGCCAAGCAGCTCTTCCTGTCAGAACACTCACGCCTCCTGTGGTTTCTAACACGGAGTGTGGAATAACACAGAATGAGCAATACATGCCCTGTTGCTCCCCCGCCACATGAATTCTTGCATATTCACACACACAATACATATCTTACTCTAACACACACCCCACATACTTGAGCAACCCCATAACATACAGAAACGCTCATATGCTGAGCAAACAGAGAAGTCCTCATTGCTCCTTCTCTCCTCAGACAGGTTTTTCCCCGCCAAGGCCTCGCCACAAAGCTGACAAACTGCCTGGATACCAACTCCACATAGCTCATGAGCAACAAATGGCCAGCTGAATGGGCCTAAAAAGGTCAAGCAGCCAGATTTTCTGTCTGGGTGGACAAGCCAAGATTGTAATAGGGTCATTCACCACTTATAACAGATCCATTAGAACAAACTCAGCTGATATCCATCACAGATTGCTTTCAACTTCGCACATAAGCTGAATAGATTTCCACTCCTACAACCGGACTTCACCTTTCTTCTTCCCAGCCCCGCAACTGTCTTGCACCCTCAAAATCTACCCAGGAACAGATCTGGGGGAGAGGCAGGAGCAAGGAAAGAATGAATGACAGAATCATAGAATTGTAGAGTTTGAAGGGATCCAGAGGGTCCTCTAGTTCAACCCTCTGCAATGCAGGAATCTCAACTAAAGCATCCATGACAGATGGCCATCCAATCTCCGCTTAAAAACCTCGCATGAAGGAGAGTCCACCACCTTCCAAGGTAGTCCATTCCACTGCCAAACAGCTCTTACTGTCAGAAAGCTCCTTCTGGTGTTGAGTTCGAATCTGCTTTCTTGCTTGCTCCATCTTCCATGTGACAGATATTTGATGGCCATATCTCCTCTCAGTCTCCTCTTATCCAGGCTAAACATACCCAACACCATCAACCATTCCTCATAAAGCTTTGTTTCCAGACCCTTGATCATCTTGGTTGCCTTCCTCTGCACACATTTCAGCTAATCAATATCCTCCTTAAATTGTGGCGCCCAGAACTGGACACAGTACTCCAGGTGTGGTCTAACCAAGGCTTAATACAGTCACACCTTGGTTTTCAAACAGCGTAGTTCTCGAACATTTTGGCTCCCAAATGCCGCAAACCCGGACGTGACTGTTCCTGTTTGCGAACTATTTTTGGAAGCTGCACATCCGACAGGGCTTCTGCAGCTTCCGATTGGCTACAGGAGCTTCCTGCAGCCAATCAGAAGCTGTGCTTTGATTTCCAGAACGGATTCCATTCGACTTCCAAGGTACAACTGTACAGTGGGACTATGACTTCCCTTGATTTGGACACTTTACTTCTGTTGATGTTGAAAGATTATGTCCCCACTGTGTTAATGGAATTCTATTTGTGCAACACTGGATTCCGCATCATCACCACCTCCTCACTGGTATACATGCATGCTCTGTGGTGTGCTCTGTCAAATTTAGTTTGATTTTCCACCACTTACACTCAAGTCCTCCATCTGGTTGATGTTCTTCAACTTCGCAAAAATCTAAAAAATCTCCTAAACAGTCACAGGGTGGATGCAACCCATCAACTGCTTCACTCAGTTTCCTACTGACCTATTCCACCTAGCCACCAAATAAAAGCAGCAGACAGCTTTGTGCACTCTTCATTAATGAACAGTTGATCAATCCACAGATGCATGGAGATGCTCTTTGTGGCGTGAATGTAAAATTGCAGATGAAGTTATAGATAATAATGTTCTATCTTGTTAGGAAGAAGAAATAATCACCTCAGGCAGAATCTAAAGAAGCAGTGAGAGTTCATGACCTGTTAACAGAAACTGAAAGCTTCACATTTCATGTTTTTCAAAGTGAGACAATTAAAGGCAAATATGTAAGAAAAATAATTGGCCTGCAAGTATTCTAGTTTTAACTAGGGGAATGTTATGCTAAATTACATACAACCAAAATGTATGGTTAGTGAACATTTGCTATTATCGACACAGGTGGCACTGTGAGTTAAACCACAGAGCCTAGGACTTGCCGATCAGAAGGTCGGCGGTTCGAATCCCCGTGACTGGGTGAGCTCCCGTTGCTCGGTCCCTGCTCCTGCCCACCTAGCAGTTCGAAAGCACGTCAAAGTGCAAGTAGATAAATAGGTACTGCTCCGACGGGAAGGTAAACGGCGTTTCCGTGTGCTGCTCTGGTTTCACCAGAAGCAGCTTAGTCATGCTGGCCACATGACCCAGAAGCTGTACGCCGGCTCCCTCGGCCAATAAAGCGAGATGAGCGCCGCAACCCCAGAGCCATCTGTGACTGGACCTAACGGTCAAGGGTCCCTTTACCTTTAATACTGTATACTAGTGAATTCCCCCAACAGAGAGAGGTACCAATGACAGACAGCTATGTTGTTGCTGCTATGATTATTATTTATTATTATTATTCTAGTTTTAGCTATAAAGAGAATTCAAACAGATGAGATGTTTTTTATTTTAATCCAAGTGCTAAATTAATGTTATGAGACTACTTTGAAATTTTCCCAATTGTTTAACCATGGGATTGAGTACTTCCTTCCTTCTGACATGCATTTCACATGCCAAGTTAAACCAATGTTAGGGCCATCCAAAGATACCACTTAACAAGTTCCAAAATATTGTTTCAGATCATGGCTTAAGTGGGATCCTATGTTAGCGCTAACTGTAATTAGCATGGCTGCCAATGTAACGGGTAACTATGATTAAGCCTGGGAGTGGAGTGAGAATAAATACTCCAGAATCAGGGGGCAGAAAGACTATTCCATTTGACTGCATGGTTAAGTAAGTAATAAGCAGTGATACACCTGAACTGGCCCTTCCTCTCAATGTATTATGTTGTATGTTAGCTATTTCCACAAAGGAAATCATAGCACAGTTTCAGACAAACTGGCCATGCAAAAGTCTAACTCCAATACTTTCCACCAAATAGGGCCATGTGGCTTGAGCTTCTGAAAACAGATAGTCCCACACTCTCGCTCTTTAAGCAGCAATTATCTGTAGCAAGAGGGGAGGAAATGTTTGCAACAAAAATGAATAGATTGCATCACTACCTACACAATGAAAATCCAACATTATGCTTACAGGTATGGTATCACAAACAGCTAAAGATAGTGCTAATATTGTCATCTTAACACTTCATTTCCCTATAGTTCTAAAACAAGTATAGAATGCTGTGTATGTAGTAACAATGCTATTGGTATGCTAGCATGGTGGGACTCATTCACAGCTGGCTGGTGGAAACTAACACTTGCCTATAAGATTCAACCATACTTTTTAGACCCATGCCCAAAAGGCAACTGAAGTATGTATTAAAGCACTAATCAGATACACAATATGCTACTAAAACACACAATTTATTAACTTGCTCACCCGCATTGCAAGCACTCCTCAGACTGGGGGGAAATAGCAACTGTATGCCACAAAACGGCAAAAGCTTTGCCTAGTGGATGAACCATCCATCTCTCATGCCACGAGGACCTATCCTGCAGGAATTCAAGTACCAACTGTTCTCCAAGAAGGCATTACATACCATCACAAGCTTCACCTTGAATCTTTAGGTGAGGTTTTTCAATGTAATCGGCCCCTGCTCACGTAACAAGATTAAATTTTGACCAGTTACCCCATGCAAAAAAAAAAAATAAAAATATTCAGCAACTTGACATTATCCCATATAATTCTGAAATGGAAATATGCATGCGGACAAAGACGGTGCCCAATCAAGCTCTGGGAGAAGGTAAAAGTGGGCTACTGCCAGTGTTAGAAATTCAGATATATAAGCTAGGCACCAGGTGGCATCTTAAATCTAGCTTACAGTTACCACAATGGTCTATTCACTAGAGGATTGAACTAGATGACCTTCCAATGTTAGAAACTCAGATATATAACCTAATTGCCAAACGGCACATTAAACCTGGGCTGTAGTCGCCACAATGGAATGTCGAGGTGCTGTTCCTCCTCAATGGGATGACGATTTTGATTAATTCCATTTCTATACTGCTTTATATTTTGAAGAACAAATCTCAAAGTGGTTTACAACATATTAAAACATCAAATAAAACAATCTAGAATAAAACTAACTCAAACTCCAAGAAAAATATTTCTAATACTACTACTACTACTACTAATATATTATTTCTACCCCATTCATCTGGCTGGGTTTCCCCAGCCACTCTGGGAGGCTTCCAACAAAAAAATTAACAATACATTAAAACATCAGTCATTAAAACCTCCCTAAACAGGGCTGCCTTCAGATGTCTTCTAAATGTCATGTAGTTGTTTACTTCTTTGACATCTGGTGGGAGGGCGACACTACTGAGAAGGCCCTCTACCTGGTTTCCTGTAACTTCACTTCTCGAAGTGAGGGAACCGCCAGAAGGCCCTCAGCGCTGGACCTCAGTGTCCAGGTTGAACAATGGGAGTGGAGACGCTCCTTCAGGTATACTGGGCTGAGGCTGTTTAGGGCTTTAAAGGTCAGCACCAACACTTTGATTGGGCTCAGAAACGAACTGGAGTCAATGTAGGTCCTTCTCTAAGTGACATTTTGCTTTCCCCAGTCACCAACCTGGCATCCAGAGATCTCCATATGGTCGCAACTGGACTCACACCAGTTGCAAAACGCGCCTGCCGAATTTCGAACACTGGACTCCCTACCAGCACTACAATTCTACGATTCTATGGTGTCAACTACACTGCTTGCCTCTTACAATTCACTTATCCCAGTATGCATGAATGAGAAACACACACAGTGGAAATGGTATCAACTATGGACTAAGGCAGAGGTTTTTAAACCATGGTCTGTGAGAACCATTTGGGTGGCCTGTGGAAAGGGTACAGCACAGTGAAATATACCTATAGCTGTGATGATGGAGGATCCCAGCAAGGGGTCCATGATTCGTGCAGCAGCATAGAAGCACAAGACATGCCCAGCCCTGCAGAGCTGCCTAGATATAAGCCACTAATCCAAATTTCACTCTCACATCAAACCAGCATGTTTTATATTGGGAACTGATACCAATATGCTTAACAACTATTCAAGAATGAATGTGGACATGGAAATAAACAAACAGCACGGATACTGGCTGGGAAAAGCTACTGAGTGATAGTGCAGAACTCTGAGAAGCATGGACATGTTTGTTCTCTATACTTCTTGGCAAGCAGCAACAAAAAGTCTGCTCATTATACAAGGATTCATTTATCTCAAAGCAAAAATTATGCAACAGTCTGTAACTATTTGATGAGCATTTCATTAACATGGCCACAGGAATGGATTACACCTGAACAGAAGGAAAGCAAAGGACGTAGGTTTCTTAGGTAAGTCTGCAGATGAAGAGGCAAATAAAGACAGGTAGGACAAAACCATTTATAAACAGGGGGAAACAATGGTAGTTGCTAGCCTACCCTGCTACAATCCCAGACACATTCAGTAGATGATTTGATAATATGAGTATAAAACCAGATTCAGTTGCCTGCAAGGAAGAAAAGCATTGTTTTTATTTATATTTCACAATTCTCAAGTCTTTCTAAGTTATGCTTCAGTTCTCTGTAAAGCTATGCTGCATTCCAACACATTTCTTTGCTTTCTGGACATAGCGTCTCCCATCAGAAAAGGACCTTGCACTCTGATTTCACAGTGAAAGAAAGGACTTGGACAGAAGGCATCAGAAATACTTTGCACCCCGATTTTAAAATATATTGGCAAACGTAGGTTTTAAAATAACTAGGTCCCATAACGTAAGATTCTAGCCCGTTTTACCTCCACAAGGCAGTATGCTTCCAAATGCCAGTTGCTAGAAACCATGGGAGGGGAGAGTGTTCTTGTGCTCGAATCTTGCTTGTGGGCTGCAGACATCTTATATGATTACTGTGAGAACAGGATGCTGGATGGGCCACTGGCCTAATCCAGCATTGTCTTATGATGTTCCTACTATTTATTTTATACTTTTAAACTAGTGTTAGAAATGAGCCAGGTGAGTTTTGCGACTTGCGTTGTGTCCAACTGCGACCATGTGGAGATCTCTGGATGCCAGATGGGCAAATGGGGAAAGGAAAATGTCACTTAGAGAAGGATCTGAAATATTTTCCTTGAAGCTTGAATCTGTTTTATTCTGGATTGTTTTATTTTATATTTTAATGTGTTGTAAACGGTTCTGGGATTTGTTCTTTAAAATATGAAGCAGTATCGAAATGAAAAATATTAATAATAATAAATCCCACCAGGAAAAGAAAGGCACGTAAACATTCCGCTGTGGCGACCGCAACCTAGGTTTAAGGTGCATTTAGCAATTAACTTATATATCTGAGTTTCTAATACTGATTTTGACTGCTCTCTCAATGGCACTTGTTATTATTACTTGTTTCATTTCTATGCCATTTTATATTTTAAAGAAAAAAATCTCAAAAGGTTTACAACACACTGAAACATGGGCTCCTTGGAGAAAAAGGTGGAATATATAAGCAATAAATAAGCGCTTCTGCTTAGGAAAGCTGGAGGGGCCAGCCAGACGGAGATGTCAGTCACCAACGTGGCATCCAAAGATCTCCATGTGGTCGCAATTGGACCCGCACCAGTAGCAAAATGTACCTTGCGCCTGACTAGTTTCTAACACAACTTCTCTGCCAGTGACAGAAGCAGCAAGAAGGGCAGAAAAGTAGTGCTGGCAGCAGCAGGTATGGAGACAACAGTATAGCAAGGCGACACTTCTCTAGAAGCTGAATAGTGGAAACCATATTAATGGGAATCTTTTAAGTATTTACCTTCCACTTTAACAAACTATACTATAACACAATCAATCACTATACCACACTGGCTCTCTCAGAGAGGCATAGTATCCAGCTAAGCTTCCCTTAGTACTACTTTGGGCAATACTGGCACTTTTCTCATTCATGTGGCCTTCATTTTACTTCTGAGCCAATACTGTCAGGGGGTGAGACTGAAGAAAGTGGTCAGGTAGCTTGGCTGGGTTCTACATGTGTGGTTAACAGTTGCTACAGGACAAACTCTGGCATGGAAAATAAACTGGCAGGGCTGAAACCCACCTCAACTCCTACAACTCTCAATTGTAGTGCTTGGTAACTGGGATAGTCTAACTATTAAGCTTCCGCCCGCAATTCCTGGAACAACTTACTGATCAAACCTTTGTGTCCTGGCAAGATCATCTGAATGACTGCTCAGTCAGTCTCTTCCACTTTCCTTTCCCACTTCTGCTCATCTTCTACTTCTGCTGACTACTACCTAGACTGAGGTTGCTTCCTGATGCATTCCTTGTTCTCATTTCCACCTCTCCTTTTCCTTTCTAGAAATGTATAATGTCCAGAACAATTAAAGTTATTTGACTCCTTTAGCAAAATAAAAATGTATCCTTTAGCATATAAGTGTGCTGTTCAGTATACTGAAGAAAATTACTAGGCAAACATGATTACTCAGAATTAAGACCGCCATTTGATCACGGCTTGCTTCCAGGTAAGTACACACAGGATTGGAGCATCAAAAAGATAAATACCACGAGTTTTGTAGCAGTGTATGACCTGGTTTGTGTTTCACATTATGCTACAGTTAATGCTGGTGCATGATGCTCAAAATTCCTATTTTGCTCCTCCCCACACTAGGACCAACAAACCACAAATCTTGGCCTATTGTGTTGTCTAATCCAGGGCTTGTGGTTTGCACAAAGTACAAGTGATAGGAGAGTTTGTTCCTAGATTACTGTTCATGGTGTGTTTTGGGGAAACAAACTAAGAGCACAGGTTTAGACAACACGTGAAGCAAAAGCTTGTTTTTATTGCTCCCACAGTCATGATCAGGAACATGAGAGCAAACAGTCTCCACTACCATGCTACTAGTGACATCAAACCACTTTGTTAGCAGCACCAAAGTGATCTCCTCAGGGTGTAAGCCTGGGCAGTGTGTATGGAGATCCTGGGCTGGGCTGCCCAGAAGGCAAGACCTCCCCCCCCCCAATTGCACCCTTGCTGATGTGGTCCACAGGAAAGCAGAGAAATAGCTTAGCTGGAGGAGTTGACAGAGGAGGCGTACAAAGCACCATCCAACTCTTTAGGCTTTTTTCCTCCCGCAAAGCAGCAGAGCTTTATGATCAGAGTTTTCCTTCTCTGAGACAGGCTACCTTCCCAGGTTGACAAGCCCCACCTGCCCCTCACTGCCCTCTACGGCAGGTGCAGAAACTGCATTCTTGACCACTGTACCCACTACTGATTTTGTCCATTCAATTCACATGTAGGGAAAGTCACCTAAGGGTTGAGACTCATCAGCTACCCTCACCACGTTTAGCCAGCCAATCAAAGCAATTCCTGGGAAGCAGCTGCATGCTGACAGCTTCTAGGAGCCACTGGTGAAAACTGAGTGCAGGGTGAAGACCAAAGGTAGACAAACTACCCCAGAAGGAGGACAACATGTCTCCCACCAGAGGTATTACTCCTCCCCCAACATCCCCTATACCCCCATACATTAAACCACAGTTAAACATTTACTAAGGTTTAACATTAGGTGTGAAAACACCTTTCTGGTCTGAAGCAGGCATAGGCAAACTCTGGCCCTCCAGATGTTTGGGACTACAATTCCCATCATCTCTAGCTAACAGGACCAGTGGTCAGGGATGATGGGAATTGTAGTCCCAATTTATCTGGAGGGCCGGAGTTTGCCTATGCCTGGTCTGAAGTGAGAAGTGAAAAGGACAGTCATAAGGCAGAGGCCATGTCAAAAAGACAGCTGCTGCAGGGTACTTGCTTCTACTTATCTCCACACTATTTGAAAGGTTACCAGAAGAAAGCAGCATTTCACAAGCAAAGACAACCATTTGTAGTACATGAAAGTGTAGCACATTCTATACAGAATTGTGTCTTCACAATACAAATTGTCTTAAAACACATTTCGCTCATTTTTTTAAAAACCTGATAATTTTGGGAACAACTAAAAAAACAACAACCCCAAACAAGAGAACTGGGTGGAAATGCCTTATGTGGGAATGTACCATGCGTAGTTCTCATGATCATACATACCAGACTGGGACATTGCTATTTAATGATAATGTAAGAATTGGAACGCGGGTGGCGCTGTGGGTAAAACCTCAGTGCCTAAGACTTGCCGATCGTATGGTCCCCGGTTCGAATCCCCACAGTGGGGTGAGCTCCCGTCGTTCGGTCCCAGCTCCTGCCCACCTAGCAGTTCAAAAGCACTCTTAAGTGCAAGTAGATAAATAGGGACCGCTTTATAGCGGGAAGGTAAACGGGGTTTCCGTGTGCTGTGCTGGTGCTGGCTCGCCAGCTGCAGCTTCGTCACGCTGGCCACGTTACCCGGAAGTGTCTGCGGACAGCGCCGGCTCACGGCCTCTAGAGCGAGATGAGCACGCAACCCCAAAGTCGGACACAACTGGCCCGTACGGGCAGGGATACCTTTACCTTTAAGAATTGGAATGGCCCAGGTGCTTTGATGGATACTTAAATATTTAAACCACTGCAGATTCAAGAAAATTCTCCTTTCCCGGCCATTTATTTATTTATTTTCCCAGCACCCACGCAAAGCTGCAATCGTATAAGTAAATCACATGTAAGTTGTGGGTCTAGTGCATACAGTTTGACAAACACATTAAGTCAAACATTCATATTCCTAAGACCACCACTAAGTTCCACGTAAAGATATACAACTGGTAGGAACTAAAGATGGATTTACACTCTTAAGTAACCATACATTCTGCCAGAACGTACAGTAGACCACCTGTTCTGAAGACTCCTACAGCTGTGGCTGCATGTGCCGTCTGAGGGGTATGAGTAAGGGTCTCCTTCAAACCAATGAGATTTAAGAGGGCTACACGAAAAACAGCAGAGTTCAATTTATCAGATTATTGTGTGAAATGAATACAAACTACAGCATTATTATTATAATTATGTTACGTTTGTATACTGCCCTCCATCCAAAGATCCCAGGCCAGTTGACAAAAGAAAAATGCAAAATGACAACAAATTCCATAACAAATCGGCATGTCAAAAGGATGCACTTTAGACACACTTCCACATGCCAACAAATTCCTAGAATGCTGCTAATGCAGACTGAACTACATCCCTACCTGCATATAAGAACTTAAACGTGCTTCAACTGTATCACTACCAGCCCTTTGCACTAAACTAAAGATAGCCAACGTGATGCCCTCCGTATATTGTTGAACTCCCATTGCTGACCATTAGACATTTTTATTTTGGCTAATGTAACCAAGCGAAACCTCAAATAAATAAAGGAAATAAAAACTAAATGATTTAACCTGGGGAGATGGGAAATACAAGAAATTGTAGATTTGAATTACATTGTACACTGGCAAGCATACCTTTACATCGGTGTTGAAAAATGAGATATGAAAGCTAGGAACTAAAAGGCTCCTTAAACTGAGGTGATGGGCGCAACAACGGAATGTCTGGGTGTGCTTTTTTATAACAAGAATACAATACAAATGAATGAACTTCAGCTAAAATATTAAGTTCATTTTTCACACAGTCTAGTCCACCCCCCTAATATTCTTAGGCAGGACTCTTCTCCAGTCTTCATAGAGTAGCAGGAAGTGGGGAGGCAGAAAAAGGTGCTCCTTTCCTTCCACTCTGTAATTTTAATTTGAAATCTCAGGTGCAGTATTGCACCCAGAGCTCAGAACCTGCTTGCACTAATGAAATTCCATCACAAAATGTGCCTAGAACAATGGGAATTTCAAACACTGTTTCACCTATATCATGTCTACTTCGTGCATTATATTTTTCCTATATAGACATACTGACAAAACACGTACACTTTTGACTTTCACAAGTCACAGCTTTATGCATTCTTGAAAATATACAAAAATTATAAGCAAGTGTTTATGAAGCAAAATGGGCAGTTTTTATACAAGAAAATGTATGAAGCAGCTTTTGCCTGATGCACAATAATATCAAAGGCAATACAACCTCTGATTAGCTAGAATTCTGTAGCTGTACAATTGACCATCTTGTGTAGGCAAAGCCATAGTGAAATTTCATGTACTGTGAAACAAACTGTGACCATAAGAAATGTTCTACTGTGATGCTAGTTTAAGCTGTTCCTCATGCATAGCTGCATGCTCCATGGAGTTCAGATGCAATTTTAAAGTCTAACAACCATAAACAAAAATGGCTAGTGGCCAATCCAAACACTCCATAAATATTTTTTTCCACGGAAGCAGGTAATTTCCTTCCATATCATTATTACATGGTCCTGGGGCAGCAGGTTCACTTTCAGCAACCCAATCAGTAGCCTGCAACCACTGGTTATAATGAAAGGAATAAAATTTACCTCTGAAAGCAAACAAACTTATTTGACTGTCCCACAGATAATAATTCACCCCACAACTATTATAATCTGCTGCAGGTGAGAGAAGGGATAAAGAAGAATCAGGAAGCACTACACAAGAGCCAGGAGGTCATAATACAGTGGTAACTGCTTCAAGAACATATCTGAGCCCAGCCTCCATATAGTTGGGACTATTGCAGCTGTTGGGACCAGAGGGATATTAATTAAATTGTGATAAACTGTTCTTGTTCAGTTCCAACTTTACTAAAGCACTGGCAAATGCATTCTCAGAAAAAAAATCCTCTGCAAGAAACCAAGAGGGGAAATTACCATCATTACAGAGTAATAAAAACAACAACTGCAGGTCAGGTTAGTGTGAGACTCTGCCTATGTAATAGGTTGCATGCTATATCCACACTGATTTACTGGACAGCACAATTCTAAGCTTGTTTATTCAGAAGTTCCACTGAATTCAATGTGGTTTACTCCCAAGTACGTTGAGTTTGGACTGCATCCTTCACCTTGAAATGCGCAATTTAGCATTTTCAGACTTAGTCCCTATTTCACTACTGCAACTGTATAACTTAAGGTGAATAATCACTTTGCCCCCAAAGAAGCCTACTAGCAATGTTGATCAATTTTTTTGGGAAATTATTATAAACTTTATTAGCTTAAATTAAAATTGCAATAAGACAAGCATTCAGCTAAAAGAAAGCAAGGATGACCGCTGATTTTATCATAACACGCACTATGTATATGAACACTTACAAAAAGCATCCAACATTATGTAAGGACCCATCTATACAAAAACCATTATCACCACACACAATCACTAAATATCCACTTATGTTACTACTAAGTGGCCACTCTCTGCGGACTAAATAAAAATTTTTAGTTTTGCAGTTGTTCTAACAAACGGTAGTCTGTTCTAATCATGATCCACTTCTACCTAGTGAAGCTTTCCAGACCTGCTAAGAATGCAGCCCTCAAACCCCACCCCACAAAAGGCTCCTCATATTAAGTGCAGGGTTTCTACTGGACCACCCGTCAGATATCTGCGTTATAATCCAAATCTACCGTTAGATCCCACTGAACTACATGGCACCGCTTTAAGGCTTTTGTTGATTTGTTGACTGCGGGGGCAAAGGTTGGGAAGGGAGAAAGAGCCATTACGTGTGGTCCTCACAGAGGCACAAACAGCGCGCAGCCGTTTGTACGTACTTAAATCGGGCAGTTAAGGAATCGGCCGCCGGCAACGCTCCGAATCGGGTCGCAAGCGAAAGATCCGCTGCTGCCTCTGCACACCGTTGCCAACTGCGGCCTTGTTAGGCGGGACGCCGCTTGCCGCGCATCCTCCGGGCCTTTCGCTATCAGGCTACACAACAGGAAGCCAATAAACGTGCCGGTCCCGAGCCAGGAGACCAGCCGGCACAGCCCCCCCCCCCCCGCAACTCGCAGGGGGCCAAGGCACGGCCAGACCCGCTCACGGGGGGAGCCAGGTGGGGGCGGCGCCGGGCAGGAGTAGCGGTCGAGCCAGGCCTACAGGAACCGCAACCTTTGGCAGGCAGGGCACGGAGCGGAGAGGCGGAGCCGCCTGCCTCGCGCGCGCCCTGCTCCGAGGAGCCGGTCAGACCGGCGCCCTCTCGCAGCGGAGCCTCCGCTAGCGCCGCCGCCGCTTCCCTCTCGCCCGCCCCGCCGCTCTCCCTACCGGAGCCGCGGCCGCTACTACCGCCGCTTCCCCCTCCTGCTCGATGACAAAATGGCGGCGGCAGGAAGTACCATCAGCACCCGCCCCGCCCAGGTTCGCTTACTGCGCCACCCGCGCACGGGATCCGGGCGCCCTCGGCGGGAAGGCCCTCCGCCGTTTCGAATATGCATCCCAGCCAGCGGAAGGCCCGATGTGCAAGGGCGGCGCGAGGGCCGCCCACAACGCACCCCGGCCTCATAGCGGTACAGGCGGAGGGCACGGACATACTTACGGCAATCACGTACCCTTAAAGGGAGCAGCGAAGCAGCGCTTACGGAAACGGCGTAGCCACCATAAGCCTTTCACACCACCTACCGCAATCCGCGTAACCGTGCGAAATAGCGAGCCACATCTTGTTCCCGATTAACCCACCGTGAAACTTAGCCGTCCACCGCGAAAATGCAGAGGGGAGTGGGGTGGGAGAAGTTGCCCTGCTCACGCGCGGGCACGGGACACCAGAGACACCAGGCAGCGTAGGCTGAGGAGGCTCGCGTAAGACCTTTGCGCAATAGGCCTCGACGCAAAAAGCGTAAGTCGCCTGACGCAACGGTCACATTACGCAATGCGGGTTACGCCGACAAGACAACGTAACTGAACAAGGAGAATACCAACCCCCGCAGCCTCTCCCGGCCCGGCCCAGCTCTTACCTGACGGCGGGCGGAGAGCCGGAGAAGGCCGCGTTGTCACCAGCCTCCAACCAGGCCAAATCCAGCAAAGCCCTGAGTGAAGGGGAAGCGCCGCACTCCGTAGGGAGGGTCGGGGACCACGGCGAACAGACCAGGGCAGAGAGCGACGGGCAGCGGGACCAGCAACGGCGGGGCTGCACTGACCTCACCACGCAGCGCGTTACGTCACCACGCAACAAGCCACGCCTCGCGCAGGGCACAGGACTTCGAATCCAAGGTTCCCTTACCTCACGGCCACGCCCCTTCGAGTAAGGATCCCTCCGAGTGGGCGCCGGGAGGAGCGCTCCTCAGTCCGGCCAGGGAGACGGCGCGTGAGGGATAGCGTAAGGCAAAGCGGGAGAGGGAAGGAAGCTGCGTCGCCGCCGCCGCCGCCTCGCAAGCGAATGATGGTGCTTGGGAGATGGGGCTTACCGCCTCACAAAGGTGCTGCTTGCTCTTTGAAGAACGTAGGAACTGCCGCTCTTGTCTCCAGTCCTTCCCGCGCGCGCACCACAGATACCCGGAAACGTGACAGAACAAACTTTGCTCGTTAGAATGCACCACATCCCCGTTTCTGATCTCGCCAGCAGGTCCAATCCGACCCCGCGGATAAATTTGCTACTGCCAACAGTCAGGGAATTAATTGCCCACGAAAGCGTTTAGCAAAGACTACCATCATGTCACATAGCTCTCCTGCTTGTTAGTCCGCTGACCGGGTTACTTTTGAGCTCTAAGGCTGTTGGTGCTCGATGATAATAATAATAAAATATTATTCCTCGGGGCTGGGAATTCTGTGGCGCTTCACTCTGCCCAGTTGCACGCATGGGAATGCGGCGCTATGACACATAGAATATACCAGCCTTTCAGACAAAAGCAAGCCCTTGGTGCACCACCAGTCCCGAAAAAGATGCTAAATACACAGTGGAAAAGGCGACGGGGACCAGTTTCTTCACTACAAAACAACCCCCAGTGGGAACCTCATTCGCAGAATAAGCTAGGCCCTTGCTCTTCCCAGCTCGTCATTATTCTTTCAGCAGACCGGAAAGGAAGATTATAGAAGAGGGAGCCTTTGTTCACCTACTGGAGCAGAGGACTTGGATCGTAAACTCTCATCTCCGATCCACAGCGCCTATGGCGACATGGGCAAGCTGCCTTTAAGGTGGAAGCACCGGAAAGAACCCTATCTATTTTATACTTGATATTTCTCATGTATATATATGGGTGGGGGAAGAGAAGGCTCGACTCGAAGCAGGTCAATCGTTCAGCACTCCCTTTCGTCCACATATTCTGAAGCAGGAGGTCAATGATACCTATAAAAACACGGGCATACCTAAGCATAGCCTTAGTTAAAGGTAAAGGTAAGGTAAAGTAAAGGACCCCTGGACAGTTAAGTCCAGTCAAAGGCAACTATGGGCTGCGATGCTCACCTCGCTTTCAGATCGAGGGAGCTGGCGTTTGTCCACAGACAGCTTTCTGGGTCATGTGGCCAGCATGACTAAACCACTTGCGGCGCAATAGGACACGGTGATAAGTGCCAGAGCACACTGAAATGCCATTTACCATCCCTCTGCAGCGGTACCTACTTGCACTGGTATGCTTTCAAACTGCTAGGTTGGCAGAAGCTGTGACAGAGCAATGGGAGCTCAACCCATTGTACGGATTCAAGTTTTAGTACCCTCAAGCAACACAGTTCATCTTACTTGTAATAACTATTAAATGAATGGAAACTTCCCAGCTGCTGTCCTCGTGTAACAGGGCGTGTAGTGGACAGTGAGAAACATTTAATAGGAGACAGAACAGTGGCCATTTAGTAGCAGGAGAAGATCACAAGGTTGCCTATGAACTGTTAAAAGTATTGCTAGCTTTAGAAATGGGATGACCTTCTGCGTAATTCAAGAAAGGTGCCATCTAGGCCGCTTTCCAAACTAGAACTATAGCAGTCAGCAGCTATATCTTATGTGAAGGAAAGTGGCAGCTTACAACAAAACCCAGAAGTTACTTCGACATTTAAAACATTTGGGCTGCTTTCCTACATTCCTACTTGAGAGTAAGCTGGAGTAGTGGTTAGAGTGTTAACAGTGCTATTTTTCTATATATAAAAAAGAGGTGCTTGAACTTGCCACGAACGCCTCCCTTGTTTCTCTTATAATAGCAATGGTGCCCACCTGAGAGGTGCTGGAACTGAGTTTTGGCTGTGAAAAAAAAGCCCTGTCAGATTAGGACCAGGTTTTAAGTCCCAACTCGGCCAAAAATGTGTGCAGCAGTAGCACACTCACCAAACTGAGTGACCTTTGGCCAGTCACTTTCTTGACCCAACTATCTCACAGGACTGTTGGAAAGATGAAATGGGAAAGAACACCTTGAGCTCCTTTGAGGAAAGGAGGGATCTAAATGCAATAAATAAGCCCCATTAATTTATTTGTACCTGAGCGTACAAATAAAAGAGGAGTGTCATGTCTACTCAGAAACACTGGTAGTGGTGTAGATATAGGAATGCATATGTTAATGAGGTAGGTTATCTGTAATACTGGAATATAACACTAATGCACCTATCATAGGAACTTTGGGAGCTGCCATATATTGAAGCAGATCATTAGTCCATCTAACTCAGTAATGAGTTATGCTCACTGTATGCTCTCCCACTTACAAATGCTCCTATATAATGGGGAAAATGTTACCTTAGCCAGATAAGTTATGTGGGCTTTTTGTGTGTGATTTACAGTACAGTGGTACCTCGGGTAAAGTACTTAATTCGTTCCGAAGGTCCGTTCTTAACCTGAAACTGTTCTTAACCTGAAGCAGCACTTTAGCTAATGGGGCCTTCCGCTGCCGGAGCACGATTTCTGTTCTCATCCTGAAGCAAAGTTCTTAACCTGAAGCACTATTTCTGGGTTAGTGGAGTCTGTAACCTGAAGCGTATGTAACCTGAAGCGTCTGTAACCTGAGGTACACTGTAGTTGTAACTTCCCTCATATGAACAAAAGTTAACTGCTAGTGAAGACCATAAATCGAAGCTTAGCATATACGGTACATGTCATAGGACCACAAAGAGATAATCACCTTTATAACTAAATAGTCTGCAGGCAATGAGAGAACCTGGTCTGGAGCTGAGAAACTGCTTTACCCACAAGATTATACAATAAAATAACAGATAAATGCTAATCATTGACTACATTCAGACAAATTTTCAAATTTGTAAAGAACATGATTGAACAATTATTCTGCTCCCCCCTTTCCAGCCAGCTCCTAGCTCTAATCAAATGGGTTTTTGTCATGCATGCTTCATTACTTTGATGACAAAAGCAGACCCAAGGAAAACAGAGTCTGATTTGCAATATACTGTACTATACAAAGCACATGCCAAGGAGTGGTCCATCACAAAGGAGTAAAAGGAGTGTTCTGCTCTCAAGGAAAGAGAGGGGAACAAGTAATGGTTCATCTCAGGCATGCCAATCTCAGTAGAGTACCAGCTGTTTTGGCAGGGACCTGTTTTAACCTGTATAACCTGCTAACTATGAGAATGTCCACTGTTCAAGGTTCAATTGCACGAAGATGATTTTGTTATAGATGCAAAAGCTGCCCTCATGGAGGTAGAATATGGGGCAGGAATTACTACTTCTTAATGTGAAGTGGGAATTGACCGATTACACTGCTCTGAACTATGGCTGCAGCTACTTAAGGGAGGATCGCTCACTCTTCTATCTTAGCCTGATTGTCATGTAATAATTGGCAATTCCTTCATGCAACTTTCTATTGTTACCGTTCCTTTTATTCAGTGATAAACCATTAAAGTGCTTATTGAAAAAGAACGATTTGTGGTGAAATATAAGAATGGGAAGTTGCATGAATTAAAATAATGGTATCAATATTCATATAGGAAGCTTCCTTATACCAGGTCCAACTATTTGTCCATGTAGTACTGTGCTGCCTCCTCCGATTTGCAGCAGCCCTCCAGAGCCTTGGCTGAGACTGAACCATTTAACTGGAAACACCAGGGATTGAATCTGGGCTGTGGTGTGTGCAAAAACACGTGCTCTACCACCAAGTGTCAATGCAAAGATAACTTCCAAGTAGTATCAAGTCGAAGTAGTGGGATATTCAGTTGAATGTGTCATATTCTCTTTTAAAGCCATCCACGGTGGTGATCATCACTCCATCTTCTGGGAGCAAGTTCCAGTTATTGTGTGAAGCAGTACTTTTGTCTGTACTGAATCTTCCACCATTATAACTTCATAAGGATGGCCCTGGATTCTAGTATGATGGATAAACTTTTCTGTCAACCTTCTCCACACTATGTATCATCTTATACACCTAAATCATACCCCAGCTTTTCTCTAAACTAAAAAGCCCTGAATGCTCTAACCTTTCCTTATGAGGACTTGGATAATTTTGGTTGTCCTTTTCTGAACTCTTCCCAGCTCTATAGTGTCTTGAAAGGAGGAAACCAGAACTGTATGCAGTACTCAAAGTGTTGTTGCAGTTTTATTTTCAACTCATTTCCTAACGATCCCTGGTCTCAACCTTTGGTATCAACCACAAGCCCGACTACCTCACTGCTCACCCTGGCTCTAGATTATCAATGAATGCTTTTGATATAGAAACTGGATTTAGTATTTATTCCTCTCCTTCAACCACACAGCAGAGATAAATTTATTTTCCATGTATGGTAGCTCTAGCATTAGCGTGTGTGGGATGTGTGTGTTCTAGACAGCAGTCAGTCAACTGCTCTTCTAACATGAGCAATAATGTGACCACATTGTTAAGACAGCACATGTTTTGGAGCCAACTAAATGTAAGATACTAGTTTTCAGTTTCAGAAGTTTATTTAACTGCTAAGACAAAAGACTGGGGTTGTTGTTTTCTTTACAAATAGTGCTCCATTCCACTCTTAAAGCTTTATACTATGAGCATCAATCCTAACACTCACAAATCTGCTTTTATTTTGCTGGTCTTGGTACTGCTTCAATACTCACAGGGCAATATTTGGCAATTCACTCCATGAATGATACGTTTGTGATTTTTATTAAGAGAATGGAGATTCATTGGTGGTATAACTTTTCTCCCTTAGGCTATGCCTCTGTACCAGCATAATGTACAAGCTGCAGCTTGCTAGCCAGAAAATCTGAAATAGTGCTCAGTAGAAACAATAACCCCAGTGTGACACACAATCATCTTGGTGCTTAAAAACAAGTTACAGATGCTATTTTCATGCAATATTGCAAACTGGATAAAGAAAGTAACACTTTTCAAGGCAGCAAGTCTTTTCTTTAGGAACTTAAATGAGCAAACATTTTCACAAGCAAAAACACACACAGACTTCACTAATCTACTCCTTCATAAAGAGGCCAAATTTCGTTTCCAAATTAAGCTATATTCCTTCAATACTGAAAAATGACACCTGGAAGGAGCCGAATGATTAACAACTTTGTTTTTTTCAAATAGTGTTGTTCATTCTACAATGAATAAGTCACCAAACCTTTCTTGGGGAATATACAGCCTTCTGTACGCCCTCCAACCTAAAAGTGGATTAGACTTCCCATTCTCCATACAACAATGAAGAACAAGACTGCTTTCATAACAGAATAGATGAATTCCTTTCTTCAAATCAATAACAAAATTGGCAGCACTCTAGAAATGCACATACAGGTACTGCACTGACATAAGATTTTTTTCCAGGGTGTATTTGGGGGGGGGGGGAGATTATACAGCTAAGCCAGTCAAAATCATCTTCATACAATCAATTGATACAGTCATTTATATGGTCATTCCTATGGCAGCTCTGCATTTGCTACAATAACTGGTTCCTCCTTGGTGTCACTGTTTTCAGCTGTTGCCATTTCAGTGGAGTTCCCTTCTCTCATCTCCAAATGCTCTTGTTCCTCCACTTGGCTTTCTGCTGCTCTCACTTCAAAGCTTTTTTGAAGATGGGCAGACAGTCCCTCTGTTGTTCCTACTGGCTTGATTCTCTCTTTTTCCTGCTCCTCCTCCTCTGCAGATTTATCTTCAGAAAAGATTATAGTAGAGCAAGCTCTCTCATCCCCCTCTGGTTTAGCAGTTTCACTGACTTCAGTGGTTGTGATCTCATCTGCAGCACTCTCTTTTCTCTCTACTGCAGCACTTTCTGTAGCCTTTTCAGCTTCTGCCCCCTCTAAGGCTCCAGAGTCATCAACAACTTGGTCAATGTTTTCATCTGTAAATGGGTCATCACCCTGACAAAGGGAAGAAGCATATTATTACTGACTCACAAAATTGTCTGAACCTCCCTTAGACAGCCTCAAACCTAGAATGCAGAAGTTTGCAACTGAGTGATTGAAATTTGAGCACCCTCACTTCAAAGCACAATAGCCTTTCTTGCCTCAAACAACTTAACGGACTACATTTTTGCAAAATTCTTTCACATGTGCCTGCCAGCACCCTAAAGCCTGTGGTACTATTTGGAAAGCTGATAATGTGTCTGCCTCACAGGAGTAAGCTTGGAATGCACTTTGCTGCAGTATATTTACTGTAGCATCAAGAGATGTAATTCTATAATAGAAAAATCCAGTGGAATCTTAAATAATTTTCTACACACCTTTTGAGCCTTCAGCTTAGAGGCAGAAACTGTTTTTAGGAAATACCCAGTTGCATCACAGCTATGAAGTGCTCAGCTCTCTCACCACACTATTCAACACTAGCAAGTCTATATGCTGACATAAGGCTATAAACCAATGATGGGTACTCATACATTTTTGTGATCTCATTAAGCAGAACACTCTTTGTGTCCAAGAAACCTAAGGGAATGACTGTACTGGGAACCACTCATACAGCAGGCACACCAAACTCATTCAGACTGAGGTCATGGCTTGTCACTGACCATATCAGGGTCAGCCCTCTCTTTTGCTCTTGCTAGAATTTCTGTTCTTTATTAAAGGAAACACCATATGGAAACAGCAGACACACTAGTGTTGTTCTGCTGATTCTCAAAACCAATGTCTGTCATGTACGGGGATTAAAACCATTTTCTCCCCCACCCCACCCTGCTTTCGTGGATCACTCGTGGCTGACCTGCATCTGATGTACAACGGAAAGGCAGCATGCCAGTGCAGAAATCTAGCCCTTAACCTGATCAAATTCAAGTGACAATTTCTGAACCACAATACTCATGAGGCACATGAGTTCCAAGTTCTCTTCTGGAGTCCTGCTTTTCCATCTATATCCAAGCAGTCCCAACCCACAAAAATTGGGCCAGATACAGTACTGCCAAGGATTTCTGCACCTAGCAACTAAACATTTATATTTTATGACCCAGTTGGAGACTAACTGCCTCCATGAAAGAAGATCCATGCAGGTGAAAGACAAGTAGCGCCATCTTCTTTGACTGAAAATCAGCCAACCAGCTTTATTCACTGATGTTCTGTAGTTTCAGAGCTCTAGGCTCTACCCCGCGATTTGGATGTGTCCATTAATCGCCAATTAAAGGGGTGGGGATTCAAAGTCAAAAGCTTCCTCAGGAAGGGCAAGGTGCCAGCATCCTTTAAGGGAGGAAGTAATATGCCAATGTTCAAGAATAATTTCTTGATGCCAACTGCATCACCCTGCCTCCAGCCTTCCTTTCTTGGGGAAGGTGCTGAGAAGATTTTTGATGGGGCAGCTCTGGCATTACCTGGAATCCTCAGATTTCCTTCACCCCTCTCAGCCTGGTTTTGCACCTGGGTATGGTACGGAGACTGTGCTGGGTGGGTCGAAGATCTCCTCCTGCTGATGGACAAAGTTCAGGTGTCCATGCTGATTCTGTTAGACCTGTCGGCAGCCTTTGATACTGTTGATCATGAGGTGTTGCTGAGGCACCTGCGGACCCTAGCAGGGGTAGACGGAGTTGCGCTTGAGTGGTTCCATTTTTTCCTCCGAGATGTCCCAGAGGGTGGCACTGGGCAACTGCTCATCTGCCCCAAGGGCTCTCTCATGCGAGCTACGCAGGGTTTATTCTGTCACCCCTCTTGTTCAACGTGTATGAGAGGCCGCTGGGGGAACCCAGCCTCAGTAAATAGGCCATCAGTGTCAACTACAAGCTGATGTGCTCAGCTTATTTTTTTTCACTGGACCCAGAGAGCAGAGTCTCAGTTTTACTAGTGTCTGTCTAGCAGAGACTAGTTAATTGGCAGAAACTCAGTCTGGTTAAGACCGAAGTGTTGCCATAGGGACAGAGCGGACATGTAGAGGAAATGACAACATCTGCTCCCCCATTAGTTATGCTTGCCATGAGAGGGTCCTGTTGAATCTTGGAATGCTCCTGGATTCCCAGGTATAGGAGCAGCCAAACTTGTTTCTTTTCGTCTTCACCTGGTCAGAGGGCTGCAGGCTTTCCTATCAAAAGTGGAACTCACCAATTACATATGGCCATGTATGCTACATCAGCAAACCCTCAATGGTCACACAGGAGTCTCCACAAGACCTGCAAATACTCATCTAGGCTACCACTCTTCCCATTATTGGCTCATCACATCCCTGCTTTGGAGATAAGTGGCGTCTTTTCCATTCTCAGCAGGGTAAAAGGCTAGTTTGATTTACAGAGCCATAGTGAAATATTTTGGAGAGGCCTTGTCTCACTCATGTCATGCACTGTCCAACAGTTGAGATCAGATTACCTGATGTCAACTTTCTCCCACACGTGATATTTGGAATAACATTGGGACTAACAAAATTTGCTTTGACTTTGGATGCTGTTCCCAAGTTAATTTTCTTTAACACGAAACTGAAAACTCATTAGGGAAATCAGCATTACCTTTCTACTCAAGAAAGTCCACTCCATGCTGTGAGCAAGAAAAAAATGCTTTTTCTCAACCAACCAGATAAATTTTCAAGCAGTGCTTAGGTTGGTCACAATGCTCCCCCTCAACACAGCTATATTTTATATTAGCAGAGGGTAGCCTGAGGTTAGTATTTATTTTGCTAATTAATCTAGTTGTAAGCAGCTATAAATTTCTTCTATACTGGCCACGTTAACACATCACAGTAAGCCACAGTAAATGGTTTGCCATAAAAATGCAGATCCCTAGTTTAGCATTATGCCTGAACCTGGGATTGTGGTTTGTTTCACTTCAAGCAAATCAATGTGAATCCAAAGTTTGTTCTTGGTTTCCTAATCATGATTTGTTTGCAGTGAAATAAACCACGACCCTAGGTTTGGACATAATGCTAAACCAGGGACTGCCATTTCTCGCTTCTGCTTGCACTGCTCAGGGAGGAGTGAATGAAACCTGTATATGCATTCATTTTAAGCCTTTAACTACAGTTTAGTGTAATGTGTGAATACAGCCAGTGTCTGCTAGTATGAGTATCCAACACATCTGGGAGGAGTGGGAGTGAATGCTAGAGAGGAAGACACTAATCAAGGCTCATAGCAAAGAAATAATTTTGCTTCCCTCCATCTTATGTAAAAAGACACATGCAGCACACTCAGCAATATTACTGTGATGCTCTGTTGAGGCCAAGCTGAAGCTCCTGCGCTCTTGCTCTGTGAAAAAGCAGGACTACACAGCAAACATCCTGCTTACTTACCTTGAGGTACTTTTCTAGCATTTTCACAATGTGCTTGCTATTCAGAACACTTTTAGCTACGTGGAAACTAGCCTTCTTGAAATGTTCAGCTGCCATCTAGGAAGTGTAGAAACACAAGTCAATATGATGCCTAAGTACAAAATAAGAATGCTGCAATTCTGGTTATCTTCCTTATTTTACAGCCATCACTTTTGCAGCACTATGCACTCAAGACTTTGTAAAAGAAAAAATACTTAAGAGTAAATATGGTCAGTGAAAAGCTCTTGCCATAGACTTCCTGGTGATGCTTCTGCCTAGGCATTTTCAACTTACGTTATGCTGGAGCTAGGGTTTTGTTCTATATTTGGAGTATTTCTATAAAATGACAAAAACAAAAACCAGCTCTTCCTCCAGCAGAAGCTTCTGCTGGATTGCAGTCCCTTCAACAAATGGAATAGTTTCAATGAACAGAAGGGCAACTCTGGATCCAACACACGGTAATCAAAATGACAGAAACTTATAAAAAGTGAGTATAGGACAGGAAACTAAAATATGCTTTATATGAACTAATGGATTTATTTGGGCATCTTTACTGCCAAAGGGGGCTTATTTCACTATCAGAAGTGTAACCAAAACCAATATGAGGTTTCTATAGTGCTTTTATCCAACTGTTTATATTTAATAGTGCTTTACTGTATTGATATTTCATAAGGGAAACTTCAATACATACTGCATAAGAACAGAACCAATTTGCACCTTCTCTTCTTACACAATAGAGATACGTTGGCTAAATTTTCCTTCAGGCCGAAGTAGAAGTCGTTATATCCAAGTTTCAGTTATAACATGGCAAGTTACACATGTGTCATCAAGCTATTCAAGCATTTATCAAATGTAGGTGTAATCTATGTAGCCTATATATTCCTCTATTCTGTAGCCTATGTATTCCTCTATCACTGTTCCTAGCCCTATCACAGACTTACCGTAATTTTCGCTCCAAAACACGCACTTTTTTGCTCCTAGAAAGTAAGGGAAAATGCCTGTGCGTGTTAAGGAGCGAATGCACTCGACTGGATCCATGGCTGCCGTCAGTCAAGCAAAGCAAGCTTTGCTTGCTTTACAGCCAGGAGGAGGGGGAGGAGCCGAGGAGGGAGGGAGGGAAGGAGAGCCATGGCAGCAAAGCGGGCAGCAGCCGCTTACACGCGAGGAGGAACAGACGGGAGCCATAGGGAGCCGGAAAAGCGCCGCGTAGCCAGCAACAGCTGCTGCAGCCTCAGCTAGCAACGCTCTCTAAACGGAGCAATGAGGCTGCAGAGGGACGGCGGGGCACAGGAGGGCTCTGAGCCACGAGCGCAGTGAAAACCAGTAAAAAAGTTTTTAAAAAGGCTGCTGGGGACAGGAGGGCACGGGATGAGGGAGAGAGGGAAATTACGATTCTCCCAGCGTCTCAGCTGATCCGCTGAGCAGGACTTGGGTTGCAGGGGATTCGCCATTAGCTGCGTAAAGCAGCAAAGAGGGAGAGAAGGAGCAAAGTGGGAGAGGAAAGGAGCTGCTTACACTGCTGTAAGTGGCTGCTGTCTGGTTGGCTCCTTTAAAGCAACAGTGCTCTTTCCCTCCCCCCTCCCCTCTCAGCTCGCCGAAAAGCTCCTTTTCCACACACCCCACTCGAGCTCCTTCTCCCCTTAAATCCCTCTCCTGCATCATTAGCCACATCCTTTTCCACACACCCCAAGCGTGTTCCTTCTCCCCTTTAACCGCTCGCCTGCATCATTAGCCACATCCTTCTCTACACACCCCACGCGTGTTCCTTCTCCCCTTAAATCCCTCTCCTGCATCATTAGCCACATCCTTCTCTACACACCCCATGCGTGTTCCTTCTCCCCTTAAATCCCTCTCCTGCATCATTAGCCACATCCTTCTCCACCCACCCCACGCGTGTTCCTTCTCCCCTTTAACCGCTCGCCTGCATCATTAGCCACATCCTTCTCTTCACACCCCATGCGTGTTCCTTCTCCCCTTAAATCCCTCTCCTGCATCATTAGCCACATCCTTCTCTACACACCCCACGCGTGTTCCTTCTCCCCTTTAACCGCTTGCCTGCATCATTAGCCACATCCTTCTCTACACACCCCACGCATGCTCCTTGTCCCTTGAATGCTTTTCCTTCCCTCCCTACTTAAAACGTGGTTACAAAGCACGGATCCACATGGATCCTCAGGATTTTTGCACTGGGTCACCCCAGGTTCACCATCAGATCACATAAAATGTCCATGGCTACAGCCTGCACCAAAAAAATCACGCACCCACTGTTTCATGGGGCTGCAATGGCGCAAAAACGTGGTTACAAAGCATGGATCCACATGGATCCACAGGATTTTTGCATTGGGCTACCCCAAACTCACCGTCAGATCACGTTTGTGGCCACAGCATGAACCACAAAAATCATACATCCACTGTTTTGTTTAGAATATTTTTTTCTTGCTTTCCTCCTCTAAAAACTACGTGCGTGTTATGGTCAGGTGCGTGTTATAGAGCGAAAAATACGGTAAGTCTTTCAGAGACTATAAGGAAAAATCAAGCACTGTAACTTTACTCATACTCCAATAAAGTTCTCCTCTTTTGTAGCTACAGGTGTCATTATAATGGTTTCTCAAACTGGAAAAACCATGCATATTATTGGCACTTTTTAAAAAGTAGACTGTACATAAAAGAATGCTTTGCTGAAGCCTCACAAAAGTGGTCTGATAGTTTTCATATTTTGAAAAGGAGATACAGAGACACTCATGCCCTTGAGCTAAGAGCCATGACTCACCCAGAAGGCATTCAAATCACCTGCACTTGCTTTTCCTATATAGTGAAATAACTCTTAGGTTGAGTCCCAGACATAGGAGAAAAAAGGGAGAGATTTTATGATGGCCATCAGGCAATGCCTTGCCCCACCCTCCAGCCCTAAGAGCCTTCAGAATGGAGTTGCTCCCACAGGCATTATGTTTATGTGTCCTTTAGTGAACTGAATAGAGTGGAAGATTATGAGTCATGGAGGTGGTGAGGGTGTGTATGAATTAATCAATCAGTCCTAAGATAATTTTTAATTGTTATCTTGCTAATGTTGCCAATATTGTTTTATAGATTATGAATGTTGTGAATCCTATAATATGCTTTTTGTTGTAATTGTGCTGTTTAGCTTATTTTTTTAGTTGTTTTGTTAAGTGTTTTATGGATTTTAAATGTTTTATTGATGGTTTGTAATTGTTTTACTGATGAGTTGTTCATTATTCTACATGCTTTATGTTGCTATTGTGATTTTCTATTATGTTATTGTTATTTACTGTTTGTAAGCTGCTTTGCAATTTTTGTGAATGAAAAGCTGCACAGAAATATTTTCTAATCTATGCTATACTATCATTTAGTAGCAACCAAAAAGCAGGTTAGTCATGCCTTCATAAATAAGTTTTCAATTGTAATTGAGAAGCAAATCCCAGATTTGAAAAAAGTGTCAGGTATGGAATAGCAATCAATCAAAGAATTTCTAAACCTGCATTACTAAACACACTAGCAAGTAAGCCCCATGCAGTTTGTGGGACTTGCTAAGCAAGCACACATGGACTGCCTTCTAAATCAATGCACTTCATTAATCAATCATATAGAAAATACTAATACTGCTTACTCTGCGATTCCTGTTGTGATCAACAGACCTCAGGTGTCTCTGGAGAAGATGATGTTGTGCAGGAATTAGCATATCACAAGCCATACAATGAGCAGCATCTATCTTTTTAAAAAAGTGCTCCTGGCCAATTCCTGAAATGGTACAAACACAAATTAGATGCACACAACTGAACATAAACTATTAAAATGGTGTAGTATGTTATTTCTCAAGCAGTTGTTTTGACACCATTCCCAGAAATTGGCTACATTAATCATTTTAAGCATACAAACTAAGAAACAGTTGGAGAAACTAGAAGAGAATTCAAAGGCCAATGCAAGAAACTCACTAAACTCACTACAGCAATAATGGTCATGCCATTAAAAAAACCCCAGCTGCTACTGCAAAACTCCTCACAAGCATCAGCTCATCTGTACCTAGAACATCCTAGGGCAACATGACTCAAACATAGGGGGAACTATTACAACAATGGCTATAGCCTTGTTTTTTTGTCGAAACATCTCTGCTCTTAATAACTGGGTACTCTCTTCCTCACAGCAACAGTTAACAGCCTGCCTAATCTATCAGAAGGTGGTGGACTCACCTTCACTGGAGATTTTTAAGCAGTGTTTGTATGGCCATTTGTCATGGATACTTTAGTTGAGATTTCTGCACTGTACTTTCTTGGTGGTGGATTGAGAATTCTTAATAGTGTTCCACTTACCTTTGAAAGGATCTGGTTTTTGTTTTGGACCATCCTTCTCCGTTAGCTCTTGTCGGCGTTTCCCAATTTTCTTATTTCTGTTCACTATATATTTCTGGGGATTGTAAAGGAGAAAATATGTGTAATCAGGTAAGTCACTGTCTCCAAAACTGAGTAAAAAGTCCAGCTAGAGGTATCATTGCAACTATACACTAATCACTCAAATTAGTGATCTCCAATCACTATGTAGTTCACTGGATAACGGCTTCTTAACAGTTCTGTTTCAATCTTTCCTTCACACTTTCAGGTGGGACTCATCAACTCAAGCCCTAATGACCAACCAGTTAGACACTGCTATCCGGAAACATGCTGCATGTAACAAATTACTTGATAGTAACTTGACAAAAAACCTAGTTCAGGCTTCCTCAACCTCGGCTCTCCAGATGTTTTTGGCCTACAACTCCCATGATCCATAGCTAGCTGGACCAGTGGTCAGGAATGATGGGAATTATAGTCTCAAAACATCTGGAGGACTGAGGTTGAGGAAGCCTGACCTAGTTTAAGAAAAACTTACAAAAATAACCACTAGCAATTCTTTGGGCATTAATCGCAATTACTAGATAGCAGAAGCAGTTCAGTTACCTGATAGTTGTTTTTGTTCACAACTTAAAAACCCAAATAAGCATACCTGCAGGAATTCTACAGTCTTGTCAGGCAGTTTGGTCCCAATGTATCGCAGGACCTCTTTGTGAAATTTGCTCTGTAGATGCTTCTCCATTTCTTCATCATCAAAGCTTCGGAATTTACATACAGAGCAAGCAAACTGGATTCTAAAGGAAGGCATTGAATTTGATTTTTAGTACACATTATTTATGAAATTCAATACATGAAAAATAAATACCATAAATTCAACTATTGTCCTAACAGAACCTAAGAAACATTCTGTCTACCAGATTCCTTTGCTGCTTCAATCTAGGGTTGCACTGTTTGTTTATTATAGCAAACTATGCATATCTTTGCTACAATCTATTTTCATCTGGAGTTTACTAATATTTTGAAATTATCTTATAACAGCAATATCACAAGATTAACAATTTAAGTTTTCATCACACAACACAAGAGTGCTGTAATTCTTAGGTTCTATCCACAGGAGTTTCCATATACTAAGAAAGTATCTCTCCTGAAGAGCAGTCCATTTCAACCATGTTTTATAAAATAGGCATAAGACATAAAACCTTCTGGACCTCCTTCACACCCCTGCTTGACTCATGTAATCCACCATTCTTCTCCCTCTACCCATGCCTCCAGGCCACACACGCATGGAAAGGAGAAAAATGGGGGGGGGGGGGGGACACACACTTGCCTTGACAAAACTACTCTAGGCAATTAAGGTTTTAAAGTTTCTCAAACTGAAGTGCCATCCTTAGAAACCACACACACACAAACACAGTTATGGAAATACTGAAAAGCAATATTAGTTGATATAACCAATTAACCTTCCAGAAGAGTATTTGCCTGTATTATAGAATTACATACATTTTGGAAGGGAGGCAGAAGGAAAAAATGTGTTGAGCAAGCCTACTTAATCTGGACACAACCAAAGATATAATGAGCCTTGTAGACATGTATGGGATGCAAGATGACACTGGCATGGGCAAGTCCTATAGAATCTCAGCTGGCTACCATCAAGCAACCATTATTTTAATTAAATTATTAATTTCTACACTACCTTTTCAACTAGGTAGCCCAAAACAGTTCACAACGATATTTTCAAATTCTTACTATTTGTACATTTTATTAGCAATTTAAAAGACAATGTATGAAACTAAATTTTACATAGCAAGAGCCATTTGTTTTCCTTGAGCTGGAAAGCAAACTTGCAGGGTGGCAGCAAAAAAATAACTTTTGTAGAAAGAGACAGCCCAAGAAACTTTAGTGAATATTCCTGGAGAAACAACAGAATGTTCTCAATTACTGCAGCCATATTTTGAAAGGCTACATATAATGTGGGTTTAATTTTATGTATGAAGCAGGAATTTAAGTTAAAATGAATTTTAAGCCAAAGATGTTTAAAGATGTAAGAGTTTTAATCTGTTCAGTTACCTGTCCATAGCACGATCACGCATTCGATCCCTCTGTCTCTGCTTCTCTTTTCTTTGTTTTGACTCTTCATCATCATCATCATCAATGCCATCACCAGATGCTACAGAGAGTTAAATTTAAGGCAGTTCTTTAAGAACTAACGTTCAACTGCATTACAATGTCATGGGATGAAAATACTGTACCTTCTAATCTCTTCTCTCCTCTTTCCTTGACTTGCTTTTCTAAGGGTCAATTAAAGATCTACCATGTGAAGGCAATAAAAAAAGCACTTACCTCTATCAGTGTTTCATATGGCAAGTGTAATTCACAAATATTATTTACATTATTCATTAAATTGCACTTTTTCAACACAGCCATAGCCTCCCTCATGATATACAACATAGGCATGAGGGCTATTCTCATAAGAAATACTGCCACCAGTGAAACTGCTTTCTGTTAGTCTTCACGCTTATGTCAGTCCTCTGAATGGTTCTTAGCTAGTGCAGTGGAAGAAGGTGGAGTGGGGAACAGTCACACTCATATCCCTAGTCAACTCTGAAGTTCACTGGTTTGCCTTGGGCAAGTCAATCTCAATCACAGAATGGACACTAACATTTCTCTCTGAGCTTCTTAGGAAGACAAAAGATACATAATAAATATGATGTAATAAACTAACAGTAACAGAAGCAGAAACTTGAAACAACGTAGTCTCAAAAATAGTAATGTATGTTTCAACAACACAACACACACTACAACTATAAGAAATACATTGAGATGTGCTGAAACAGCTGGGTATACCTATACTGTTCACTAATATCTTTCTTTATGTTTCTATCAAGCTAAACAAATGGCCCAGGGAATGGAAACTGGTTACTGGAAAATGAACAAACAGCAAAATGGCATGTGAAATTCAGTGTTAAGTGCAAAGTGATGCACAGTGAATTTTTAAAAGGGTATCTTCACAAGAGGAAGTCAAAATTGTCTGTGACTATCCAAGACAGATCTTGGGGAGTTCTTATGGAAAGCTCCTGGAAGAATCAACTCAATGAGCTGCAACAATGCAAAGGGTAAACTATATCAAATTATTATGGAAGTACTGAAAATAGTAAGAATCAGAGTATTATTCAAGTTTGCAACAAGGCCATATTTAAAGGCATGTTTTTGACTCATCTCAAAAACGGTATCAAAACTGCAGAAGGTAAAGATATGAGCATCTGTGATCACAGAGTTGAATCTCCTACGAGGTTGGGAGAAGCTAAAGAGTTAAAGGTTTTTAGCAAATAAAAGGAATTAAAGTTCAGAGGGCTGGCAGTTTACATAGGCTTACTTCAAACTAAGCCAACTAATGGGCATAGTGTGAATGTGCTGTCTACAGAGTCTCTGTCATGATGTATTAGCTAAGATTCCTGCATTGTAGGGGTTGGACGAGATGTCCCTTAGGGTCCCTTCCAACTCTAAGATTATATGAGAGGTGGTTTCAGCCACTTTCCTGCTGCTGCACTGCACAGGGCTAAGCCTCACGCATCCATACTAAGTTACAAAAACCAGCTCATAATATGTAGATAATACTAGAGCTTGGGACTGAAAAGAGTAGATTTTAGAGTATAGTATTTATTTACCCAATTAATATGTTATGGAATTCACTGTCACATGATGCAGTGATGACTATCAGCTTTAGATGGCTTTAAAACAGGAATTATCACTAATTTGTTGAATATTGGCAAGAAAACTAAAAAGAAAGAAAATAAAGCTGAGGATCTTAGATATAATATTTTCAGTTTTCAGAGACATCTGGCTAGTCACTGCTTCTAAGGAAGATATATGAATGCTACAATACTATCTCCCCTAAGGCGTTAATATTGATGTTACAAGTTTTTGAGTTCAAATTAATTTTAGCCGGTTGCATCTACAGTGGTACCTTGGGTTACGAACATAATTCGTTCCAGAAGTCCATTCTTAACCTGAAGCATTCTTAACCCGAGGCACGCATTCCCTACGTAGGCCTACCGCGGCCCTGGAAGTGGATTGCGTTCATATTCCGGGGTAAGGTTCGCAACCCGGGTTTGTAAGTTTGTAACCCGAAGCATTCGTAAGCAGGACTGTTTGTAACCCGAGGTACCACTGTAATGGCCTCCATAGAAGATCAGAATGGAATTCCTACCCACTCCACAATCCCTCATAACAATCCCTCATAACTTTCAAGTGGAAAGTTAATATAGGCCTGCCAAATGAATTAAACCCTACCTTTCCTCTTTAGATCTTCATTGCTTCTCTCATGCTCCTTTAAAAAAAGGGAGAGAGGGATTACACACAGTAATTAATTTTACATCTCTTAAAAGCTCAATGTAAAATATGCTGCATTACAATGTCAGCAATCCAAAACATCCATCACTTTAAATGATCACTTCTGAAAATCCAGATACTTTTGAAAAAGTTACTTACACCTTTATCTCTTTCATCTCCTGATTTGTCCTCTCCTTCACCATTATCTGTCAATACACAAGACACCATTCAACTACTGTGAAAAGGTCATTTTATTTTATAGTCTAAGCATAGCACTCTTCTGAGATCATTTAAAGTGGAAGTTTGGTTTCCATCTGCTGAAAAATTTACTTGCTAGCATATATTTCCCAACTCTTCTCCATCTTACTACAGAGATGCAGGCCATTTATTTATTTGGTGAACTGTAACATTGCTGTAAAGTACTATATTTTATAGTAGCACATCGAAGAAGTAGGATTTATAATGACATATTTAATAAATGATTAGAAGACAAATAGGTTGGTACCAAAGCAAAGGATGAGAAAAAAAGGAAACTAGTCCCTAATGTAACAAAATCAAAACATTACCCTTGTCAGAATAACCTCTTTCACTTTCTGTCTTTGTCTGTTTGCTGTCTGGTTCATCTCCACTTTGGGAATGTTTCCGTTTGCGTAATCCACTTTCAAAATCTGAATGCCCACCAAAACGACCACGGAATGGTCTCCTCTTTGGCTAGAAAGAAAAAAGGAGCAATACATGCTTGGCCAGTTTGTTGGCACTTGCCAGGAACCCCAGAATGCATTAGTTTCCTGCTATAAATGTCCTCTTTCACAAAAATACATTTCCTGCATTTCCTTAGTAAAGAATACAGCCCAACCCATGCACCCAAGGAACACCCATATATCGCTACCTCACAAGCAGGCATTTTTTCAAACAGTTCATCTCAGTTCCAATAAAACAAAAACATCACTATTCTGTCAACATCACTTCCAATTATTGCAATGAAAAATAAAAATAAATGGTGTTATATTAAACATCTACATAAAAATAAGACCATCTTCTCTTGTTGTTAATCACTGAACCAATCTGATGATTTACAACTACTGAAACAGCTATAAATGTAAGAGTTCCTAAGGTTAGTGTGCTAAACTTACTCTGCCACGTGATCTGTTGAAGCCATAGGGCATGTTCCCAGGAAACCTTCCCATTCCCATTCCTTGCATCCCCATCATGCCGTAATCACAATCCTCATAGTTGCCATAGTCTCCGTAGTCTCCATAATCGCCATAATCTCTATACTCTGGGACGAGTGCTTGGGAAAATAGTGATGGAAGCCGGTTGGGTCCAGGTCCTTCCATATTCCTTCCACCCATGTAATTCATCTCATTCCATTGTGCAGACATCCGTTCTGTACTTGATGGCATGAAGTGGTCACGATTGAAAGTGTTTGGGTGCCCTCGATTCTGGGCCCTCCCTCTGGCAAAGCCATAGTTGTTTCCTCTGTTGCGGGGCTGATCTCTGCGGTCACCAACATCATCATAGCGGCTTCCAAAAGAATCATTCCGATCTGATCCAACTTCATTATAGTCATAGCTGGTTCTGTACAGGTCACGATCAGGCACGGATGCTCTAGAATCATAGGACTCGTAAGACTCAAATCTGAAAGAGCTGTATTACAAGCAAAGAATTCAGTCAGTAGTTATAGAGGACTTGACAGGTAGTCCGAACAGACTTGGCACAGATACAAATTTGCATGCTGGAGGCCCCTGAAAGTTTATTTGCTTCTCTACAAAGAAGGGGAAATAGCTTAGTGGTGGAGTACATGCTTTGCATGCAGAAGGTTCCAAAGTTTGGAATCTCCAGGTAAAAAAAGACAAGTAAAAGGACTGAGAATGACCTTTACCAAAGAGCCTGGAGAGCTACTCCTATTCAGAGAAGACAACACTGAACTAGATAGATCAATGATCTGACTCTGCATAAAACAGCTTTATATGTTCACTGTATTGGAATAAGGAGCAAAGCATTCTACAAAAGTAGAAGGAAACAATCTATATTTGTTAGACAGCCAGGGACCCTTACAAATTATGAAAGCTATATAACATGTATTTTCTATGTGGTTTCAAGGCACTATTATGAAAACCCTGTTTGAAAATCTCTTGTGGTACACATCTGATAGCTGATGCCTCAACAAGAGAAGGCAGCAGACCCTCTCTTCAACAGGTTGCTTTCTCTTGCATGAAAGCTTTGTCATCAGAAACTATAGCATTTGTTTAACTGTACCAATGTTAAACTACTATCTACATATCAAGTAATCAATATTGTTCTACCAGTTCTTGTTTTTAACGAATTAAGGTTCAATTGAGAACTAGAAATATGTTTTTCAGAGATGAGGAGAATCTTTAGTTTACCTTCCCTGATCTTCCATGCCTTCCCCAGGACCACCACTGCCTTCCTTTGACAGCATATCCAGACGCTGGTTTATTTTTGCTATAATGGAGTCAGAGTTTTCTGTGCCCACTGACCCACTACCGTAATTTACAACTGGCATGCGAGAGCCCATCTCAGCACTCATTGTCATGTCGGTAGCTTTAGGAGTGTCCCAGGTAGTTGCAGCAACACTGGCAGCATCATAGTTGTATGGGGCAGCTGTAGTAGAGCTGCTGGTTTGGGCACTGTAATAATCATAGCCTTCATAGCCTGGAAAAAAGGAAAGAAAATAGTACAGCAAAAAGGGGGGGTCTGAGTTTCAAGGGTCGATCTTATCTATGGAAACCATCACCACAGCCAACACTCAGACACACTTGAAAACAACCAACACTCAGACACACTTGAAAACAACCAACATTAATAGGCCACCACTGTCCACTGCCACAAGACCAATGAAGAGTTATTGCTTTAGTCATGTGCCCACAATTAAAGAGGTGGAGATTTTAGGTGTGTTATTATCATTTTTCTTCTATAAAAGCAAATTTAACCCACCCCATGTTCCTTGGAAGAAGAACAGTATAAAAGTTAAAAACATTACATGACCTATATGACACACTGTTTTGTATACTACAAGCTTAATTCTGCAGCAAAATTTTGCAGATTATTTCTGTGTGTATGTGTTTCACCTGAGTTTGTCGCTGATGAGGCTGTTTGCTCAGGATTGAAGGGGTTAATTCTCTATTTGTGGCAGAATGGTACCTGAATATATTCTCATCAGGACAGAAACATGCCCATGACTGCCTAAAGTTCTGATTTCGTCAGAAGAGGTCCCCCTTCTGCAGCTCCCCGCCTATACTCCCTTCAGCTTTGCTTCATTTGTCTATTAGCAGCTATATTAAAATCTTGGATTTCTCCAATGATTTCTATGAGAGGCTCTCATTTCCAACCCTGGGTCTAATTAAGAATAATTTTCCAATGTGTGGATAGGTTATTCCCCAGTTTACAATGAAATGGTTCTTTGTGCTGTTTTTGTATCTATATATCTCTTCCTCCACCCCTTTCTCTCCATCCACTGGACGTAGAAGGGAAAGAAGGGGAATGGGAGGAAAGTATAATATAATGCTCAGCTTCCACTCTCCTTAATTCCTACTAAACTTCCCTTCTCTCTCAGTTAGCCTCTCTTGCATTCCTGCCAGTTTTGAAGCCTCCCTTCATCAGCCACTTCCATTCCCTCTTCCTCCAATCCCCACCGCCAACTTTTAAGATTCTGTAACTACTAAGCATACTCAGCCTTCACTGGGCCTTTTCAGGGATCCACTCAGATAGTTTTGATTTTTTGCAAACCTCTGGGTTCCCCTAAGCATGCTGATACTCAATGGTCCTTTTTTGGCTACAAAGTTGTTGTAACTCTGGAGCCAAGTTCGGCTTTAGGAGGAGTGATGCAAATTCACATACTAACTTATATAATGCCTCTAAATGTTCCAGTCAGTTATTCTTGTTAATTCTGAGAAAATTGGCAAAATACTTAAGACAGTACTGCAAATAAAACACATACCTTGCCAACTTGCTGGATTCGTTGAATAGCCACCTTTTAAAGAGACAAAAGTTTACTTTTACATTAAACACAACAATCAAAGCGATGTTAACACAACACAGATTAAGTTCTTTCACAAGGCAAGCAATTTAAAACAATTTTCAATGAATTAGTTCTTTGACAGCAACACAATAAAACACAAGTGATGTGTTAAAGAGTTAAGTACAGATATATAGGCAATATCCACCATCATACCAGAGGACTTCCCCTTCCTCTCCTCTACCTGCAGCTACTCACACCTCTCAATCTACTCTAGAATTACCCAACTCTCTGGAGCAGATTTCAGAAGTGCATGGGGGCTGCAGAGGGGGAGGAAAGGGGAAATTAGTTGCCCAAATAGCTAAAACTATTGGACATCTCCTATACAAAATAAAATCCTCTCAATATATTGTCCCCAAAGTAGAAGTTCAAGGCTGCTCAGGACCTTTAAAAAAATATTATTTGTGACCCATGCTTAAGAGAAGCATATTTATTTATAAACACACTTATGCTCAACATTCTTAAGGTTATCTTCCATTTCTTTTCTAAACTTTTTATTTTAGGAGATCATGACTTACCTTGAGTACTGGTGGCCTCAGTACCCCAGGAACTATAACCTGTAAGAGAAAAATTGACTCATTAACTCACACACATTAACTTCTCCCCTCCCAGACTCTCTTAAATACTTTCACATACAGCAGCTGTAATTTGAGTGAAAATGTGACTACTCAAACATGCCAATTTACAGTAGTTAGTGGTTTGCTGTGAAAGCACCAATCTCATCCATTTTGGCTGCCTTCTCCAGCACACAAGGGAAACAAACTATAAGTAAGCCAGGGACAAACTGTGGGTGAAGACAGTGGATTGTTTGGAGCAAAACAAACCACAGCTCCCAGTTCAGACATACCACTAAGCTAGGGGTTTTGTTTCACATTTAAAGATGACAAAATTATCATATTCACAGTAAACCACCCCTAATCTTCAGACCCTGCCCGTTGCACATTCTGCAGATGATACCAGACTGTATGCACACCCTGTTGCATCCAACAAAATTAGGAAAGGAAATAAAAGTAAAACTACCACCCCATAATGCTGTTTTATACAAATCTATGGTGGGACTGTCTTTGGAATACCGTGTATAGATCTGGTAGCCTCATCTCAAAAAACGATATTGTAGATTTGGAAAAGGTTCAGAAAACGCAAGCAAAATGATTAAAGGGATGGAGTGAAAGGTTGCAACATTTGGAACATTTTAGTTTAGGGAAACGATTAAGAGTTGACATGATACAAGCTTATAAAATTACGAATGGCATGGAGAAAGGGGATAGAGAAAAGTTTTTCTCCCTCTTTCGTAACTCTAGAACTCATGGACATCCAATGAAGCTGAATGTTGGAAGATTCAGGACAGACAAAAAGTACTTCTTCACTTAGTTAAAACTATGGAAGGCATTTCCACGGGAAAGAAGAGACGGCTGCGAACCTGGATGGCTTAAAAACAACGACGAGATAAGTTCATGGAAGATAAGCCTATTGACAGTGAGTGACTAGCTACAGTTGCACAGGCTTTTTAACAGGCGGACGCCTCCCCAGGCGTCGATTGCATAGCAGGAAAAAGGATTCACTTGCTACCTACAGGGATGGCAGAGGCGTTAAAGACACAGGAGTCCTGCCAGGGAGGGGAAAGATGTTGGCAACTCTTAATAGAGATGTGGAAACGACTTCTCTATATGGACCAAGCGCTAAGCCCAGGAAGCTGCGGGTGTCTGTAGGAGGGGGCAGGCCGGCTACAAAAGTTAAACCCCCACCCCCGGGGGAGGAGGGGAAGAGGCGGCACCCCGCGCAAAGAATGGGGTGCAGGAACCGGGCGCTGGCGCAGAGGAAAGGGGTCGCCTCGGCGCCATTTTGTGTCGTCTTCGGAAAAAGGGCCTAGTCCCGCCTTCCTCGCAGACCGCGGAGATTAGAAAGAGGCGCTCCATTCGCCAGGCCAATCTCCGAGAGGGGCAGCGCCGATGGCCAATCAACGCCGCCCGTGTCTCGCGGAGGCGGTTGAGAGCCACCAGGCCTAGTCGGTGCGAAAAGCCACCACGGTGAGGTAAACAGCCCTATCCCCAGCGAAGCCTAACCCGCGTTTGCCGGGTTTCCCGCTCCCTTCCCCCGCCCCTGCAGCGCCAGCTCTCACCATAGCCCTGATCCATGGCTTCCCTCTCCGTCAACCTGCGACCACGCAGAGTAACCTATACCCTCACTGCGCGAGCGTTGGAGCCCACCGCGGATTGGCTCCTCTTGCGGACTTCTGAGTTTCTATTGGTTGCGATCTCAAAGTCCTGCCCATTCGTGTTTCACCTGAGCAGCTCCTACTCCCGCCTCGCCGCGTGAAATCCCTTCCCATTGGCCTGGCTTCTTAAAGCGACCGAGATGGCTCGTTTAAGAGAATTTTCCGGTTCCTGCTTAAATTGGTGAGAGGCAACGGTGGAAGGAAACAACGCGGTGTATTATGAGCCTATATGAAGTGGCCGCGGGGAGATGATCTCATTTGTTGCAGTGCTGTGAAATAACTCTTCGCTCACACACAAAAAAGAAAGCAGCTGCAAGAGGGTGACTTATTTCCCCACCACCCTAGCAGAGACCTGCGCTTTTCAATGCATGTTGCAGATGAAAAATGATATAGATGTTACACTCCTGTCCCTTTCGCAATGATTTTTTGTTGCAAAATCCAAAATCTAGTTTGGTATCATGGTTTAAAAATGCTGTCTCTCTAAACTAGGACAGTACTCCTTGTTAAAAGACTGGTTTGTAATTTAACTCCTACAGCCTTTCGCTGTCGTGAAATTAGGTAGGCACCTGCTGAATTTCTAGATGTTTTTCTAAACTGGTGAAACAGTCTTGTGGCACCTTAAATACGAATTAATGTAATACAGCATAAGCTTCTATAGGTCACCATCCATATGGAAGTATAAATACATGTTTTATAGTATTTTAATAATTATAGATTCTCTATCATTAAGGTGCACTTTTCCCTACAAGTTTCTGTGGGTAAAGGGCATAACTATTTCAAAGCACTGCAATGGAAGAGAGCCTCAGATATAATATAATTATTTGGAATTCTATTAATTTCTATTACAGTTCCAGTACTCCTGGTCTACCCATTTCTGACAGAATGGGAAGAGAGGTCTGCATGGAACTTTATTTTTAAAAATAGCTGTACATTGCTGAATTGTTTTACAAGGATGCAGTGACCCCCCCTCAACCTTCTTTCCTGTTTTGGGAACAGAGGAAGATACGTTATATGTCCTGTCCAGTATCATCTACAGTGACTGCAGATCTTCAGGATTTCAGACAGGAATGCTTCCTCAGTACTACTTGGAAAGGGCAGGTGTTTATCCTGAGGTCTTCTGCATGCAAAACGTGCTCTAGCACAGCCATTCTTTCATTTCCAACAGAGAAACTATCCATAATGCAGCTGTTACAGGCACAAAGATTGTAAACCTGCTGTTGCTCTATTTCCTAATCTTGAGACACACTCACTAAATAGTACGGGCCTTGACTGCTAAACCTTTCCACAACCACTTAATGATGACCTGATGGCGAGCCTGAGCTGGAGTATTTGTGTTATATCCAGGTTCTACACAGAGTAGATCCCCAGTAATTTATGGCCCTAAATTAGTCTTGCCCATTAATTTCAGTGGGACTGCACAGAGCATCAGTAACATGGGATGCAATCCTAACAGTTTAACTCATTTGTAACAGCACCAGTACTTACAGAATTTGGTACAATGCAGATCTGTGATAGTACAGCATAGCTATAGTGAAAACCAACTGGTTGAAGAAGCACAATTTCCCCAACTATACAGAGAAAAAGCATTAAAGTTTGTGATATCCTTGATAATCATAGTGGTTCAATATTTAATCCTGGGTTTTTCCACCCATAGTCCAGTGTACTTTGTGCAAATCAGTACATTCATCCTCAGTGATAAGCATGATGAGGGAACAAATGAACAACCATTTATTTGTTATTTGCAACAGCAGAAATTACGAAGAGATAAGTACATTGTTCAGTTATGATGTCCAGTTTTGGAGCTCCCCACTTCTCCCTGTAAATCAGGCATGGTGAGCCTTTTTCAGATAGTGGGCCACATTCTAGGAGCAGGTGGGGCCAGAGGCAAAAGTGACTGAAGCAAGGAACATGACTCTTAACCTTTGCCCCCATGTTTGTACAATCCATGATGGCTAGGTATGCTCTTTTGTACAAAAAATATTGTGTGATTTGTTCGCTATAGCAAACAAAATTGATAGAAACTACACTAGGCAGTAGTGGAGGCTGTATATGTAAGTAGGTTAGACAGCTGCTATGGACCTTGCTCATCTCCTTTGGAAAAGCAGCTGAAGAAATTTAAGTTAAAATGAACGAGGACCTAGAAATTTAGCTGTGAGCATGCACAAGCCAATTGCTCCAAAATGAACCTGGCACTTCAGACACAAGTTGATCTCTAGACGAGAACTAAATTCTATGAAAATAACAAAATCTATGATACAGGGAAACACTACAGGACTTACAAAGTAGTTATATATACAGTCGAGTAGATATAGAAATGGAGTCTAGCTTTTCCTGCAGTTTACCAAGTAAACATTTCAGTGAAAGTAATCACTGCTTTCCAGATTCAGCAGCAGCTTTACAAAATTCCACACACATGGCAAAGCTGCAATTAAAAGAAATGCTCTGGCTATTTTTTTAAATCACTGTCGGGTAATCACAACTTGATTTAGTTTAGTTTTATATAGACAGAACACTGTAATTCATGACAAAGGATAACGAATTCTAAAACCGATGTACAAAATTGACATTTGGTACAGCAACACAGTCAATAACATTCAAGCAGGAGGCTATTTGGTACATATTTGAAGAGAAAGAAACAGAGACGTACATATATCATGAACAATACTAAAGAGAAACGGGTGCCAGGACCAGACTAAAAGGCTTTTAAGAATTGCATAGATGGGGTAATTTCACCAGGTAGTTTTCCACCTCTGTTGCAGTGGAAGAAGCTATACATGGTGGAATTTTCCCTGCTGTGAAATTCTTAAATGTTTTCCATTTTTTCTGAGAAGAACCAGGAGTATGGTATAGGTGAAGAAATGGTATTCATCCCCTTAAAGAGATACAATGTTATGGCATTGTCCTTAATTCACTGTCTAGCTTCGCCTAGAATTTACGGTAAAATCTGATAGTGGAGCTAACTTCTGAGTAGATACCAAAGTTCAATAGGACTTACTTGGACAAGTGTGTACAGTCATACCTAGGGTTACAGACGCTTCAGGTAGCGTTTTTTCGGGTTGTGGACCGCCGAAACCCAGAAGTACTGGAACGGGTTACTTCCGGGTTTCGGCAATTGCGCTTGTGTGCCGAATTGCAACCCGCGCATGTGCAGACGCGCCACTGCGGGTTGCAAACGTGCATCCTGCATGGATCACGTTCGCAACCCAAGCGCCCACTGTATAGGATTGGAGCTTTAGCTGCCGCCTTACATTTCCAAAAAGGACCAATCTATCCTCCTTTTCACTAGTAAATAGCAGTAATGGAGTGTGATGGATGAATGAAGTTTAATAAGGGATTCAGATAACCTTTAATAATTTTATAATCTAAGGCTCTTCCTCAGATCTTCAATCCCAACAAAGCCTCCTCCAGATGAAGCACTTAGCACCAGGATAATTGCTGCCACCACTACTTCCTGTACTACCCTTGTACGATAGCACTTGATAGCCCAGCTATCCCCACAGAATCTTAATAACAGTGGAACCTCTAGAGATGCCCCTCAGACTCCAGCTTAACAGGCTTTGAATTAAGTTAATCCATAAAAGCCTCCCATTAAGGGTCAAACATGGCAGAGAAGTTTTAGGATCCGGATCCCCTTTTATTCTTGTTTTTACTGACTAACTGCTAAATTTGAGATTTGCTCTGTTTAACCTTTCCTTCTGTGTCATTTCACCTAAAGCTGCAACTTGCTTTGCAGGAGTGGGTGTGTGAAGAATAGACATGTTCAACATCATACCTAATTTGACCCTAGGCCATCCAGACCTCATGCCTGTCAGTTTTATCCCGATATGTCCCCACCCCTGCTTTAGAGTTGTGAGACAAACATGGGGACTCCATGCTGAGCCTGCAACTCTAAATATCTATCCCAAAATAGGTCCCACTTCACTTACAGAGACTTACAGCAGGATTCCACTAAGTTGTTGCATGCACAGATGAGGTCTACTGGTTCAACAGGACATTCACCTGCCACATTCCCCGCAAATCTGCTCTGGAAGCTTGGGAGGAACCAAAGAACAGGTTTAGGGGAGGTGTGTGTAGGGAAGAGACTTTTTGTGTGAGCAGACCTCGTTCTGTGCATGCATATCCCACTTAGCACTACAGTGAATTCCACCCCTTTCCAAACAAGCAAGTAAGCATGTTTATGTGTGGGCTGTTAGTGCAATAATGAAGATGGAATGCATACGAGGCTACTGAGGTTTTTAGAAGTATATATAAGCTTTAAAATGAATACCACTCCTTTTGGGTTTAACCAGCTGATAAAAAGATGGCTACAAAATAAGTTGGTACCACAGTCTGGCGCAGCCCACCCATGAGGCGGGGTGATGCCGCCACCTTAGGTGGAAGAAGCCCCTGTGGGGGTGGAAAAGTTGATACCTATTTAGTGCCAGTGGTAAAGGCAGTGGGGTGGCAGGGCAGGACTCCCAGTTTTGCCTCAAGCAGCAGAACGGGACACGCTGTCCCTAACTACAGTTAACATTTTTGTGCAACTCACACTTTTACTACTAACATGTACAGTCATACCTCATGTTATGGACGCTTCAGGTTACATGTTTTCGGGTTGCAGACCGCGGGATACCTGGAAGTACCAGAATGGGTTACTTCTGGGTTTTGCCGCTCGCGCATGCGCAGAAGCACCAAATTGTGCCGGTGCCTGCGCAGACGTGGCACTTCAGGATGCGAACGCTGCTGGTTGTGGACGTGCCTCCGTCACGGATTACGTCCGCAACCCGAGGTTCCACTGTACTATTATCATTTAGGCAAATACCTAAAATGGCTTGAAGAAGGCAGCAATGACTACTTAAAGATTAGAAACCTATACCACAATCAGTGACTGCCATAATACTTCTAAAACTTACTATCCTTCGCTAACAGCTGTTGCAGAAATTTTCTTCACTTACAGAGCACACACTTCATTTCAAGATGCCAGTTCAGATATGTAGAAAAGAGTTTAGTTCTATAATTTCAGTACTGTACACCCAATGTTCATTTAATTCATTATCAGGAACATCTAAGACTTGATAAGGTACAAAACATAGCATACTGTTCTAAACACTTGAGTCATTACACATTCCTAAAGAAAAACTGTACTCTGAAGCCTCCTTCAACATTTCTATTTCTATTGATTAAATGTAATGACTTTTGCAATTTACTCGCAATATTTATTTCCATATAGCTCCAGATGCTAGGTGTTTCAAAGGCTTAAGGTAGCAGGAGTGGTGTATGGCAGCAAGGCCTGCATCCTGTGGTGCAACAATTACTTCACTCACCCTTTTCCTTTGATGTAGCAGGAAAGCAGAAACAAAGGATCATAAAACCTTGTCCAGTCCACTACTTGGTTTTCACTGTAGGAAGCACACATGTACTTGAAGAGAAACACACGATAATAAATGAAGGATGAACAAGAGCAGTAGTAGTTGTAGCACTATTGCTTCATGGGGCAGAGTGTAACCAAAATAAACCTTGGGTTGTAGTAAAAAAGCACACACATATCCACACACACACACACACACACACACACAGAGAGAGAGAGAGAGAGAGAGAGAGAGAGAGAGAGAGAGAGAAGCAGTAGTACATTGCTGAGATTGCAGGATGATTTAGAATGAGACAACTGCCAAAGAACTGCATTGAAGGGAATATTTAATGTTTCTGTAACACTCTTCATCTTTCATATGGGCTACCATAGCCTTCATTTACAGAATAGCAATCTAAGGCAAGCAGCATAAATGATGTCCCCTAAACAACATCAGGACAAAACTCAAAAGGAGCAATGCTGAATTGCCTTTTACGAATGTGCTGGGATGCATTTATCCCTTTTTTAGGCTTCCTGCACACCGTTCATGTGGCTGCTTCTTCCAAAAACCCACATGTACAGGTAATCCTAATATTATCTCAATCCACTGGAAGAATTCATCCTTAAATAAAAGCACTGGAAAAACTATTGTGCTGACCCCCAAGTATTACTTCTGCATATTAAAAGTAAAAAGGTAGAGTAGAAGAATGCTACAGTTGCATGGAAGTTACTCCGATCGTGCAGAATTTAAAACCCAGAATTCTGCTATTGACATATCCAGACACGGCTGGCTAGGGAACAAAAACATCTTCAACTATATACAAAGTTAAAGGGGGAGGGGGGAGAAAATTAGAGGACAATTACCTCCCCCCAAAGTTGGAAGCCAATTAACACAATTTGGTTTTGAGTTATTTACTCAAAAAGGAGGGGGGGTATTTTCCTAGTATAAAGCCACCTAAAAATTGTACTGCACAAAACCTAGCTAATACAATGAAGATTTGGTTAAAAAAAGCTATTTCCAAAAACACTTTACAGATAAAGGCTTTCAAGTGCTGTAACTAGGTGAAAATGTAGTCAATGAGAAACAAAGCTGCGTGCCATGTAGTGTCACAAATACAGTTATGGTTTAAAAAGTTTTAATGCAGAGTCTCAAAATGCTTCAACCTTCTGTGCAAGTTCACTCATCAGGTGGTTCCATATCCTCTGAAGGTATGACTCCTTTTCTTTCTTCTTTTTCTTTGTCTTCTTCTTCATCATATTCTTGCTCCTGCTCGGCAGCAAATGATTCCTGGGATGTGTTCAAATTCTGCTCTTCCATTTGTCCTGGTGGTGGTTCTTCATCATCATTTCCTTTGTTTTCTGCAGTACCTTCTTCAACTACGTCTTCCTCAGCCAGATTGTCTCCACCTTTGGTTTCTTCTTCAACCTTGTTTTCTTCACCTTCAGCTGCTCCCTCCTCCATATTTCCACTTGTTCCTGCCTCACCTTCCTCATGCTCCTCTTTCTCTTCAGGATCATCTGTGAAGGGATTCTCCCCCTGAAAAACAAATCAGAACCACCTGACACCCAGCATTAAACACCACAGGAACTGAGCAGTCTACAATATATAGCTGGGTAAGCAAGTTTCTGTTGTTGAGTGGGGCCATCGCATAAAAATAATTTTAAGGCCTTGACTACTGCACTAATTTATTTATTTTTGGTATGCTTTAAACTACAGAACTTGAAGAAAATCAAATACAAAAGTTACAAGAAATCAGGACACTTTCATTCCTTTTCTTTCACTAGTAGATATAATCAAGTCTCTGATACAAGTGAAAGATCCCTGATCATTTTTGGGGGGAACTACGGCATTTCAACCAACAAGTGTCTCAATAATCTTTCTGAAAACAAGAAAATGTGTTCTCCATTATACAAGCAAACTCATTTCTTTTAACCTCCAGGATGTGACAGAAATTTAAAAAGTCACCCCACTCCAGTGGGTGGGTACATATCAATTTATAAAGAGTTTTAAAATATCTTGCAATTTACACAGCAATTACTGTTCATTTTGCAAAAGTTGTTAAAACTCTCCATAGAGTACAGTCTAGGTGTGCCCAATGTTCAGTTCACAGACTGATTGTGGTCTCCTCCCTTCTATTTGCAGCTACTTGGGGAAATTCCACATCCCATCATTTGTGGCCCCTTCCCACATCTTTACAAGAACATATAATGCCTACTGAAACCCTTCCAAATTGGACTGGAAATGAGAGAATGCCTATATAACACTTCCTCTTCCTGGATTCAGATATGTCTTTCAAGCCTGCTGCAGCGTACTAAGCATGCTGCATGGTCCACCTGCATCTGTGGACCCTTCACTAGGGTGGATTTCCTGGGGCTATTGCTGCCACTCTCAATGAAGTATTTTGAGGGGGAACACAATAGGAAAGAAAGCAAAACGAGAGAGGTGATTTTTAAAGTGTATACAGAAACTGGGTGCAAACAGAAAAAAACACTGCAAGATGCAGAGAACTGCATACAGTTGTACCTCTTGTTACGTCAGTCTCTGGTTGCGTTTTTTCAGGATACGAACGTGGCAAACCCAGAAGTGTATACTTCCGGGTTTCGCCATGCGCGCATGCGCAGAAGTGCTCTATTGCAGCGCTCTAGTTGCGGACTTCTCAGGGTGCGAACGGCACCCTGGAATGGATCAAGTCTGTAACTAGAGGTACCACTGTAGTAAGAAAACACAGGGAAGTTAAGAAGTTGGAGGTGCAGACTCGTACAGATGAGGAAATGGAAAAAGGAATGGGTTCAGTGGTCTGCAGAGAGAAATTAAGACTTAGAAACTGAGAGTGCCCTTATAGTAAGGCACAGAGAAGAGAGGGTGCACTATGAAGCAGAGACAGAAAATGGAGATTAGTGGAAAATACATTAAAACTCAGTTAATATTAGAAAATAAAAGCTTTTCCATTGTTAACATAGCAATATGGCTCTTTTTAAGTGGGGGGGGGGGTTGTATCCAACATGTGTGTGAGTGGAACAGACTTCACCTCACACACTTCTTCCCTGAAGCCCTCCATGCACCCTCAAAATTTACATTGGAGGGATGGGGTACCCTCTGGAGCAGATTTCAGGAATGCATGGTGGCTGCAGGTAGAAGGAAATAAGTTATACAATGCAAGCATGAAGTTCGCTCATGCCACTTTGGATTCTGCCCATAACCCCTCTGCGGGCCGTTCTTATGTGTATATGTTTTACCTTCAGATATCGCTCCAATTTCTTGCTGATAAGTTTATTGTTAAGAATACTTCTTGCAACTACTAATGATGATTTTTTTGACTGTTCCATCATAGCCTAGAAGACAAAATACATAAATAAATGCTCTGCACAAAATGTATCTACATTTCATTATTTTTATACCAAGACAGACCTTCCAAAATACAGTAACTTTTCACACATTTTCATCAGGAATTATTTAATGTGGGAAGGAGACTCACAAACCTCCTCCTACTTCCCAAGCAAAATTGATTTTGACAGGTCAAATTTGGTGTGCAAGGCAGATCCTGAGAATGATCAGGCCTGTGGAGCCAAAAAGGTTCCCCACTCTAGACTTAGACTGTGGAAGCTGAGAAGGAAAAAAACTGCTTTCTCACCTGTCAATTCACCGGACCCTATACACTGTTAACTCTGAACCTTAATATCCAACCAAACATCTAAGGGCAAATTTATATTTGGCAGTGTAAGTCTGTTTGTGGCATGTGCACCACACCTCTCCCAGTAAACACTGGGTAGCACAAAAGAAAGAGACATGTACAGCGATCAACTGATTCCACAACCTATGTCCACTGTGTGAAGCAAGATATACACATCTCTCTTTCATAAGTTAGTGTTTAACAAAACAGATCAAAAAGTCTACATAAAATTTTTATTGGCCAATGCACCTTTAAAGTTCTTTAGCTTAAGGGTAGTGAATTTGCAACTCAAATTCTTAAAAAATTTAATGAAGCAGGTTTTTGGTGTGTGTGTGTGTGTTTTAACAAAACCAAGCAGGAGCTACATTTGCAGTCAAAGAACTGCTTGGAAATAATGGGATGCCATTAATGGCTATGTTACTGCCAGGAGAGTAGCTATACTATATTGATATATATATTTAAAATAGATACTATAGTCTCTTAAGCATGCTCTTTAAAGTATTTTTATGTTAAAATAAGCATTAAAGCCCCTAAATTATTCAATTGCTTTAGTCTTCATCTGCTTTTGCCATTATAAAGTTGAATGATGTAGTAATTGTTCAAGCTTCTCCAGTGCGTTTTTGTGGTGAACAGCTAATTCAACAAATCCACTTACTCTGCGGTTGTGGTTATGATCAAGGGATTTCAGATGTTTCTGGATTATTCCATACTGCATCGGAATGAAGAGGTCACAAGCAACACAGTGAGCAGCCTCCACCTTTTTTACAAAATGTTCCATACCTATGTCTGAGAAAAGTTAAAGAAGTCATAATATTACAGACTGTAGAACCCATGGCCATCTGCTGTGGGAACACAAACTCCTATAAGCCCCAGCAACCATGTCAATGGTGAGGGATGATGAGCACTATAGTTCAGTAACCAGTGTTAGAAACTGAGATATGAAAACTAGGAGCTAAATGGGACCTTAAACCTAGGTTATGGGTACCGCAACTGAGTGTCTAGGTGTGCTTCGTAATAACAAGAATACAAAGCTGAAAATTAATAAACTACAGCTAAAATCTTATGTTCATTTTTCACATGGTCTAGTCCTCATTTGAAGGCTGCAAAAAACAAAGCCATACTTCCCCTGCCTGCCCCCCTAGTATTCTTATGAGGGTCCCTTCTCCAGTCTTCAGAGAGTGGTTGGAAGTGGGGAGGCAGAAAAAGGTCCTCCTTTCCTTCCAGCAGTGGCAGTTTTAATCTGAAATCTTAGGTGCAAGTACTGTACCCAGAGCTCAAAAACTGCTTGCATTAATGAAATTCTCTGTTGCAAAATGCGCCTGAACAATGGGAGTTGTGAACGCTGTCAGCAACGTCTGGAGGGCCATAAGATTCCTATAGGAAACCTTTGATAGCAGGAAAATATATAGGAGGGTGAAATAACAGACTTCCATTCCTCAGGGGCAGTGGGGGAAATTCTCTCTCTAAAAAAGTACCTATCCTACCGTACACACAATGACTGTTTTGCACACATAAACACCCCCCTCAACTGTACCAAAGGAACAAAATGCGGGGAGGGTGGGGCATTCAATATCCATCTCAGCTAATAGCAAAGTTAATTTAGGGATATCTTTCTCTCACACAGAACATTACAGAATTGCTTCCTATTCTCTATCCTATTTTTCTGAATGAAAACTGAATATTTTTACCCAAGAAAACAACAGTATGTATTGCTTTTTAGCTGAATTTTAAGACACCTACCCTGGGTAAGATCTTGGTCTTTGTAGATCTGTTGTATAACTGCATTAATATCTTCAATTGCTTTACGGCGTTCTTCTGTCTTCTTTGTTTTATTAGCAACATACTCCTGCATTGCAGAAAAGCTTATGAATACTCAATAGTGCATAATACCATACTGGCCTGGCCCAATGCACAACATGCTAGGATTACTATACAGTACAATCAAAGCTATGCCTTCCTTTCCTTTCCCCCATCTCTCTCAAAAGCAAGAACTAAGGTAATGGTGTGGATGTGTTGTGTACTGAAAAATGCAAGAGCAGCACAGATGAACTGAGAGATGCTGATGTTTTCTACTCTGACAGTCATCCAAAAGTACATTTTTTGCCCCACTTGAAATAATTAAAAACCAAATGACAAGGAGGGATTGGGGAAAATGAAGCAAAGTGCCACATCTAGCTTTGCATGTTAATATCTAAAGGAAAATGGAATGCTCAAAGGGAAAAAAAGCCGACCTGGAGGAAGTCAGCTGTTTGCTGGGGCAGCTTGGTTCCAACAAATGCAAAGTGTTCCTTGTGGAATTTGCTCTCCAAATGGTTGGTCATCTCATCCTCATAGAAAGTGCGATACTTGCACAACGAACATACAAACTGAATCCTGTTAAGACATATCAAATAAAGAAAAATATTTTTATCTGCACAGCAGTAATTTGAAAACTTCCAGTTTCCTTTATGTAGTCAAGCTGATATAGTTTCTATAGCAAAGAACTACAATACACTAGGTGTGCTTGAATAAGCAACACTGCTGTCTTATTCCCAATTGAACTCTTTATAGACCATGTATCCTGAAACTGTTGTTGGTGAATACGTAAGACCATCAGCCCTCCAACTTCTTGTTCTAACCCTACCAGCAATCCCCAAGACTGCACAGAACTTCAGTACAGCTGTGATGTAGAGCACTGGAAGGGCATTGGCTTATTATTATTATTTAAACAGAGAATTGCTTGTTTTTAAATGTTATAATACCTTTGAAAAACTTTTGAAAGTACAACATGAAACATCAACCTCCAACAACTTGTTGGACTTACCTTTCCACCATCCGATCACGATACCTCTTTTTTTGCCTCTCTTGAGTTTTCTTACCAGCTTGCAATTTGCGCTTGATTTGACTGATCTCTTCTTGAATGGTCATAGCTCCTACATGAATAAGATCAGTTTATTTTTAAAGAATATCTACTCATGGACCTTACTGAACTCCTGGGTAAGATTGGGTTCCAGGTTCCTAATCTACCTTCAATGAAGAGGCCATACTATAACTTATCTGTACACCGCTTGAAGCGTTTTAAAAAAAAAAAATAGTCTGTAAATTTTCTAAATGAATACATAAAATAATTCACAAAGTGCTAGTTTCCTGGAGTTTAATCAGACTTGGAAACACAATTGCTACTTAAAGTTTAAAGACAAATATAATTGTTGCGAGACACAACTATGGGATACACAAAACCAATTGTTCAGTGATGGTTTATATGAGAAAACATTTAGTTTGCCTCACAGAGTAATTGGAAAGTACTACATATTAAATAGGAATCTGCCTGGTCATTGGATAAAGGATAAAGTGTGAGTTACAGTTTAGACGAACTCTGAGCTTGATCCCACACAGAAGAATTCTCTTCAGGTTATTCCAGGTATAAGTGTTGCTGTTTATATTATTATTTTTTATTACATTTGTATACTGCTCTATACTCATAGATCTCAGTGCTGTCCACAAAATAGAATTACAGCATCAACAGCACAAAAATATAATAAAAAATAAGAACAGAAACAAACCAGCAACCCCTCCTTCTATATTATGAGTTTGTGGGGTTCCTGGACCCCGGCTCTAGCACATGGGTGCCAAACACTGGATTTAGCAAAAGGTTGTAGTACAGGCCAAACCAGTTTCAAGTTCAGGAAAAAACCTCAGAGAAGAGCCATCAAGGAAAACAAAAGGAAGGTAATGGACGATTAACAAAGCAAATACAGTGGACGCTCGGGTTGCAAACATGATCCGTGCGGGATGCACGTTCGCAACCTGCGTCTGTGCACGCGTGGGTTGCAATTCGGTGCGCATGCGTGACTGCCGAAACCGGAAGTAACCCATCCGCTACTACCGGGTTTCGGCGGTCTGCAACCCAAAAAAACGCAACCTGAAGCGGCTGTAACTCAAGGTATGACTGTACTCTGTGCTGGAGGACTAATGGGTGTAAGCCTCTCCTTCAAGTCATAGCTAGCTTGCAGGACAAAGGCCAGGGTTGCTAGGAGAGTAGTGGTATAGGATTGCAGCTGCGAATGATGTGAGGGAAAAGGTGGCAGTCTGTTAAAGGCAGCAAACTGGAGCAGGGTGACAGGGCCATGGCTGATTTCTGCTGGCATCTAAGACTGTGGGATGAAGCGAGTACATCTTGTAATGCTATAAGCGCTTACCATAGGCTCAGGTTGTATACATATGTAAATAAACCATATATCCAAGAAACCACAGTCTTTGCTGTGCCTCATTTCCAAGGGAAACACAAACACTGGGTAAGTGCCTGGACTTCTATAATCTTGCACCACTCGGAGATTAGGATGATGTGTAACAATATTCAGCATAGCCAACTGGCAGATTTTTATTGCTTCTGGGAGCAATTATTTTTGATTAATTTCACTGCCTGGAAGTGATCTGCTGAAGGCATAGCCATATTGGTACTGGAAACTAGCTCAAAACAGTTTTAGCCTACCTCCACAAATAGTCTAGGGAATTGCTAGAATTAACATTATCACATTGTAAAACTCTTCTACCTGAATATTTTGATCATTGTAAATTTAACTAATTGTGTAGTACTCAAGATACATGTATTATTAGGGAATACTTGCTAGGTTAGTTCTGAACCAACATGTAAAAACTGAAACTTGGAATTTATCAATGGTTTATAAAATGGCTCTAATACAATAATGCGTATCTCCTGCAATATTCCACACATCTTTTTTTAAAATCTTTATTGCATTTTTAAAAATTACAAAGAAAGCATATATTAAACATTACATCCAAATATTCAAAACTAAAATGAAAAAATACAAAACAAGAAAAATATAAATATAAAAGGAAAATAAAAAGAAAAAAGAAAAAAAGAAATTAATAAGTACACCAAATTATTCAAAGGATACAAATTATTCTATACACCAAGTTCCCAGAAATAAATTGCACAATATTCCACACATCTTGTCACAAAAAATAACATAATCACCAGAAGTACCCTAATGCATGTACATTGGAACTTACCTTTCTCAGAGTCTCCTTTTCTTTCCTCATCTTCACCTCCTTCTCCCTCTCCCTCCTAAAATGTAATTAAAGACACTGAAGCATAGAGCTGCACTTGCTTACAGGCAAGGTAACAACACATGTAGAAATTACCTTTACATCAAGTAATCAGGAGTGCTGCTAGCTACCAAGATGCTTTGGGGCTTAGACAATAAACAGCCACTGTTCATAACCACAGTACAAAATTACCATTTGCTAGAAACACCAATATAGTAGGCTGTGATTGTGAGTATCCTTTAAATTCTCTGCAACAATGAGCAATGAAAAAACCCGTAGCTGCATCAGAATTTGTTTAAGAATTTCATGTTTTAAGAAACCTCTCAAAATCATAAGATCTGCAATTAAAATTTGAAAATTGACACTACATTTGGATAGTATGGACTGAAATAGGACTCTGCTCAGTTCTGCACTGATCAAACTATAACTCTATGCTCAAACTCTAAGCCAGAGGTAAGGCACCTTTGGCTCTTCTAACGTTGTTGCACTTTAAATCCCATCAGCCCCAGGGCACATGGCTAACGGTCAGAGATGATGTAAGTTGTAGTCCACCAATATCTGGAGGGCCACTCCTGTTCTATGCCTTCTTAAGTTCTTAGCCATACACAAACATAGCTAAAATGTGGGGAATTGTCAGCTGGCCTTACCCCCTTTTGCTGCATCCATCCTATCACTACATCTGCCTGACACAAGTGAAAGGAATGCCATATTACAGTAGGGGGCCTTATGCATGTAGGCCAGATCTGATCTCTCACATTTGGGGAACACAATTTACAAAAATCAGACCTACATATATTGAGCTATATGCACATAAAACCCAACTTTAACATGCACTAACATCAGATGGGAGCAGAGTCAGTTGCCACAATCCCAATCACCTACAATGAATAGCCAGCAATGCAATCCGTATACGGTTCACTCTCTATTTGTACACTAACACTTTCTGTCCATCCTATATCTGAGCACAACATAATAGATTATGTTAGTAATTATTTGGAAGCAGATGTACAGATCTATACATTAAACCTTCAATAAATAACTGAAAAAACACCAAGTATGTCTTCTCAGTGTCAGACCTGACACAAAGCAAAGTGAATGAGTTACCCCAGTCTATATATCATGAGAATCATTAAAGGAGAGCCAATTATAAACAATTTAAATTATTATACTACTTATTGTAGTGAGGCTGGGGAATGAGCTTGCGTTCACCTCGGGCACCAGTGCCTTGAGTCAGCTTTGTTCTTTAAACATTCATTCATCACCTAGTCACACTAGCCTCTGGTCTCTGAACAACAGAAAAAAGGAACTGTACATGGTCTCTCCCTAAACAGAAAGGCAAGCATGGCAGGACATCATTTGTAACTCTTGTTCCTATCATATATGAATAAAACACTGGGATTATAAAACTTTGAAGCAAAACTAAATTCAGACTCACATTTTTAGAACCCTTCTCAGTAGCTTCTCCTTCAGGGCCCTCTTCTGAAAAGAACAACGTATCAAGTAACTATACAGACTATAAAATGACTGTAACAGTGCAACCCTATATATGACTTCTCAGAAGCAAGTTCTACTGAGTTCAATTATATTTGCTCCCAGGTAAGTGGGTATAGGGTTGCAAGCCTGAAATATTTCACAAAAAGTTTTGTTTTAATGAACATTAATAAAAAAATAGCATGCATGGCATCGGACACTGATACAGATTTCTAGAATATCTGGACTCTTTCCAGATTGCTTGTGGGGGGGGGGGGCAGAGGTACCTTTATTCATCTCTGGTGGGAATGCCCACTGGTTTCTAAATTTTGGACTAACATTTATAGGGAGAGTCCAATATATGTGAAAGTGTTATTGTAATGGCCCCACCAAGTTTCTCAGTTAAATCTCTAGGATGGCTGCTTCTGTAATTCATGCTCAAAAGACCTGCAATCAGAATCTTAATAACACAATGGTGAAAAACACCATTTGATACAAATGTATGAGGACAAACAGCAATTTCAGAGATTACCCACTATTTAAAGGTCTCTAATGGCTCAGAAGACCCTGAAAATTATATGCTATGTGGAAGGACTTTATTTCTTATACTCTTAGTACTGATGCACAAAGTTGTCTGCCTGCACTGATGAGGGAAATCTGGTTGTCTTGATGCACCCTTTTCCTCAACCACCATAGTATGATGTGAAGCTTACTTTTATATTATATTCCTGTAATCATTGGTTTCTTACAGTTAAAATAAAGTTGTTTTTTTAATGTTTCAATATTGGCAAACTAAGGTGCAATGAAAAGAAGACAAGACAGGAGGCTTCAGTGACTTGCTCTTACCATTATCAGAGTCAGAGTTGTCAGAGCCATCAGTTTTTGCTGCCTTACTGTCAGGCTCATCAGAACTGTTAGCCTGTTTTCGTTTATTAGCAGAATGCTCATTCTTTATTCTTTTTTTCTATGAATTGAAAGAAAAGACTGTTTTTACTCACATGCACAGTCTAAAAAGTTCTCTTATCACCAACCAAGAAATGTTCATTCATTCACATTTTAAGTTCTACACTCAAGAAAACTCATTTCAACAGGTACAGACATGCACACCTAAGACCTGACCTATTTTATACGAAACGAACGAATGAATCCCAGGTCACACTTCCTAGATATGACTAAAATCCAGTGATTAATCTTTTTGGTGCTAAGGCAGCATACTGAAGACAATGAGATTCCTAAAGAACAGCTTAAAATAAAGATGTGCCAAGCAGATGTAAGAGACAGAGAAGAAAAATATTCCCTATAATAAAACAGTTTAAATTACAAAACAGACTCCTTTGCACTCAGTTCTAGGCAGTTCTCTTGCTGGGCAATGTCCCTAAAAATGGGGCAGAAAACAGGTGGGAGAAGATCACATAGGTACTTACTTTAAAATCTGCATCCCACATTTTCCAGTTTCTCCTCATTCGTTGTTTCATGCCGCCTCCTCCAAAGCGCATGTTGCCAGAGAAACTTCGCATTCCCTGGAACATGTTGTATTCAGGGAATAGTTTGTGGGAGAAAAGGGATGGGGGCCTATTGGGGCCATGGCCCCGTCCTCCCATTGGCACTGGCGGTTCATTCCACTGTCCGCCCATGCGCCCAGAATATGCAGAAGCCATGGGTCTGTTATTTCGCCTGTCTCTGGCCCAGTTCTGACCCCGGTGGCCAAAGTTGTCACGTGCTCTGTTGTGGTACTGGTCCCTGCGGTTCCCATAGGAGTTGTCATAGTGGCCTTCATAGGCATTGTCGGTGTCATGTTCAGCTTCACTGTAATCATAGCCGGATCTGTACAGATCACGGTCGTTTAGTGAAGGCCTTGAGTCGTAGGACTCATATGTATCATACCTGCAAGAATTGCACAGCAAGCAAGGAATCTAATCAGTAGCATATAGAGCACCATGTTAAAGTGTCTGCCAAAAATGGCAGTAAAACAGGTCACATTAAAGGAAACAACCTCTCATAAGTGGTTTAGAGTCAAGGTAATAACAAAGCTCAACTGAGGTTTTAACTCAGTATGAGAATTATTCCCTTGGGCATTATAGCAGTGGGGAAGGACATAGAGGGGGCAATCAGCATAAGGCTACATATAATTCTTGTTCTGTTTAGCCTCAGTCAATCATAGAAAGAGCATAGCACTCTGATCAGATTGACAAACATATCTTCAATTTGGGGGAGTCATACAAATTCTTAATTTTTCCCTTTTACTGGTTTCACACTCCAATCACTTCAGGTGTTCAGCTATGCAAAACAAGTGAAGTCACTGGATGCAAGGTCGGTTCCCACAAATTATTAGCAGTTTGGAAAATAAAGTGGTTTTAGTAAGAAGAAAAGAAAGCAGAAATCATCTATATACTAAGAGATGCTTATACATGACATTTTGCCTGCAGGAAAGCTCAGTGCAGGCAAAATATGTGAGTACACCTTACAATTCCATTTTCTATGCTCACTATAATGAGTGGCTGAGACAAACAAGTTGACTTTTTTCTATAAAGGAGAGCTTTGAACCAGCACAATTTCACAAGAAAGTTCCATAAGCTGCAGAAGAACTTTAAATTTAAGCTACATACTCTGCATGTAAAACAGTACAGAGACTCTGAGACAAAGATGCAGTTGAATGCCAAAATCCACATTATTCCTGAAAGCATGTTGTTTCAATTGCTATGGCAGAGCAAAACAAAGTCATGTTGCACTTAATAAACCAGTACTGGGCACAAGTGCAAAAATCAACGGTCAAGCTTTGTATCAAGGATCTGAAAGCAAGGACATGGAAAGGAAACAATGGCTGAGGAGGAGACTTTAAAAACTAACTCTGAAGGAAAAGTGTCATTCTAAAAGCTATCAGGGTAAGCTCAAATATTCCATCTATCAACCCAAAGCTCTTGTGCCAATTTATAACATAGCACTACTCACTGTTGTAACTGAGCCTTCTATGAAATTGTTTTCCAAAATATAAATCTATTTCAGTTTCCTGCTATTTAGTCTCTAATGCTCACCTAGGCTCTCAAGTGAGAATTAACAGTGCTGGGTTAATATTCACCTAGTATGATAGAACTGAAAATAGGGAGATGCATCACACTGGCTTCCAAATGTGCACAGGGTTGCAACTTCAGCAGAGCCTGACAACCTGAGTCAGTATCTGCAAAGGGGAGATTAAACTTTTATACTCTTCCAGCACATGAACTCTGTAGTTTAAACACAGAAATACTATTTGGCAAAACTATCTACAACAATTACCTTTCTTAGGCAAGAGATGCTGTTTTAATGAGTGCAAATAGAGAGCATACACTACCAAAACCACATTTGATACTATGTAATCCCTTAAGGATTTCTGTAAATCTCCTGCATCTTCTATTTTTATGAAAATGTCATAAATTAAAAACTGACACAATATCAGTAAGATAAATATTAAGGAGAAGTGAAGGTATTTTAAAATAAAAAATATTAACATGTTCTATGATACTGTAAGCTACTTTTAGAACCTGGTAAACAAAACAAAATTATGCTATGCATAATTTACCCATTACAGTTAAACTACTATGCTTTGATTCCACTAAGCTGCATGAATGTACACAAAACAGGTTATAATACAGTGGCCCCTTCACACCTTTCCCAGAGGGAATGACACATACAATTTATTTAGACATAGTTCATTCACCTGACCTCTAGAAATGCATCCATGAAACAGGACTGTCAACCAATAAAACCCTATATATAGCCATTCTAGTAAAGTGCACCAACTGTCTGGGAATCAATGTCTCTAAAACTGTTAAAATCTCAGGTATAAATGTGAAGCAAATATTTCTGACATCTTTTTATACCATATATCCAACTTAACAGCAATAAGCACTAGTCACTTCAACAATCCAAAGTAAACTTCCTTATGCATGAACAATAACTTAAGCAATTTCTTAATGACTTCTAGGGATGAGAAATGTACTGAGGAAAGATTCTACAGAATTCTCTATTTACTTATTTTCTGTTTCAGTTGGCTGAAGCAAAATCTTAAGTTATGGTAACCAACTAAACACATATCCCATTAATGTTGATGGTACCTGACATACACTCTGTGAAAATAGTGACCTATCCAAAACTATATGAGGTTTCTAAAACCTGCTATTCTTTCAGAATATTTCATTACAATTAATTTATCAACTGTTACAGTATTAACAAACTTTTCTCACTAAAAGATGCGTACAGTGGTACCTCAGGTTAAGAACTTAATCTGTTCTTAATCTGTTCTTAACCTGAAACTGTTCTTAACCTGAGGTACCACTTTAGCTAATGGGGCCTCCTGCTGCCGCCACGGTGCAATTTACATTCTCATCCTGAAGCAAAGTTCTTAACCTGAGGTACTATTTCTGGGTTAGCGGAGTCTGTAACCTGAAACGTCTGTAACCTGAGGTACCACTGTAAAAGCACCTTATTTTCAAAGCTAAGGCAGAGGAAGTACAACCTGGCTAATTCTGTCTCCTCCCCACCCCCCAGCTCTGTAAGCAACAGCAAAGATATGAAGCAAAGAGCAATACTATCAGTCAGAGAACAAAGGGAACAGCTCTTGGCAACAGCACATTAGATCAACATGTCTTTCAGAAACTGCCCTGATCTATAACTATTACTGAACCTTTTCACCTTTGTCTCTACACTCACCTGTCTCCACCTGAGCCATAATGTCCTCCTTGCATCGTGTCAGTTTCTAGATGAGACACCATATCTAAGCGCTTGTTAAATTTTGTTATTACATCAGCACTGGTGCCAGTGGATGCGTTATAGTTCATGTCTGTATCTGAATTAGGCATTTCCCAAGAGTTTGAAGTGGCCATACCGTACCCATAATTGCCAGAGTTATCCTGACTGTATCCATATCCATAATTATAGTCCTCGTAACCTGAAATGAGAAGCAGTCACTGAATTTTTTGGTAAGCATAGATTGCCTGCCATACATAAGCATCTAATGAAAGATTATCACCGTCAAGAATGCTCCTCTTCAGGATATAGCTGTGTCTAAAATGTCTGGACAAACATTTTCTGTAACTCCTACCAAATATTAATCTTCTTACCTATGGAAAAAGTACATAGCAAATTTCCTGCTAAAGTCAACCTTCATTTTTATCTCATCTGCAAAAGGGCTCAGCTGCTATAGCATTGGTATTACCTCCAACTATAGGACCATTAACAATACCGTCAGGTGTATCCTGATTGCTGGAGGGGCCCAAGGTGGCAGCCTCCATGAACAGCACATCTTACCTTGGATAATGATCCACCTCTCTTTAGGACGGGGGAAGGGAGAGTTTTCAGGAGAAACACTCAGCTCCTACCCCAGCATCTACAATTATTCATTTACATAAGAAATCTGCTGAATTTGTGGATAGCCAATAAAATATTCTCAAATCACTTAAAAAATTCTAGCAAGTGGCACAACAGTGTCAATAAGAAGAGAACCTAATTGCAAGACACCATATTTCATCTTCACACAATACTGTAAGGACACAAATTTAGAACTAAAACTGATTAAGGGTGGAAATGAAAATTCATCACATCCAGTAAAATAAAGTTATTCAAGCTAATAGTACTGACTACTTATAATTTATTTCATTTATGAATTGCTTCCCATCAGGCATCCCAAAGCCATTTACAATAGTAATTGGACTGCAGAATACAATGCAGAACTGGATCCCCAGCATGCCTTCCATGATTTATATACTCCATTGTTACTGTCTCCATACCCACACTTCATAATTTGAAACTAACACTGCATCCTATACATGTTTACTGGAAATCGTCCCGTTCTGTTCCAAGGGGTTAAATTCCTGCTGTTTATACAATTATATCTTAACAGTGTGATCCTAAATATGGTTATTTGGAAGTAATCTGATTTAATTTAGTGGGGCGTACTCCCCCCAAACTCTATATAGTATTGCAGCTGAACTTCCCATGAAAGTTAATGATGCTTTGTTATTCTTTGAACATTTGGAAAAGAGCTAGCAAGCAAGCAGAATTCAGCTATAATGCTATGCACATTTCTTGTGATAAATCTCAATGAAGTAATTGGGCTATTTCTGAGTTAACATGAATATGATTATTAGCATGCGGGAGGTGGAAGGAGATAAATTAATGCCCAAATTAAACATACAGATGATCAAATATCAGCCATAAGTAAGAATCTGCAGTAGTGTCACTGACAGGGCCAGCAAGTGTAACATAAACTCTGACTTAACAATATTGATGGATAAAAGGAGCATGAGTGCCAGAAGATATTAAAAGGAGGAAATACATCAAAACTGTGAAAACCGTTACATTTCAACATTAGTTCTGAATTTACTTTTTTATTTAACTGCTATCCATATGGGCAGTCAATTAAGATTTTATGGTACTTGCCTCTATTTGTGCCAGAGTTCCAGTTTCCATAACCTAGAAAGAAGATACCCCCCGAGGTAAAAAATCATGTTAGTTATAAGGTTATTATCAATCTATCCAAAGTACTATTCAAAATACTAAGCAGACCTGGCATGAATATTCATTGAATGACAGTTAAATCACAAGAAAAAAGTTTAACAAAAATTGACCTAACTTCATTTCATTTGACAGCTTATCATTGACATTTTTTTGATCTGTGGACAGATGGAATGTGCTATCTGCACTGCCCATGGTCTAACCTGCAGTCTACAATATTGTTTTGTAGAACCCTTTCATCTGGTGTGTACTCTTGTTGCTAATAACGATAGGCTAACCTTGAGTTACACAGACTTGAACAACTATGGCAAGCACTGCCACTCAAAGGAAATCCCAGGCTATGTTTATAGACAGCTTGGGGCGGGGGTAGGAAAGGGTGGTATGGTATGTTGAGATAGCAGAATCCTAAGAATCCAGCACTTCTGAAGGTTCAAGAAGCATCCAAACAAAGTTCGTATACCTTAGCAATACAGAGCAAAAACATTACAAAGCTATTGAGACCTATCAGCCTGCAACATCTTGTGAATGTATCCCACTAGTAACCTATGGCATCTCATTTTTCAATTTATAGTTTATTAAATTAAAAAAACAACTATCAATTAATAAAAGGTTGTTTAAGCCATTTCAAATGCACATTTTTCATCCCTCAGCCTCCTGTCAACATTGCCCTCAGTATTCCAACTTTATCTAAAAGTTTCTCTTTCATTTCTGTCATGAATCTCTTACACATTCTACAGCACACATATACTCATGTGCATGAAAATTCTCAAACTGGCACAACACTAGGATAATTGTTTTTAATTACTTTATTGTAGTCTGATAAAAGTAAGGCTCAGACAGAATTACTTAGCATTCATAAGGACATTGCTGAAAATATATATCAATATCCCCTTCAGACCTTCTTCACCTGCCCAAATGGTGGGGACTACTACACAGACAAAAATAGGCTCAATGATAATGTCATGAATCAATCCTGTTTTAATCAATAGCATAAGGATTACAAGTTCAACTGCATCCAGTGAAATCTCCATTTCAAAGCACTCTGACCAGAAGTAAATAAGAAAAGGATTATTGCTAATTTACATTAGCTTGGAATATTAGGGAGTGAGTAATCATTTGTAGGCCAGTATATATGCAACGTACAACTATAGTTTAGAGATCAGGAGTAGGCCACAGGATCACATGCTCCTTGTCTCTCCCATCTCACACATCATCCCTTCTCTACCCTCATTTATTTTGTGTAACTGTTACTAAGGGAGCGCCTAAGCATTATTTCCTTGGAACATCCATTAGCAGAATCACTAACAATCACATAATAGTGAACCATGGTAAAAGGGGATAATAGGGAATTCCCACAGAAGGTGTGAAGGAGCACATAAACAGACACCCTCTTCTCCATAAACCAAGACTATAAATGACAATGCACTGACCTTGAAGCAGCAATAACTACTATTTAGGTACTAATTCAGAACTCTGCTGCTTAAGGCCTTTTAACTCCAACACTACCCTTCTAAAAGGAATCAAAGTCCACAAGGAGCAAAGAGCTACAACGGCTAGCTGTAAAGCATGTATCACTGCTACAATCTCCTATAAAGAGGTTGAACTAGTACCAGAACAGTAGTCCTCTGAAACCTAGCACACAGTCCTTTTACTAAAGATGAAAAATACACCAATTCTGAACAACTAGATTTGTATAATTAATCAAAAATATATTTACTGAAAGATGAATTAGACCTTAAGGGACCTGCGCTTCTCCAGAAGACACAGCAATATTGTGAGGCACAAGAACTTTTGTAGCCATTTAGCGGACACAGAATACAACTCCTATAGTACATCAGAATCAGTACAAGTAACTTGTATAGCCACTACAAACGGCCACTAACAGTGCCCATCTCAGAAGTAAACCTATTGAGTTCAATGGACTTTACTTGATGTATGTATGTATGTGATTGTGGCTCAGCATTTTTGCCCACAATCTTAATTTGTTCAAGTAAGGGGATGACTGCTTTTACTCAGGAGCACTCTGTTCACAGTGAGATACACACTACATATGCTTTCACCCATTTGTATTCCTGGTGTTCAATTCCTGGTGCAAAGTAAGCCCGGCACCTTGCTCACTAATAAATTTTTCCATTTAACTATCATAACCCATTTGAAATCAAAACAGGAGTGATTAACTCCTCAGATAATCATCAAATTAGGCATATCATTAAAATCTAAAGTATCTTTATTTCAGAACAAAGATAATGTGTCAAAACTTCACAGAAATATAGTATTACAGTATTTCCAGTACTGCTATTTCACTAGCACAGTAGACTTCTGCTTGCACACCAGAACTTCCCCCTCCTCTCCCCTGCAATCCCCCCACCCTCAGAATCTCCTCCAGAGGATGCTCCAGAGTACTGTAGATTTTGAAGATGTGGAGGTGGAGGAAGTCCCATTGTGCAAGTTGAACTCCAGACATGCAGCTGGACAGCACCCATGCTTCTCACATTCCAGTATCAAGTCCCTACTCAAACATTTGAAGCCAAAAATATGACTAATTGAGGTTAGTTAGAAAAATATTGATCAGGGAAATGTTAGTCTCCCAGAGTGAGAGGCTGGGAGGAGAAAGGAAAGATCTCAGGTGAGAACTGGGAGAAGCTACTATCTTATGTGGGTGGTAAGGGTTAAGAACTACCAGTACCTTTAAGAGAGAACTCCATACTCTATTTTTACCTTTACCTTTGATAAAATTAATGACTGAGAAAAATATTGACCATAGTACATGCTGAGGGAATGAATACCACCTGCATGGCTGTCACATATGGGACTTAGCAAGTGATCCATTGAAGAATTTATATCACTTCTAAGTGCACCAAAGCTGTCCAAAGCAGCCAGCAAACTGTTTGGGTTTGCTTTTTTAAGTTTTCAGACAAAAATGAGTTTTTTAAGTTTTCTGACAAAAATCAGTCAGGTTTGTCTTCAGTATGCACTAACACGCACTGGGGCACAGGTGCCAGACTATTTTAATTGCATATAATTCCATCTGTAGCTGGGCAACCATACCGATAATGAAGAGACTACCTCATATTTTATGAAATAGATTTGGTTCCACACTTACATAACCAAAGGGCTAGAAAGGCAAATGTTGACACCGCAAGTTCAGATAACCGTATAACATCGCGCATGCATAAACCTAAACGAATAGCGGGCAGCTAGAATTCAAGTGGACATGCCACGTTCGCGTTTTTATTTTATTTTATTTAGAAAGCAACTCCTCTTTGGCAAATAGCCTTTCTAAATCCCAAAGAGTGTTAGTTGGTGGGGAAACAATGGCAGTTATTCCAAGGGAAGCCATAACCGATCGGACACGGGGGAAGGTCCCCCCCTTTTTTTTTCTTCCTGCGCCACCTTCCCACACCCACTCCTATTATAACCGCTCGCAGATACCAAGCAGTGGGGTGCGCGTGTGCAAAGACGGCAGAGACGCAAAGATTCACCCCTCCTTCCTTCCCTCCCATCCCGATTCTGAGGCGGCGGGCGCAGAGGAGCAATGCTGACATTCACCTTTCCCCGATCCCATTCGCACAACGAGGGGCGGGCGGCTGAGGAGGGCGGCGCACCCTGCGCGCACATCCTGAAACCGTCCAAGAACCTCCCCGCCCCCCACGCGCCATTTCTTTATTTGGCGGGAGCAACGGGAAAACGACGCCTGGCAAACACCTCAGCAACCCACCCCCGCGGGGAACGGGGGTCACCACAGCGTTGCCAGGAGAGAAGGGAAAGGCAGCGCTGCTGACCCCACCCCCGAGATGTTGACATAGGGCCGGGCCCTGCGCTCCCTTTGGCCCACTCGCGGGGGGTGGGAGGAACCCGGCCCCCCACCCTCACGCCCGACAGGCGGCCGCCCTCTCTCCCCCCCTCACCCGGCCCCCGACGCTCACCTGAATAGCTCATGATGGCGGTGGAGGCTCCACTACAAAACCACACTCCTCACACCCGTTACCTCCTGCGCCAGACGGCAACGGCAGCTCGCTAGCCCCGCCTCCCGACACTGTTGGCCGCGCTCGCTCACCTAGCCGGTCAGCCATTGGCGGTTACGGCGGTTAGTCCCGCCCCCCTCGCACGCTATTGGGAACAGAGGCCTGGAGCCCTCGTATTTCATTAGAGGCGGGAGGCATCGATCAGAACCACTTCGGTTAACCTATAAGGCAATTGCGGATGCCAATCATGTTCCGTCAGCGAATAACAGCACCGGCTAGAGATTTCCAAGAGGTCATTGGGTCTAAGCGGTTATCACTCATGAGGAGCGGCGCAACGGCGGGCACTAATTTGTACTCATTGTCCCCAAGTATGCAGCGCGTCCGCTTTCTCTTGTTGCGCACCTTTCAGGAGGCGGGACCAACCAGCTGCTCCTATTGGTCGGAGAGATAGAAGCTTAGTTCGTCTCTATCTCGCGGGGGAGGGGGGTGGACCGGGGGAGGGGGGTGGACCGGGGGCGGGGGAATAATCAACGAGATAAACTGGAAGGAATTCAACTTCTTCCGAATCTGACGGGCTACGGAGGCTCAGGAGGCACAACGACTACCATTTTACAGCGCCTCGTTATGAATAGTCTCCCCTCCCCACGTCTTCAAGCTGCGGCATCGGGATTTAAATACCGAGGGGGCAGGACAGCTCGAGTGTCAGTTGCCTGAACTGCTATGGCGGCGTGTCCCTTATGAGGGGGACAGAGCAAAGAGGGGCACAACACCATGGGGTAGCCTGCTTCCCCAAATGTAAAGTTTGATGTAGCAATTGTGCTCCTCTCAGTGAAAAACGTCAGTGTACGATCGAGCACATAAACGGTTTCTTCTAAATAGAAATAAAGAAAGATCAGGTCAGATTTCCCTCTCACCCACACAAAATAATAATGACTTGACATCCCGCCAATGCAACTGGTGGAGCCAGTGCAACCACCTGCATCGTATCAAATTGGACCTAACTGACATACACTAACAGAGGATGTGAAGGCAGGGCTAAAGTTGCTGAAAAGGTGGTAAAAACAGAGCTATGCAAACCAATACCCAAAGCTATGCAAACCAGCGTGGAAGCTGGTGCTTCTTCACTGATGAGGTTCAGAATACCAAACACCTTGAATATAGGCAATGCTTGGGCAGTTTCTTCCATGAAGGATGGTATCAGAGGTTAGGTAAAAGTCCTCTTGCCACCATCTCATTACACTTTTAAGTTATGGTTGCTGCAATGCAGTATTCTTTTCTAGAAGAGAAACCATTTGAAGAGAGATTCTGGTTTGAACAAGATTCAAATGGAAAGTGAGTTGCCTGAAGTCGTGAGCGGCAAGCTGCAATATCACAGTTGTTTCTCACCTCAGCCATAAATTCACTCCTTGGCTCTTGCTTCACCTCAGAGCTACAGTTGTAATATATGAATATCAGCCTATCTTGCAAGATTACCACATTACTGAAACCAAGTGTTTTGAACACTTATCACCTTTGATAATGTATATTACACCATGTCCGATTATTCTGAATTAGAACCAACACCTAGTCAATCAGTACTGTACTTTATCTTGAACATAAGCCCTTGGCAAAGTGTCTGCCTTTTAATTTTCAGAGAAATATGAAGAACAGAGAGATAGTCTCCTCTAACTCTATGATTCTAACCCATAAATATTTGATAATTAAAAGTAATATTTGCATAACAGCTGGATTTCCAATTGCTAATAAACATCTAAAGCTAAAATGCTATGGACTTAGCTAAACCAGAGAGGGTTCCTTTTTGCCACCATATTTGAAAATGCTTGGTGCTTCATAGCTAGTACTGGAACCATCTCAGCTTCTTGGATTAGACATTCAAAATATAGTTACTAGGTTTGCTTCATAAACTCAAAAATTGGACACCAGAAGGTCAGAATAGAGGAACTGACAAAAGATTAAGCTACAAAGTGGATAACTGCTTGATGGCGCAATTTGATTTATGAATGTTGCCACAGGGAAAAATAGTTATTCTGCTTACAGTCACTTGTTATTAAAAAAGGACAAATTGAATAGATACATTTTTACCAGTGTCTCATTCGCACCAGCTTGCACATACAGAATAATGCTGAGGGCAAGAATAAAACATCTACCACATGATGCTAATACTCATAGCAAGGCACTTTTGTAGGCACTATTAAGCAGCCCTGGGTAAGTAACAAACTCTAGATCATGACTTTCCAAGAATCCATTAGTTGGCATGGCATTTGAGCTGTTGCCCTGCTTATGATCCCAAACTTCTGAATATGCTCTAGGCTTGATCCATAGTATGAAGCAATCTCTCAGATACTGGTATTTTGTTTCTAAACAAAATCCTGCTTTACTTACATTATCAGTCTACTGGTGGCTTTCTCTAAGGGCAGATTTCCTGACTTTAATCCTTTCGGCCTAGACTCTGATAATTGTTTTACATTACTAGATTGGCACCACTGCTGGAACACAATTCTAATCATGCATGCTAGCACCTTTACCTTGTATTTTAGTAGGCTGTGCCAATGTCAACTCTTTTCTACAAAACCCAACTTCATCCTCTTCTGTACAGCCAAGTATCAACAGTGAACTAACAAATTTATGCATAGCCTTAAATTGTTTGAAACTATTTCATTCACTCAACCCTTCTATTGTCCTTGGTGTGCTGAAGAAAATAGTAATTCCTAAAGCTTTAAAAACAAATTGGCCTATGTTTAAGCTGTTGCAAGATCTCCTGCCTCGTGGCTCCGTTAGTATGAACAGGTTTTTGTTTCATCTTTCTCCTGCAGGGTCTCAGAGCTGCTGCAAATGCCATAATGGCCTGACTCCAGTGGAGGAGACCAAGCAAGTCATTCCTAGTCCCTTGGTTTATGTTCATCTTTTATTCCATTAATGTAGATTATAGCAGAAATTTGTACAGTATTGTGTCTACGAGCCTCTAGCTTCAGCCTACAAGGAATTTTTCTCCCAGGTGAAGTACTCTACTGTTCAGGAGTCTGGCATCCTTGATGAAATTTCCTGCACCCAAAGAAGAGCAGAGCCTCTTGATTATGTGGGTCCTTTAGTGTTGAAGAGGGCTTAAGCTAAGGGCTCACTGAAGATCTTTATCTCCATCAGGACAACTGGGAAGGGATATTCTCAGATTTCTGATAAAGTACAAGCCTTAGCAAAAAACCAAGACCTTGCCACAGACTCATTAAGGAGTTTGATTTCCAAGTATAGCTAATCATGTAAGTTGCTAGAGTGTGATATTAACATTGTCTCCTACCATGCCACAATGCAGCATTAACTACTACTCTACCTCAGTTAACACCCTTGTTTTTACTTCATTTAACAAGATGAGAAAAAACACAACATTCGTATCACAACGTTAGCTTGTGGTAGAGTATCTGCTTTGCCTGCAAAAGGTTCCAAGCTTCTCCTGGTAGACAACACTACTGAGCTAGATGGTCTCAGTCTAAGTCAGTTTCCTATGTCTGTTCCTTTGTTTGAAGATGGGAGAAAATGGAAACATCATGTCCAACATTTTACGGTGCAATTGAGGGTGAAATTGTTATTAAAGACCCATCGGAAATGGTCTGAAACAGGCTATATCAATATCTGATTGCAGGGACGGAATGAGCATAATGCTCCCTGGCTAAACAAACATAATGCTGTAACTTCTCTGCCCCCCACACCTGTAAGTAGCGCAGACTCAGCCTTTTCAGAAAAAAATGTGGTCCTGAACTGTCTCACAGAAAATTCCATATTTCCCTGTGATCTCCCTTCTCAACTATTTAAATCTGCATAATTTATGGGCTTTGCCCCTTTAAGATAAGGCATTCAAGAGTTTTATTCCCATCTACAGATAATTTGATAAAAGGTTGACTGCAATGCCTCCTGGAACAAACATAATAAAGGCCAGCTTGTACAGTATAATAATTAGCAAAAAAACCCCACCCTCTAACAGGAATAAGATCTTTTCCTACTGGAACATCAAACTTTATTAGTGAGGCAGGCCCTTTCAAAGGAACACGTAGTTGGCTCAACTCCAAAAAAAGAATATCAAGAGTACTGGCAAAAGGGAGGAATCAATTTGAAAGATTCCAAAGTTGCAAATGCAACCCAATTAAATAAATGTAAACTAATTGGCTATACAAGTTTTACTTGATTAAATCAATTAATGAAAATTTGCATATTTGTAAAAACAATATCCCTGAAGCAAAAGGCATGCTTTGTTTTAAAGATGATGCACACATACATGATATCAAACATCTTAAAAGAAGCATTCTTTCTGGTCATAAGGGAGAATGCTTCTTATAAAATGGTGCTTGCTGCCTGCAGTTCTAAGCTAATTATTAAAAGTATCGCTTTCCCCCTTACAGTCTGCTAACCAATTTACTGGGGAACCTATCAGTAGATTAAAAATACTGCAACTGCTTAACCAAACTGATTGTATTGTGCTTTAGACAGTGAAACCTCTGGCATTAATTGGTTGGGTTAATGTGGCAGCATACAATTCAAGTTGTTCAAGGAACCAAACAGCTTGCATTGCTACTTCTGTGAGGAAGGGGGGTGTTGTCAGTTTGGAGGAGAGTAGAACCTCCCTTGGGGACAGGTGGTAGCAGAAGTCCCAAGATACAAGAAATCTGAGGAACAGGGAGGCCTGAGGCTACAATGCTGAAGGTAAGGCTCAGAGTTGGAAGTGAATGACAATGAAGAACTTGAAGGAAGGCTAAGTGACTTGAGATGAGACATGAACTTAACACACAAAGGGTCCAATCATAGAGGGAACTCTGAATAAATTTCACAATGTTTAGGATCAAGAGTTGTATGCAGGAGGGACAGTATCTCAGATCAGGAGGGGGTGGAGGAGACAGGTGTACTACGCAGCCTGGTCAGGAGACAAGATGGCTAATGGACGCTGTCACTACACTGCCTTAGAGGCGAATCTGTCTGTTGGGGTGACCAAGGGCACTGCAGCACTCTGACAATCCTAAGGGGAGAGCTGGATTATACATATTGATTTGAACCAAGCAGCCAATTATTTAAGCTAGATGCTTTCAGTTGCCTTTAATGCACTTAGAAGTGAAAACCACTGTACAATGAAAAGCAGAGGTGTAATGCTTTCCTGGTAAGTTAATAGGCAGGGGGAACATGGATAGTATTTGGCACATGGTAGCTGCCAAGCAGCATTTCCCTGCTACCACTCTTATGGAATACTTTTCAATCAGATATGATGCTAAGGAAGAACACATCTCAGATGGGAGAGGGAATGGAAACAAGGCAGAATCAACCATGCATGCATCCTTCATGGCCTTTGATTAAAAGAAAGCAATAGGGATGGTTGCATGCAAGACACACTGTGCTACTCACTTCTCATTCCATTTTTCAGGACAGTCAGAATGAAGCTAGCTGGAAAGCTATGGTGCTATTGCTACCCCTTAATTTAAAGTAGTGACAGGTGTAATAACACCCTCCACACACAGTTTTGGGAAGGCAGCTCTTAGCACAGGGAGTTATGTAATATTTGGAACTATATTGTCATATTAGTCCCTGCTCTGGAAACTGGCCCAGTTATATATGGTGAGGAATTTGCTCACCAATGCATCATTCTGTGCTGCAGGATTTCCACATACCTTTATACTGAATGCCTGGACTGAAATCAAGGTTTAAACGCCTGCTTTGGTCTAAGAGGAACCCAGTGCGACAAATGGTGATGCTGTTACACTGTCTTGTGCTGGGACATTCTTCTGTATTGTAGGTGCTGAATAAAAAAAAGCTTAGAGTTGTGACTTTGGTTTCATAACAGGACTGCTGCTCAGCCTGCTATGGGAGACCAAAGCAAATAAAAAGAAATTGTTTTAAAAATCAGAAACAGAGGAAGAAGTTGTACAGGGCAGAATAGGCGCCCGCAACAGTGATGACACACTTTGATACAAGGATTTCAGTACCTGTTCTACGTAAGTCCTGTATGGGTTGGGTCTCAGACTGTATTGCCAGAGACGAGGTGAGATGTGGGAAATACATTCAACATCGGGAAAATTAAAGCAAATTTTTAAAAAAGCTTATACACCAATACACTTTTAAAGTACACCTTACCAAGACAGTGAGTCTGCTAGTTTCAGTTTATCCTGGAGTGATAGAGCCTAAGGTTTCTCCAGGAAACAGCTTCTACATCCACTAGCAGCTCTTGGGACACCTCTCTATAGAAACCACAACACATTCTCCACCTTCCACGTAAGTATACAACCAGAAAAGCACACACTCAGGATTCTCCTTTTGTTTCCAGAACAGGTTTAATCTAATATACATATTCCTAGGTACAGTAATAACCAGAATATGCCCATTGAAAAAGTTAAAAGGTAATTTGCCTCCAGACTCTGCTCAGCCTGGGATCCAAATAAAAATGAATGCTTGTTATTTCTACACAAAACTAGAGTTTAAAAAGTTGAGGTTCTATGAAGAGAGACGAGGACAGCAACAGTGAGAAATAACAGGAAAGCAGAAATTCCAGTAGGACCTACTGTTGCTGGTTTGGGAACTGCATCAAGTTCTTGCTAAAAAGGAGAAACATAGAGGCCCCTCCACCCGCAAGAAGTCCAAACTCTTCAGGTACCCTTGGAAAGGACTTGCTTGTCCAGAAGGACATGTCATCCCTGATTTCAGGCAGAGGTTATCTATGGGACATCATTACCCTTTCTTCAGCCCAAGGCTAAAGACAGGAAAAATCCATATTACTTTGCCAAACTCTCATTGCCATAATGTGGCAGAGCTGAATTCCCTACAGGGTCCCACATGAAACAGATGGGGATAACCAGGTGACATTGGGAAGTTATGGAAAGGGGAAATGTATATGGGTCAAAGAGTCCATGATTTCCCCTTCAATGCAGGTGGGACTGAGGCCCTCCATTACACAGTTAGGGAACGTGAACATGCACAACAGGATCCAACGTCTACAGAAACTAAAGACTTGTCACCTAAGGAGTCAAACATACATTAACTCTATAGTCACATACAGAATCAACAGCTTTCCCCACAGAACAAAGTGCTCTGTGTCTACCCTCCCAACTTGCTTGTGTCTGACCTCAAACAAATCCTCGTGTTCACAACTTTCACTAGAACCTCATATTCACAATTCTCACCATCACATCTCTCACAGCCTGAACTGCAACAGAGCAAGTCCATGTTTCCTCCCTGTAACAAGTGTGTGTGTCTTTGGAGAAACCTGCATTCACTTGAAGGACAAGAAAATTTCCGTTTTACTTTTGTGCAGATAAAAGCGAGCTCCAGTTTGGAATACCATTTCCATCAATAAGGAGCATCTCCATTAAAAACAGCATTGTTAATTTAGTGCTCAAACTCTGGGACTGTTCCTGCGAACTCTCCGCCCCACCCAAAATCCAAGTTAAGTCTACAGGCGGGCAAAGCTGTGGAGCACGGGGTGTGTGTGTGTGTGTGTCAAATACTGCTTTCACCCCCATTCTGATAACCATTAATCTTGTTCATTTGGAAAGGTAAGAGAGAAACCCTGGAATGCTGGTGCTTCCTAAGAGCTTTGCTACTGGGCTTCGGCTACAGGTGGTGCCGCAGGCACATCGGTCCCACTTCGCAAAGCATCGGCCTTGGAGAAGTTAGTCTCCAAGATGTGGCGCTGGAGGTGCCGCACCCACTCCTCTTGGATGGAGAGGGGCCCCTGGAACTCCACTTCGCAGAACCTGCACAAAGAGAACACAAAAGTCTATTTGAAGCAAGCTGAAGATTTGCTCATCTCGAAGCGCATAGGGAAACCCTCCAAAAGTAGAATGTGGGAAAGGGGTGTGTGGGAATTGAGGTTGCCTGCCCATCTCTTGCCCTGCCTCCCAGAGGCCTGGTACAAGAAGATTGTTGCCTATAACAGGTTTAAGAGCAAACTGCCCACACTATAAAGCCATTCAAATTTCACTGCAGAAAAGGGGATTAGCAAAATGGAACAATGGCACAAACCTGCACTTCAGCGTGTAGATGTTGCCCACAAACTTCACCAAGGAGGTCTGTGGTGGCCTAGGAACCAAGGAGGGCACAGGTCTCACTCTGGGAGTTGGCTGGCGGACCTCTTCAACCTTCTGCTGCAGATCAGTAATCTCCTCTTCTCGAGGTGGAGGAGCCTCAACGGGCTTGGCCTGCCTCCGTTCAAACTCTAGTAAACAGGGGGGGAAATTTGTTTCGGGAAGGATGCTGGGATATAGAAACAGCATTGGCTGTGCTGTATTTGGAATGAAAAAGGAACTTTGTGAAAACAGTTTTATGAAAAAAAGAAAGGTGGGGCAGGAGAAAGTCTAGAAGTCATGCGGGAGAGTGGGGAAGCTACAGGAATAGCATTGTCATGCTGAGCATCTCCTCATGACTAAGATCTTTACATGCCAGTCTGTTGAGGAATTTCTCTGAGGCCCTTAGCTGAAGCTACCCAAAGCATTGGGGCCAATGAATAATTTGGGAACACTGAGAAATTAGATTGGTGCCTGAACATTCACTGCCACCACTCCTACCCCCCAGGAAGATACAGCCGCCGCCTCAAGAAGGCCTTCCGACTGCCCAGAAAGCCTTGTACCCAGATGGGCCCTGTGTTGAAAAAGAAATGACTCACTGTTTATGTTATGCTGCTGATGCTCCTCCATCTTTACCAGCGACAGAGGTGACGTGACTGCAGGTCGATCACCACCATTGCCGCCACTGCCACTGCCACCATCCACAGCTTTGCTAGGCTCACTGGGCACTATCTCCCCACCGAGGCTTCTGTTCGCCAGTGGAGGGCTGCCTGCCTGCAGGCTCAGGGGAGCCCTCTTCCCAGAAGCATCGTTGTCGCGCACGTGAGATGCATTGCGGAACTTTTTGGTGAAGGGCCGCCCACCTTGGATGTAGCTGCGATAGGCTCCGGCTTTCTGGGGACGATGCTTGATCCACTCACTCAAAGTCTCGATTGGGGAGCCGTTCACACACCATTCAGTCACTCCAAACTGCCTGAGGTGCGCACGAGCATGGCTGGCCAGCGCCTTGCGGTTCTCAAAGTAGAGGCCACACAGTTCACAGCAGGCTTCGGTGGCTGGGAGCAGAAATGGCAGGGAGCTAGACTGAGCAAAACCTTCAGTAAAGGACTTAAGCAGTAACAGTTCAAGTGTGGAGTACCAGGACTTATTTGCTCCATGGCACTACTCTTATTTTCCCACAAAGGATCCTCAGGGATCGATACCAACAGCCTGAAAAGCCCACTTTGAAACTTCTAAGCACTGCCATCACCTGTAGCCCACAAGTCAAGTAAACCAAACCCCAGAATCCTTTGCCCATAAATAGGCAAGATGCATACCTTTGCCCACTTTGGCCATATGGCTGAAGACATGGAAGTTTACACCATTTACTGATTTGCCCAATGTTTGAGTCCCTAAAGATAATGAAATAACTCTCTACCAGCCAGAGGATGCATAAAGGCTAGCTGATACCAGGGAAGGAGAAGAGGCAACGTACTACACCAGGGTTGTTGGCTAACTCTAAGCCCACTACATGTTAAAAAAAACCCTACCTATCAGGACGCTGCCTCGCATCAAAAGGTTTTTCTAAAGGCTGTAGTGGAATACCTTTTATATAAGGTCCATATGTACACTGTTGCTTCTACCCTCCCACCCCCAACAAGCCTGAAAGCAACTCAATTTCATAAGGGAAAGCCCTGAAATAGAATACCGAGCTTTATCAGGATCCCAACCTTATCCCTTCCCCCCTTCTGGAGTTGCACTTACATGTATGAGTGGGCTTGTCATGCACATGCTTGGCTTTGAATGGCAATTCCGTCTGGATGTAGGTTTTCTGCTTCACTTCACTGTGGCCGCTCAGCCGCTCATCTGGCAGCGGGCGCTTAGTGGAGAGTGGTGCCAAGAAGCCCTCTGGTGACTTGAGTGGTGATAGACTAACCTCCCGACCAAGGTGTGGTTTCCCAGTCCTCCCGCCCAGCGGGGACAAGGCCATGGGCTGCAGCATTTTCCCAGGGGATTTAGGATCAGCTCCATCCTCCCCCATGGGCTGTGGAAGCTCAATGCTCATGGTGTTTGGCTCTTTCTTGATCAAGCACGGCTTGTTCTTTTTCTTTATGATTTCTCGTAGCGTGTCGATGGGGGAGCCATTGACTGACCACTCAGTTACTCCCATCTGGCGCAAGTGAGATCTGGCATGGCTGGAGAGCCCCTTCCGGTTCTCAAAAAACTCACCACAAAACTCACACCGAATATCCCGCACGGGGTCAGCACGAGAGGCTGCAAAAGACAAATCAACATGCTCAGAGAATGCTTTACACTCAGAGGCAAGTAATTAACAACCAGTCATGCACCTCTCACAACCTTCTTATTTATTTCTGCAGTGCTTTTCAAAACAGACACACAAAATGAACTACTTATATCTGATAAGCCACCCATTTAATTTAAAGGCCGAACAGGTTCCAGGTCTGGGTCCTCCATGCCTGAAGCTAGCATGCTTCTCAACACTCTGTTAGGTCTAGAGTGACTACACATTTGGAGACAGGAGTATCTGAATATTTGCATTTATTTTGCCAATCAGGAAACACAGAAAGTTTCTCACTGTACTAAGGCCAATTGCTAATTACAACCTTACAAGGAATCCATACAACATGGTCACAAGCTCTCAGAATCTCAGGCAGGAATGCATGAGCATAAAGCTGATGCTACCTGAGATCTTGATTACTAGACAGCAGCACCCTGTTTACTGAGAAAAAAATATCATGTAGCCCTAATTCCCAATTCTTCACTTTCACACCCATTCCAACATGCATTTTTGCCCATCACCAAAGGCTTATGCATACAGCCCCTGTTGCTAACACTTACAGAGATTGAGTGGGGACATCTCCTCTCGTGGTGACCAAGCTCTATCAGATAGATGTGAATCATTATGAAGTCCCCCAGACATCATTTCCCGCTTGATTTCCATACGCAGCTGATCTTGTTTCAGTTTCTTGTGCAAAGAGGGAGAAGAAAGCCCAGGGAAGATTTTTCTAGCAGTTGGGGGAGAAGAGGTAGGAGAGTGCCCCAAAGGGCTCCCTGGCTGCTGTGCCTTCTTAGGCATGGGAGGCGCATGGCTCTCCCCTGGACCGCGTGACTCCAGGGAGCCTCCAAGAACAGAGAGAGCAAGTGATTTCTGACCCTGTGCTGGGGAGTTGGAGGTACTGGTCCGAGGCTGAGCTCGCCTTTTTAGGATTTCTCGGAGGGTGTCGATGGGAGAGCCATTCACATACCACTCAGTTACCCCCATCTGGCGGAGGTGCGACCTGGCATGGCTGGAGAGCCCTTTCCGGTTCTCAAAATATTCACCGCAGAACTCACACCTGATATCCCGCACAGGTTCTGCTCCAGAGGCTGAGGAGAAAGAGGAGAGGAGAGACAGGCCATTACAGAGGCTGAAAAAGGGACTGGGCAGGGAGCAGGATGTGACGTGGACACCAACTAGGTTATTCCCTTACAAGGCAGTATGAAGCAGGCACATAGCACAAGGAATTCACACAAGACAAAGCTGATACCTTAACAAGATTGGCCAAAGGGGGGAAAAAACAAACCACCAACAATTCCTGTGAAGCATGAAAGCTGGGGTAGGATGTGGTCAGAGCAGGGGACACTGGATACATGACAGGAGACAGTGAAGAGCAGGTGCTGCCAAATTATAAAAAATGCTGAGAATGGCTGGTCCTATGTCATGAGATTAGCGAGGAGGTATCCCAGAAGCTGTGTGCTTTCCTTCGCACCCTGATCAAGCTTTCAAAGGAAGATGATCATGTGCGTGCAAGGAATCGGGCACGAAGGCCAGTTTCTTCTCCATGATCCCACTGTCTCCTTCAAAACGAAGGGCCACCCGTCGGGATGAAAGTACATTTGCTGTACAGCTGAATAGGAAATCCCACAATGAGAAATGCTGAATACCTTTTCCCATCCCAGAATTCAATGCCTTAATTCTCCCTGTCAGGAAGTTCAGAGAAGACTCATTTCCCAATGTGTGTCAGGGGAAGAACCACCAAGTGCTCTGTATTTGCCACCGTAAGCTTGAGCCATGCAGCCTCCTTTAGGTAATGCAGGGCAGCTAGTGCAAAGGGGTGAAACGCACCATTCAAGATGGGGTGCCCATGGCTATTTAACAGCTTTAAAGCCAGCAGTATGCAGATCACCACTTTGACTGGTCTCATCTACTCTCCCTGCACTGAGGGAGGGAGGGAAATAGCTGGAATCCCACCACCTGGAGGCAGTTGTCACCTCCATCTCTGAAATGGGTCGCAGTGCCACTTTAAAGCCCTGGTAAAATTGTAATTGGCAGAAGCAATCTTCTTCCTTGCTCTGTAACTGCTAAGACATTAAATGCCATGGAGAAACACATCAGTACTGAGCATTTTGCTGACGTTAAACAAAGCCAATGAGTGCTGTAAAAAATGCAGCAGTCAATTTCAAACCAATGGCCACCAAAGGGCTCAGGCTATGTAAGATTGCACACTCTTCCCTTCAAACTGCTTAATTAATTCCCCTTCCATCTGCAGCAGATTAGATTGAATCCACACTTGTCTTGTGATACTCTTAACTGAAGAGCAACCATATAGACTTCTCCTATCTGGGACAGGGAGATGCCATCCATTTGGAGCAAGATCTAACCGTGGAGAAAATACCCGGACAGGGAAGAGTTAACTTCAGCACACGCACAGGCCAGCTGGAAAAGCTGCAGTATACATTTCAGAAAAAGCTTTGCAAGAAAAGCATGTGGGCCAAAATGCTTGCTTCCCCAACCCTTTGCTGCTTATTGGACATGGTGGCAGGAAATGGCAAGGGGCCTGGATTTCTAAGCGTACAGCTCCATGTCACATAAACAAGACTAGGAAGGGGGAGAGGAAGAGGAGGGGACAGGAGCCAGTGCTGATAGAACCTACAGAGATTGAGTGGAGCCATCTCAGCATCTGCTGCCCAGTACGCACTGGAAGAAAGACCCTGTTTCCTTTGCAGGCTGGCCGCAGCTGACAGCCTGTGGCCATGTGGCTTCAACTTCTTGGATGGTGGAGGGGAGTGAGGTGAGAGTACAGATGGCTGTTTGCCCAAAGGCCTTGGTGCGTGTGCTTGTTTCATGCCTGTGGCAGGCGCTGCTGTAGCTGTGCTCTTTGGGCTGGGTCCATCAGAGCTCCCAGTCTCCCCTAATGTTTCTCTCTCGCTATGGAGGAGAGAGGGAGGGCGGCCTTTGAAGTCTTCGCTTTTGATGAGATCATTTAAAACATCAATAGGAGATCCTTTAGCATCTGGATCGCTCACTCCCAGGTGTCTCAGGTGGGCTCTAGCGTGACTCGACAGCCCTTTTCTGGTTTCAAACCAGGCACCACATAACTGGCAGTCAATTTCTCTGCCCGAGTCACTATCTACAGCTGCGGAAAAAAGAACACATTGATCACAATAGATACGATCACACAACTGATGTGTCTCAAGTACCCGTTACAACCTGAAAAGGACCTTGCTCCTTTTTTTGTTCTAAAGGCCCCATTTCTCACTCCAGAAGTGGTAAAGTGGTTTCCTAGTAGGATTTGGCAAGCAACTCTAAAGCAAAGCCAAGTTATTCATCTGTACCCACTGATGCTGGTTTAACAGTTAAGCAGAATTTCTCTCAGAAGACTTGCATTTAACCAGATTTCCTTTTAGTGGCCCAGGTCAAGTTTTCAAACACTCTTTTTCCTGAAAACATGATGCTCAAGCCTTTTCCATCTCAGCTTAAACCATCAGGCATTTCAGACACCAGTAACTTTTGAAAACAGCAATGTCAAAAACTGCAGAGTGTCAGACAGCCCTAGTCCCAGACTGAGCAACGCTTCAGGCTGCCAGCTGGGTTCATGCTGGAAAAGCAATGTGGCAAACAGAAAGAGTGACTTAAAAAATTAAACCGTCAATTTAAGAGGTCCAAAGCATTTGCATTTTTGCCTACCATTTCAATCCTTCAGACTGAAGAATCTTAATGTAAATGGTCATCCCCAACAATGGCACAATGTTAAATACAACACTTTCCAAACTGTAATTGTTTCTCATGCCTGTAAGGTCCATGAAGCTTATTCGATCCGCTATTAAGCTTTGGATTTGATTTCAAAATAAAGATGGACAGCAGTGATGTTTTCAGTGCTATGACTCTTACAAAGTCCAGCAGCATGTGGTATAAGCCATTAGGAAGAAATGGGTTGAACCCAGAATTGACAGCTGTTATTACTCAATGAGGGCAGAACTGCCACTTTAAGAATTTATTTTAGTTCATGCAGATTTATGTCAATTTCCGTCACAAGCAAATTCAAATTCCCAGGAATGTTCAAAGAAGTCATGTAAGCTATCTAGAAAATTGCAAAGTTTGTTGGTTATAAACCTCCACTTTCATATACAACTGACCGGATGAAACAGTTCAAAATCTTATCAGCCAAGGCAGAGCCTAAAAGCAAAGAACAATAAAAGCAAAGAACAATAAAAGCAAAGAACAATAAAAGCAAAGGTTCTCGCAGCAATTTCAAAAATATGAAGTGCAGGTAAAATATCAATGCCTGGGGCAAAGAGTTATGTTTAGGAATGGATTACACCTCAAAATGGGAATGGGAAGCAGCTGTATAAATGGTGTTGACTTTCTCAGCAACTGTTTTTCAATTGTATGCTTGAGGAAGAATCACAACATATCTAAGGACTCCAGTGCTCAACTGACACCACAATATTATGTTAAGAATCTGCGGCCCATGACAATGCAGTTAGAGAAGAAGGCAAACGGGACTTGGAAAAGGGGCTTTTGAATTGAAGGTTCCCTCATGAAAGAAGCAGGAACTCAGTTGTGGGGTGGACAGGTCAGGATGTCATCCAACACTTCCTTACAACTAATGCTGAAGACTTTGTTGCTGCTGGATCAATAGACGATACCACACCTTGTGCACTGTTAGCTTTCCCCACCCCCAGATAGGACTGGCCTTGGTACCTTGAGCCAAGCGCACCAGAAAATTCCCCTCTCTTTACGATTCTCCTTACCTCTGCCTCATCACACCAAGTGAGAACTCACTACTCCTTCGCCAGCAACAGCAGCAAAACGGCTTTTAAAAAGGACTGAAATGGCAGAAGCAGTGCTGATTTTCTATTATTTCCTTCCAATGCAAGAGAACACTGTACAAGACTGAAGCAGGGATACTGGGTGGCTTGTGCCATTTCTGCCAGCTTTAATAGAAAACACTGTTGAATATTATAGCCCAAAAGAAGCACAGATTACGTTAGTCTCCAAACTCCAACATCAGCTGCAAGTCCACAAGCCTTACTATAGGCCCTGAGAAGAAGGGCAAACAGATAATGTACAACAGGGGAAGCAATGGCTCAGATGCAGCAGAAATTGCTTTTAATTAGGTCCTGAGAGCACTAAATTCCTCGCTCTTTATTCTGAAAGATTGCTAAGAATTTTGGTTTTAAATGAACAGCTATGCAGAAGATCTCAGAGGGTCTCTCAGTCTTTTCTTCTGAAAAAAGTTTCACTCAGAGCTTTGGAAAGAAACATATAGTGTCTATAGTTGTTCTCCCTTCAAGAGATAAACATCCCTACTTTCACTAGTGAGTTTAAAAATCTCCAGGCACAAATCAAAAAGACACATGGGAAGGCTTTGTGGCCCATCCAATGAATAAAATAAATATGACTGACCCTCTTAGAGATGGGTTTCGGGGAAGAGCCAGTTGAGGAAACTTCCGCTTTTGGGAAAAGAGATTTACTAAAAAAAGTGCCTAGGAATAATAATTTTTAAAAACTCCTGCTCACCCAGCTCAGAGAAGGGAAGAAACCCTTCGGGACAACACTAAAGGATCACAGTGAAAGTTCATCAGTTGTTCTAGAAATAGGAAGGGACACTTTTGCAGGAGATCAAACTTATGCAATAAGTCCTCTATGCCCTTCCTTTATTGTTGTGTATGCAAGATGCCATATGTGCGAATGAAGCAAGCAGCCTGTGCAGAGCCAATAGGTGTAAAATGTGCCTTGGGGTGGGCAGCCCTACACTGGTTCACGCTACAAGGTAATGTGAAACACAAGAGCTCCCTGCAGCAGCAAACTGCAAGCCAGCTCTCCTGTTCACAAGCAGGATCAGCATCAAACAGACTCACTTAGATTTAAGGGGCCTTCTTCCTCCGGTTGTGACCACTGTGTTTTAGGAGAACTCTGCAGAGGGCTCAGCGGTAGCTTGGGGCTTTTGTCTTCGGGGGTCTTTGGCAGAGGAGAACCAGGCAGAGCAGGTGTCACTTTCTTGAGTATGGGAGATCCTGGCTGGGCAACATTCTTGGGGGTGAAACCTGGAGGGCATTTGATTGCTTTGTTTATAGGTGCCTCTTGCGGCCGTTCCGTAGCTTTGTTGGGAGGCAGCAGTGTCGGCTGTGAGGACCCTGCAGTCCCTTCTTTGGGAGAAGCAGATTTTTTGCTAAGACTTGGAGAGATGGGGCCACTGTCCACTTTGCCCTTCTGCTTCATCAGTTCATAGAGTAAGTCGATGGGGGCTCCACTGCTCTCAGACTCAGCCACACCGAGCTGACGTAAGTGAGAACGGGCATGGCTGGACAGGCCCTTGCGGGTCTCGAAGCAGACGCCACAGACCTCACATGTTGTGAGGTTTGGTGCTGGAAAGAGGAGAGTGACTTATTGAGACAAGGTTAAGCTTAACCCCACACTGCCTTTGCTACCAGTCAGTAGAGCACAAGCGCACACCACGTTATCTTGATTTGGACCCCGCTCCATAAACAAGCCAGGTATCATCAGTTTAGCATTGGACTCGCTAAATAGACTGGCTCTTTCTTTTGCAACAGATGACTTCACTAAGTGCTTGATGGTCAAATTCCTTCTGCAAAAATCAGCATCACAACTACTAGTCCGCCCTGCAACCATCACTTTGACCTGTGTTCTCACACAAAATTGATGACATGCGCCTTAAGCTAAGTCGGTGAAAGCCACACTATAAATACCCCCTTTAGTCTCCTTGCTCACAAAACATTATAATTATTATTTTCAGTAACATTTCAAGTATCACGGCTTGATTCTCCTACCCAAATACAGTCAAAAACAATGAAGTCTATTCCATCAGAGGTAAATATAGGAGGGCCTTGGATTGTCTGCTGAGAGACCAGCTTTATCAGACCCCTCTTCTCCCTGAATTGTTTCCATCTCAGCTGGTCATTATAAGAGCTACAATGTAACCTTAAGAATTGATGCCTGAATTTCCTCATTTTTCTCTTCCTTCCTCATTCATTTTTCCTTTGGTATTGTGTCTTCTAGACTGTAAGCTGTGAGCCTTTGCAGCCACAGAGTAGAGTAAAAATGCTTTAAATAATATTTATACCAAGTGGCTACTTGTGATCATTTTAAAGCTGAAATCAGAAATATTTATCTCTTCTTGGTTTCAAAAGCATTACAATATTAACTCAGAAAGTTAGGATCCCTCACAGCATATATTCTACATTTCCTTTAAAATGAAGAAAAACCACAAAATGGCTATTTGGCTGTACACTGTAACAGGCAATGGGATAAATACCCCAACCCCCAAATCAATAATGGTACATAATGTTGGTAGATCATATTTGAATATGTTCATTAATTAGCTATTTGGTAAGCTCATTGCTGTTCCTCACAATGTACTTTCACATAAAGCCAAAAAATAATAATATGGAAAATACTGTATACTGTATTCACCACATATTGAAAAAGAAACATTTTATTAAACTCTCAGTATTTAACACAAACATTGCAAACTTTTGAAACACACTGAATTCTTTTTGCTATTTTTTCATGTGAACAATACTTTTGTTAGTCATGAAACCTTTCAAATTATTTCACCAAGAGACAGTGTAAATTATAAGCAGTGACACCACTCTGTAAAACAAGTGATAATCAAAGGGTTCAGATCTGCATTAAAGCCACCTAATGGGACTGTCACCATCACATACACCATGGACAAGGCTCAGCAGCAACCTCAACAGAAGACAGACTCACTTTTGGAATCCTGGGAATCTGCCTTATTGCTAGAAGGTTCAGGAGACAGTGAGCTTCCTATTCTGTTAGGAATATGGTCTAATGACCCAGCCAGAGAACTTTTCTTCTGGAGGGCTGGTGACCCCATCTCTGCAGTGACCATCTCTTCTTCTTCCTCAGAAGCCATAACTACCAAAATATAAAAGAGAATATGGGGTTTGAGCTGGAAAATTAATAATGCAAAGAGATTAAGCACCATACATTTGCCTCATAGTGCCAGTTAAGAAAAGCAAAAAACGATTAATTCCTGCAAATGATTAAGTCTTGCAGAGTTCAATGAGACTTTTTTCCAGATTAAGTGTGTCTAGGATTACAATTTGACTAATTCACTAAAAAATGAACTAACACTAATGGCCTTTAATGGTTTTAGCATTTTAAGGCATGATTGTAATAAACAAGTCTGTCTTGCTAGATAAGAAGACAGAAAACATTGGTTACTCGCTGTCTGTTGGATGAGCTAAGCAAATTCCTTAGATTAATACAATAACAATCGTCACACATCAGCTAAACCACCAATTAGTTATTTTCTAGTTGCAGGGTTTTTCAGTTGCAGGACAAAGCACCACACTGAGTGGCATTTACAGTAGTTATACACACAAGGACCCAGAACAGATGCAGGGGGAAATTGTATTGATGAAGAAACCAGTATTTACAAACAAAAGAAAATGGGTATAAATATTTTCAATACAGGGAATCATTTTTTGCCAGAGCAAGACAGTGACATAACATTATATAAAACTGTTTCCGACAAGGAGCCAAGTGTAAACTAATCTCTTCTGATCCAACAACAGATACAGTACTGTGAAAAGAACTACAGTAGCATTACAAAAAGTCATTTAGCCCAAAACAGACAATGAAAATTTCTGAAGGTTCAATCCTAACACCCTTACCCTGGGAAGAGCTATTTTTACAGAGAATCAGCATGGGATTGTGGTGTCCAAATAAAACTGTGGAGGCTCTGATTCAAATTTCCACTCAGCCACGAAGCTTACCCAGTGATTTTGGGCCAGTCACACTCTTTCAGCCTGGCCTACCTAAACTAGCCTTATAAAGTGGAGAGAGAAAGAACCATGTATGCCATCCTGAGCTCCTTGGAAGAATGGCAGGATATAATTGTAATACTATATGTAAATATAAATAAATAACTTACTTCTGAATAGACACACATAGGCTCAAACTGCAAAGAAAATAGGGATGGGGAAGATAAGCAGAATAGGGAATCTTCGCCTAAGTAAGACTGATCCCAACTGTTGTTTTCTGGACAAATTCACTATAATTCAGAGATAATATCAGCTACATTTTTTTTTTTTTTTGATTCTTCAAAATAGTTTAAGTATACAACAAAGTAGGCAATCAGAAACGCAGGTTAAAGCAGAATTACTGTTTTCTATTGTTTATATTACTAGACTGGCGAGATTAAAAGACAGAAACCAGCCATTCCGACCTTCAGAGTGCTGGCTAGCCAAAACAGACACGAGATAACTTATTGCATTAAAAAATAAATAATTTCCAACCTATGTTTTAGGTATGCATATTTCTCATACTGCAATACAACCCATTCTTGGTCTTACTTTGGGCTTTAGACGAGAGTCAGTAACATTCTTTTCAGGATTTTCAAAATTCACTTTAATAATATGTATCCACAAGGGAGGTTAGAAAGTCAAAAGAAACGAGAGCTGGTTTGCCTCGATGTGGATTATTCCCGTTCTCGCAGCGGACAAAAGATGCTTTATTTTTTTTAAAAAAATGTCTCACTTTCGATTGCCAGCTGCTGCCGGAGGGCGCGGACCAGACGTGACAGGCGCTGGCCAGTGGCTCCGGGTGCTGCAGAGGCTAAACGGGAGGCGGCCGAAAGGATGCTGACCAGCGGGGAAGGCACGGCCGAGATACCCGGGCGCCCCGTTGGCGGGGAAGGAGAAGGAGAGCCGCGGGCTACCAGGCCTTGACAGGAAAGCTACCACGGACTCGGCTCGGAGAAGCAAGGCGCTGCCTCCTGCCAGCCACCCAACCCGACCTCACGCCACCCCCAGAAAGGGACAGGCGCCGCGATCCCTGAGGGCGCAGACCGGGCTGCCCCGGAGGCGGCGGGCGAGGGGGGGCGAGGAAGGAAAAGCGGGTCTCCAGCATGACACCTCCCGATCGGCCCTCCTGCCTGACGGACATGTCTTCCTCCTCGCCTTCCGGGGACTTACCGGCCTCGGGCGGAGGACCCGCGCTCGCTTCATCCTCTCGGGGCCGCGGCGCCGCCACCGCTTTTGTCGCTTTGGGCTGCGAGGGGGTGGAGGCCGCCATCTTGGGTCCGGCACATGCGGGGCGGCAGCCAGGCGGGGCGGCGGAGCGCCGAGACTCCAACTGAGTGCGATCAGGTGGAGTAGTCGAGCGCCGAGTCCACCCAAGAGAAGCCGGCCCAGCCGAACCAGGAGGAATCCACAGGCCCAGAGAGATGCAGCGAAAAGCACGAAGCGATCAGGGTACGGGTCCAGGCAAAACTACGCCACCATCGAACGACCGATTAAAGGAAAGCCAGCAAGGATGGAAGCCGCGCGCTTAAGGCTCCAGCAGACGAGAGCAGTAGAGCACCTAACTCTCCTGGCCACAGCTAGGACGCTGGAGGCAGAAAGGGAGAGGGGGCGAGTTTGCTAGTGGGCAGGTGGGAAAAACAAAAAACCAAGAGAGGAAGATGCACTCTGTGGCCAGAACGCCTTCAGAATAATACTGCTGAAAGAGAGATAAAGAGCTTCACACCAGACAAGCAACGTGAGGTGTATAAAAACGCTCTGCATCTTTAAGGAACAGTTTTAAAAACATTTTTTTCTATTTCATCATCTGCAAAACCACTTTACTTGAATGGCCACAGTTTTCTAGCCCAAAACTACAAAATGACTCAAGTGCACTGAAGTGGTGGAGGATATAGCTGTCACAGTTGCAACCTCAATCTATATACTAGTTAAACAGCAATTGCTCCTGTGTAGGTAGCAAAGCAAGATAACAGATTAATCGAAATACAACATATTTTAAAAACTACAACAGATACATAAATAAGTTGTAATTTATGAAAAGCCCCTTTTATCTCAAGGCTGAGAAAACAGGGTTTCCTTCAGATCCACTTATAAGTATCAACTGCCTAAAGAAGACTTGTCTTCCCTTAAATCCCAATCAGATTTGGCACTTTGGACACTTCCTTGCATTGCAGTTAGGCTTTTTTCAGCTCCAAACCCATTTGTAATGGAGGGGCCCAGGTCATAGATACAAAGAAAGGTGACAGTTTAATAGAACAGAGTAAATTCCATCCTGGTTTTTTATTCCTTGCTTCAGTTGCACCTCTTCTAATAAACAGATTTTCCCTTCTGTTTTTAAGATTAAGAAAGATGAACCATCTCAAAAAGAATAAATATACACGAAAGTGTGCTTAAAATCCAACGTCCTCTCCATCAGTTCAGGATGAGTAAAGCTGCTTTTGAGCCATAAGATAAGGGAGAGAAATATTTCAATCAGAAGACCATTTTTCTGAAAGCGAAATGCAATGTAAATATCTCCTCTCTTTTGTTGCAATCATAATCCCACTTACGGTATCTGGGTGTAAGCCCTATTTCACATTTGTCTAAATTTTCTATTCCTATATTTAAATTTTCATTTCTCTGTAACTGTATTCATATATTTTTCATCTCCACTAATGTGAGTTGGGGGTTGAATTCATCACTAAGCAAATGCCTAGAGACAGAAAAAAAGGAAATGCCTTTCAGCAGGCAAATAATGGATTTTCTTCAACAGCACTAGGTGCATAAAAAAGTGACAACTGATTTTAATAAAACTGTTAGGAAGGGGTCCTCTTTCCTTCTTCTATAATGGCATACGCTTTTAGCAGCTGTAGAATGGACAGAATATACTTTGTGGGCCAGGCTGGGTTCATAGACTATGTATGTTTTAACAGCACTGATCCAACCTTGTATTCTGTAATTTTCTTGGGTCTTCAGCACTGTTACAACATTTTTACCAAGCTATGAAAATTGTTGATTCACTTCCTGTTGCCAAAGAAAGGTATTTTATCAATAGTAACAACTCAAGAGTTCTAGAAAATATATTATCTCATTGTGAGAATTGACACCCTCCCTGAAAAAAGAGGTAAATTTTTTAATTGGCTTCGGTTAGATGAAATTATCTAAAACCAGAATGCTACAGTTTAGGGTCAGCATTAAGAATAGGAAGTCCAGATGATAAAATAAAAAATGACGAAGATGCTTTTAGCCCACATGCCATTCAAAACAAGGTCCATGCCTCTTTGGAATCTATAGACTTTGCACGAGTTAGAGACCCAGCCATCTATGTATGCAGATTTAGGGGATATCTGAAATACATGCCTCAAAATATACCCATGAAGGGTTTAGGTCACTGGTGGCTGGGGAGTAAGAAAGCAGGGGAGTAAGAAAGCATGGCAGTTAAGTTTCATTGTACATGACCTTCCAGTGGTTGGCAAAAAAATGCAGAGATAGAGACAGAGTGACACAATGCTGGTCTGTGTTTTTGCCACACACAGAGAGGAGGGAAAGAATGGTTAAAATCACAAATTCATTCTTTTTCTTTGCTAAGGTTACAAAATGAATTTGAGCCTATGAACAATTAGCTTCCAAAAAGAAGTGTCTTAATGTTGAACTTTCACAACGTCTATATTTGAAAACCTTCGCTATCTACAAACAAACAAAAATACCCCACAAGAAACCACTTCTTAAGAAGAGGAACATTGTTCCCCATGTTTCTAGGGTTTATACACTCTGGGCATGTATTAGGAATCCAATGAACACTTTACCCCAAGATTTATAATGAATTGGTTAATCCAAATGGGAGATTTCCCCAGACTTCCAAATTACAGTACATAAAAGCCTACCAGAAATCTAATCTACCAATGCTACTTGCTTAAATAATAATAAAAAATTATCTTGTTCTTTGTGGTGTTGCTTGGCTTAGTAAGGCCTTGAAAATATAGAGATGTCTGTATTTTATGGATACAGATAAAGTAGAGAGAGCATAAAGTTCAGTGGAGTCCTACTCATAATATTTTACAGCAAAAGGCATTTGCATTAAGATAAATAATGATTTGTAAAGGATGAGCTATAATTTTCTAATTGCAGGCTAGCATTGGTTTCAAACTAGATCTCCATTTTGCCTACATAAAAACCCAGCTGTTCAACATATTACTGAAAACTGAGCTGAAGAAGAGAATAAATTCCTAGTATTTTTCATGAGGAGAAGCAAAACATTCTAGAGTTGCTTTCTTCACTAACATCAGACTCCATCTTCCTAGTCACTTTAGTCTCATTGTATTTCCATATTTTACATAATAAAGCTATAATGTAACTGCTGTCTGAAAATGCTGCCATTTTTCTCTGTACTGTAGTCAGGTTAGGCTAAACTACTTTCTATATTGGCTGTTAGTATGCAGCAGTTACATCGTTCTTCTTCTTAGAGGATCATCTTCCACAGCTGCCTATAGTAGTGAAAGCAGAAGCACCAGAAGGTTTTATATAAAGATATGTCCTCAGATGACCATGTTCCTGACTGGCAGCTTTTATTTCTGATTACAGCTTCACTCTGAGGGAGGAATCAGCTTTTACAGGAGACAGAGCTGCAGCCACTCCTTCTTTGGCCTTCCCTTCTAATGCTGTGCATTCCAATTTACATCATCCTCAATTAGCATAGCCTAAGGTCAGGGATAGGGACGCGGGTGGCACTGTGGGTTAAACCACAGAGCCTAGGACTTGCCGATCAGAAGGTCGGCGGTTCAAATCCCTGGGACAGGGTGAGCTCCCATTGTTCGGTCCCTGCTCCTGCCAACCTAGCAGTTCGAAAGCACGTCAAAGTGCAAGAAGATAAATAGGTACCACTCCGGTGGGAAGGTAAACGGCGTTTCCGTGCGCTGCTCTGGTTCGCCAGAAGCGGCTTAGTCATGCTGGCCACATGACCCGGAAGCTGTACGCCGGCTCCCTCGGCCAGTACAGCGAGATGAGCACCGCAACCCCAGAGTCGGTCACAACTGGACCTAATGGTCAGGGGTCCCTTTACCTTTAAGGTCAGGGATTAGGGGAGTTATAGTCCAGCAATATCTGAATGGCCACACATCTTTGACATACACAGATCTGAGAATCCCCTGGCCTTTGTCTAGCACCCAATACCTGTTCCTTTCATGATGTACAAATGCAACCACCTTTTGAGATGAAGACTTGCACGTGCTCCCATCAAGGGAAGTTGTTGGAGGTTTTTCTTTTTCTTTTTATATCATAGTGATCTTGGCACCACTGAATTCTGCAATCCTTCTTCCACAAGTCAGGAAAAGGTTATGAAGCCATCCAGTAATTTTTTGGTCCACATTCCCTACCTTGTTTTCAGTACCCTTCTCTCTTACTAGAACTTAAATCTGAGTAAGTAATGCCAATTTAGCTGTTTTATTTCATTTCTGAATGCATCCAGAATGACAAGGCATCAAAGATTTTGTTCATGTCACTGCTAACCTTAATGCATTTGACTAGCAACAGAAATCCATGAATGTTTGGTTTCCCATAACACAGCATGATACTTTTCTGCAGTCAGCTTTCCGTTACAGTCTCCACCATAATTTCCTATAAGCTGTATTGCTGTCCTCAGTACTGCAAGAATGTTAAGTAAATTGATAGGTAAATTAATAGGTATGTGCATGCTGATGACACCATATGCAGTTTCTGACAGTTGTTTGTGTGTTTAGGCAAATTTTCTAGCTACATGATGTCTCCACTTTGCAAAGCCAACTGCTGATTTTTCACAGTTCTTAGTATAGATTACCTCATAAGAGTTAGAAATGCACACCATTATTCCCATCCGTTGCTTTTTAGATAAAAACATTTATTTGCAGAAACGTCCATCTGGCAGCTTGTATATAATGAATGATATATTGAGGGCTAGTAAACATGTTAATTGATTATTTATTGCATTTATACCCTGCTCCTTTTCTAAAGGGTGACTTACTTATGGCTTCCAAGCAGTCTCTCATCCAGGCAGCTCACAGGGCAAGAACTGCTTGACTGTGAATAGGCATTATGTGCCTACAGACCATTCCTGGAACCAAACATATAACTTTTCTTCATTTCACAGTGTAGCAATGCCTGCAAAATTCCTTTTGAATCTGCCATTTGGCATTCCTTGCATTTGCTAAATGCCATTCCACAGATAGGAGGACTTGTATCGGCTCCTTAACACCAAGGCGACTTTGTGGCAATGCACACTCACACCTTTTTCTTTAGACTTCAGTAAACAGCATAGACAAGATGGGATTTGGGATCAGAAATACATTCCAAGTCCTATAGAAGAAACTATGCAGAAATCTATTTTCTACCTTCGTTAGTATTACAGATCACAAATATGTCACTTGCTAAATACCATGCGCCTACAATGTAATGGGACGCAGGTGGCGCTGTGGGTTAAAGCCTCAGCACCTAGGACTTGCCGATCAAAAGGTCGGCGGTTCGAATCCCTGCGGCGGGGTGCGCTCCTGTCGTTCGGTCCCAGCGCCTGCCAACCTAGCAGTTCGAAAGCACCTTCGGGTGCAAGTAGATAAATAGGGACCGCTTACTAGCGGGAAGGTAAACGGTGTTCCGTGTGCTGCGCTGGCTTGCCAGAGCAGCGATGTCACGCTGGCCACGTGACCCGGAAGTGTCTGCGGACAGCACTGGCTCCCGGCCTATAGAGTGAGATGAGCGCACAACCCTAGAGTCTGGCAAGACTGGCCCGTACGGGCAGGGGTACCTTTACCTTTTTACAATGTAACAGTATCCATCAATTCTTCAAATCAATGAACGAAGTTCAGACTACTGGCCGAAAATGGTTTAATACTGGTTATATAAAGCTTAAAGAATACAAAATAATAGGAATGGGATGGAGATTGAAAGTAATGATACCCTTGTAGAACTGTGTATGTGAAGCGGTTTATCGTTTAAGTAACATCATGACAACTTTATTATAGTCTCTTTCTGCACCATGAAAGTTTTTCCAGTGAGAAAACCTCAGAACCATGCCCAGAGTAGACAAGCTGTACAGACAAAAATCTAATAGTAAGAACCTAAGTTGTCACAGTTAGACAACTTAGGTCAGAACAGGCTGGCCTGAAATGTAGCCAGATGGTAAGGATATGACATGGCAACATGATGTATTTTCCTATTTGTTTTAGATTTAGATCAGATTTTGAGGCAAACTTCATATTATGACTGGAGAAAATAACTGAACACTTCCTACTACAGATGGGAGAGAGATTAGTCATTACTTTTGATCTGCAGTCTACTTTTTCATCAGGGGTGCAAAACCTGAGCACCCAAGTTATGACTGGCTGCTTAAAAAATCGGTCTGGTGATTTGCCTAGGAGGTCAGGAAGAAAAATGTTACCCAACTCATATGCATTCCTATGTGGTCCTGGTTAACACATCCACTTCCCATAGAATCAATCCTCTCACTTAACAAACTATCATTATTTATTTTCTCTTCGATCTCCCCCCCTTTTATACATTCTTCTTTGACTCAATCTTTTTCTGCTCTGTTCCTCTTTCATCTTCACTTCCACCCAATATTTTTCTCATTCCCACCCACACACCAGTTTTAGGCTTTGACACTTTTGTTTCCTTCTCTTTGCTCCCACACTTTGTCTTTTATTGAGACGTGTGTGTTTATATATACACTCCTTTATCTCAAAAAGCCTTCCCTGAAGTAGGACTTAGACCAGTCTATGACTTCTGGGAAGACTTGGGCCACTGCATGACATCTCAATTAGACACTCAACACATTCATGGAAGGAAAGATGGACCTCAGAATCCATCCTCTCCCTGGAACATCCAGATGTCTTCCTCTCCATGGGCTCCTAGGAAATGTCTGAATCCTGTGTTTTACCTCTGCTTATCACTATAGTTCATAATAATCACCATCACTTCCTTCAGGTTGTTCTGTAAAGGTTATCACCAGGCAGGGTTAAGGAGGTAGCACGCTTACTAATATAAGTACTGTTTCCAGGATGCATGTAAAATTCTGAAATTCTGCTTACCATCTCTGAAGGGCTGCATGGGCTCATCTCCCCAGGAAGGAGGGAACGGGGAGAAAGGTGATTGTGAAATGCTGCATTCAGATATGGGGGTCGTGCTTTTGCAGGGCCCAAACCCAAGCATCTCTCTCTCCTGATTTGGCGATGAAGGATCTGTTCCTAGTGCAGACTGAAGCATAGGGTATTCTGATGAATTGGCTAGTAGCTCCTTCAAAATGTTAATTGGTGAGATGGTGAGCTCCCAGTTAGTGATTCCAAAATCCCTCAGGTGAGCTCGGGCGTGGCTGGATAATCCTGCACGTGTGTCAAAGCCAGCCCCACAGAATTCACATCTCATTAAACTGAAAGTACTTGGATCAAAGTTTGCAACTGTGAAAGAGGGGATAATAATCAGTGTCATATTAAAACATAAAGAACAGGCAATAAATGCTTTCAAAGAACCCCCACTAGATCACATGATTTTTTTAAAAAAACACCGAACTATGAAAACTAGACATTGCAAAGATGCTATAACATCTATTGTTGAGAGGGAAAATATGGGAATATACATACCCATCTTCAAGGAATGAAAAATATTAGAAAAATTGAAAAAATTATAAATTGAATACATACTACCTTTTTTCTTCTTCTTTTGGAAGGAAAATTTTTGCTCAATAGCTTTCACTTCTTCTGCAGAGATGAAGTGACGGACATTGTAGCTCACACCCACCCTGTTCAGGTGGCCCCGCACGTGATTGGCTAGGCCAATCCCATTGTGGAACCTGTCAGGACAGTACGGGCATTTCCTCTCCTCATTCTTCAGCATCAATGAATCTGCATCCAGAAGATCATCCAGTTCTAAGGAGCTTTCTAAAGAGGAATCTAATAGGAAGACACCTAAGGGAAGGGATTCATCCATTCCAAACTCTTGGGAAGGAGGCAACATCTTTTTCTTGAGAATCTTCATCTTGGGCCGCTTCATCTTTCTGGGATAAATATTAATCTCATCAACAAGAACAATGGGGACCATGTGACGTAACTGATGCTGCTGCCCCGCTGATGCTATTGGATAATCTGTTGCCTTCAAAGTGCCCCTGAAATTCCTTTTGAGGTCCAAAGCAGATTGAGGAATAGCAACAGGCCTGAAATATCTATTCTCTGCTAACTCTATTTCTGTTGCTAAAGGGAATTCTTCTTCCATACTCCTAATATCGCTTATGGGTAACCATTTGTGCTGGAGTTCCTCCAGCTCACCTGGGTGGCTTTTGGCATTCTCTCTCTCAGTCTCAAGTGGCGGTGCTGTGCTTTTATTCCTTATTTGTTTCAGGGCATGCGGAGAATAAGCTTTCGCTGAGGTAAGAGTAGACAAGATCTTATGTGAAGAGCTATAGGGAGCTCGTTTCCTAGCCCGGAACCCAGGCATTGGGATTTCTTTTTTATTAGTGCCATTGCTTTTATTAAGTCTCTGGTGGCCCACTGTGAAGCCATGAAGGGATTCATAGTGGGACGTGGTTTCACAGTGGGACTGGGGGAAATGTCTGCCTGCTTTGCTCAAATAATCAGTTTCTGAAAATCGGCCTGATCTGCTAGGGCTGTAGGCATCCCTACTAGTTCCAGGCTGGTTTACATCTGCTTCAAAAGACTCCGTGTTCCAGGACAAGTGGGAATGAGCATATTTCATGTGTTCTTTTAAAATGTTTTCATTTGGGGCTGGAAAGCTGCAAAGCATGCAAGTGCTAAGACCTTTGTTGCTACTGTGTGCATGCGCCACTTGAGGTACATGATCATTTGGCCTGAAATGTCTACTATATATGTTGTGCATGGAGCTGTCCCGTGGATCACTACCACTGGAACTGCCAAACAAGTTCACATTCTTCAAACTTTGATCTTTCCTCTCCTTGACATGCATCTTTGCATGTTGGACAAACACCTTAGAGGAGTTGGTTCCAAACACACACTTTGGGCACTGTAGCCTGGCATCACGGCCTTCATCTGGGAATTCATTGAGCTTCTGAATTTCCTCAATGATTTTTTCTCTGGACTCCTGATGGAGTCTCCTGTGCTGCTCTAGAGAACCAATGTCCCCAAAAGCCCATCCACATTCACTACAGGTCAACTGACACTGACCTCCAATGCCCTCTCTGCTTTCATCCAGCCCTAGTCCCCTGTTATGCTGAAGCATATGGTCCATCAAATGTTCCTTCATCTTAAAATAGATGCTGCATTCAATGCAGGTGTACACAGCTGGGTCCTCTTCCTGCGCTGCGCCATCTTTCCCCTGCTCCTCCACCAGGGCGTTGCACATATAGGGTCTTGTGTCATCATAGGTGCTGCAGGAAGGAGATTTCACAGATCTCAGAGGAACACGTTCCGAAACATCTCCGGCATTAGCAGTCCAAGCATGTTTGCGGACAGAAAGGTCCGTGGCTGTCTGATGCCCCGACATCTGTAATGCCCACTCAGCAGTGTTCGCAGAACTTACTTCGGCTAAATCGGAGTCCATCGCCTGCCCCTTCCTGGGGGAGAGTGCACTCTCAACAGTCCTCGCTTTACTTGCGTGAGGATTTTGCGTTTTTCTAAATACTGGCAGAGCTAACAAAGAAGCTTCTCGTGCAGACTGTCCCCTAACGGCCAGGTTTGTTGCTACATCTGTTGGCTTATTTACATTTCTGTAGGGAGGCCTTAGTCCCTCATTGTGCTCAGAAAGCCAGGCAAGCCTCCGAAAGCCCTTCTTTCCCAACCCTTGCCTTTTGTCTAAGTCCTCTTTGCTGAAGGCTTCTAGCTGCTTTGGTTCATTGCTATGGTGTCTTTCATCCCCACTAACAGTCTGTGCTCCAGGAGGGGGTGGTGAAGTTTCCCCTGCTGCTTTGCCAGGGTCTAACGGCTCAAGCTCCCCTTCTAGATCATCCGTATTCCTTTGCACAGTTTTTATAATGTTAAGTTCCATTGCAGAAGTGGGTTCCTTTGGATAAGAATTATTTTTTCGTGCTGCTTCCTTGGAGCTTGCTAAATCCTTCAAACCAGGGAGTCTTTCTAAAGTGCTTTCTTCTTTGGAGACACTACCCATTGTCTCCCGTGTAGAGCAATCCCACAAGGCAGTCGTGCTTCTTTGATCTGCTGAGCCCCTAGATTTTGCTCTGTAACAGCCTTTCCTGGATTTTAAACGGTCTTCTGCCTTGGTGCTGAAAAGAACAGTCGACAAAAATCAGCTAAAGGAAATGTATTGAATTGCTGCTCTAAAAAGATATATGCATTTATAATCATGAACTATTTATTGACTCTTAAGTCACAGCTGAGATCATGCATTCTACACAGCCCTCCCTTTGCTGCTGCATGGAAAACTGGTGTGCATGCAACATTTCAAATGCCTGTATACATCTCCCTGTGCACTTCCATCACTCAAACAACAACATTCTCAGATGAATCATTCCTCTTCACAAAAGGCAACACAACACCTCAAAGCACTACTCTATCAGCTCAACCTGCTGGTGGCTACTGCCATTTGGATCCCCTTCTCTTAGCACTTTCACCTCAGTAGCTATTCTATCTGGCTGCTATGTAACCAGAAAGTTTTTGTATTAAAGTTGGCTTTTTCTGAATTCTCCTATTTTACCCTCATTATATATCTTTCTCTTTTCATAGTATGGCCTTTAGATTTTAAACCGGAATGCAGAGACTGTGACAATTTTAATTTTTTGTACCCCTCAGAGCCAATTTTAGTCACTTTATCATCATAAAGAGACAGGACTTCGTATATCTTTCTAACTAGATAATGCTATCCAAAGTTTACACTGTCCCTTCATAACCAGCCCATTAACTACTATTGTTCAATTATCCAAAAGAAACCTTTCATTTCCAGCACTGGCAACAGCCTTAATTTCGCTAAGCGACTCTGTAGTACTTGCCATTGGGTCATGAGCCATATTCATTAGCAGTGTTTTTTGTTGCTGTTGTTTTCTACCATTTACCTCATTAAAGAGATATAAAACTTGCCATGATGGTTCTGGAGCAAAGACACAGGGCCAAACTACAAGTTATGTTAAACATGCTTGTCGCTTCCCAGATTCTTTTTTCTTTTTTTTTTAGAAAAAGCAGCTGTACAGCAGGTTTGTTTTCTAACTCTCTTTTCTCCATGCCTTTTCTGACAAAAAAAACACACAAAAAAAACCTGTTCTCCCCATCTGCTATTGGCTGCCCAAAAGCACTACTTGCAGTAAACACTACTTTTGAGGTGCTTCACAGTCCAGATCCAGATTAGAGCCTCACACTTCTACATTTTCAGGGAGGGGGGAGAGAAAATGCCCAGCGCTAACCATGATTTTAAAAATGTTTGGTTAACGTAACATGCCACTTGGATCTGAAGCTGTCCCACCTCCTAGCCATTGTTCCATCATCGTTTTACTTTTTGTACTTTCAATTTACACCACTGAATCTCTGTACTCATTCATTTTAGACTCCTTGCGCCTTTTGGATGCTAACTTCTTTCAGCAGAAGCCATGTTTGGATTGTTTTCTCTCCGGGCTAAAGTAAAAACAGACTTGTCTGAAATGAACTATACACTTCATCGGAATTCCATAATGCAAGTACTTTCAACATCTTCCTTGGCCAAGGTCATCCCAGATGGCAGGGAAAGAAAACAAGAGCACTTAATCGAGCCAACATATCCTCTTCCAAGCCCAAAGAACAATGAAGAGTAGAGAAATCTGATAATGAATGGTTGAAGCTTCATGCAACATAAAGGCCTAGAGACTGAGCTCACACTGCAGTCTTATGTGCCTTTGCTAGGCAACAAGTCTCACTGATTTATCAGATTTTATTTTCATTTTGTTTGTTTGTTATGTTTATCACCATCTGCTCATTGCTCAGCGTTGAATAGTCCCAGGATCAATAATCAAGTGGCAGGTATATGTTCTATCAATTGATCCAAGGACCTGAACAGCAAGCTTCTCTGACTTGATTATGACCCACTTCAAAACGAGAACCCAGGGAAATTTTCCAGGAAGGATTACATGAGTGAAGGCACACATGTTATATTGAATGGTATTATACTAAGCTTGATGTTGCAATACAAATGAAAGACCTTGGGAACTGGCCCACAGAGATTAAAAATGCCAAGCCCTGTAATTCTTCCTCTAGCAATTTCAACACTTACCAGGCTTCCTTCTTGCGAGTTGTGTTTGAGACAACAGCACAAGGAGAAGGATTGGGCTCATCTGCAAGAGAGAAAAGGCAGCATCATATGCCTGACTTGTGCAGCATACCGGGGCTTCAAGTGTACTTTACAAAACATGTAATGTTATAGCTATAAAGCTTTCCAAGCAGCTAAACCCACCCAGTTTGTGTCCCTTTCTCAGGGCGGGTTTGGATTAGTATGGGATTTCTAACCCACACTGTTTAATCCCAAGCACCAACAATTTGATATATAATCATTCTAGCAGTGAAGCAGTTTAAAATGAAACAAGATAGATGTAAAATAAAGCATGTCCAAGAATCCATCTTATAAGTAGTAAAAAAACAAACACCCATTCTAGTGCCTTAGTATCAAAATACAAATTTGCTTCCTCTGCAAAGTGAGATAATTTCAACTGAAGCAAAAGGGAGTCTCTCTCTCTCTCTCTCTCTCCCCACCCCACACAAACTGCTGGTGCAGATGGCCAGATCCGAATCAATATCACAGCTGTGGACAAACAGTTAAAGTCACCCTACCCACCAACCACCTCTACCACCTCTTGAGCCAGACTGGACCACCACACTGGAAATTTGTGTTTCCACACTGGAAAGTTGGCTTTCTTTTGTGCAGAAAACAGGAGTGGGTGTGAGAGACACACAGCCCTGCTTACACCTGGTAACACATGGAGGGTGTGCTAAAGCACACATTATGATAGTATATCTTGACCTGCTAGGTCTGCAATGAATGCTTCAAACTTTGCCCACACTCTGGCACTTCCAGTTCTGTGTGGAATGCAGGCTTGATTCATCCCAATCTTCTGTTACGTTGGCAAAAGGAAGCAGCCACCAATATCTGGCCAAATCTTCCACTGAACCCTTTCTTTTGTTAGAATCCATACACAGCTCTAGGACCCAATTCTATGCCAAAGTGCAATGTAATCTGGTTTAATTCTACAAAATTCCCAGCAAGATGCTCTGCAGTGGGAAACTGTGTGTTGCTGAAGCCACAGTGGCGCTTTATACCAAGTCATACTATTGGTATGTTTAGCCTATTATTGTCTACACTAACTGGCAGCAGCTCTCCTGGATTTCAGGCAGGAGTCTCTTCCAGCCTTACTTGGAGGTGCCAGGGGCTGAACCTGGAAACTTCACCGTGTAAATCAGATGCTCTACTGCTGAGCTATGGCTCTTTCCCCAAAGAGTCCTTTCCTTGCCAGACCCTGACTGCTTATAAAATGGCTTAAGGAGAGGAACTACAGAAGTCATATACTGTACTAACTAAAGGTGGTTTTAACATGATTCAAGAACCGAACTTGGCATGTATATTTCATACCCATTTTGTCCCCAAATGGTGGAGCATCAGGGTTTTCACTAACTTTCAACTGATAAGAATTTAACAGTACCTGGATGTTAGTCAGATAAAATGGAGATGATACTGCAAACAGAACCAATTTAATAAATGCAGAACTCAGAAGCACTAGGGTTATAACACTAAGGCCCAAACTACACATGATGTTGAATATGTGTTTCACATTTAATGGGCAGGGCTTTGTTTTGTTTTTCAACAAATAGCATCGGGGGGGGGGGGATTACTGGGACCACAGATTGGGAGTTTAACTCTTTCTACCCCTGCTCTAATTCTAAGAAAAGTTGCTCTCTGATGCTGTTATTTATTTTGACAGGGAACAAGTTCTAGGGAGAAAAAGAGTTGGAGTTTGGCCATAACTCAGCAGAGGATTTGCTGAGGCAATTTCTACAGTTTTGAGAGTACCGGCAGGTGGAAGGAATGGTGGCATCTTGCTGACATACATTGCTACAAATAAAAATATTGTTAACATGTGGCTCTAAAGGGAAGAGGAGTATTTGGCAAAATGCCAGAGCTTACAGGGTCAACCAAGTGCACAGGACAGGAGTATCAGATTGAAACTGAAAAAGCCTGAATCTGCACCGTCCATTTTTGTGACTGAGTCTTTGTACATTCCTTCCTGCACCTGAATGCCTTCATGGACTGGAAATGCAATGGCATCCCTGTTATATCAGGCATTGTTAACATTTGTAGTGCAATGAACACGAAAGAGAAGAAAATAAAACAGCAGGTTTTGTATTTCGTACTAACTGTAGGCAAGGTTTACAATTCAATGTGATATTCACTTGCAATGGTCCTAGGAAGGAAAAGTTGCCCGTGTCAATCCAGGCCGAAGACAGATACAGCATTTTATCAGTGTGAGTTTGCCTTCAGGCCAGCTTCTCAGCTTGCCTGGAATACACACACGTAACACATATCAGCAAGTCAAACAGAAAGTTCAGCCTTGCCAGTTATGCTTCATGTGGGCTATTCCCTTAAAAAAATAAGAAGCTGCACATATAGATAAAACAGAGATCAAAGATTTTTAAAAAACCAACCCAAACCAATAGCAAAACTAATCTGAGAATTAGAAAGGAGGTGTGTACAAGGCAATCAGTGGCATCCAGAGATGAATCTCCCACACTTAAACGGAAATACTTTGAACAACTGCAGAATGGAACACTTTTCCAAAACCTGTCCCAGGAGAAACGGTTATGTTTGGACTGAACAGACCAAGTGCTCTCCCACTAGTCTGAGGACATACAAAGAGTTCTTTTGGACCACATTAAAAGCCTATTTACTTCAGCATTCTCTTCTCACTGTGGCCAACCAAATGTCCATGGGAAACCCACGAGCAGGACATGCGTGCAACAAATGTGCACATAATACATTTATCTTCACTGTCAGACTTTGATTCAAGATGCACAGCCATGCCATAACTTGGATGGAAGCGTATCTTTTCCAAACAGCCTCTGCTTCAATACGTCCGTGAAAGAGAATGAAAGACTCTATTATACACCATCTTCAAGCCAAAACATGGAGTATCTCCAGATTTCTGTTACAAACCTGATGGAAATCCAGGCCAAAAGAGATAACACCTCTGAAGTTTTAGAGCACTGCCTGTCCAAAAGTTCTTCACATTTTTTTTAGAGTGTTTTGCAAGGCAGCAAAAAAATGAAATTAATATGTTGGTGGACAAACAGCAGGGTCCTGTTTGTTCAGGGGAAAAAGATACCAAGTAGGCTAGTTTCACTTAAAAGGGAGAAAAGAAGCTGGAGAGAACTGCAATCTTTATAAAGGGACAAAGAAAGGTAAATTTTGAAGTATTAAAAATATGGAGCTGTTAAGGAAAAAGCAGTAGAAGTACAGATAAAGAGAGAAGGACAATGGCAGAGGTGGATCTTAGGAATTCTTTTGTTCATGAGAGCTCTAGCATTTCTATTTTTAGAAACCATCTCCTTTAGAGGAAAAACAGAACGATTTATCTTCTTACTGATGAGCACAAAACTGTACTCGGTGCAAGACCTCATTTCTTGGAAACAGCAAGAGATGAGGGAATTTAATGTCTTGATCTTAGGAGGCGAACATTTTAACCTCTCTGGTAATCCAAAATAAACTTTGCTTCTGAATATTCAAGAATGGGAGTCGTGGGTTTTTAGAAAAACAACACACACACAGCAGGCAGCAGATTTTCCCTTTAATCACAGCCACAGTTTCAAAGCTAGCAAAGCATCCTCATAATCTAAATAGTACAATCCGATGCATTTTTTCAATGAAAGAATAGATATAGCAATCTAGTTTTTAAAATGATGCAGAAGTGCTACTTATCTGCCATCTTATCTGCCATCATATTGGTGTATGCTTTACTGTTTTTTTGTGAACCAAGTAACAGCTACAGTCCTCCAACTGACCTCTCTTCTAGTCTGTTCTGATGCTTAGCACAAACTACCCTGCCAGGCCTACATCAGGTTCATAGTCTTGTGCTGTTCATAGGATCCAGAGCTGTGTTGCTTAAGAAAATATTGGTAATCCTTATATTCTTTTCAAAAGACACTAACGCATCAAACAATTCCAAGTTTACCTTCCTCTAACCAAGAAAAACAGCCTGCACTGCTTTGGACTTTGTCCGTTCAGCTCACACTATATCAACCTGCATTCATTTCGTGTGGTTCCAAGCACCCAGAAAAAAAACTGGTTCGCATTCTCCATTTTCACAAAGGAGCTGGAAATTATCACGATCTTACAAACCTGATAGTGCAACATTTTAATCAAAACCTTATTCTCAATGGCCAGTAATTGCTTTGGCTCCCTCAAATTGTACACTTATTTGATAACCATAAAATCTGATGTGGTTTAAGAGTACATGAATGTTGCTGGGATGCACTTTCAAGCCTACCATTTTCTTTAAACATGTATTATGACTGATCCTATTAGAAATATATATTGTTTAAACCCTTTACTCCTTTTAAGTATACGTAGTTGATTTAATATCTTTGTTCAGATTTCTCACATACAGTCATACCTCGGGTTGAATATGCTTCATGTTGAGCGCGTTCAAGTTGCGCTCCACAGCAACCCAGAAGTAACGGAGCGCGTTACTTCCGGGTTTTGCCGCTCGGGCATGCACAAAAGCTCAAAATTACGTCACGCGCATGCACAGAAGCGGCAAAAAGTGACGCGTGCGTGTGCAGACGTGCCGTCACTAGTTACGTTTGCTTCTGGATGCGAACGGGGCTCCGGAACGGATCCCGTTCGCATCCCAAGGTACCACTGTACATTTTGCAAACACAAGAAGCGCATTTCCTCACTTTACACACATAACTCTATCTCCATTATAGCTACTCTGACTAGTGTGGGGGTGGGGGTGGAGTTGAGGGTATTCCTCTGATTTACACTTCATTCACCCTCCTAGTGGTGCAGCAATAAAACTGCTAGCACATTTACAAAGCTAAGCAGGACCCAGTAAGGTTTCAAACTGGCGGGCAACCGTGTGTTGAGGTTCCGGCATTGCAGGGGGTTGGACTAGATGACCCTAGAGTCCCTTTCCAACTCCACAATTTTATAATTCTTAGGCATATTTTTTGAAAATAAAATTACTAAAGCCAACTTTAATACTGATACATGAAGGATCAGGATTGAGGTTCATGCAAAACACATTGGACATGAATTACCATTATTATTACATGAAGATACATGAAATACTATGCCGTGAACATAATAAATAAACAAATATTTGGATAACATATGTTAAGAGCATAAAATGTAAAACACTGGTTAAATGCTCAAAAGAATTGGCATATTACCTTACTGTCCTTCTTCCATAAGATATATTTTATTATTTTAAAAGATTTATAAACTGTTCACATTATAAAATATCAGAGCGGATGGCAACAGAGAGATCACATCCAAGCCTAACTGGGACTTTGGAAAGCTACCCCAGAAGATCAAACTAGATGACATCAACAATTTTGTGTGTTTGAATACAGGACAGGCCCAATGGCATGGAAAGAGGGGTGGGAGGGAGAATCTGGTTTTAAAAGCAATGAAGTGGGGGTGTGGGGTGTGAATGAACACTGCTGAATCCTCACCCCACCAAAACACAGAGCTTACCACCCTGCACTGTCCCTTCGGGAACTTTTCTCCCAGCAGAATTTCCGGTATTAGAAGTTGCCCTCGCTAAGAGAAAAGTGTTTGAGGAGAGAAGCCATAGCTCCTTCAGCCACTTGCTCCTTCTCCTTTTAAGATTGGACCCCCTGTTTCTATGCGACTGAAGCTGTTCCAGGTTTAAACGTACAGAACGGCTGCTGTCACATCTAGTTTGGCCTAATCTATCATTTGCTGGGCATATCAGCATGATCTTCTTTAAGGGAATCTGCTGCTGCACCATATCATTTGTTGCTGTTAGTAATAACAAAATGCCTTTATAGCGACGGCATTCTGTCTTTTCCTTTTTATGTATAAAAACAGAGAAGACGATAGATTAAGGACTCAGAGTAGTCATTTGGCACCCACTCTTTCCCCCCAAGCTTTTATAAATTCTGCAGGACATTGGCTTTCCTCAAGTGCAATCTGACAATATGCCATTCATTCCAAGAGATTTAGCCTTAATGAAAAAAAACCTTTTCCGTAAATCACAAGGAAAAGTCAAGTATTATGCTGCAAGTAAAACAATTTTATTAGTTATCAGGAAAAAAGGTGTCATGACTTCAAATGTGATAAATACTATATTTATATAGCCAGCAACAGCACAAGCAATTATAGATAAACTAGAAAACTACAGTCTCAAAAATGGGGTCATAGAAATGGGATACACTTCAAATGTATAATACTGGACATGTCACCAGAACAAACACATTTTTAACAAATGTTGCAGAAAGAAAGAAAGAAAGAAAGAAAGAAAGAAAGAAAGAAAGAAAGAAAGAAAGAAAGGGCAGTTCACAAACCCATGTATGTCATTTGACATTCACTAACTCAGTTTATTGTAAAAGAAAAAAAGAGCTACGTTTAGCCAATAGAAAAGCTCTGTAATGGATTCAGTGAAATATTTCTGGTCTGTGGAGCCCTGTGTACAGCCCTTTTGGGGAACTCTATTCACCTAAATACACGTGACTGTGTCCAAAAATACGATGGAGCTAAATGCAAAAAAATGAGTTAATTAGTAACATGGGTTATCTTTTCCTGAGTCCAGATCGTCTGGTGTGCTGTGTTTTAAAACTAAACAAAACAGGCCACAAGAAGATCTGGTGTAAAGGTATAAAGACAAGGCTCTTGGCAATTGGCTTATTAAAAAGGAAAATGTGCAGGTAATGTTCTATCCAATCAAAGCATGGCACATTGGACCAGGGAGGCTTAATTCAGAATTATGAGCCTCAGAAATAAATAGCACGAGCAGGCACAGAATTTATCTGTCTCCCCAATGGGGAATCTCTGCTTGTATTTAACAGGATGATTCCACAACAGTAACTTCAGCCTGAAATATAAACTCATTGGGTTTTATCCAATGCTAGTACTATTCAGAGTAGACACCATGAAATTAATGACCATGACTAACTCAGGTCCATTAATTTTAATGAGCCTACTCTGAGTAGGATCCACCATTGGATGGGGGGGGGGGTCACACTACTCAATGTTTCACTCAGCAGTGAATATGAGCACTTAACCATCCCTAACATAAGGGGCAAGCAGTTGACAACATCACTTCTGATTTATCCAGACGACCAATCAAAGCGTGCTTGCAGCTGCATTTCAGTTGGGCAGTTGCACTATTCCTAATTCAAAGGTAACTTCTAACCCACTACTTCAAGGGGCTTACAAACAGTAAACAACTACCGTATTTTTCGCCCTATAACATGCACCCGACCATAACACGCACGTAGTTTTTAGAGGAGGAAAATCCGTAGGCATGCCACCCGTAGGCATACCCTCCATAACACGCACAGACATTCCCCCTTACTTTTTAGGAGGAAAAAAGTGAGTGTTATGGTGCAAAAAATACGGTAAATGGTTAAAAAAAACAACAACAAACCGAAATACAATAAAATACAACAAGGGTTAAAGACGTACAGGCAGGAACAAGACTATGGATGTTATATGCCAAAGCTTAAGACAAGGGAAGTATGATATTTCTACAATTATTAAAATATAGGTTTATGCCTTTGATTACTTCTTGTAAACTGCTGTAAACACAAGCCTTTTATCTAAATGTAAATGCACCTTAGAGAGGTAACTAGGGTGCAATGCACAGATAAACTGTGCATGGGTGTGACTCCCCTTCCATGCCACCACAAGGGGCAAAAGTCCTTGCAAACCCCAGATATACACAGCTGCCATGCAACCACCTGATGCTGGAGTACAGTGGTACCTCGGGTTAAGTACTTAATTCATTCCGGAGGTCCGTTCTTAACCTGACACTGTTCTTAACCTGAAGCACCACTTTAGCTAATGGGGCCTCCTGCTGCTGCCGCGCCGCCGGAGCACAATTTCTGTTCTCATCCAGAAGCAAAGTTCTTAACCTGAAGCACTATTTCTGGGTTAGCAGAGTCTGTAACCTGAAGCATATGTAACCTGAAGCGTCTGTAACCTGAGGTACCACTGTACTCTGAACAGCTCCTGGCTAGGCAATAAGATGGCATGGGCTTATGGCCATCTGGCTGGAAGCCATAGCTATTGATTCCACCAGTCACTGCAATTTTGCCACCGGTTACAACAGGTATCTGTGCTTCACAGTGTCCCGACCTCAAGTAAACTCAGGATTTGACAGAACGGAGGAAATTAAACATAAGCATATCAATGGCACACTGCAGCTCTGAATGGCTGAGTTGCAGATCTGGTCCCTGGGTATTCTGAATGCCAAAATAACTTTGATATGAAACTCAAGAACTTCCTCAAGGCCCTTCCTAAAGCCTTTGTGCAATATGTTTACAAGCCTTCTTGCAAATACATAATAAAACAAAAATAATGCAGGCATGGAGAAAGAAGAGTTAGTATCTGTCATTCTAAACATCACAAATACTACGACCCAACAGAGGCCTGCAGCATTTGCACAGCGACAGAGCAATCATGCTAGGAATTAATGTTCTATCTGAAGGGAGGCTTTGCAAAATATTGTGTTTCAAGTGCTGGGATAATATGACATTCCATGATGGAAAAACACAGACTAGAGGGAAGAGATGTGGACCTGTGTGCAATGAAAAAACAACAACAATGTGCATTTATTATGTAATAAGCTGCTTGTGAAGAAAAGTTCTGACTTTGGTGTTTGGCTGGAGTCTTTTGCTGAAAGAAACCAGCTTGATGTGGCACTGCTGTGGCATTCTTTGGAGAACATCAGATCACATCACTGAAAATCTAATGAAACAAACTAACTTCCATTTAATTAAGGGCTTATATCATCCACTAGGGACGTGGGTGGCGCTGTGGGTTAAACCACAGAGCCTAGGACTTGCCGATCAGAAGGTCGGCGGTTCAAATCCCCGCAACGGGGTAAGCTCCCGTTGCTTGGTCCCTGCTCCTGCCAACCCTGCAGTTCAAAAGCATGAAGTGCAAGTAGATAAATAAGTACCGCTCTGGCGGGAAGGTAAACGCATTTCCGTGCGCTGCTCTGGTTCGCCAGAAGAGGCTTAGTCATGCTGGCCACATGACCCGGAAGCTGTACGCCGGCTCCCTCGGCCAATAAAGCGAGATGAGTGCCACAACCCCAGAGTCGGCCACGACTGGACCTAATGGTCAGGGGTCCCTTTACCTTTTATCATCCACTAACAAGTGAAAGTATCATTTGTTGGTTTGTTTTTCAATGTTTTCTAATATTTCTTACCCATCCTTCACCATAGTTTCGCGGGAGGTGGGGTAGAGGTAGAACAATTCAGTGGTACCTCTGGATGCAAACGGGATCCGTTCCGGAGCCCCGTTTGCATCCTGAGCAGAGCGCATCCTGCGTCTGCGGGTCGCGATTCGCTGCTTCTGCACATGACGTCAATCTGAGCATCGGTGAAACCCGTAAGTAATCCTTTACGGTACTTCCGGGTCGCTGCGGAACGCAACCTGAAAAATTTTAACCTGAAGCATGACTGTATTTGTTACAATTACAAAAACAAGAAAACCCATTCCAACCAGAACAGAACAATATAAATTCAGCAAAAGTGGTGTGTCCCACAAAACAAAATACAGTGGTACCTCAGGTTACATACGCTTCAGGTTACATATGCTTCAGGTTACAGACTCCGCTAACCCAGAAATAGTGCTTCAGGTTAAGAACTTTGCTTGAGGATGAGAACAGAAATCGTGCTCTGGTGATGCGGCAGCAGCAGGAGGCCCCATTAGCTAAAGTGGTGCTTCAGGTTAAGAACAGTTTCAGGTTAAGTACGGACCTCTGGAACGAATTAAGTACTTAACCTGAGGTACCACTGTATCTTAAATGTCAAAGCCCAGAGTAAAGAGGTGCAGTGAAAGCTACACAATGAAGGTGCTAGACATACCTCTGTGGGAAAGGAGTGCCACAGTTTAGCGGATGCCACAGTGAAAGCCCTGTCCCAGGCCACATATTCTGCACTCCTGAGAGTGACTGAACTCCCATGAGAGCCCCTTCTGCATATCTTAAAAGGTCTGTAGGGCTGGAAGGGGTGAGGTTGCCATACAGTGGTACCTTGGGTTACATACACTTCAGGTAACATATGCTTCAGGTTACAGAGTCCGCTAACCCAGAAATAGTGCTTCAGGTTAAGAACTTTGCTTCAGGATGAGAACAGAAATTGTGCTCTGGCGGCACGGCAACAGCAGGAGGCCCCATTAGCTAAAGTGATGCTCCAGGTTAAGAACAGTTTTAGGTTAAGTACGGACCTCCGGAACGAATTAAGTACTTAACCCGAGATACCACTGTATTTCAAAAAGTGAAAATCTGAACAACGTTTGGGAAAGCTGTTGAGCAACATGGGTTGCCATACATCCGGATTTCCGCCAGACACAGTTTATGACCGCATAATGGTCTTTCAGATATTTGTGGCCTACATCTTTTATCCACCAAGTGAATGTACAATTTAGATAATTACTAGGATCTTGTCTGTCCATTATTTCTGTTTTAAAGGAATACTTTACATTAGGTCACTTTCCATTCGCTTGGCTTGGGGTGGGGGGGGGTGGAGTCATGTGTACAAGGGTTGATTTCTTTCTGGTTCCTCATCTTGGAGAAACTTCCCTGCTACTCTCTAATGTGCAGACTTGTCTAGTTGTCTAAAATGGATCATTGGGAAAAAAGAGAAGAGTCCAGAGGTCATCTGCAGAACCAGAAAGCTGTTGGAGTAGTAGGTACACTGCAGGTTTCCATTAGGACCAACCATAAAGAATGCTTCTGATGAGAGCACTATCAAGCCAGTCTGGCGCTTAGGTTTCAAATGACAGAGAAATCCCTCAAGCAGTCAGGTTAAATGCAGGATGAATGTTCATTGTTGTATAACTGCACCACAAACAAATCAGAATGAATGCTCAATAAAACCCTGATTTAACTGCTGTCTCAGCTTTATATGAGCAAATAAGGGTGAATGCTTAATAAATAGGTAATCTATTCCTCACTCTTCTCAATTTCCCTCTCACTCTCAGTCTCTCAACATTCTGTGCTACCGACTTATTACCGGGCTATTTTGGAGGGCCCCCCCCCAATTTTTTTGTATATTTGGGCTACTTCAAGTCTGTGACAGTACTTCTCCTGTGCACAAGCATGGGAAGGCTCAGATTGGTATTAGTAAACTGATTAGGCACTCAGAATTGTACTGACAAATCATAAACACAACAATGTCTTTCTCCCCCCCCCAAAAAAAACCCCCCACACACGCCACATGGGAACATGGGGACAGGTGTTTGTCAAAAGCACGAGCTAGGCTTGGTGCCAAGTATCCGGTCAGCAACTTTTGTTAATTCAGGTTTTCAGCTATAACAGCACACCTTTCCTGCCTAAGGGACAGTGCAAAGAGAAAAGCCAAAAGGCAAGAGTAGACAACTACCCTGATTAAGTATGATCTAAATGCTCAGGACGTGGGTGGCGCTGTGGTCTAAACCACAGAGCCTAAGGCTTGCTGATCAGAAGGTCAGCGGTTCGAATCCCCGTGACGGGGTGAGCTCCCATTGCTCGGTCCCTGCTCCTGCCAACCTAGCAGTTCGAAAGCACGCCAAAGTGCAAGTAGGCGTTTCCGTGTGCTGCTCTGGTTCGCCAGAAGCGGCTTAGTCATGCTGGCCACATGACCCAGAAGTTGTACACCAGCTCCCTTGGCCAGTAAAGCGAGATGAGCGCCACAACCCCAGAGTCGTCTGCGACTGGACCTAGCAGTCAAGGGTCCCTTTACCTTTTAAATGCTTATGACCACAGAAGCACCTGAAATGCTGCAGACCACAAAGAAAATCCAAATTGCAGGGTTTTTCTGGGGGTAACAGTGATGGCAAAGGCACTATATTTCTGACCAAATAAGAATATTTAGCATTTGCATGAAGTACTTATTCTCTGAGCGTATCTGGACATCTTCAGGCCAGACTCTATTTTGCAAAGGTGATTAAAGGAGACACATATCCAAATAATCATTCAAAATGTGCTCTAGGTACATTTGGCCATTTGCTGAGACAATGGCATCATTTATAGGCCAAGCAAAATGGATGGAGGAGATTGGCTAAGGGAGGAACAGGCTTACAGCAGGGTAAGAAGCCTTGCCAAGGTCGGGGCAGGATTGGGATTTGTTTTTAAATTGCAGGCTGTGTACTTCAGCCCTAGAAGTGGGGAACACTCAGACATAACAAAAATCTACAAAGTCAGGACAAAATCTTCAACAAAAAGCCGACGCAAGCACTTTCACCAAAAAGTCATCCAGTAGTGTAGTTGCATCACCATAAGGATTTTTAAAGATATAAGTCTTGCAGAAAATCAGAAATATTTGTATTAATCAGAAATGTGCCAGATATATGCAACTAAAAGCTTTTAAAAGGGATGAGGAGATTGAGCATGACTTGCAGTGATTTTGGTGGTATCTTGGCTGTCTCTGAGTACAGATCCAGGTCATTGAGCCTGAGCTTCCACAGCCACGGCCCAGTAGATATGTTCTATGCTTATGAAAATATTTAATTTTCTTGCTAACTATGCAGTTTTAAATGCACATTTTATACTTGGCTTCCTTTAGTAATGTTTTCTTTTGATTTTTTTTTTTGTTATCTTTGCTGTGTTAGATGGGCATTCTGTAGTTGACCTCCTTTGCAATGTTTTATTTTGAAATCTTTAAGATAATATTTTAGTTTTCTAGTATAGGGAGATGGGAAAGGTTTCTCTCAATATTTTCTGTGTTTTGTACTCTGTACCTAAGAAATCTGCACCTATGCTCTCTACCTTGTACCTAAGAAGGATTTTCTATATTCCCTGTACCTTGGATCTAAGTAAATTTCTGAGCTAATTTGATTTCTGCAAAAGAGGGCCCCTCGCTTCTTCTTATTTTAGGAATGCAAGGTCAGCTAGCAGCTAGCAAGAGATAACCAGACCTGTAAGCCAGAGGCCTCTCGCTTTCTATTTTAGGAATGCAAGATAGCAAAGGAGACAATGCAGGACGCTTAGCTAAAATAGGGAGGGCTGCTTAGAAGGCTAGCAATAATAGACTTACTGTTTTATATGTTGGTAGTCTGGAGGGCGTTTGGGGGAGGAGGGAGGGAGTTTTCTCAAGGTATAAGAAACTCTGCAGAGGCGTATTTCGGGGCAGCCAGATTTTTCAGAATCTATTCTGCTGGCTGTCTCTCTGTGCACAAAGAATAAACTGCTTTCCTCCAAAGAAGAATCTTTCCTGGTGCTTTCTTTTGCTCTCTCTCTGGATCTGGGGACGCGGGCTAACATTCCCTGGCATGGACTAGGCTCAGCCTACATCTTGGTTCCCTGACCGGGAATCTGCCCCACCTCAGAGGGCTGGGGAGAGCCAGGCTCGACCTCGGTGGACAGCTCGGATCGGCAATTGCAGGCTCCACGCGCACCCTGCCAATTTGTGGGGGGAGCCAGCCATACCGCTCCGGAGCAAGGACCCAGGTCGAGGGAGGAAAGAGGACGGCGCCGAGGGGACAGGTCCGCAGCGGAAAAGGTAAGCTCCACAGGGTATAGGTGGGAGCAAGCTCCACAAGGATAGGTGTGAGCAAAAAGAGAGCCTGATCAGCTCCGCCAGCAGGGTAGAAGAAGTGCCACTGGTTTTGGTGTGCCCAGAAAAAGCAGCAAAGGGTGCTGCTAGGGCCCCGGTCGAAGTCTAAGCGCTGCCGGTTATGGTTGGTTGTTGGTTTTGTGCCCAGAAAAAGCAGCAAAGGGTGCTGCTAGGGCCCCGGTCGAAGTCTAAGCGCTGCCGGTTATGGTTGGTTGTTGGTTTTGTGCCCAGAAGAAGCAGTAAAAAAGGTGCTCTTGGGCCCCGGTCGAAGTTGTGAAGCACTGCCGGTTGTGATTTTGGTTTTTGGGGGGGGAAAAAAAGAAAAGAAAAAAAAAAAAGGGGGTTGGGGGAGGTGCATGGGTTTTTCTGAATGTGCGTGTGGGGACACTCCAGTGAATGTTTTGAGTGTGTGAGACGTTGAAAGCAACGTCTGGCCTGTGACTGAGTGAAAAAAATAACGTTAGGAGGAGGGAGTGTCCCAGTATCCCAAGTGTCCAAGTGTTCCAGGGTCATGGAGAAAAAGCAGTAAAACAACTCCCATGACCCCCCTGCAATGCTTCCCTGAACAAATTGAAAAGATGCCACGAAGGGAGAAGATTGGGGATTTTAAAAACCTGATGAAAAAATAGACTCCAACACTTATGTGGAGTTCCTAACCGTCTCCCATGGCTTAAGAAAAGTAGAACTGTGATTACCTGTGCCATGCCAAACTGTGCCCAGTATGGCAGCAAGTACAAGTTAAAAAGCCAGCAGTTTTGCCAGTCCCAGAAGAGAAGTCCCAGAAGAAAAGGAGGAAGGAATAATTAGCCCCCCTCCACCCTATGCAGCAACTGCACCAGGGCTAAATGAGGTTTCCCCTACCCAACCCCCAAGAAAAGAGACTGAGGGAGAAAAGAAAGAGAAGAGGAAAGTGAGGAAGAAGGTGGTATAGAGAATGAAGAATTCAGAAGGTGAAGTGGACAAGTAGTCCAAAAGAGTGTTTCAGTATGTAGAACCATGTGGCTTCTTGAGTTCTAGAAGCAGCACAATGCAAGGATGTGAATTGGCAGACAGAAAGAAACAGAGCAGAAGGCTTTGAGAGCCGCATGGGACAGAACTGTTAAAAAAAAAAAAAAAAAGAGAGACAATTAAACCCGAGGGATCAAAGAACCCTGGGATTACAATACTGACCATTGAGGAAATCTGCAAGATAAATGCCCTCAGGGCAGCGGACAATACTGATGTTGCAATTGAGGCAGCTAATAGTTGCAATTGAGGCAGCTAAAACTCCACTTTGATGGCCCCACTCCACTGAGTGTACGACCCCCTGGAGTCATCCGATGCCCAGGACCACAGACCTCCAAGCACCTTAAATCAGAATCCTTCTTTCGAAGAGGACCTGGCCAAAATAATTAGGGGTTTGTCTTCAAACAGCCAGAAAGCCAAAAATGCAATCTCAGAGCGAGCGAGGGTGTCCACGGGAGGGGCAGAGAACGCCTAGGGAAAAAGCCAGTGCGCCATCTGCAGGCAAGAGGGTCACTGGAAAATGGAATGCCCAAAGGCCCCACGCCCGACACACCCCACTCCCCACAGGGTGGGAACAGTAACCAAAGTTCCGATGCCTATGTACCCAGCCATGAGCCTCAGCATTACAGCCACAAGCCCAGCTCTGAACTCCAGAAAAATCAAGGCAGAGGGCAAGAACAGGGATCAGTGCAGGGATACCCCATGGCCTGAACCCCACCTCTCCAGTCCTGAGAGACGGAAAAAAAACTTACTAGGATAAACCAGGCCCAACAAACGCAGGTTCCCAGAAGCTGCCTGGCCCTGGTCCAACAATGGTTGCTCGGCACACAGAATGAGGTTTCTGAAAATGATTTGCTCAAAGACTGTTGCAGAAGCAAGTGAACTAACTGTTTCTCATTCATGCAAGTAACAGGACATCAGCCCCCCCCCCCCCCTTTGTGCCAGGCGCTTGGAGGTAGCTTCAGAGCGTTATCTTGAAGGGGTACAGTTAGGGTTACCCCAGAAAGCCCTAAAAACTGTTTGTGAATCCCCCCCCCCCCGCCAGGCCTTGGCGTACGCATTTTTAAAACTGCATATTCCTCTAAGACAAAAAGCATGAGCTAAGCAGTCTTCTCTGTAACAAAAACGCTGTAACAAACCCAGAGCTGAGAACAGAAAAGCTTTTCGCTTCCCAGATCCAAATAACCTTGGTCCTGGTACATTGACTTGCAACATACTTCTGGGAACAGAGCCAGAGAACGAAAAGCAACATTTCTATGTAAGAACCTGTAAAGGGGGAGAGGAAAAAAGGGGTTTGAAAAAAAGGATAAAACCTGCTTGTAAAATGTTTTCGGTGCGGCCTGTCTTTTGTGAACTGAATCACACAGGTGCCTTCTGCCCCTTCGGATGGCAGAATAAAACGCTCTTTCTCTGGATTAACCCCTTGGTGTCGTTTGGCTCCTTTTGTCTCTGCTCGGGTGCAACAATTATTCCTACCCATGGATTAATAAGGCTACAATCTCTTGGCAGCTATTCCAAGAAGGACACTGCTGCATTCAGCCAGCTACCCTGTTGCCGGTAGGAGAAGGTGAGGAACAGATGCACGATCGCATTGAAGTGATGGATGAAATATATTCCAGCAGACCTGACCAAAAGATGAGGCAAACCCCCACTGGCCTTCATGGTTTGTAGATGGAAGCAGCTTTGTTGAGACTGGACAGCGGAAAGCAGGCTATGCAGTGGTAGCCCTGGAAGACCAGGTGATCGAAGCAAAGTCACTCCCACCTGGAACATCGGCCCAGTTGGCAGAGCTAACTGCGCTTACCAGAGCCCTGAGCCTGGCAAAGGGACAGAAGATAAACATTTATACAGATTCTAAGTATGCATTCCTGACTTTACATGCCCATGGAGCCTTTTGGAAAGAAAGAGGTTTGCTTACCTCCAGAGGAAACCAGGTGGCCCACCCACAAGCCTTATTGAACCTTCTGGATGCTGTATGGGAGCCTGAGGCAGTGGCAGTTATCCATTGTTATGGACACAAGACTGGACCAGGGGAAGTGGCCAGAGGAAATCGATTGGCAGACAAAGTGGCCAAAGAAGCAGCCCGGGAACTGGCCCCCGCCTTGGTTATTGGAGCACTGGTCCCAGAAGAGATTTTAAGCACTACTGACAAGCCAGCTTATACGAAGCAGGAAAGGGACACTGCAGACGCTCAGGAGTTGACGTTGTCCAACGGAGGATGGTACCTTACCCCTGATGACAGGATATGGATTCCAGAGTCCCTTTCTTGGCAGGTTACTCAGAGATACCATGATTCAACCCACATAGGACCAGATGCTACAACCAAGCAGCTGAAAAAATGCTTCTATATAGCCCACCTTTACCAACTGGCAGCCCAGATCTCCAGGAAATGCCTGCTGTGTCAAAAGAATAATCCCAGAGCCGGACCACTGGCTCCCCCAGGGATTCAGCACAGTGGAACTGCACCTATGGAAGATCTTGTCGTGGACTTTACTGAATTACCCCGTTGTGGACTGCACCGCTACCTGCTGCTGGTGGCAGTGTGCACCTACACCTGATGGGCCGGAGCATGGCCCACAAAGACTGAAAAGGCATTTGAAGTAACCAGGTGCCTGCTTAGGGAAATCATCCCTCGCTATGGACTGCCAAGGTCCATAGGATCTGACAATGGACCAGCATTTGTTCATGCAGTCCTACAGGGACTGGCAAACGCGCTCCAGATCAACTGGAAGCTGCATATTGCTTATAGACCCCAGAGTTCTGGAAAAGTAGAGAGAATGAACAGAACTCTAAAGAATCAGCTGTCCAAGCTGACACAGGAGACTGGGTCTAATTGGGTGACCATGTTGCCCTTGGCGTTACTCAGGGTCCGCAGTTTCCCGTCAAAACGGACCCATCTGTCACCCTTTGAAATTGTATTTAGGAGACCGGTCCCATATGTCAGAATATGCAACTGAATAATTAAGTCCAGATATTTTTCCGAGTTTTCTTTTGTCTCGACAGGTGGACCCAGGCTCGCAACCCCTGTGTGTTGGCTGCATCAGTTCGAGCCAGGTGACGAAGCGTAGGTGAAAGACTGGCAGCAAGCCCCCCTACAGCCTTGCTGGAGGAGACCATACACTGTGCTACTTTCTACACCTACTGCTGTGGAGGTTGCTGGCATCACCCCGTGGGTCCACCCTACTCAGTAAAGAAAGCCATTTCAAACTGGACAGTTACACCAGATCCTGAGAACTCCCTTCGGCTGATTATCTCCAGATGCCTGGCAGACGACCGCTCTGCTGATATCACACCGGGAGCTGATATCTCAACGCACAGCTGAAGAATTGGATGGGAGGGGCGCCCGCGGGCAGCGTCCCCAACGTGGAAGCCCGTGCCGGGACTAATCCAGGAAGTCCACCAGGACATTTAATATTTTCATAAGGACTTTTTCTTTTTTGTTATCTGCTCTATGTCCCACAGCCCTGACCCCACTGAGCCATACCGCCCTTACTGGCCTGCTGGCCTCTGCTATGACTGGTTCGTCTTGCCGGTGGTAAGAGATGGCGTGCTCATTGGCTATTGGCAACTGGGGTTTGATGAGGTTACCATATTAAGACATCCCACTACCCCGTTGTGGCTCCTCTTCCACACCACTGTCCAGCACACGTGGATAGTGCTCATACGGGGAGTTGCAGAGACGGTCGAAATCTATCGAGTTCTGGACTGCTCTTGCTGTTGTGAGGAGGTAATCAACTGTTATCCGGGGGGTAGAGCACTGTATCAACCTCATCTAGCGGACCAGGTTCTAATCTTAATGCAGGCGATAGATGAGACGGAACCTATCTTAATGCAAGTACTGCAGGGGTGGGAGCCTTAACCAGGTGTGCGTTGAAATTGCTAAACAAGTACCAGTACGAACTGCCACCCCAGGATTTCAGCTTCCATATGCCCTGGTCAGTAGGGAGGCAGCTCGAGAGTTCAATCTACCCAACAGGGTTAGTAGGAAAGTTGACCCACATAGTGGGAGCATCAGCTCACCGGTAGGCTCTCGCCCTTGAGGAAGTTCACCACAATGTTAAATCTTTCCAATTGTTGGCTGTGTATGCACATACCACCTTATGCTAAACGGCCAGGTTTGATGCTACATGGAATTCCCATTGGTAACATCTTCAACATAGAGAGGAGTCTGTGTGCTAGTTCATTTTTATTGCTGCATGTTTATCCCAGATAATAATGTCAGCATTTCGGCCACAATTGACCACATGGAAACAATGATAGCTGAAAACCCGCTAAAAACTACAGAAGGTGATCCGTGGAATTGGTTATATTCTTGGTTGCCCGATGGTGGATGGATGGGGAGGATATTTACTATGGTGATAGGCCCAATAATGCTTCTATTGCTTTTTTGCTTTTGTATTCCCTGCTTGATGCAATGCTTGCAAAATATGATGGAGAAGATGATGTCTCGCATGATGGGACCTCGCGTGATTGCTTTCATGAGAGATTATAGACCCCTTCCCCAGAACGAATCTAAGTAATAGATTGTTCAAAAGAAGAGGAGGGAGTATAGGGAGATGGGAAAGGTTTCTCTCAATATTTTCTGTGTTTTGTACTCTGTACCTAAGAAATCTGCACCTATGCTCTCTACCTTGTACCTAAGAAGGATTTTCTATATTCCCTGTACCTTGGATCTAAGTAAATTTCTGAGCTAATTTGATTTCTGCAAAAGAGGGCCCCTCGCTTCTTCTTATTTTAGGAATGCAAGGTCAGCTAGCAGCTAGCAAGAGATAACCAGACCTGTAAGCCAGAGGCCTCTCGCTTTCTATTTTAGGAATGCAAGATAGCAAAGGAGACAATGCAGGACGCTTAGCTAAAATAGGGAGGGCTGCTTAGAAGGCTAGCAATAATAGACTTACTGTTTTATATGTTGGTAGTCTGGAGGGCGTTTGGGGGAGGAGGGAGGGAGTTTTCTCAAGGTATAAGAAACTCTGCAGAGGCGTATTTCGGGGCAGCCAGATTTTTCAGAATCTATTCTGCTGGCTGTCTCTCTGTGCACAAAGAATAAACTGCTTTCCTCCAAAGAAGAATCTTTCCTGGTGCTTTCTTTTGCTCTCTCTCTGGATCTGGGGACGCGGGCTAACATTCCCTGGCATGGACTAGGCTCAGCCTACACTATTAATTATGTTGCCTTGAATGTATACTTTGATGTTTTAATGCGTTGTTAGCCGCCTTGAGGTTTTTTCATAAAAATATAAAGTGGTATAAACATGAAATGTATAAACATGAAACAAATAGAAAACATCCTGGCCCTCACTGACAAGTGACAGCCAAAGAAATCACATTCCCAGCTCTGTTTCTTCCAAAGTCATAAATCAGATTGGTACATAGGCAAGGCACTGGTTACAAGGTTTAGCAGGTGCAAGGAAATTATAGCGACATGGTTAAGCACCAGCTAAGACTGTGATCCAACAAGCAATGTGCCCCTTGCATCTTCCTTTTGAACAGCAAGGTGAACACAGTTCTTAGCACAGCAAATAGCTGCAGTCCTGGGACAGGGTAAGTAAATGGGCACTCAGATTCCTATGAGTGGGTTGGGCCTTCAAAGCTTGTCTGTGCTGGCATCTCCATGGAGGCAGAAAAGGAGTCGACACCAGCACAGCACCTGAATTATTCTCAGTCATTTCCATAGAAGGGGGAAGCTCTTCACTGACAGGAGGCGGCACCAAAGGCAGCTCCACAATAGGAGAAGCCTGACGAGAGGCATCAGATACCACAGGGGAGGAACACTTCCTTGTCAACCCAGTTGATATCTCCTCTGGATCCAGATGCTTACTCTTTGGATCACGGGCCCCTTCCTTGTATTATGACATTTCGTGGGAGCACAATTTTGCTTCCTCCAACCTGCTGGGACCCTCCCTGGGTCATCAAGCTCCAACTCCCCAAAGTCCTTCCATTCTTTCATAGGACTGAACCATCCCCTCCATAACATCTCAGTGGAGCTCATTAAACACAAACTGTTAAAACACGGTTACGAGTGCTGCTGCATGCATTATAAATATACAACGCTATTGCAATCATGCAGTCATTCCTACTGAACTACGATTCCAGCTTGATGGGTCTACTGTTCATCTTCTCACGCTGATCACAAACTTGGCCGACACAGAAACCATTAGGTCTTGGAACACTGCACTAATCAATTGCAAGCTTAAATGCTTTATCATCTTTAGGTGGAGCTCCCAACCATTCATAATCAAGGCACGTCAAAACCACAAGTCCATTTCCAGGAGCTTCTGTGGTGTGCTTATGAGACATTGCTATGACCCCAATGAAAACAACACTACCACAATAGTGCCAGACATGGGGTACTGTAAGTGTGTGGGCAAACTGAACAACCAGATGCACAAATAATTAGTAACATCCCTTCTATCCACTGTCTCAGCCCACAGATCTCAAACTCCCTCATTGTTGGTTTTACAAAGCCTGTAAGATTTCAGAATTGGATCCAAAGATGTGGCCTAAATGTTAGGGGGCAGTTGCTTCACATTCTGGACCCCTGAGAATGCTTGCTTCAACATTCATTGGTCACCAACTTCAAGTGAACATTTTGGTGATTTTTGGCATCCAGAGCTCTCTCCATTTCCTGCTGCTCCACAGTCAAAGAGCACATCCTTTGTCAGATTTAAAACTTAAGCATAACAAACTCAGAAACATAATGGCAAGTTCCTCACAGAAGGAAGCTACAGATACAGCCGCTCAGAAGAAAGAGCTGTGAGTTTATGAAAGAGACCTTTGTGCGCTGACAGTCAGAGTCTTTAAGAGGCTGGCAGATCTGAAGCAGACTCAGTGTGACATCAGGATAAAAGCAAAAAAAGTTCTTTCAGGCAGCAGAACACATATTATAAGACCACTCTTTTCACTTCAGCAAGCTAACCTGAATACCTCCCTCACCATCAGATGGCAACTGAGACTCTTCTACTTTCACCTACTCCCACTGAGATCGTGTTTTGGAGGAGCAGATTTGCCACCAGTTTCTACAAGTCATTTCCTATGTTATTTGGGGAAATTGTGCAATCCAACCCTGGATCAGCATTGTTCACATTTGTCCGCCAACATAATAACAACTGTTTTAAATGACTCCCAAAGCTTTTACAAAATGAGCTTGGAGGGAGCCATCTCACGGCATCTTGTACTTTCCAAGTATTTGTCTGAAATTAACTGGAGCAGAGGTAGTCACTCAACTGAATGACCATTTGAGTCTATAGAAAGGTAAAGCTGAGCCAAAATCTTTACTCTCAATCAACCTAGGGTGGAGGTGGTCAGAGGATATCAAATTCTACAGTAAACAGAACACGGATATTGCAGTCAGGATAAGTCAAGTAAATCAAGCACAAGTCCATTATTGCTGACAATATTTTGGGGTTTAAACACAACTAAAAATTATGGTAGGTAGTGGTGCTACACCAGGAAGGGGGAAATCATTTTATTTTGGTATTTGCATCCTGCTCTTTGAAGGCGAAATGCCTTCACAAAGTGGCTTGCCAATAAATGCATATGGCACCAACCACAATAGATAGGATGAGATTTCATTTTAAAGGATATGGGGATAGACAAGAACCCCAGCTACAACTATAGTTTCTGAGTCAATTAAACAGAAGCTGACCACACATTTTCAAGCTAGTTATAAGGCTAGTCTAAGGATGAATATTGTCTGCCATCTTTATAAAACAACCTCTTAATTATAAACTCTCATTGACTACAGCTATGCAGTAGAAATCTCCAGTCTGCCTAAACTGGCATAAGGGAACTTCATAATGGTGCTTCCAGACAGGGGCTTAATATTGTAAATGGGTCATGTAATATCACAAATTGATTATTGGCAATATTTAAAAATAAATAAATAAATGTTGGATTTATTCAGAAAGGGTAAATCTGGATTACATGGGTGGGGGGAAATATGGGCTGGCATTTTGCTATCAATGACATCATAACAAATTCCTTCTGAAGATGAAGGGGCTTTCAATTTTTTTTTAAAAAAAATATGTATTTATATACTGCTTAATTGCCAGAGTTTGTGGTATGGCATGGATGCCTGCTGTTCAAAGAAGAGATGGGGAAACAAAAATGCCACTGGGCACATCCCTAAAGTTGTTCTTTGAATCCCGGCCTATGCAAACTGAACAAATTTGTATTTATTTGTTTGTTTTGGGTTTTATTCTGACGCTGGTATATCTGGTGAGAGACATGAAGCTATATATAGCAGAGTCATTCTGTGACCACAGGAAGTGCTGTTTAATCTCTCTCTGGCTCCAGAGATTTCAGACATTGCTCACACACATTTTCGAGCCTATCTTTGCAGTCTTAAGGGCTAGAAACTTGCATGAAAGGAAAGAAACGACAACATGAATATGCAATATGCTAGCTTGTGTGTTCACTGTAAAAACCCTATCTTTCTGTGCTGCTGCAGCATCACAATACTGCCTACCCCCTTAAAAAAATATACCCACGTATACTTGGCATCAGATACGAACTATCTGTATCCCTCTTAAAGAGGCCAGATTTTCATTTTTTGCAAACCACAGTTCGAAACAGACGGGAACCTAAGCTGGAAAACTGGCTGATAATTATGAAAGTCATTTGGAAATTACTATGTTCCCCCTCTCAAAGTCCTAAATTTTCTTATAACTAATGCATGTGCAAGATTCCTTTCTGAGATGTAGATTAGTTTTCACAAGGCCACTTGGGATTTGCAATACACTGCCTAGGCCAGTGTTTCCCAACCACTGTTCCACGGCACACTAGTGTGCCGCGAGATGTTGCCTGGTGTGCCGCGGGAAAAATTAAAAAATTGAAAGATTTTTTTTTTAAAAAAAGTAAAATTTTCGATTGGGGCGCCGTCACTAGATGACCCCTGGGGTTCCCTCCCTCCCGCTCTGCGCCTCCCTCCTCCTCCTCCTCCTACGGGGAGGCCCTTCCTGGCTCTCGGCCAAGGCTTGGCGGCTGCCACTCACTCACTCGCTCGCCCACCCGTCCCTCCATCCCTGCACCCGGCCTCTCCCCCTCCGTCCCCGTCACGGGGGCTGCCGGGATCCGCAGTCCCCTCGCCCTTGGGCTCCGCGCCTGCGCAGGGTGCGCAAACTACGTTTCCCAGTGTGGCCTGGCGGGCCGGGCGTTTTGTTTGAAGCGCTCTTCTCCCGGCCATGGAATGAGCGCAGCGGCGGCGGCCGGGCGGGCAGGGGCTCTTCTGCGCAGACCCCGCGCAGCCTGCCTGCGCCCCCCGGAGATCGGGCGGCAGGATGGAGCCCGGGGATCCCCGCGGAGGCGGAGCGGCGGAGGCTGCCCCCCAGGTAGGGCTGCGTCGGGGTTTTTTTATTTTTGCAATGCTGCATCCACACCGGAGGGGACGCATCGGACCGCGGGGAGACCCCTTGGCGGGCGTGCAAGGCAATGCATGCGTGCAGGCGTTGCATGGAGTGCAGTGCAATGCAATGGCAACGCGGCGCCCTGCATGCATGCATGCAACTTCCACTGGCGCTCCGGACTTGGCAGGTGAGGGGGGTCCCCAGTGGGCGGCAGAGAGAGCCGGGAGGGCGAAGGGGAGCCGGGGGGGAGCAGCACTGCTCCCCGAGCCGAGCCCGGGGGGAAACTTCGGCGTCGTTGCGCCGGGTGTTGGAAGCGGAGGCTGGCGGGGGCCCCTCACCTGCAAAACCTGGTCGCCTCTCATATATTTCGTGCATTGCATTCATCGCCCGCTTTCTCCTCCAAGGAGCTCCCGGGGGCGCGCGTGGTTCTCCCCGTGTTATCCTCGCAACAACAGCCCTGCGAGGTGGGTCAGGCGAGTGGCCCAAGGGAGCACCCAGGGATTGTCCTGGCCAGGTGGGGTGATTTGAACCCTGCTCTCTGCCCGGTCTTCGTCCTCATTTAGCCCCCACATGTGCATGACTGTGCATGACTGAGGTTTTCCCCCCTCGTCTTGGCTATGGTGTGAGTCTGTGCTGTTAATTAATGGGGTTCTGCCTTCGGAGAAGATGAGCCAGCCCTCAAGGAGGTGATTATGTAATTTGCTAGCAATTCATGTCCCTCCCGGAGTGACGCTGCGCGCTGACGTCACGGGGCTGTAATGGTGGTGTGCCTCGAGATTTTTTTCATGAAACAAGTGTGTCTTTGCCCAAAAAAGGTTGGGAAACACTGGCCTAGGCAACTCTTTCCTTCCTTGCAAGTTACGTGTGATGCCACTTTGTCCCTTGATTAGCTGTTGCTCCATGTTTGTAAGCATGGGGCAGGGGCAGGAAGATGTGGCCGTGGTTGGAGCACTGGCCCAGGCAGCAACACTTTTACTTGGGAGATGAGTGGTGAAAGATGCAGACACCTCTTTTCCCCACTGGCCTTCTTCATCTCCCACCCAATCTTGCAAGTGGAGCCAGATCCAGGTCAGCAATTTTGCAAGTTTTCTGGCAGAAGTGGAAATCGCAGGGGCAGGACTGGTTGATGTGGAGACTGAGAAGAGAGTGAGGTCTGTGCTATGGTGGGGCAGGGGCAGAGGCTCACTCCAGCGACTGGATAATAGCTAGTTGTGTCAAAGTTAGAGTATGCCCGTCTTAGTTAAATGAGAGCTTCTGCGAGAAACAAGCTTAAATGAGGAGGGGGATGAGTGACTGCTCAGTCCTGTTGAATGTAACCGTCCAGAAAAGTGTAGGATTAGGATTTTCAAAATCACTACATTTCCTGTCCCCAACACAACAGCCAGGCTTGTGATGTGTTTTTCTAAATGTTTACATGATGCATACAGCCCAAGGGAGGACATGTGAGTTATCTTATCTGGAAAATTCCTAGCTAAATTGATTGCTTGTGTAAAGACTTCAGAGCCACAGTATTGCTCTGGAAATTATATAGCCATTTTTAAGAGTTTCTAAATTTTGAGAATCAATGCACCACCCACCGACCTTTCTGAGTGCTTCGTTCAAGAAACAGAGACTACAATCATATTACTGTATATAGATGCATATTCGTGTAAATTTATTAATTTTAATTACGACTAGAAACCCATATTTAGGGGCAAGGCAATTTGCCAGAGAAGCTACTCAGTTCCCAAAATATTTGCTGGTTTTAATATACTAGTGAGACAACAAGATCAGGTTTTTCTACACCCTCTCAAAAAAAGCTTAGAAACTCCTACTGAAAGCAGGCTACGATTCTACAGAATTACTTCATCCAGAGATGGTGGTAATAAAGACACTGAGAGAACAGGGGACAAAATGACCAGGCCCATCACTGGAGAGAAAAGGGGGAAATAAATAGGTTTGCCATACACCCAGAAAACATGCCCAGAACATGCCCAGAAATCGGATGCCCAAAATGGCGTCTGGGGCAATTTTTTTGGTTTTTTTCCTGGGGTTTCTTTGCAGGGCACACAGCGAGGGCTCCAGCTGCCCATGGTGCCGCTGCTGCTGGGACTGCCTGCTGCCTCCCTTGTTTGGCCGTGCGTGGCTGCCCTGTCGGGGAACTGCTTCTCTGAGGCGTGGGTGGTGCACTAGACGACAGTGGCGCAGTGTCCTGAGCGCAGTGGGCTCTTGCTGTGGCCGCAGTGCCAGCACCTTATGTGCATTTCCCAGGGGCCTGGACCCACTGTTTACGTCTCTGAGCCTGCCCACCCAGCCACAAGGTGCGAGCGCTCCTCCCGACAACTCCCACTGTCTCCTGCAGGTAAAAGGGAGGCAACATAGGCTCATGTGCAAGTGAAGGACTGGCCAGACGTGCCTGCTGAAGGAAGTGGGAAGGCAGGGAATCCAGGGTGGGTATTGGGGGGGGGGGTGTCCAGATTTTTCAAATCAAATCAATCTTTATTATGGTCTAGAGACCCAACAAATCGTTACAAAGCAATGCACAATTCAGACAGCCTACCTCCAGGTTAAACAAGCATTTTGTTCAGACTTAAAGATAGGGATCATTGGTTCTTGCAACCACCGATAAAAACTTTGCCACTGCTAATGTTCCAGCGTTTGTCCCGTCTTCCAATAGGAACCTGACATAGTGAGCCTCTGATTTTCCCGGGAAAGGTACCAGCAAAGGTAACAAGATCTTTACTTTTTGAAATATGGCAAGCCTAAAAATAAAAGGTAATGAAACTAAAGGCTGAACGCTACACACCTTTGTGTGACCCAACTCGGTGCATATGCTGTCACCTGTATGGAGTGCTGAAGTTTCTTGCCTTACTTCAAAGCCCTAGCAGTTAACTCCACAGCATGCCCAGCAGGTTTACTGAGCAGTCAAAGCAAAAGCTATAATGACCAGGCAAACCTGCTTCTTGCAGGCCACCAAACAGTCAGTAGTTAAGCTGCCTTATTTTGCTAGTGACCATTCCCTTCCTAGAACTGTTCTTCTGGAGGATTCACATCATACTTGCTATTTTGTTTAAGCACACCTGTTCCTTGAACACAACTGGCCTACTATTTTCTTCTCCAATGCCCAACTCATCTAATGTGTTCAGATTAATTCTCATCTGTCATAACTGAGATACCATCCATGACAGATATGTTATAGCTGAAATACCAGGATGGCAGTCAGTGGTGTAGTGGAGCAAGGACAAAAACACTGCCACTTAAGTCACAGCAGGGATGACGATATCATCTCCTGGGGCACTATCTGCCAATCCTCTGCACGCCAAATAAATACACTCTAGTCTTCTCAGAAACTAAGAAACTAAGCATAGAAAGAGGTGGGTTGTATTAGCACAAACATCTAAGGGTTAAGCTGCCATGTTTATTTTGGAAAATCCTGAAATCCCTTCATTATAGCCAACTGGTAGGTCATAAAATAGCAAGGAACCTTCCAAGTCCAGCAGAAATTGTCATAAGACTGGAGGGTGGTTACGAATAAAAAGCTAGCTTGGAATTGACATCAGCATTGGTTACAGGGATTGTTGTGAAGGAAATGCACTTCATCATTTACCACTGCACCACTGATGGCAGTACTGACTATCATCCGGACCTTGACAATATTTATCCCTGAAAGGAACCTATGAACATGGCAATCTCCTAACAAACAAATGCCAGTGGTGCAACACAGTATGTTGTTGAGAAAAGAGCAGGTCACAGCATCAGCCATGTCCACGCTAGGTAATACTGCTGGATAGCACAAGAAGATGATATAAAACTGAAGTATCAAAAACAGAATGTCTTGTGCAGGGGTGACCCACTCCTAACCCACAGGACTGACTGCCCCCTCCAAAAAAAATCCACCCCCAAGAGCAACCACAGTACAGACCAAAAAAAATAAAATTGATACAGCGGTACCTCGGGTTACAGATGCTTCGGGTTACAAACGCTTCAGGTTACAGACTCCGCTAACCCGGAAGTAGCACCTTGGGTTAAGAATTTTACCTCAGGATGAGAACAGAAATTGCACACCGGCTGCATGGCAGCAGCGGGAGGCCCCATTAGCTAAAGTGGTACCTCAGGTTAAGAACAGTTTCAGGTTAAGAACGGACCTCTGGAACGATTTAAGTTCTTAACCAGAGGTACCACTGTACAGTGCTGAGGTGAGGCTGTTGTTTTATGCTATACATATTCCTCTGTCCTCCTTCATGACTAACAGAAACAAAACAAGCTAGGTAACCAAGAATAAGCCAACACCACCAAATCTGTGAATTTCATACAAGCTGTAGGATTCAGCTTTCCTTGGCATACAATACAAGGAACATTTGAGCAGAGTTTTGACTTTCTTTTAAGCACTTCAAACATACAGATGGATACCCAGCCTCCAAAGAACTCAATGATTCACAAAACAGCAGGCGCAGTGGATGTCAAGGCGTTATGCTGCTCATCAGTAACAACATTCAGTGAATGCCTCTGACACATTCCGCACTGTGGTCACAACAGCAATTCATGGCACTCTCTGGGGGGAAATGCTGTGTTTACAGAGTCACGTTTACTTACTGTACCGTATGTTTGTTCTTCGTAAGTAAGTGCTTCCAATGTCTAAGTTCTTTTAGAAAATGAACTCTGCAGTCGGAATGAGAGCAGATTCTCCTGCATTCCTGTGGAACTACAGAAGTGTCCGATGTCACCTCAGCATATTCCTATGTTGTGCACGTGTCTCATAAACAAAGAACAACACAAACAACAGCAGAGGAAAATGGCAAATCAGCCATTTGTAGCAGAGAGGAAAGTGGCAAAGCTCAGGAGGAGCAGGAAGCATTGCACCTGTTGCAGCCTTCTCACAGTCTCAATTACATACACGGGATAAGGACAATTTCTGTTTTATGTACTTCTTTTAAACATTTGTTTTTCACAGTTTTCCTTGGAATGTACCACTGCACAGTTCTAGAGGCTATTACCTTAAATAGGCATAAAGAGGACTATCAGTTAAAACATGCATGCCCAAATGGCTAAACAGCAAAACAGCCATTTTTACTTGCACAGTTGGCATATGAAGTCAAAGGATACTATTAGCGTCACAGCTTTGACAAACCTATGATATAAATACTTCAGAGTATTAGTCTGCATAAAACAGTTAATGGGCTAGGGCTTTCTGCCATGCACCACTTAAATTCAGACCCCTGTCTGTGGTGCTGAACTCACAAGTTACAACTAGGCTGCTGAACTCTTGAGATCCATTTTGATCCTCTTCCTATATGTCACAAGCAAACATATTACAGGCCACTTCACACATTGCACTGAAGGAAGTGCACAGTCTTCTACTTGGATGCAATTAGTCACAGCAACAAAACCATCTCGCAGTGGCTTCAGACGATTCTCTAGGCTGATATTTCTTCACTTTCATCTCAGAGGCCTGCCTGGCCTCTACCTTTTATCTACTTTGAAAGAAACAAACCTATAAAAGTTGTTTTGCTTTGTGTTTTTTTAAGAAAGTGTCTGTCATTACAATGCAGTGGACTTACCAGTCACTTTACAGGCTTCCAAAGCAGCATCTGGCTGTTGATGAGTAAATGGTGTCAAAAAGCTGGGCTCCTCTTTACGGTTACACATCTCATCCATCACTTTCCCCTCTCTACTCGTTGCTTCTAGTTTCTCTGAAGAACCAGGGATCGTCTTCTTGAGAACAATCCCCCCTTCCTTTGACGCCCCCACCAAAGCCACATTTTCCAGAGATGTTTTTGCATCTTTAATAAAGGCAGTTATTCTTTCTTCACCTTGAGGGCACTCAAGGGCAGCAAAATCCTCTTTTTTTGACACCAGGGACATTGGCGCAGTATTTTCTCCATCATCCTTGTGCTCTTTCTGCTGTTCTGATAAAGTAGTGGGAATAGCTTTCTCCATTCCTTGTGGATTTCACCGTGTCAACTTGACAAACCAAACATCAAGGCTTTGGGTGGATTTGCATCAATTACTGCCAGACAACCTATAATAAAAAAGTGACAAAATGTTCAAAAGACTGAATTTCACACAAGCCCATTTCAGACATTTTGGTTAAGATGCAGTACACTCAACCGCTTCTGAATTTATATAACAAATGCTTTAAAAATTGTAGCTGAGGCCTAAGAACAGCTCACATTTCTGGTGTGGAGCACAGCAATTCCTATTTCAACAGACTAGCATGCTACAAGAAAATGAAAAATATGAAAAATGAAAAACATATTAACCTCAACTTCACTGTAGGACAGAGGGTGGCCAACCTGCAGCATGTGAAACAGGTAGTAGTAGGTTGTAGCATGCTCAGACTGGACAGGAAGGCTGGCAGGTCTGGCCATGACCCAGTAACAAGTCTGAATCAGTCCTGTGGTGCCAGCTCAGTCCCTGACTCAGCAGCCTTGAAGCCACTATAACCTTTGTGAGGGATTGCAAACCTGAGGGCCTCCAAATGTGGTTTGTCTACAGGTCTCCTCATTTCTGACCACTAGCCGTGATGGCGCCTGAACATCATGTGGAAGCCTACAGGTTCCTCACACCAATTCTAAGCGGTATTATATCATGCTTTGGGCTTTCTCTTTATTTGGCAACAGTGGCTATTAGCCATAATTGCCATGTTCTACCTCCACTGCCAAGAGCTAGTATGCTTTGAATGTCAGTTGTTGTGAACCACCGGTGGGGAGAGCGTTACTGCACTCAGATCCCAAGTCTAAACTTCCCAGAATAGGCCCCTGGGTTTGGCCAGAGTGCTGGACTAGGTGGTCCTTTGGCTTGATCCAGCTGATCTCTAAATGTTCTTATTATCACAATCAAAGAGTCATAGGGGGTTTTCCCCCTACAACTGACTAGCATGACTATCCCTCTGGAACTTGCCAGGAAGATTGTCCACAATGAATTATCTAGTTTGAGGTTTAAGAGTAGGTCCATACCTTCACTATAAAATAACAGTGGGATGAGCTCTATAGACTTCTCCACATCCTTAATGAAAAATGTGTCTTAACCACATTTTAGCCATTGCAAAGATGTTTCTGAATGGGAACTTGAGGCACTAATAGTGCTGCAGCACAAGCATTAAATTGTACCTCTGCAATCTATGCTCACAAATCAAGTCATCTCTTCAGAGGAGAATGGTTGCACTGAGTGCAAGTGAAAAGAAGGAAGAGTAACTGTATGACACTTATGTTCACCAGGTCCACAGGGATACCCTACTTCCCTTACAACAGTTTTCTTTTATCTTGGCTGTTGGACTACAACTCCCACCAACCCTGACGGGAGTTGTAGTCCAACAGCATCTGGGGACCTCACTTTAGAGAACACTGCCTTACACGACACCTGATAGGATCCACAGTTCAACAGCTGTAATGAGATGCAAGGGCAAAGCATTCCACATAAATAAGCAAAAGACATTACCATCATGGGGTGATGGGAAAGAGAGGAATCTGCTGAATTGTGGGCTGGTCTGCAACAATGAAGCCAACTCAGATCAACATCAACAGAAATGGAATATTTATTTATTTATTTATTTATTTATTTATTTATTTATTTATTTATTTATTTATCACCCATCTGGCGGGGCTTCCCCAGCCACTCTGGGCGGCTTCCAACAAAATATTAAACTACAGTAATCCATCAAACATTAAAAGCTTCCCTAAACAGCATTCACAGCATATTGATGCAATCCACCTTTGGGATATCATAATTCAAGGGATGTGCTCTTGGGAATTTTCCTTTACCTTCCTCCGTATACTCATAATGACTATGCCTACACACAGGATTTACACTGTTTGTTATCGAATTATGTGAAATCTTCTGTTTTCCAGCTAGCTACTATGCCATTTCTTATCAACGCTGCTCTTTCTAGTTTCAGGCCTACAGAACTGAGCTAAACCCTCATAAAACAAATTTTAAAGCAAGACATAATGGAGTTCATTGTGGGTTCAGGCAATTCCTTCAAACTGGCACTGTCACATTGAACAAAATAATATGCTGAAACCAATTTCATACACAGCAAGAAATACAGAACTCATTAATGCACTTTAGATATGTCCTATTAGTTTAAATATATTTATATATTTATTAACAAGAACTCCTATTTGTTTCAGAGATCCCAATTAATTCTCGGCACAGAAACCACCTTTCTTCTAGAACTGGCTGGGTATATATTATTTCTCATGCACATCCACTACATGCTCTTGTCATTGGGCCCCTCTTACGAGTCCTATTATCTCTTCAACTACCCCACACCCTGACCAGTTAAACTAGCTACCAGTGAGACACAAATTATTTTTGTCCAAATTTATCAGTTCCAATGTCATTCTACATTAAAACTGACTGGGGAGAACACATGCCATGAACATACAACTTGCTCTCTATAAAACTTTAATTTCAAAATCATTATTTTGCACTCTGGATTACCTCACAACTTTCCTCAGCAATTAATATGAAATATACTACCACATACACACAATCCTCAGGTAAAGGACACATAACAAACAAGACAATGTCAATGAATCACAGTATTTGGGAATCTACTGTTAACAGCCCAGTCCATTTCATGTTTATATGGGACCCATCAGCTCAAATCCCTAAGTGTCCCTTCCATGCACAGAAAGCTTTTGATCCAGGATGTCTTCTGCTGGCAGTACGAAGTTGGTCTGTCGGTCTGTCTGTATCTTTCCCACTCCCCTTTTCCTTCAGGTAGTTCCCCAACCCTTCAGTGGAGGGTTCAGGGGGAAATCAGCAAAGGTTACCTCTCATCCACCTGCAAGAGAGTCTCATGAGCAGAACTCTAATCACAGGATGATCCTACCAGCAGAAGGGAACTCCTCTGTATTCAAGCCATTGGGTTCACCGCGACTTAAACCTAAAGGTAAAGGGATCCCTGACCGTTAGGTCCAGTCGCGGGCAACTCTGGGGTTGCAGCGCTCATCTTGCTTTATTGGCCAAGGGAGCCGGCATACAGCTTCCGGGTCATGTGGCCAGCATGACTAAGCCGCTTCTGGCGAACCAGAGCAGCGCACGGAAATGCCATTTACCTTCTCACCAGAGTGGTACCTATTTATCTACTTGCAATGCGTGCTTTCGAACTGCTAGGTTGGCAGGAGCTGGGACCGAACAACGGAAGCTCACCCCGTCGCGGCTTGCTTACAGATAAATGGGCCTCAGGCTGAAAGCCTATACTCACTTATCTAGGAACAAGCTCCTTTGAAATGGGATTTGTATTTCTAAGTAGACATTGGTTTTCACATACATGTGCATACAGTGGCAGCTAAGAATTCTATACAGACTTTTTCTCTCTCAGGCTTCCCAATACTTAGAGAGGGTCCCCCCCCCCCAAAAAAAAATACACTTAATGAATCTGTGAAAGAACTTTAGGTTAAAATTCAAGCCAGAAATTTAGCAATGGAAAAGAAGTGAGCACAGTATGCTTCAAAAGCTTAAACCCCAAATCAGAAAGAACTAACTAATTACAAAACAAAATGAATTCATCAGTCAGAGAACTATCTTCATTTAATAATATTTTAGCAGAGCAGACATAAGAGGCCCTTACATGTTGCCTGGTCCACAGGCATCATGTTATTATCTTATTGGCTACTTCTATAGAGCCCAGATTTGTTCTCTTTCTACTGTACTAGCTAGAATCTAGAGCCAAGATGCAGAATGTCCATTTGGAACCTCAAGAAGTGCTGTAACTTAGCAGTGAGCACTGAAGAGTGTGCACAAACCAGTGCAAGCAACAGAGCAACAAATGTAGTTACCACTAGGAGGAGATAGATGCTCAAAAGTGGTGATAAGTGAGGCTGTGGCAATCTAAGTAAACACATGTGGCTTGTGCATGAGAGGTGCAAGATAAAATACAGGAGACAACAGCTTAGCAAGTCTTTTTCCTCAAGGTGCCAAACTTGTTGCACCTTTCTTCCATACAGGCTGTTCCTGGATGACACATTCACCAGACAACAATCACCCTGAAACATGTCTTCCCAATCTGTCACACGGTGGCATGTGCCAGGAGTGACCTTGTAAACCCAATATTAGTTCACAAAGATGCTACAGAAGAAGGGCAGCAATAACATTAGGTCTATAGACATAAATACTTTGCCTGGCATCATCATCGTAATCATGAGAGGCAATTTGGTTCTCAAACTGCCTGCCCTATTTAGGTTCTTCTTCTGGTTTTGAGGCTGAAGAACTAAACAGGCCATGCCACCAACAAGCTACCTCTGACAACTATCATTGCAAAGAAAATACTGGCCAAGGTGGACTGATGCACTGCCAGAATTCCTTCTGTTGTGCACCTTTGCCAGGAGGAAGCAGAGCAAATTACTCAAGGAGGAAATTATTTTGGCAGTAACTGAGTAATTAATTTTTCTAAAGTGGCAGTTATTAAAAGCACAGTTCAGGCACTCAAAATTGCCATAACAGCCTTTTATAGGGTTAAGTTCAGAAATATAATACAGAAACTTCATCATTTGCCACAGATACTGTAGAAAAACACAGACACAAAAAATGAAAAAGAATGGGATTAGTTCCACAGAAAGGTTTCGCACAGCAATACAAGTTCACAATTTAAAGATTATTATAGTCTGGATCCACCAAAACGTGCTGGAGCAGGTACAATTATCAAAACCATTTAAATGAAACTAAACTGCAATAGCATGTAAATTTACTCTGAAGTAAGACCCATTATATTTTTCCTCAGGTTAGAGTGCACAAGATTGCAGCCTAGGAATGATATTTCTGTTTCTAGTGCCCAAACTTTGTGTGTGTGTGTGTGTGTGTGTGTGTGTGTGTGTGTGTGTGTGTTTGTAAAACTTCCTGGTTAGCAGACCACAGTTGTCATGTCTTGTTGAATGCCCTTATGTACCACTTTCTGTCACAAATGACCTCTAGACAGTTTAATTTAGTGATAAGATACTTTGTTGGTACAGTATATAGAAGCAATGCAACTTGAAAGAGAAAAATCAATCTGATGAAGAATTTGAGAAAATTATTTAAGTAACACTATCCATGTACAAGTTTCTTTACAGACATTACTCTAGGGAGACATGCCTCAACCCCAGAGAAGTTACAATCTGAATTTTCCCATTGTGGCTTAGGCAAGGTGAGCAGAGAGAGACTATTAACAGATCCAAGAAGAGTTTCCAAAGAATCTTTTCAGGAGCTGTGGTCTCTCCCCTCTGAAAGTATGATGATTAAGACATAGAAGTGCTCTTTGGGCTCTCTTTCTCTGGCACCATACATATGGCCATGTTCACAGAAACCCTTCCACATATATTATTTTCCTGAAGAGGCTAAATAACCTGCCTATATTGTTCTATACCTTGCTGCATTTCAGCTCAGAAATTCATCTTCAAAACATTAGGAGAGTCTGCTGAATCAGACCAATGGGCCCACCTAGTCCAGCATCCTATTCTTACAGTGGCCAACTGGATGCCTGTGGGAAACTCACAAGCAGGATTCAAGCACAAAAGCATCCTCCCCTCCTGTGGTTTCCATCTTCATCATAAGCCAATTAACAGAGCTACCATTACAGTAAAATGTTATGAAGCGTTTTAATAACTTGGTCACAATGAAAAAACCATGCATTCAGTCTTTCAGCTGCAATCACAAGCCTTCAAATACACAAGGCATAGCTAATCAACAACTGCCTGAACATGCAAGCAGACTGAGTTCTAAATTTAATAAAAACAAGCCTTTTAAAAGAAGTTAATTCCACAGTGCCAAATGCATGCATACATATGAGCCTCCAACTATTACTTAGCAGGTCTTCCCATTACATACATTTCTGCAGTAACACATCATGGAGGAACCAATAAGCAACTGTTAAGAGGCCTAGGGAATACTAGCAGGCAAAAGAAGCCCCGTTTTCCATCACCAGTCAAGCAAGCTGCCACCCACGAGAGGCAAAGAGCAACTCTCCAGGGTGTGCAATCAAATAGTAAATTCTGCTTCTACCTGTCCCCACCAATTTACTCACCTTTTAATATTTCTATACAGTACTGCTTTTCAGTTTATTCCCCCCACAAGTAAGTTTATAACAATAAAAATAACCATATACTGAAAACAATTAGTGTCAAAACTATCCAACAGAAATAACAATATACATACTAGACAAACCTCTTTGGCAGAGGACTCCATAAGTGGAGGGCCTTCCCAACCAAGAGAGACTTCTCTCCAGTTACCACTCACCTCATCTCACATTATTCCTAAAAGACTCCCAACAGCTTACTTGTTTTCCTGCCTGCGTCTCTATAAGAAACATGAAAGCTAGGAGCAGGGCAAAGGAATCTGATAGCTTTAGTAAACTCTAAGCCCTAGCTGGACTTTTCATCTCTTATTTGACCTAAATCTGTAACTTCTAGAAAGGCAAACAGTTACATGCCTGCAGTAAGGGAGACTTGGAGTCACTCTTCACTATCAGTCTGTTGGGAGTAATTAAAAAGGTACCACTGACAAACCTTTACATATAGGATGCCCTGTAAATGCGTGTTTTAGTTCTTTTTAAGAGTTTTCATTCCTTTAGGATTACAGTAGTCCTCATACACTGGCCTGACTTGCACATCACACTAAGCTAAACCATGGCTTAGCTCAACATAGCAGCAGGAAGACTGGAAGAGCAGCAAGGCAGTCACATTATCTTCTCTGGAAGCTGACACACCTACATGATCACATTAAGTCATGGTTTGGCTTAAACCAGGTCACTGTGTCTTTTAGCTGAGCATTATATGAGTATCATAGAATCACAGAATTGTAGAATTGGAAGGGATCATGAGGATCATCTAGTCCAACCCCCTGCAATGCAGGAATCTTTTGTCCAATGTGGGACTCAAACCTCTGACACTGAGATTAAGAGTTTCATGTTCTACCGACTTGAGCTATCACAGCTACAAGTATTAATTGGTTAATTGAACTAATCAATGGCAATGAATATTCATCAGAGACTGGTCAGATGAAGTGGACTAGTCCACAAAAGCTTATGCTATAATAGATGTTAAGTCTTTTAAATTGCCACAAGATTATTCATAGATTTTGCTGACACAAATTAACATGGCCATACTCCTGAAACTCATCTAAAACTACATAGGCAAACGCATGTAATGTGGTGGACCATATATTTTAAGGTTCAAATAGTTCATCCTGAATGTTATAACTTTTCCAAATTCCAACAGGCAGCACCGAACCTTTCTTCAGGCCATGTTCAGTAAAGCAATCCTTTGCTGCAGATTATTAAGTCTCATTTTACTGCTTCCTGCATGTAATTAAGAGAGGTAAACATTTGGTCTCACTCCACATCCCAACACCAATGGTGCCAAAAATCAACAATACATACTGCCTCCCTCAAAAATATTCATTTTGCAGTTCTTCTATCTCCGTCACTAAGCATGCCTTTCACTCTCACTGTACACAGGTTAAGATGCATCCAAGTACTCTCAACAGTTCTGGCACTACCTGTTCTATTTCACCTTCAGCATCCCACTACTTCCTTTCCAATGGACAGTGCCAGCTGAAAATACGGAAACTAAGGTCTGCAAATGACATAACCACTTAACTCAGGAAGACATCTGGGTATGGTAAAGATAAACGCAATATAATAACTTAAGCAGAAAATGCCTCACCCCATATTAACTTCAAAACATTTTAAAGTGCACCAATATTGTCCAAGGCTTCATATTTCACAACCTGATAGAAACAATGCTTACTCAGCACAGTCAAAATAATTTCTATTGGTCTTTTTTCCAAGTAAGTAGGTTTAGGATAATAGTCTTAAGCACTGTCCTAACCGATTCTTTGATTTGCTGCAGCAGCAAACTTTTGGCAAATTGCCCAAGTGAGAGCACGCACCAAATAAATTGCCACTATCAATGGACAGGAAACTTACTTCTTAGTAGACATGTATAGGATTGTGTTGCAAGTCCCACAGAGTGCAATGGCACTCACTCTCTCAGGTAATCAAGTACAGCAACTTAAAGAGGGGGAGAAGAGGCAGAAATCTGACACTAAGTAGACCTATCAAAGACAAGCTATGTCTGTGAGTCCTCATCCTAATGGGTGCAGCAGTTCCGTGTATTGCACTAGTTCAAGCTCATCCATTTCTCACAAGTATAACTTCATGTAACAGTGCATGACAACACAGAGAAACTGTGCCAAGGAGAAGAATGTGGATTCTTTACAATGAAGCCCCCAAACTCTTGGATCTTTGGGTCAAGCAAAAGGCAGGTGTCCTCTTTTGTCCCACCCACCTCGAGGCTCATTTGCTCTCCTCCCAGAGGAAACACTGACTTACCGGCTTGCTGAAGAACCTCGGGAGTCGTTCATGCCCCCACCCTACGCACCACCACCCCACTCGCACACCCAGAGGGTGTGTGTAGCTTCATCAGCATCCCGCTCAGTCTCATCACCTGATGCCAGGTCCGGATGCCCATCACTCCACGCACACCTGTGACGCGCCTGCCGCTCGGAAGTCCTTTGACGGACACCTTCCCCCTTCCCCGGCACCTGTCCGCCTTCCCGGGCGCCTCCCCCCAGTCACCTGCAACCCCCTCGGGTGTGCCTCGCCGCCCAAGCCTCCTCGAGAGAGGGCACCTGCCACCTTCCACCTGCCCCATTCGGACTCCCCACCACTTGACCTCCCCACTCTGCTCCGCTCCAGGGGGGAAGAGCAGCCGGAGCTCCCGCCCGGCTCGTGGCCTACCTGTCACTTACCTCCCTGACAGCAAGGCTCATTCACGGGCGCTCCTTCCCTCCTCCTCCTCCTCCCTCCTTCCCTGTCACTTGCCCTCCTCCTAGGCACCGCCTCCTCGTCCCCTCCTGGCTCCATCCCCTCCGGTCAGGTCCTCCTTTCCCAGCCTCGCCGGGGCGCACTCACCATCTTGCGCCCAGTGCTGCCGCCGCCGCCCCGCGCTGGGTGCTCAGGGCTTTCTCGGTCCCCCTCGGCAGCCCCGCTGCACCCTCCTCTTCTGCCCTCCACCCGGCTCCGGCCTCTTCAGCAGCAGCAGCCGAGGCCGCCGCGCCGGGGACATGGCTCCTTTAAATCCTCCTCCTCTCTCTCAGCTTCTCCCCCCGCGCCACCACTCCCCGCTCCGTCCCACCAACTCCCTCCCTTTCTCTACCCGGCCAGCCCAGCTGCCTGCGCCGCTCCCGCCGCGCCCCTCCCCTCTCCTCCTTCCGAGTCGCGACCGCAGAGCGTCTCTAGCAACGCGACGGCAGCGGCGCCATGTTGGGAGAGGCAAAACGAACTCTCCCCCCCCTCTCGCTCCGGGATGACGTCATGGGGCCGCCGAGGCCAGGGCCTCAGGCAACTATATTGCGCGCGCGGGGCAGGCTGGGGTGGGGTGTCTGAGCTAGCTAACGGGCCGTGGCACTGGGACAGCTGTGGTGACTCAACTTGCCCAGGGTCAAAGCGAATACCCTCCGAACTGTGGCAACGTGGCTTCTCTCTTGGTGGCCACCTGTCCCCGGAAAAGAGAACCAGGGGCGGGCCACGTTATGGCCAAAAGCCCGTGGCCATCGGGGAGGAGGGAAAGAGGGCAGTGGGCAGGTGTATTGGCGCTTCTTGCCTGGAGTTACGCCTGAGGAGACCGGCTGGGGCAGTCGCCCTGGGAGGGAAAGAAGGAAGGAGGGAAACCTGCATGGCTCCTTTCTCGTTTCACCGGCCAGCGGCTCCTGTCACACGACGTCCAGAAGCGCTAGCCTCGAATACACTTACTTCTGACTTGGTCCAGCACGCATGGCGGGAAGGAGGCGCGCCCCCTATCGGAGAGTCCTATTGCTAACCCCCTCAGCGTCCCGAAATCAAAGCGAAAGGGCGCCAGAAGAACCCATACATACAAGTTCTTCAGCCTTTGATATGAGTGGGGTTTAGCTGGGTGGCAAACCTAAAAGCGAGCGATCCGGCCGCATCAGGCGTCCAAGCACCCAGGGCGAGTGGATGTTTCGCCACGCAGGCGAACGCCCGTGTTCCGAAGTGAAGGCGGGACAGCTCACCCCACCCTTGTAAACACCAATCAACAATACTGATAATGAAAACGTATTTACTCTCCACGACCAGAGGAACTAGACTTTCGTTCTTTGAAGCTGTGCATTGACGCCGCCCTCTTAATTTTGGATATATTTTTTTTGTTTCACTTTGCTTTCATTTAATCCAGAAATAATCGAATAAAAATAAAAGATCATCAGAGTTGACTGCCAAGTATGCATGCCTGCGGGCTTCACACAGGCACTGTGAAATCAGGATGCTGGACTAAATGGGCATTTGGCCTGATCCAGCAGCTTCTTATGTAATTATAGGATTACAACTTTAGTATTAACAGAACAAAAAGCAAGCCTGGCCAGATGAAAACCCTGCACAACCAAGAGACTGTGATTCCTATAATAAAATTACCAGGGCTTGTTCCAGTCAGCAGATCTCCCCTCTGTACATTTCTCCAACATTATTACACCATCCAGCATTTTCCAAACATCTAGCCCATGATTCCAATCTCCTATTTTGTCTCTCTATGATCCTCATGAAACTCACGCTGCAATACTATTTAGGTTTACTCAGAAGTTCCACTGAATTCTTTGAAAGGCTACAATCCTACACCCGCTGAACTTTTTGTGACTTCTCTCCTTGAAAATGTCTCCAGTAATTAAACTGGAAAGACGGCATCAGGAAAAGGGGGGTGGGGGAGAGACCCAAATTGCCCTTACAATATGGGGTTGCATTGTCATCATAAAGTTCCCTCAGACAGTATGGCAAGCCATTAAAAGAAAAGAATACTGGCAAAGTGTAAAGGTAAAGGACCCCTGGACAGTTAAGTCCAGTCAAAGCTTCAAGCCGAGGGAGCCGGTGTTTGTCCACAGACAGCTTTCCGGGTCTTGTGGCCAGCATGATTAAACCGCTTCTGGTGCAATGGAACACCATAAAGCATGGAAACACTTTTACTTTCCTGCCAAAGCAATACCTATGTATCTGCTTGCACTGGTGTGCTTTCGAACTGCTAGGTTGGCAGAAGCGGGGACAGAGCAATGGGAACTCACTCCGTCATACGGATTCAAATCACTGACCTTCCAACCAGCAAGCCCAAGACACTCAGCGGGTACTGGCAAAGTAAACTGATATTCACACCATGTAAGTGACCTTGCTTCCCAGGCTGCTGTGCTGAAAAAGACCTCATAGATGCTTGATACCTTAGAAGAGCTGATACTTGTCAGAATAAGATATTATTATTTATTATATCTCTATACTGTCCTTCAGCCAAAGATCACAAGGTGGTTCACAATACAGGTCAAAACCAGCGCTTTGAATTAGACCTGGAAACTAATTGTCACCCAGTGCAGTTGGGCCAGGATTGATGCAATATGCTCAAACCTCTTGCCCTGGTGAGCAACCTGGCCGCCAAATTCTGCACCAATGAAGTTTCCAAACCATCTTCAGAGGCAGTTCCATGTACAGTTGTACCTCGCAAGTCGAATGCCTCGCAAGACGAAAAACTCGCAAGACGAAAGGGTTTTTGGTTTTTTTAGTTGCTTCGCAAGACGAATTTCCCTATGGGCTTGCTTCGCAAGACGAAAACGTCTTGCAAGTTTGTTTCCTTTTTCTTAAAACTGTTAATACCCAGGGTGCATTAGAGGTGCAGTTGCGACTTGACTTCGAGGAGCAACTCATAGCACGCGGTGTGGTAGCCTGCTGGAGAATGTTGGGGCCACTTCTTAAAATTACTGCAGACTTAATACAGTGGTGCTTCGCAAGACGAAAAATTCGCAAGATGAAAAAACTCGCAGAACGAATTAATTTTGTCTTGCGAGGCACCACTGTATAACAGTGCCATAGTACAGTGCTTTGGTTCAGTTAAAAGTAATGTGCAAGGGCAAGTGTCGAAATAAGTCAGGAAGGGAGTCTGTTAATTGTGGCCACAGGTCACTGACTGGCCTGACTCTCTGCTGTCTTTATACCACTGACATCCCCATTCCATACTGTTACGAACTAAATAGTAACTGTTAGGGCCACAGTGGCCGGAGCTGTACAGTATCTATAAATAGTTTATTGTATTTTATAGTATTTATATAATTTGTAATAAACCTAAAATAGCTTTAATCTGCCCATTTTGTGACAATGAAATAGGTCTTTAGACCTCATGTGCTCAACTCACCACTTGGGGGCCACATGCAGCCCTTGGGGGCCTTCAAGTGTGTCTTGCATAGGTGACCAAGCAGCCTTTACTGCTGAGTGTTGCTATCTCTCTGCCATGATTGGGCTTCCATATATATAAGATTTTCCCCAGCCTGCCGAGCAGCTGTTTGGCAGGCTGGGGATAGTGCAGTTCTGGTGGTGAATATGATGCACAAGGTGGGAAGGGGGGCAGGGGCTGTCCACCACTGAGATCTGCCTCTGCACTGCTGTGTGAGGTCATTTGGGGCAAAGAAGTTGTACACTTATGATATATATAATCATATGCATTTAAATATTAATAAAGATTCAAAGAGATTCAAATAAAGCAGGTACACTTTAAAAAAAATCATTTATTACATAGCATGTTGGGGTAAATTAGGGCCCAGAACCACCCAGAAAAGGAAGTGGGTAATTACTGGAGAAAATCAGTTTATCTTCACAAGATGAAAGGAAATGGCCAAATGTGTGGTTGGTTGGTAGGCAGCAGTTAAACATTCATAATCTGAGAACTGAGCAAACTGTTTCTTCATGTACACAGAAAAACAGACTCTGCTCCAGCTACAGCCAGTCATGACTAAGGACATTTGAAAGCAATGGAAAGAAAATCACAACCCTTTTGCTTTTCATGTGACTTAGACCACATGCATGTCTACTCAGAAATACTGTAAGTACCACTGAATTCAACTGTGTATCCCTAGGTAAGTGTGTGTATAGGGTTGCAGCTCAACATTACCTGGAGTGAAGCTAATAAATCTGGTAATAAATTGCGCTCAAATTTATAGCATGATATTTTTAAACAAGTCTGGTTTAAATCAACATTTTAATCATTGAGTTTCATCTACCCTGATTTATTATGTGTTCTCAGCACTCAAAATTTCTGCTTTTACCTTGCCCCACGCTTTCTTTCTCTATACAGTGGTACCTTGGGTTAAGTACTTACCGGTAATTCGTTCTGGAGGTCTCTTCTTAACCTGAAGCACCACTTTAGCTAATGGGGGCCTCCTGTTGCTGCCGTGCCGCCGGAGCACAATTTCTGTTCTCATCCTGAAGCAAAGTTCTTAACCCGAGGTGCTATTTCTGGGTTAGCGGAGTCTGTAACCTGAAGCGTATGTAACCCGAGGTACCACTGTATTCTCCCATAACTGCAACTGCCTGAGCACTCACTCAGCCTCACTCTCCTTCCTGCCTGAAACCTCCACTTCAGAAACAGTGCTATTGCATGCATTTTGAAGCATAACCTTATTATTGTGCAACTGACAATGATGTAATAGTCTACAACCTGCTCTTTTTTTGGTGATGTTCTTTTAGTAATGGTTAATAAAATTAATTTTTCTTTTTACATTATCCACTCCTCTAGTTTCGCATTGCAAACTCCTTCTGAAGCTCTTCCAGTGTGAACATAATGTTACATGCAGCACAAGATTCCAGGAGTATCTGTGCTCTTACCAGGGTCTGTGTTTCCTTTTGGATAATAAGGCACATTGCCTTCATCATTAGGGAACATTCATGTTCTTTTCCGCATCTCCTTCCAACACCCAGTGATCTGAACTCAGAACCTCTGGATGCAGACTGCCTGCTAGCATAGGCAAAGGGATCCCTACTTTTTACATACGATGACTATAATAGATATCATAATTTAATATATGGCTGGTGGACAAACACCAGGACACAATTTTTCTAAGAAAGGATGGTGGGTGATCTAAAGCTGCTGCCTGGGTGTATTGTACAGATCTTGGCATCTTGTCAAAGCTAGAGTCTGTCAGTAATTATCTGATAAGTATACTTCCCTACACCTCATTAAACATCTTTGTCTGCTGACCAAATGGATCAAATGAGCTTCTTGAGGACAGCTCTCATGTGCACTAATCCAATAATTTTGACTTGCATAGTGCAAGTGGTGCGGTTTGCGGTTGTTATATAACTTATATCCAACACAGCAAACAATAATCTTTAGCCTTTCCCTCCACGTGTCATATAAAATGTTACAGCTCCATGAAAGCTCTTTATAAGAAATTGTTGCAGAAAGAGAAGCAATCTTTAATCACTGGAGCTTGAACTTTTCAAGAACATAAACTGCAGTTAACGGCTTGTTGGGTGGAAAAGATGTACATTCAATATGTTGTGCATTTAATCAAATAAATAAAGTTTCTCTAAACAATGTAAGGTAATGTTTTTTAAATATCTTTAAATTTAAGTTTTCTATTCTTTCCATTATGTTTCATTAAGTTTCAGCATTTTTAACATATACAATCAAAACACAATTTCTTCTTTTCTCTTAGTTTTATCGACTTCCCACCCCATTTTCCATGAAGTTGTTGTTTCTCCCCTTCTGCTCCCCCAGATCTTTTATCTATTAAATCATAACCACAATATTATAATCTAATCACCTCTGTTGCTCATAGCTCAAATCCTGCTCGTGAGTTCATCATACAGCCGTTCCTTGGAATTTGTACAGAACCTGTTCTGGAAGTCCATTTGACTTCCAAAATGTTCAGAAACCAAAGCGCGGCTTTCGATTGGCTGCAGGAAGCTCCTGCAGCCAATCAGAAGCCGTGGAAGCCCCGTCAGACGTTCAGCTTCCAAAAATAGTTCACAAACCAGAACAGCCTGCAGTGTTTAGGAGCCAAAATGTTTGAGAACTAAGCTGTTCGAAAAACAAGGTACGACTGTACTATATTTCATTAAATAGTCCAAAAAAGGCATTATTCCATAAAATACTTGTCATTAGATTTTCTTTAAATTTTCCAATGCATAGTCATTATCTTTTAGAATCCTTAAAAATGCAGTATTACTTTTTAATTAGATGTCATGTGTAAATGTTTGGTAAACATAACCATCTAATTACTTATTCATTAAAAGCCAGATAGTTAATTGGCTAAGACTGCAATTCTATACCTACTTATTTGGTGGTAAGCTCCATTGAAACTAAGTTAGATTTATATTTGAGTAGATATGTATAAGATTGCACTGTAGGGTGTGATAGTCCTGACTTGTAAGAGTTTACATTCAGATTTCAAAAATACTTTACCAAGTAGTAATACTCTGAGCTGAAATTGACCCTTCCCATAATATTTTCTTGTTTTTACATTTTAAACAATAACATTTATATTCTGTACTTAGATTTGAATTATTTAATTTTAGATCATGAGCATGTGCCAGGGACCATGGGTATTTTATTTACATATAGCACCTAAAACGTTTTCGTTGGTTTCATAAATAATGCATTATTATGAAGATTTAAAAACTATATCGTTAATGCTATCAAGCTCCAGATATGTAACTTTTTAATATGCCATTTCCCCCTCAAACGTCACCCTCTGTCATCTCTGTTTAAATCGCTCCTAAGGTACACAAAGGGTCTTTGTGGCACTTTTTAAAAAGGCTATCACACTAGAAATAACCTGAAAACAGTGATTCATGTGCATGTACCTTTACAACCCCTTCTGCTGTGTAGACTGATGCAAAGCCCTAGCAACCTATATTTTTAGATATATCTATCCAGTGGTTTAAATTTTGATCTATACTACATTTCTCAATATAATTGGTACATACGCGTCCTGCATATACAGACTTCTCCCTCAGGACTTTCAGAAAGTCAATTTATGTATTAGGTGCACAATTGCTTAAGACTAGGTCCTGGTGAACTCGGTGGGAATTATTTCTGCATAAACATCCACAGGAGTGGGCTGGCTGAGTCTGCAACACATGTATCTTCTGTCTCACCTTTCTAGAGCATTTGGAATTAGGACATAAGGAGAGCGCAGCTACCTGTTAGCCTAATTAGAGAGAGGAATTGGCATTAGGGACAAAGCCTCACACTACACATACACATAAGTTCATTAATGAGGCACTTGAAATTCCACAGTGCTATTTCTTCCTTATCTGTACTGTACATTAAATGGACAACTTAATGAAATCAAGGGGCTGAACATATTGCCCCTGCAATCCTATATAAACTTGAAAACTTTGCCCCAGTAATCAACTTATTGTATTGCTTTTTAAAGTAATGTTTTGATCTAGAAAAAAAATAGGCATTCATAAATATGAAAACCACTAAGGGAGAAAGCATAGCCATAGTATTGTCTCATTTGCAGCAATATTAGTAAGTACAGAACCAAGGGAAGAAGACTGATAAGGTTTTCAGCATCTGTCCATTCTGTTTAAATTACAGCCCAGTCCTATATTTTCTGCTGCGTGATCAAAAAGCTGATAAACAGCCATAGGATGCTGACTTGGAGAGGTGCAAGTGCTGGTGCAGCAACAACAGCTCTTTGCAGGTGTAAACACAGTTATGCTGCCACCAAGTGGCTGCCCAAAGGGCTTTACACTTATATATCGTGTCCTGAAACGGAAATACTGTGCGGCTGTTTTGTTTTCAGTTTTCATATCCTAATCCTACAATTCCAGCTTCAATGTCACCTCAGGGTTTGATGGTATCTGCAGAGTTGAGACTGTTTTTCATGGCCACTTGCTCTGATTTATCTTAGTTATCTTAATTAATTAATATCTTAATTCTTTTCATACAATTATGGGGCAAATCCACAGATAAGAGAGTCAAGGACACTGTGATCAGGGAAAGCTCCCTTGCCATCTCAAGGTTACTGACAATATAAAGAGATCCCATGTGAAACACCAGTATAACAGGGGAGCAATGTACCCCTTTCTATTCCAATATGCTCACAGGCACTACATATTTAGCAAGCTAAGTGATCCATCAGCTGGTAGATCATAATGGTAGAGTGGATTGTAATGGCACTGTAAATTATCTAGTGCCTAACTCTGCTGTGATGGACTGTGTGCTCTTGAGATGGGACACTTGAAATAGCTATGGTAAGCCAAGTAAGGCAATTGGTCCATCTAGCACAGTATTGTTAACATTGACAGGCAGTGATTCTCCGGAGTTTCAGGCAGGAGTGAGGCAAAAATTTAGTTACATTTGATAATGCCTGTGGCTATAGAATGTAGTGTTTCCAATTCAAAAGCCACAGGTAGCCATCCTCGCAGCTGGTGGGTACAATAGTAGGTTAATTCAAGCCCGAAGCTGTACAAGCTCTTTTTGAATCATTGTCAGGCACTGAGTATGAGTAATCGAGGGCTTGGTAAGACTTCAGGTGGCTTGATAAAGGAAGGCACTCAGGTGAACAAGCAAGGAACCATGACTAGAGCCTTCATTTCTAAGACAGAGGGCATGCTCTAACTTGAGTGGGCAAGTCAGATATCAGACCAAGAAGCTATCTATTAAAAGACATATGAAGGCAGCCCTGTTTTTAGGGAAGTTTTTAGTGTTTGATGTTTTATTGTCCTTTTACTGTTTTTGGTTGAGAGCCATCCAAAGTGGCTGGGGCAATCCAGTCAGATGAGCGGCATAACAAGAACAACGAGTGACAAGTGTCAATGAAGACTGGTAAATGCAAAGCAGCGGCCTGTAGTCTGTCTGAACAATAAATTGCTCAGAAGAAGGATGTATGGCAAACCTCAAGAGTAGTAAATGAGGTGGGATTGGAACATAGGAAGCTATCTCCTATACCTAGTCAGACCACAGATCTATCTCGCTCAAAACTGTCTACTACGCAGCAGTTTTTCAGAGTCTCAAACAGAAGCCTTTCCCAGTTCTACCACAAGATGCTGGGGATTAAACCTAGGCTTTTGTACGCAGAACCTGTGGTCTTCCATTGACCCACAGTAATTCCAATACTGTACATCTGATCACCTAACCTGACCCAAACACATGAAGTTTGTTGGGCAATAACAGGGGGCCCCAGCTGAGCCCTGCAGTCTTTGATAGTAACTTATCTTTCCCATATTAGCCAATGAGTGGGGTCATCTGGAGTTCTGGAGTACCTTGTCAGCAATATGCTGATGACATACAGCTCTATTTTTCCTTTGCATCTGCAGGTATGGCAGCGGATGTGCTGGAATGCTGTCTTGCCTCACTAACGGACTGGTTAAAAGCCAACAAACTGAAGCTCAATCCAGATAAGACTGAAGGTAGGAGGTTGCCTGCACTTGACGGGGTTACACTCCCTTTGAAGGAGCGGGTATGTAGCTTGGGGGTACTCCTGGATCCTTTGCTATTGCATGAGACCCAGGTGGCCTTGGTTGTGTGGACTGCCTTCCATCAGCTTTGGCTGGTGGCCGTACTGCGCCTCTATCAGGACATGGATAGTCTAACTTCTGTGGTCTATGCTCTGGTAACCTCTAGGTTAGATTACTGCAACACATTATGTGTAGGGCTGCCTCTGAAGGTGGTTCAGAAACTTCAGCTGGTGCAGAATTCAGTGGCCAGATTGCTCACTGGGCAAGAAGGTTTGGGCATATTACACTAATCCTGGCCCAACTGCACTGGCTAACAATTAGCTTCCAGGCCACTTCTTTGTGTGCCTCCTCTGTGAGAAATCTGGAGGAGGGCAACACAAGAACAGGCCTTTTCAGCAGTGGCTCCACACTTGTGGAATGCTGTCCCATGTAGACTTCCCCGGCACCTTTGTTACATATCTTTAGACATCAGGCAAAAACCTTCCTCGTGGCGCTGTGGGTTAAATCACAGAGCTTAGGACTTGCCAATCGGCGGTTCGAATCCCTGCGATGGGGTGAGCTCCCGTTGCTTGGTCCCTGCTCCTGCCAACCTAGCAGTTCGGAAGCATGTCAAAGTGCAAGTAGATAAATAGGTGCCTTCCGGCAAGTAGATAAATAGGTACCTTCCGGCAGGAAGGTAAACGGCGTTTCCGTGCGCTGCTCTGGTTCGCCAGAAGCGGCTTAGTCATGCTGGCCACATGACCCGGAAGCTGTACGCCATCTCCCTCGGCCAATAAAGCGAAATGAGCGCTGCAACCCCAGAGCTGGCCACGACTGGACCTAATGGTCAGGTGTCCCTTTACCTTTACTCTCCCAGGTCTTTGGCTAATTAAACAATCTACACATCACTTTAAGTCTGTTTGCCACACTTTGATAGTGTAATCTCCTCCTACGCTACATGATCCTTTTAACAGGAGATGCCAATGATGCATTTTCTGCTGGCCTTCAACAATCCATACGGAGATAGAATGTGCATGTGATCATTTTGTATATGCTTATATAAACTGTTGGAGCTCTGCTTAATTCACAAAATGTACATAGCGAAAAGTTCATTTGAAATACTTGCTAGATTCTTTCACCTACTGTTCAAGGATCTGCTTTAATCATCAAAGGTATCTCCTACTGAGTATTATATTTGTGCTTTCTGAACTCTAAACTAGCACAATTTTAAAAAGTAATTTGTGCCCTCTGGCAGGCAGTTCTGCCTGAGAGTTGGGGTCTACGTTCTCTGGTGATGTATTTCACTAGCAGTGCCACTTCAACACTGGCAGAAAGCTAGGCAACCTCAAGACTGGTGATAACTCTTAAAAGATCAGGCCCCTGAAACAAGAGCATGCAGTTATTCAATTTCTGACATTGTAAAAACTAGGCAAACAATATACATTCTATTTAAATTAATGTAATTGTAGAGCAGAGTGGTGAACTGTTAAAAGGTTAAACAAATAATGCCTGCCACCATTACATTTCAGTTTTGACATCGCAGTACACTATTATTCCACAAATTCACAGGAGCCCAGATCTGATTAAAGGAAATTACAAACCACTCCTATTCAGGTCAAAGGCAGATTGGGATGGAGATGACTCCTGCTAATATAGAGAGCAGAAAAGTCACAATGATCAAATCTCAGAAAATGCTGCAGTTTCTCTTCCACTTCTGTGCTCCCAGACTTGTCTGGTACTTATGCAAAACGGAAAAAAGCAGTGATTCCCATTAACCATTTAAACAGCATTCACTGAATACAACTGCTATGTAAACTGGGTTTCCATATTGTGCTGGTGGTTGTGTTTATTTCAGAACAAATAAGGATATTCCTGAGGTCACTGTGGTGATGTGTATCAATCGTTATTCTTCACATATGTATTAGAAGCAAAAAATGAGACACGGTTGTATTTAATTTTTTAAAGAAACGTTTGCTTAGTAGAGCACATACAGCAATTTCCATATTAATAATAGGGGCGGCACATGAAACGACTTCAACAATTATTTTAAATTGCCTGGATTTCAAGTCAAGGCTGTTCCTTAACCTGCCCTTGGCTCAGTTGTATCATGCAAAGTCTTGCCTTTGAAACATTTGTCAACTCAAAATGGCCTAATCTAGTCCCTGAAATGGCATTTCATTGATTTAACAGCCCTATGTTCCAGTACCAATTGTTCTGCCTGCCCCACCCCCAAGGCCCTTTTCTGTATTTACAAACACACTCTGCCTAGGTCACTGCCCAGACACTGAGGATGATGTCATCTCAAAAGCACATGTCTTGCTGCAGCATCGAGGTTTGTTAATTCCTCCCAGAAGGGGGCTGTGTAAAGTGCAGATTGAACAGGAAGCAACGGAGGGGGCTTCCTGAAAGCGAAGTAGTTTACTTGTGTATATTATTCAGGGCGCCAAGACTATATAATTTAGTTAATCGGAGATTATTGCACGGCGTGTTACAACCTCCATAAGCAGCTTGACGCCCAGAGCATTGTGGGTAGCATGGTTTGTAAACCAACTGCAGACATTTGTGTTGGACAAAATAACAGGCAAGGATTTTTTCAGACTACTGGACTGGAATTTGACCAACAAAGATAACTGTGAAACGAAGGATGTGACAGAGAACATACGTATAACAATCTGTAATGAATTTTATTAATAAACTGGTTGTACATTATGTGAATCAATAAGAGATTCTACAGTTTATATAGAGACATACCAAATGATCACAGTCTGGGTTGGTCAAGGATCACAACTCTGTGGCAGAGGGCACGCTTTTGCATGCAGAAAATCCTGTGCTGCATCACGGGCCTTTCCAGTTAAAGGATCATATAGTGAAGGTGACTGGAATGCCTTTGCCCAAGACTCTGAAGGACTGCTGCCAGTCCTTATTGCACTAGATAGAGAAGTAGTTTGACTTAGCATAAAGTCTCATATGCTCTATTTTCCTGCTCCTGTCCCCCATAATATTTTGGTATCTCCAGACTGTCACTATTTTGTGGGAAGGATATAAGCCTACACCAGAAAATTAGGCTTGTGCAATTTAATCCAATGTGCTTTGTCACCCTACTGCAGCAAATAAACTTAAAAAAATACAGAGAGAGGCTTTTTTGCAGTTAGGAAAGTGAGTGGGAAAGCACCATAAAGTGTGGGATGGATGAATGAATGAATGAATGATTACAGAGATGAATAAGTACCTCACAAGCAAATCAGGATGATTGCTGCGTTATATATCTGCCTTGCAAACAAATTAAAAGGAATGTCCAATAAAGACCAGACACAGTCTAGCCTCCATGTAAACTTTGTGGAAACAAATCAGGATAAAGCCCTTTGAATCCCATTATTGGCAAACATGGCCCATGTTTGATAAAGAGCCCCATTTTAAAACATATTTGAGACTAATCTCTTGCACATACAAATACTTTTAATCTGTGGTTCCTCCTTTCTTAGAACATAAAAACAGAGCAGGTAGGTTTCTCCCTAGGTGTGAGCTTGTCTAATATAATGTAATATCCCAGCGCTCACTGCAACCTAAATCCTGCAAATGCAATCCTTAGCTCATACAACAACTAACTTATAATTGTGCCATGACAGCGCCAAAGCAGATTGTTTTGTGAGGCTTTTAAAATCTGAATGGCTTTTTTTGGAATACTAGCATTATTCAGAATATTTCAAACTGGTCTTTGGGATTGAGCGAGAGCACTTTATGAGCTCCAGTTCAGTTTGCAGAAATCATGGGACACTTCAGACACCTTGATGAAATTCTAAAATCAGGTGAACTGAGTCACAGCATCTCTAGACTCTGATTTAACAAAACAGTTGCACTAGTGGGTGCCAGTGCAAGAATTTCTGCTAATGCAAAAGGGCTTTTTATTTTATTTTTATTTCCTGATGTGCTCCACCCCAAATCAGCTGCGGAGGATCAGGAGAACCCCCAGAACAGTGTGCCTGGGGATGGAAAATTAGTTGGTCAGGGAAGTAGAAATGTTTGCTTGTACTGTATACAGTGGACACTCTGGTTGCGAACGTGATCTGTGTGGGATGCACGTTCACAACCCGCAGTGGCACGTCTGTGCACGTGTGGGTTGCTATTTGGCACTTCGGGTCCGTAACCCGAAAAAACGCAACCTGAAGCGTCTGTAACCTGAGGTATGACTGTATTAGAATACACAAGAGCTGTATAATTTTCTTTTTAGTTTGAGCTAAACCCACAATTAAACATACTTTCCATTACACTAAAGGAGATAGGTGTTGGGAATTCAGTAATATGACTTTGAATTGTTTTTAATTGAATTGTTTTTAATATTTAGGGAAGGTTCAACTCTATTCCTTTTAATTGGCCTTGCAAGTAAAGGCAATCTGAATTCAGTAAGTTAAATTGATTTCAATTCTAAGGAAGTGTGCCTAGGATTGCAACATCACACTGCTGCCCTGGAAATACTCAGAATGAGATCTCCTGCCTAGGACCTATGGAATTCAACAGGGTATAATGTATCCAAATCCTATGTAGAAATAGGTCGCAATATTAAACTTGCTTGCCTGGGGATGTCCCATTGAGACTAACTTCTGAGTCGACATGTGTATGATTGCATTGCTAGGATTGTGTTACCAATGTTCCACTAATGCATTCTGTAGACCCAGTCAGGTTGGAGAGCTATTAAAATGCACAGCTATGTTCCTGAAGATAGAGTCTTTTATTTTTGCAAAAAAACAAAAACAAAAACAAAAAAAACAAACAAAAACCAACAACCCTCAGTATTTTGGTTTAGGGTTCATATAAAAAACTAAGCGTTAAGCTAAAAATCATTAAAACAACCTTTAAAACAACCCATTACAAAATATAAAAATTTTAGAAGCAAATTTAGTTCAAAAGGCATTTTTATTTGCTGAATAAAATATTGACAGAAAATGTGCTACACCTGGGCAACCTGCAGAGAGAAAGTGTTTGAATCAATGAGATAAAAAAAAAAAACTTCGGTATTAATGGTATATAGAACATTACAAGTTTGAGACTAAAGTGGCAGTTAGGTATATAAGGAACACAACTCATCAACCAGGTGCTAGTCTTAAATTTTAACATTCAAAAGGTCTAGGAGTGGATCAGGATAGCTCAAGGACCATCACCACCTGCATGCATCTGCCGTTATTAAGACCCTTATCAAAACCTCTCTCTCTCTCTTGTAAGTTTCTCCTCCGTCTACAGCAGGCAGTTAGTGACCTGGGATAGGTGCCTGATCTTTGGCGCATTCTAGGGTCACATTAGCTTGAACTTCAGACCTTTTTGCATGACAATCATGCGTTCCACTACAGCTAGCCTGAAATAGAATTGATCTCTAGTAGGTTGAAAAGGAAGAACGGTAATATGTTGTAAGTAGTCGGTGTAGAATGAGACACGAATACCGTAATCTGTTTGGTTATTTGCCTCCAGTGAGAACTATCAGAATGGTAATGGAGGTGAGGGTGACACACAAATGCTGCCTTTATCTTTCCCACAATAATAATAATAATCGGGGGGGGGGGGGATGACACTGTGTGTAGGCGTCCCGTTTGTCAGGGTAGTGTATATGAAGTTGAATGCTACAAAAATATACCGTAAATATATATGAATGGGACTTTTCCCCTTGAGTAAGGAAACAGTGAAAGTTGCCTCCTTTGCTTATTTCAGATTTGCGTGCTTATTATGTATGTGCCGTACTGAAGATGATATGAGTTGCCTCTGGAATTTATATATCTGTTTACAAGCGTAAGATATTATTCACTCTTTCTGGACAAGGAGTAACAGGTATCTGATTCCCCACCGCCCGCTCCAAGCAATTAAAACATATACAGTGTGCATATATCTATATATAATCCAGTCCGCGTTTTTCTACCGCCTGCCTGGCTGTCTTGTCTGTTCTGCACAATCTACCTTGCTGCCTTGCGCTTGGTCCCGGCGCCGGTTGCGATTGGCATGTGCGGAATAGCTCCATGGGCGTGCAGCGCTCCCATTGGCCGAGCCGGCCGCCCGTCCGGCGGACGCGGGGGGCTGCGTGAAAGTGTGCGTTGCACGGTAGCACTCCGCTGCTTGTGTCTGTCGGTGTCTGGGGCCGGCCCGGCGGGCGGCGTGTGGGGGAGGCGGGGGGCGCGCACGCGCAGGGTGGGGGGGGGACTTGACGGAGGGGGGCCCCCCTTCGGTCCCGCGCGCTGTCTCGGCCAAGATGGCGGCGGGGACGGCAGCGGCGGCGGCGGCCGTGGCCCGGCTGGAGGGCCGCGAGTTCGAATACCTCATGAAGAAGCGCTCGGTGACCATCGGCCGCAACTCCTCGCAAGGCTCGGTGGACGTGAGCATGGGCCACTCCAGCTTCATCTCCAGGAGGCACCTCGAGATTTTCACGGCCCCGCCCGCCCAGGCCGCCGCCAACAGCGCTGCCGGCCCCGCCGCCGCCGCCGCCGATGGGACCGGGCCCCAGCCCGATGGTGCTGCCGCCGCCGCCACCCCTGCCGCCCCTGTACCGTCTGGCGGCGGGGGCGATTTCTATTTGCGCTGCCTGGGCAAGAACGGCGTCTTCGTGGACGGGGTGTTCCAGCGCCGGGGGGCGCCGCCGCTGCAGCTGCCCCGAGTGTAAGTGCGGAGCGGAGAGGGAGGGACGACCGGGCGGTGCGTGCGAAGTGGACGGGTGGAAGGAACACGCGCTCCGGCGCCACTGTGACCTCCTTTTCTTCTCTCTCTTTCTCTCCCCCCCCCCTTTCCCCGTTCCCGGTGTGTCAGTCAGGGGGGCGTGAGAGAGGCGGGTTCAGGCCTCTCCGCCAGGCGCTCCGGAGGAAAGGGAGGGACGGCACCACGCCTTAAGGCTCTTTCTGGCCGCGGCACCCGGGCAAGGAGGCTTGAAGGGTGTCTGCAGCAAAGGAGCAGCAGCAGCAGCACCTGAGCCCGGCTTCTTTTCTGCCCGCCTGGCGTGGGCATCGCGCGTGGTCGCTCGCCCGGTTTCCTAGCGCTTTTTGGAGCCGTGATGATTTATATATATACCCCAGCCCCCACCCCCTCCACCACCGGGCGGTGTATTTATTTGGATGTAACTCGTGTTGGTTCGAGGCTTAAGTCGTAAAGGCTGCACAGCCCTCGACAAAATAACCCCTTTTGCCCGCAACGTTGATCGGGGCGAGAGCCTCCTTTCAAGCCATGCACATCTGTCATCTTATCGATTTGTATTTCCCCCGATGCTACAGGAGGCTCCGTGTCTTCCAAGGGAAAACGAAGCACTACAGACCTCCATTCCGTGCTCTGAACCAGAATGCCTCGTGATACAATAGCCTTGTGGCTAAAATGTCACTCCGGGGTTTAATAATAATAATTCAGAAAGTGTGGTATGGTTTAGAAATGGGCTGCTTTAAAATGATATCGATTAGGAAATATTAATAGAACACCCTTTTTGAAACAAAATAGTTTTCGGAGGTATTTAAATAATACTGCTTGTTAACCAATTTTCTAAATAAAAAAGCCCCATCAACAATTGTTTTAAGTCAGCCCTTTTTAGGCACTTCAATACTTTTTACCATTGCTTAGTTATGTTTCTGTGTATAATGCTGTATTGTCAATACAGTTAAATGACTTGTTTGACCTCTGTCAACTGTGACTTCCATTCATACTGTTGGCAACGATACAGAAAAGCAAAGCAAATAGTCTGCTTTGCCTTGTTAAGTTATTTTGTTGAAACTGAAAGGAATCTGTTAGGAAGGCACAAATACATTGTTTTTAACCATGGTTGTGCTTCATGTACTTAATATACCGTAATGTAAAAGAAAAATCAGTTTTATAATGAGTGATGGGAGCAGGTAACTTTTAATTTTAAAATTTGAAATGATACTTTCTCCTCCAATCCACACCTGATGATTTGTCACTGTGAATCTGAATATTCATTTGTGAGGAAAATTCTCTTAAGCATTACATTTGTAAACTTGGTCTGAGAGAATACTTTATTTAATTTTGTAGCTTAATGGGTTGTGATAGTTTTCAGAAGACCTTACAAATCTAGGAATATAGGAAGTCAGGTAACACGTGGTTTGAAATAAGACTGCTCTGTGATTACATCTGTTATTGTTGTCATGATTTCCTTCAGTGCATTATATGCACAAATAGCAAGCCCCCCCCCCCCAAGTTGGGAAAGTTCAAAGTCATTAAATGGTTAAATCACCCTCAAGGAAAAAAAATGCTGTTTAAAATGTTAATTTCAGGATGTAGCTAGCTGTGTTAGTGACATGTCACAGCATTCCAATCTGTGGTGTTTCTGAGAATGGTGTAACATAGTTCATCACCTACACTGAGTTACCATTTGCAAAAGAATTTTTGAAATAATATGCAAATGTTAAGACTGATTCCGTTTTAAGCAGCACACTGATAATGCTATATTTATGTGAAATAACTAGTTATTAACTTATAATGTGTAATTATGTGGAATTTACAGCTGATTTTTTTTTGTCAATAGTTTATTTGAGATTTTCATCTTTCTTTCTTTCTTTCTTTCTTTCTTTCTTTCTTTCTTTCTTTCACAACTCCCTCCACCCCAATAAACTTGATTCCAAATGTATTTAATTGGATACAAGCCTTGGTGATTTCAGTCAAAATTTCAAGTAGATGGTCTTAGAATTAAAATCAAGGTCTGGTCCAGTAACCTGGTGTGTGATTAGTTATGTTCATCTTGAACAGCTCAGCCTGTGCGCAATTTCCTTGTTTGATCCTTTCATCACTTTTAAGCAGTTTTCTAGCATGTTTCTGTTACTCATAGTGGATTGAGGGCAATAGGCAAAACAATAAAACATTGAAAGTCTCTTATGTGGTACTGGACAGACTTGTAGAATATTGTAAATAATAAGAGATCTTAATCTTGTTTAACTTCAGAATGAGTGCTTAGGTAATCTTGAGATCTGCTTACCAAGGGACCTGGAGTGAAATTCCACCCCACTGAAGTCAGTTAGGAGCTTTGCCAGGGTTTCATCAGTGGTGTTTACTTAGACTTTGAAAAAGCCTGTTTAGCTATGAGTAGTTAGTCCAGCTTTCATTTAGGCTCAACAGCTTTTAATGTCTTTATATCTTGATGCTGAAAAAGAGTGTGCTTACAAATATTGGTGGTTTGATCAAAACTTATTTTCATTTCAGTAGGAAAGTTAAGCTCATGTTTCAGCTTGTAGAAGCATCCTTTTATAATGTGAAGGCATATAAAGAAACCTTGAATTCTGTTGCCAAGAAATAAGGTTTTTACAAAGTTGTATGACATAGATCTTGTTTAAATCTAATAATCATTGGTTTAAAAACCATGAAAATGGAGCTTGAATAGCTTAGCTGTGCAAGAGTTCCAAATTATGTTTTGTATCTTGCTTCTTACCATGTTTACTTAGAAATAACTCATGGATTTTAATTCTCGTTACTTCTAGTCATACAGCTCATTTTGCAACTTGTGCACAGTGCAAAGCAATGTTTTGCATTAGTGTACTACACACTTGAAGTCTCTTTGTAGACAAGCAATCCTTCTTTGAGATTCAGTTTAAAGTGACACATTGTAAATTTATTGTGAACTAGGGAGCTTTAAGTTAGCTTGTATATTTTTCATATAAGTTACGTATCTGAAATTCACATTAACCTTCTGTGTTACAGTCCATATTTGGGGTTTTTAATTTTTTGTTGTTCCACCAATTCTCCTTTTTTCTTGGGAGTTTTTGGTCTGACACTCAGAGATTTGACCTTAATTAATGTTATGGTTGTCCCACACGCTAAATAAGGTATAGTAAAAATCTATTCTGTGACATAATGGTTAGCATATTGGGCTAACAAAGTTGCTTTTACTCTTTATAGTAAAAATACTTATTTTCAAATGTGTATGCTACCAATGAGTAGCCTGGAATTGTTCCATCTGCCAGAATACTAGCAGAAATTGATAATGGAGATAGTCAGCTATGAGTTACATGTATCCTTATCGTGGTTACATAGCAGGTTTTGTTTATCTTAAACAGAAAATTTTGATTCAGACTGTAACTGTAGTTGTTTTACACAACTTGCTTAGTGTTTGTGTTTTGAGGAAGCAGTTTGTATACTGGCAAATCTCTAATCTGCAAATGCCTATTGCAAATTCAGGTGTTTCCCCCCTCCTGTTTGGATACCTTAGAAACCCAGTATTGGCCACTTAAAATAATTTGTAAAATTTGCTCAAATTAATTTTTCATAGCAGTTAAGTCAGCTTAGAAATAATAAAATTTGAAAACACAGCTTGGGGTATCTTCATTCTAGATTTTGAAACTATAGTTTAAAACATAGAAAGATGGAAGCCTTCTTTCAATCCTTATACATATCTAAAATGTGTAAGTATTGAGAAGTGTGGTAAGTAGTTGTTGACTGCACAGCAAAAGTTAAGGTGGAGGCCTTGCAATTAATAGGTATACACATTGATCACTTTTCTATTTATAAATAAATTGTTTAAAGTTGTATCCTTCGTTGCTCAAGTGGTCAACCTGTGGCTCAAGTAGCAGACATCTGCACACCTGGACAGGAGCAGAAAGATTGCAAGTGTGATTATGCCATATGCACTCCTGCCAGCTTCCTCTTTGCAACAGTTTCTCTGTAGTTTAGAGGCAAAATTATATCAGAGTCCAGGAGGACTGCATCTATTCATTAGTGTGTATTAGAGTAGCACTCTCTTATACTGTGAACTGGACTTTTAGACACACTTGCCCCAAAGGTTGGCCATCACTGCTTTGAGCATTAGTAATAAAAACATGAATGATTGATATCTATTGACTGCTGTAGAATTAACATTAGATAGAGGTTGGGGTCTCAAGTTGCAACATGGCGGACAGCACTTCTGCTTCCCCTCAATTTTTGTCAGTTCCCTGTTGCTGTCCAGATGCAATACTATTCCAGAGGCTTCCCCAGTGCTTAGGAGTGGATTTTCAGATGGTTACAACAGCTGTGGTCCAAGTCAGACTATATATACTGTTATATGTACTCTTCTAGTAGAAATAAGAAACTGGTGTTCCATGTTTCAGTCTCTCAAATATTGTGTGCTTATACAGTACATGTCTTCAGAATAAAAACACATTTCTGGAATAAAAGAATGATGTCAGTGATTGCTTCTTGGTTTTGATGGTATTTATTTGAAGTCTCAGTGATGTGTTGTGTCTTATCTTTAGGAGTAAAGATAAAGGTAAAGGTACCCCTGCCCATACGGGCCAGTCTTGACAGACTCTAGGGTTGTGCGCCCATCTCACTCAAGAGACCGGGGGCCAGCGCTGTCCAGAGACACTTCCGGGTCACGTGGCCAGCGTGACAAAGCTGCATCTGGCGAGCCAGCGCAGCACACGGAAACGCCGTTTACCTTCCCGCCAGTAAGCGGTCCCTATTTATCTACTTGCACCCGAGGGTGCTTTCGAACTGCTAGGTTGGCAGGCGCTGGGACCGAGCAGCGGGAGCGCACCCCGCCGCGAGGATTTGAACCGCCGACCTTTCGATCGGCAAGTCCTAGGCGCTGAGGCTTTTACCCACAGCGCCACCCGCGTCCCTTCTTTAGGAGTAGTTATCACTTTAAATACATGCAAACGTATATACATTTAAGCAGTAAATAAAAATAGCAATAATATTTTCACAATAAGGAGACTTTCAAGCACAATAATATTTAGAAATGCTTAGCTTAAGTTGTACCTCTTTCAGATGAAGAGTCTCTACCCTGCTTCGTTTAATCCAGTTCTTTACTGTAGACAACTTCTGATTTAGCCCTTACTAGCATGTGTGTTCAATATTGTATGTAAACAAACTGAACTGAGTGGGTTTATGAATTATTAGCTTCCAAATTCTATTCATTGAGAAAAGGAATAGGCACAATTGCTAGTGAATCACTAATAAATCTTATTATACTGTGGCAGATTTTTAAAATTTGGTTCCTTCTGAGATAAGATTTGTTTTCGTTCAACATAGGTAATATGAACAGAGAATTCTAATCTTGTGATACAGTAAGTCATAGAACCTCTAGGGGGGATTGCTTAAGAAATTGAAGAAAGGTTCAATTTACTACTTTTCTTGGGGTCAAACCACCTGTTAAATGGGAAATCCATGTCTGATTTATTAAATGTTTTTAAAAATGAAATGAAGCAGCAGGGAGCTTCTAATTTGCCCCCAACTCCTGTTGGATAAACAGCAGTGATAGATTTAGGAGGGGGTATTAGGAGAAAATTACAAAGGGAAGATTTAAACACCCCCTTCGAAAGAACACACATTCTACTCTATACAAACTGAACTTACAACTACATTTCAGTTAAAAAAGAAGAATCAATCGCAAATATCCAGTATAAATGTGTAGCTTGACTCTTAACAAATACAATGTAGGATTCCCAAAGAGTAGTACATCAATAAGTTTCTAATACAGGAGAACAGAAACCTTTATCATGCTGAAAACAGAAACAGCTGGTGATAGCCTCTTGCTCTTGAACATTAGACACTTGCAGAAGGCAAGAGATCTGATCTAAACCCATTAGTGAATACTCTGTTTAAAACACTAGGCATCAGTTTTGTTCCCAAGACAGGTGTAGAACAGCATTGGTGTTCAACTGCTATAAACAAGATCAAAAACTTGTAACAGACTATGAATCCCATGGAATACCTTCTGCTGTGCATCAACTAAAATGTAGTTACTAAATAGTAAAAAAAACAATGCTTTTACTATTTGACATCTGGCACAATTCATAGGAGATGCTTGCTGGTTAATACATTGCCACTGCATGTATTCTACAAACTGCAATAACTGACTTCTGTGCCCTTTCATATGCCACTTGCATTCTAAGCATATGAAGAATAGATGTGACTTCAAGGGTGTGCTATAATCAATCTGAGTCCAGTGGATTTCAGTTCAAGAATATTTTCCTAATGGTAACTGAACAAGTTTCTTTTAAACAGTTTTTAAAAATTCCTCAGAAGAAACTGCTTTAGTTGTTCTGAGGTAAAGCTCTTCTGACTTAAAATGCATTGGGCATCATTGTACACCTTGAGGTCTTTTCTTCTCTTGGTTTCCTGTTCTGGTGCCTCCCTGTCTTCCTTCCTTTTGGTTTATTTAGTTTTTCATTCACAGCATAGTTTAAACCTCTTATTTACTTACTTTCTTTTTTACACAATATATCAATCTATTATCGGGATCCAGAAGATTCATTTTCAGCTTCTAGCTATAAACAAATATTATGAGCCTCCAATTTTCAAAGAAATGTGGTAAATTGGGACCCCACAATATTAATTTAAATTCCTTATTGTGCTATCAGAGAGCCCTGGAGGAGAAAACAAAAGAGATGCATTGGTGAAGCACTGAGTTCTAACAGGAAAGAAAATAAAACAGAAAACAAAAGATACCTAGTTGAAATATTACATAGTAAATATTGTAATGGAAGGGACCCAGTGTATCCCAGTAGCCTAACAGAGTCCCACCCACTCAAAAAATATTATAAATAAGAAACCAGTGTTACAGGGTTGCACTATAAGAGTGTTAACTAAGTCATGATGAAGGCAGCATGAATTGTAAAGTGGTTCAGGTTTTGCTAAGATGTTTTGCAAATATTTCAAAGTCCTGCTGGGTTCACATCAACCCTATTAACATACAAGGGTGGAGGATAAGCTACAGGTGATCACCTTACTTAATCTATTGTGGGTAATGACAGGCTACTAATGCTGGATCGGTGTCATAAAACAAAATTGGGGCAACAAAAGCAGCAGCAGGAAGTGTTACTAAAAGGAGGAACTTGGATTTTTGTTGATGCTTGTAGCTGGATCCTGAAAATTATAGCAGAGGTTACATGATGGCAGCCTTCACTGTAGCTCTGCCCGTTGCACTATGTCACATAGCATGAGCAGAAATTTTCTGTTAAATACAATAAATAGCATTGGCAACCATAGTCCCACTTAGTTTTGCAGAAACTTTCATGGATGTGTTTGTGTTGGTTCTGGTAAACCAGAACCAGAACCAGAAACTCTGTAAACAAACAGAGCTTGTAAACAAACATGAGTGATATATGCATACTTCTTTTCTCTTCTTTTCTCTTTCCATCAAATTAATTTTTCTCTCCAGTTACTCTTTAGATTGGTTGATTGGTACACCTGTTGACTTTAGTTTTTCTGGGCTTGCCTCTCTGTCTTGGAGTGACTTGCAGCATTGTATGGGAGAGGTAGACATTCACATTCACATAATAATCTGTGGATGACACACAGACTGCATAGTGAATGAAGAGATAATAATTATTAAGCTATTTTTGTAGTCATTGTAGTTTCCCTCCAAAGAAGAAAATAGTGATTCTGGTTTTGGGGTGATTTTGAAAGGAGAAGCTGTTGAATCTTCATCTTATCTCAACATTCCTTATGCAGTCCTGGGTTTTTATTTATAGATATCATGCTATAAAGGTAGGTATTGCCACTTGCTATCAGCTCTGTGAATACTATAACAAAAATGTAGACACAATTTTTATTTCCCTATTTGCATTTATATATCACCAAACTTCCGTGCAGGCACTGACCTTAGCTTGAGCTAGGTACTGGCCTCACATGTCTTCATACCATACTTTGCGAACTTCTCCCTAACGTGTTTGCTTCTGTATGTCTTGAAATCTATAGTTTCAGTTGTGTGAAAGCAACAACATTCTGATGATCACCTACTGAATTTTGCAAATTCAAAGAGCAGTTTGCTTTGTGGAATGCAAGTCTGTTTAAGCTTGTTTCAATAATCCAAGAAACTATGTAGCATGATCCTAAGCATCTTGATTCAGAAATAAAGTCCCACTGAGTTCAATGAAGCCACAATTACATTTCTTTCCTCCAGAAAAACTGTTATGTTTATGTTTTTAAAAAGAAATCATTTTCTTTTTTCAGACTGTCAGTTTGGAAATTTGGGATACAATGTTACGGTGTTTCTATTCCTATCTAAACAGCTAGTTCTAGAAAGTGATGCCGAGGTGCTACAGCTTGGTTCAAGGACATTTATGTTATAGGGTCCTGCAGGGTTCCATCTTGTCCCACATGCTGTTTTATATATTAAGTGCCATCAATAAGTGAGTGAAACCCAGCACTACTTTCATTTTCAGCTGATTCAAGGAAGGCAATCTAAGTACCAGATCAGCATCTGGGTTTGATTATAGACTGAATGAGAGTCAATAAACAATCTCGGAGGAATTCAGTGTTGTTTGCCAAGTGGAACAATCCCCCCCTCATTTGTTGTTCTCCTGACCCCCAAGAGCTGGTTTTGGGGTCTTGCAGAGGGTGGGTGGGTGGGGGGAAGCCTCATTGCTTTACTGGTACTCATTGTGCTGGCTAAAACTATCACAACTAATATGGTCCTCAGTCTAGAGAAGAAGGAGGTGCTGTTGGTAGGTGATTCATTTGTCCAGTTTACTGATGTAGAAACTGCTCTGGGTGAAATTTCCCTTCTTCTGAAAGAGCAGATTTGTGTTCTGGTCCTCCATCCAGCTTTGTAACTGGAGAGGCAGTGGCACAGAGTGCCTTACACAAGTTTGAATTCTTCCTGTACAGAGGGAATCTAGCTCAGTTAACTATGCCTGGCAACCTCCTGGTTAGACTATCACAATGCATTATACATAACATTGACTTTGAAGAGAATTCAGAAACTGCTGTTAGAGCAAAATACTGCTATGAGAGTGCTAACTGAAAACCAGGGGTTGGGGCTGAAACCTTGTTGATGCTGAGACATATATCTGGTTCCTTGTCCTTACTGGACATGAGTCAAAGTACTGATGCTTACCTTTATTCAATATGAGCATGCTCATGCCTTAAGGTCATCATTAAGGTCCTTTTTGGGGTAGTTCTGCTGTCACTGATAAAGTAGGTGGCAACTGGAGAATGGGTTACTTTTGTGCCCTGTTTAATGAATCACACCTCCAGGGAAGCTTGATTTTTGCCTATCTTAAATTGGAGCAAAGGCCCTTTTGTTTTCCTGAGTGTTTAAATATCATTTTAATTTTGTTTATTTACCTGCTGTGTCTGGATTTTTATGGTGCTGTCCCTGGTTGTTTGCTTTTATTAGCATATTAGGCTTTGTCTGAACCCAGACAAATTTTGGTTAATCTTAACTATAATCTCTTGGAACTGAACCCTACATAAGATGTCCATCTGTATTTCTTAACAGAATGTAGATGGTGTCACTGATTTTTTTCTTTAAAAAAATAACAATTGATTTCCTCATTTGTTTCAACAAGTTGTCATTAAGATAAATGTAAGCACTGCATACTTGAAATTTTGATTGTTTTTGCTAAGTAATTTTACATTCTCTACTTGGACTCTTGTGTTAAATCTTGGATAGTTCTCCAGTAAGTACCTTGTATCTCTCTAACATAAATAAGTTAGATACATACAACCCCCTTTTCTGGGGCAGCCTAAAGCTTGGCTCGTTGACTGTACTATATGCTTGGTTAACATTAACCATAAGTGCTTAGATTCTTGCACACCAATCCTTTGTATAGACAGCAGTTTGAGGTACTGAATGTAAGTATTTGTACCATCTTAGAGGTACAAAGCTGCCATTTCAGCAAGGTGGGACTTTATCCTTTGCCAGCCACACTTCCAGTCAGCTGCATTTTGCCATTGCCACACTAGCAGCACACCTGCTGGTGTGGAGGTCTAGCAGGGAAGGAAGCAGGTTCTTGTGCTTTGGTTGATATTATCTGCCTCATAAAGCAGTGATTCTCCCAATGTGGGCTTGGCCTGGAAAAGGTGTCAAGACATGGGTGGATTTTTATGTTTGATGTTATATTGTGTTTTTATATTAGATGGAAGGCGCCCAGAGTGGTTGGGACAACCCAGTCAGATGGGCAGGGTACAAACTATTAGTATTAGTATTATTGGTATTATTAATGCTAGAAGAGCTTTTAGAGGATTCTCTCTGGATTTGTGAGGATGGCTGCTTCTCCTCTGACTGCTTTGATGACCTGCTTTGTTCTAATGGTGTTCTATATATGGTTTTAGGACAGAGATAGCCAGTGTGGTGCATTCCAGATATTGTAGACTACAGTAGTCATAATCTCTTACCATTTGTGCCATGTAGCTGTGGCTGATGGGAGTTGGAGTCCAAAACTTTTGGAGGGCACCACATTGCCTGTTCCTGTTTTAGGAAGTATCAGATATGGCTTGCTATCTTTTCTAATGCTAGTAATCAGTTAGTTCCGCAGTCCGCAGATTTTTGTGATCACCAGCAAGTTGCATGTACATTACTGTATGCAAGGATCTCCGCACACCCAGCTGTGGAACAGACTTAATAATGCTGGATTTGGGGTGAGGGTAGAATACAGAATAAGCTCACGAAGGTGGCATAAGCTCAAGGTTTGGGAGACACTGGCATAGGACTTGAGAGGCTATTGAAAATGAGTGGTTCGTCTGCTCTTATTGTCAGGCATTAATCAGATTTCAGTGGGGCAGGTTTTAAGTACAGTATGTCAAAGTAGCAAATCTGTAGGAAAATGTCCAAAATGATGTGCTTAGAAAACTGTTGAAAAGTAGATGCTCTTAATAGTTAATCTGAAGAATGCTTAGGTGCACTGCTTCATGGGTTGTTAAGTTTAAGTGATATGCTGATCTTGTTGGACCATATGCTGACTGGGCTTGTCTAGGAGAGTGTGGAACTAAAAGGTTACAGATTAATTAGGCCGTAACCTGTGCTGTATATTGCTGAAAACAACACTGCTTTGTTGTTATGTTGGCTACTGCAGCAGCTTGCATCATTCATAGATTCCTCCTCCTTCAGAAGTAAGAGTGCATACAATGTACAATTCCATGAATTGAACAGTGTGTTTGTTTGATTTGATATATCTCGTTTTGTAGTAAGAAAAGGCTCTCAAAATGGCTTGCATAAGATTTGCACAATATAGTCACATTATAGAATCACAGTATTTTGAAGTATAGTCCATGTTTTTAATTTTATTGTTCCCTTCAGAAGCTACAGTAAACATGTCTAAATAAAACATTGGACTAGATGGAATTAGCATCAAGAGTTAGAACAGATGAGCCTACCAGCCTATGTCCTTGGCTTCTTATGTTCCCATTTTATACATGCATTGGAAGTTGGATGGGGAGAATTATGTTTGGTCTAGCATTTCAGAGTGAACCAGCCTATTTTGCCATTCTTGCACTGATACATGAATCAGAACATTGCATACTTTGCCATATTTTGCAGTGCAGTTTTGGTTCAGAAAAATACACACAAAATGCATATTGTCAATGCATTTTAGTGCAGTTTTTTTTTAAAAAAAGAATGGACTTATGATTGAATACATATGAAAGTGATACTGACTGGGAAAAGACTGATCTTTCAATCACTAATTGAAAGGTGCTCAAGGCAGGCATCCAAAGCAGGTCTGGATCTGGTTGGTGGCTGGATGGGAGACCATTTGAAATCTGATGTGTTCATTATTTTTTAATTATTATTTATTTCATTTGTGAACACTTCCCATGACACACCCCAAAGCAATTTACAATACAATAAAAACATGTGGAGCAATTGCTTGTATAAAACACACCAGAACAGTTACATGTATAAAACTTTTATTATAAAACTTTTATAATAAAAGCAATTAAAACCGCATATATATAAACAATTTAAAGCACCAGCAGATACATAAAAGCAATTTATGTCCAATACGGGCAGAACCTGGCAGCAGCAGAAGCTGGGAGAGAGACATGCTTGATTTCTGCTAGAATCCAAGCTTGTGACTATGGGAGAAACAATAAATTTTGGGGTGTTGTTAATGCTGTAAGCCTCTCCAGCTTATGTTCAGGTTGCATATATGTGTAAATAAACCAAATACCCTAAAGACACCACAGTCTCTGCTGTCTCTTATTTCCAGGAAACCAAGCCTTGGGTAAGTGCATGGAACCCCTGCCTGGAATCTCTCACTGCTTGAAAATTAGGGTAGTGTATAATAGTATTTCCTTCTTCTTCATTTTAACGTATCTATATGGGTGGTTGGTTGGTTGGTTGTAAGTTGCTTTGAGATGCCTTTGGCAAGAAATAGTGGCTGATCACTATTTTTTTTAAAGATAAAATACAGATACCAAAAGGAAAAAAGTCTTCTCTCAGATGACTTTTTGAATAATGAATGCCTTGTATGTATGTCATACAGGGGGAAAAGGTGGGATATAAATAATGTACTCTCCAAATCACAGTAAACACAGCCACATTATCTCAGTATATAGTCTTAATTTTGTGTTCAGGTGAAGATGCCAAGTTATATGCACCCTTCATACTCCTAAAAACATCTGGCTTGTTGTCTTCTTTTTGGTATTATGAGAACTTTTCTGACAGAAAAAAAGTGTTTATCCAGAAATTTAGTCAAAACTTACAAGTGGTTGCTTGAAATGTATGCTGTTGAATGGTGTGATGTGGGCTAAATGTTACTACACCAAAGAGACACCTACCTGCTTGCATATGAATGAAAAGTTGGGTAAGTGTCTAATAGAAGGGCACAGCTTTTGGTTTGTTGACCTTCTCACATGGAAACATAGATACTTACAGTGGTTATAGAATAGAAAATCCTTTTCTGCTTACAATATGAATTAATTTAACAGCAGGAAATAATAATAAACTGAAAGGGGAAAAGTTGGCTTGATTTTGAAGCAACTGTTCTATTACTTCAAAGTGGCATAAGTTGTTTAAGATGCTGAAACAGCCATTTATAAATCTGAAGCAAGTGTAGACATGCAGTCTTCTTCCAGACAAATTATATTCATTCATGTTCTTAAGGTTGAAGATGAAATTTAGAGACCACACAACCAGCCTGTGTTTAGCTTTTGTGTTGAAAGATGCCAAATACTTAAAAGTGCAGCGTTTCCATAGGCAGAGTTTCTTTTGTACTCGCAGACGATGGAGCCTCAAATTCCAGAGGCATTACATGGGTAGTTTTAATGAATTAGTGTCTGGTTTTCCTGCAGCTGATGTGACAAGCAGCTTTATAAGCTGCTTCCCATCGATCCCTGCTTTCCAGCTCTTTTGTGTCTTCTGCTTGGAGGAAAACGATGAAGAGCTTGGTTTCTACAGTAACTACTGCCTGCAGGCAGATTTCTTTCAGGGTTCCTTTCAGTCTGTGCAAGGATGCTGTGTTTGGTTTCTTTAGAGCTCTTTTCTTTGGTAGTCTTGGAGGTTTAAATTTTATATGGTTTAATGTTGCAAAGTATGGTAGGATTTGTAATTGCAAGTGAAGTATGTTTTCCAGAAGTGGCTTCAATTGGTGTTAGTTGCTGTTGGCCTGAAATTATTTTTATTGAAAAATTGGTATAAGCTAAACTTGTGGGGTGTCAATGCTTGTAAAAATAAATACATATAGTGTAGGGAGGAAATTTGGTCCAGTCTATGGAGAGGTTGGTTGTCCATCTTATTTTCAGTCTAAATAAGAACTCTGTTGGATCACTCCAACTCTCCATCTAGTCCAGCATTCTGCTTCCAGAGGCCAGATGTTTCTAGGAAGCTCACAGTTAGGGCTTCAGTTAGGGCTACCCTTCCCTGCTGCCTGTCCTCAACATCTGGTATAGTGCCTCTGAACCTGAGTCCGTTTGCTTGTCATAGAATCATAGAATTGTAGAGTTGGAAGTGACCCTGAGGGTCATCTAGCCCAACCCCCTGCAATGCAGGAATCTCAACACATGGTCCCCCATCCCATTTGAAACCATTCACAACCCTGCTGGCTTTGCAAATGTGCTAGCAGCTTTATTGTTGCACCACTAGGAAAATATAGCTAATATCTTTTTATAGACTTCCACAATTTTGTCTTAATTCCCTTTTAAAGCCATCTGACACAGTATTACCATTGCCGTAGTTAAGCACTGTGAAAAGCATCCATCTTGAACCTACCCTGATTCACTGAGTAACCCAGAGTTCTAGTACTATGAGAAGGAGATTTTTTTGGGGGGTTGGGTATGCTTTTCATTATTTGTTACCTTCGTAGGTGTTCCAATCACTGGATTGTTTTGGTTTCTGATTTCTGTACCTTTGTAACTGTGTAATATATATTGGAGATATCCTTTGAAATATTCAGATAAGAAAGCTATTTTGTGTGAATGTGTATGTATTTATATTATTGACTAATGTGGATAACGATTAATTATAGCTAGGCCTATGTCCCTGAAAGAGCAGATTTCAAAATGTATCAGGAATAAAGAACACAGCATTTCTATACAGTTATTTCTTCCTCCACCCCATGACATTCAACTGTTTGAAGCAGCCCCTGGTTGTCAGAGTTATTTCAGCTGAACAAGTTGGTTGGAATCCTGCCATACTGTAGGATCACAACTTGCACACATTTAACTTGCACAATCACAGTTCTATGCGCTTGGCAGCTGGACAGCTGATATCACACAAATTAAATGTATGCGAGGCGGAGAGTTTAAAAGCTGTTTGCTTGCTGAATTTTCCTGCATGGAAAAAGCTTTTAATTTCTCAACCTTGGACTCTGGGAAACTCTTGTGTGGGCTATGGATGCTTTTGCAATATCTCAGGTGACCCTGTGAGATCTCACACTGGCTCTGGCAGGTAAGATTTTTCATGTAGAAGTGGTTCTAGGGGGTTGTTCTGACTAGATGTGATTTCAGTTTTACACACTACCCCTCCACCCAGAATATACTATGTACAGACGCTATGTACTGTATTTTGAAATTTTCTCCAGAAACTAGAGAAAAGGACAGTAACCAAAAAAAAGAAAGAAAAAGAAGAGTTCTTGAGGTTTTAAATGTATGCCCTTTTATGAAGTATGGATCGTTTCCTAACCAATTTTAGGTCAGTGTGTAGGACTAAGGCTTTTGATTCAAACCTAGCTTTTCATGATACTATGCTATTTCTGTGAATGCTAGTTTTGGTCTTTATATGTGTGTTCAGTTCTCTGTGTTAAGACTTTTTTAAAACTGCAAATAGTAATTGCTCATTTTGTAACCTGAAATAACACTTTACAATTAACATTTTATTAGAGTAAAGTAATACTGATGAAATTATGCAAATAAAAATTTATACTCTTCCAATTAATAAGTGCATTTTGTTTTTATTTTGCAGATGTACATTCAGGTTTCCCAGCACAAACATCAAGATAACATTTACAGCTTTATCCAATGAAAAAAGAGAAAAACAGGAGTCCCCGCAGTCCCCAGTGAAACCTGTGCAACCCCAGATCTCTCCCCTAACAATAAACATTCCAGACAACATGGCTCACCTGATCAGCCCTCTCCCTTCTCCCACAGGAACCATCAGGTATTTAGACATTGTGATACTGCATGCACAATTAATATAGGACCACAGAATTTAATACGAAGTAATACATCACTTGAAGTTTTCATTTGTGCAATAAAACCTGGAGCTCAGCTCAACTTGGGAATAAACTGTAGACTTGCACGTTCTCTTCAGCCACCTAATTGTGCTGGTCTTACTTGAATTTACAGTACTATGGATCGCTCAAGGCCAAACTAGAGGTGATGGTTTCAGACACATATTTTTCATTGTGGGTTTGCCCCAGTTATATATAAAGTAGGTAAGAGAGGATGCCCTTTGCTTACCTTGATAGTACGCCCATGGGGCAAGACAGTACCATGGAAAGCTCCAAGTGAGCAAACCAACTACAAAAGCTATGGTTGAACTAAATCCTTTTATGTCTGCAGATCAGCTTCCAAAGCACTTTCTCTTCCTTAAGGTGTAGAAGACCTTAAAGCAGCAGGACTCTTAGCTTGAAGCCCAGCATTCTTCCTTTCCCACTCATAACACTTTTCTCTGGGCTAACTGCCTGTAGTGATGGGTGGGCCAACATGGTGATTCGGGTTCCTGTCATGAAGAGAGTTACTTCCTTGGGTGGGTTCAGGCTTTTGAGTTTCAGGCTCTGGAGGATCCAAGCCAAGTATTTCTGGTTCAAGGGTGCCAGATCTAAACCACTGTGGCCTGGGCCAGTCTCCAGCACCTTTACTTTTGGTGCTGCTAGTTTGATGGATTAGGAAGACGCTAACAAGAGTGTGGGTGCTGACAGATGGTTCAATTTTAAGAGGAAGAGAGGCATGCTGGTGAGTGGTGCTGAATACCTTCCAGGATCACTTGACTTCCTGCAGCCACTACCCTCCAGTGCTTTTTCTCCCAGCCAGGCTTGCTTCTGTTACTGGAGCCTGGCTGAGAGAACAATTGGAATGGTTGTGAGCAGGGAGTTTTAACAGTGGATGTGGAAGGAAGGTTCTGCAGTTCCCACTCACATGCCCCCTTTGCTCCTAAACTACATGATTGGGGGAAATCTGCATGTAAAAGGAGAGGTCTGTTGTGTCTAGTTTGGCTTTCAATATGTGAGTGTTTAGAAACTGTCAGACTTGGAACATTTTGTGAACCAATGATTCATACCTGCTGGGATTCCTGGGAACATTAGATTGAGTTTAAGAACCATGATAAATGTTGACTATGTAGCAACCTAATAGCTGGTTTTATATGGGTGGTGGGCATGCTCAAAGTCACTTAACAACATGGACCATCTCTCTAATAAGCCATCTTTATTTATTTTGTTTGAAGCTTATACATATTTTGTTGAGTTGTATTGATAATTCAGTTAATTAAAATGTGGGAAAATTCATCTGATATTTTTTATAGCAGCTATTTTTTTGCCTCCAATAAGTGCTTTCTCTCTAGTAGGGAATGGTTGACTAAGATGTGAAAAATTGCTGAGACGAAAAGTCTTAACAGCACAAATGCAAAGGTGTTTCTGTTTATATAATGGTCAGCCAACACCTCACAAACAGGTGTTTCTGTTGTGTTGACTATCTTAATCTCTATGAATTCAGTTAAGCAATTGCATGAGTCAAACAACACAACTGAACTTCCCCGTCTTCCCTGTACCCCCAAATCTACTCTGGAGATTTGAGGGGGAAGCACATGGGGGAGGAACAGAAGGGAAATTCCACTGTGTCATTCTGTTTAAGCAGTGACTTAGTTGGATGCAATGCAATGCTGTGTTTTATGGTAACACTTTCAAAAAGAAAATACTAAAATCAAAAGTATTAGATTAAGAAAAGTATTAGTTCCAGCTTGCATGTCCTTCTTGTTTTTGTTCTGTGGGATTTCTCAGTGTCCCTGACCCTCAGTGCCTTCTCCAGTTGGAGGTTGGGTTGGGATGTGGGAAAATGTCTGCCACATCCCTGCCCTGGGTAAGTTTTGAGACCCTAAAGTAGGAGAAGGGGATGAGATGGCAGAGGACTCTGGTTCCTTGCAAGAGCTGAAAGTGATCGCTTGTATGGTCTTGATCCTTTGTGAGCGTTCACTTGGAACACTTGCAAAGAATTTATCTCTTTTGGGGAGAAAAGTTGGGTATACAGGCATTTCTAATTGCAATTTAACTAAATCATTTTTACCAAGGATGGAAAGGCAATTTGGATGTCATTTGCAAAATATTTTAAGCAGCTAGAATGTGCAGAGTACATTTAAGAATATTTAAGTTGGTTTTGCACCACAAAGGTGGCAAAACTGTGACTTGAGCTGAGACTTTGGAATCATGATTTGTGTGTAGTAGTATGTTCAGTGAAAAATGTGTGTGGTTGATTTTAACTCAGACTGCCGTGTCTACAACAAGTAATGAATCAAAATGCTTCTGTAGATCTATTACAGTTGTCTTTGTGTTGCCTAGAGTATGTGGGCTGTATCCAATGAAGTCATTGACTTTAAAGGATCATCCCTGTTCATGCAGTAGAATTTCCCCTGCCTTGCCTTTCCCCATGTGCTCCTGTGCACCCCACATACCTTTTCTGGGTTTCTTCCCAGTCCTCCAGAGCAGATTGTAGGGAGGAGAGGGAGGACTTTTCAACTTTATAGCATTAAAAATAGTATTCAAAATAACTTCGAAAACATTACAAGGCTTTTCAGCTTTACAGCATTAAAAATAATAGTCATGGCTGCTTTGAAAATTTTTTAGGAAAGGCACTACATTATAAATGCTGAAATCTAAAGAATTGTCCATGCAGCATTCTGTGCACATGCTGTGACTTATGTGTGTGTTCCCAACTCCTCTTCTTACCACAATCTCTCATCACTGCCCTGCCTCCGAAAAAGCTACTCCTGGAGGTCATGGGGAGCTGGAGTGGCAGTGAGGTTCTGTAGCTAAAATGAGACTCACACGGTGTGGTTGCTTACAGGCACCCTGGAGTTTTATTTTAAATTACATTTTTGTGCATGTGTTATTTTTGGGAAATTATAATACATTACACATTTTATTCCAGTTGCTTTGTCAAAATAAAGCATGTCCAGCAGCTTCTGAGGCACATAAATATAAGATCACATTGGTTGATTCTTGGTATCAAAACAAACATTCTTCCATGCAAATTCTTTCCTATCAGAACAAAACATAAACAACATATCTCAAGAGAAGCAATTGTGACCATATAATCTTTCTCAAGGGAGAACTGACTAGAACTTCTGTGTGTTACCCTGCACATTTATATGAACAAGGTAAAAGGAAGACACAGAGATGCAAATATTTTTCATGGAACTTTCCCCCCCAATGTTGATACCAAACTTCTGTGTTTAAAGACTCAAAATGCATTAATTATGAGAGATCAAGGGTAAATCAGGCTTTTAAGATTCCTCCTTACAGCATCTTCACAGTACTGATTGGAGCTGCATAAATTATTGACTCCAACTATATTACCAGATAAGATCTATATTAAAAACTAAGCTAAATTGGCGAAGGTAAGTTTAAATTGGCTGACTAAAATGTGCCCTTATTAAATGGGCAGCACATGTAAAAATAATAATTATATATAAGTACTTTTTTTAAAAAAACCACCTACACATGGCAGGCACCATCTTAGAAAAAACATTCATTTTCTTTGTTTAACATAAAAAGAATTACCGTAATATTCTAAGACATTATCTTCTATGACATGCACATGTATCATCAAATGACCTTTTGTTCTCTTCAAAACTATTTGTTGTCATAGACAAATTTAATTAATTTAAAATCGCATGCTGTTAATTTCCTTTTAATTGGGTGGAGGCCCTGTTGAGAACCTGTAGGCCAGGGTCAAAATATATATAAATCCCTTCTCCTTTTGCACACAGGAACTTTTAAGCTTTCCACTCCATTAAGTGTCAGCCTCCACCCAGAAAACCCCATCCAAAGGCTGAAGATCCTTTGGAGCAGAATCTCACGAGGGACTGTGAGATTCTGCCTTTCCCCCTGCACATGAAAGGAAGCTCTTTCCACTCACACATGTAGATAGTGTGTTTGGATCTCACCATAGTGTTTGCTGAAAATTAAATGGAAGATTGAGCCATTATGTGGGCTTATTCTCCATCTAATAGCTGGGTTGGCAATAGTTGACTGTTGTCTGGATAGTGATCCTGTTCAGGGGTGGGTGTGTCTTTGTCATGCAGGTGCTTTTCTAAAGCTGATTTGTTTATCAGTTGTACATTTTAGAAGTTATATAGTCAACATTTTGAATGCTTTTAAAAAATTAAGTTCATTCTGAAAACTTCCACAAATAAAGTTGATAGGTATTCAGTTTGAAATGCTGAAATAGGCCTATAAGCCAGTACTATTGTGGGCATGCAGCAAAACAGACTTCGAGAGCCAGTGTGGTGTAGTGGTTAAGAGCGGTTGTCTCGTAATCTGGGGAACCGGGTTCGCATCTCCGCTCCTCCACATGCAGCTGCTGGGTGACCTTGGGCCAGTCACACTTCTTTGAAGTCTCTCAGCCTCACTCACCTTACAGAGTGTTTGTTGTGGGGGAGGAAGGGAAAGGAGAATGTTAGCCGCTTTGAGACTCCTTAAAGGGAGTGAAAGGCAGGATATCAAATCCAAACTCTTCTTCTTCTTCTTCTTCTTCTTAACAACTGTAGCTCAGGAGTCAGTTGGTTCCCTTTTCTCCACAGGTTGATCTTTTGTGTCTGTTGTATTATGTGATCTAACAAAGTTTTTGGTATTGTTCATTGTGAAGAATAAACAAATTATATGTTTACTTATATCATCCTTTTTTGAAATCTTTTGGATTGGTTTACTGCCCTTCTCACCATTGCCCACTATATCCTGAAGAGGATTTAGATCATTGTAGCGTTTCTTTTGTAACTGGTGTGCATTACTGGTGTGTCCTCAGCTACCTCAAATCTAATCTACTGAAGATAGGGATATGCACCTAAAACAATTCTTTGCATTCCTAAAGTTACCATCCTGAATGTAGTTCCTCATTTGATCTGACTGTAGGCTCTGGACACATGTGAGAGATTTGCCTACGTGTACAGATATCTATTCCAAACTAATATGTGACAGTTGGCACCTATATGCAATCACTTCCATATTTAACAAGCAATCCTGGCATCTAGCAAGATTGCCCGATTGCAGCCTGGAGACTCTTCTGTCTCTTTACAGTCTTGCAGTCATGCAGGAGGATGCAGCTGTGGCATTAAAAACCAGGATTTGGACCACTTTACTGCTAAAACAATAATTACCTCCCTCCCTCAACCTGTCAAGCCTCCCATGTGCTGTTGGAAGATGTTGCTTGAAGACCTCGCAGCTTCCAAGTTGAAACGAAGGCTGGCTGCTCTTCTCACTTGCTAGAGGGCAGCACCACACTTTTTGAAAAACTAGGTAGAATCAAACATTTCTTGACCTTAAGAGGGATTGTTTTCTCTATATTGAGAGCACGTGAGACTTCTGCCAAGATGTTAACATTTTCCTAATCTAATAGTAACAGGAAAGTAAAGCCTGCTTCTTCCCATATGTCACTCACTACTGCCTTCATTGGTGAGTGACCCCTCTCTTTTCCCCTCAAAAAGAGCATTCAGATTTGTGATGTAACCACTGTTTACATGGAGTATTTTCATCAAGGCGTCAGTGAATTGGCAAATTTAGCCTCCATATCTTTTTCCAAGCACTATGTCCTATAAGAGAAACTGGATTTGACAGTGTGATCTTTTTACCCAGGCTTTGTCAAGGCTCTTTGTCTCACCACATTGAATTTTGTACTCCATGTGTTTCAACTGAGCAGTTTCTTGTCCTACTTGTGTAGTTCTACATTTTGAGATGCCACATTCTTGTTTAAGGCTTGTCCATCCATTTTCATATATACTGTTGTAGACACAAGTAAAGCACTAGACTCTGAAGAACAGTTTTCTATAAATGTTTACATGTAAGTTCAATTCCGTTCGAGAAACATCACATTCATAAAATAGCGGTTAATGTTATCTTTATGAAAGAGATCCCAGTGATCCCTTCCCCCATAACTACTAAAGTTCACAATGCTGAGAGACTTATAAGGGTTATTGTGGAAATGACTGAGGTTCTTAATTGCATGATTTATTTTGTAACCAGGGGTGTTTGATATTTTTAATTTGTGGGTGGATATACTCTGTAATGGATATACTCTTCCTATTCTACAGTGCTGCAAATTCCTGCCCATCTAGCCCTCGTGGTGCAGGTTCTTCAGGGTACAAAATGGGCCGTGTAATACCATCTGACCTACATCTAGTGGCTGACAATTCACAGTCAGAAAATGACAAAGAAGCATCTGGTGGAGATAGCCCAAAGGTAAGTTTGATTGGAATCAATATTGTAACATTGATTCTTGAGTTCTGTGTTACACTAATGGAAATGTATTGGTTGGAAAAAGCAAAAGTAGCAATAATAACTATATGTGGTTTAGTAGTTTGAAATAGAAAACAACATGTATCCTGTATATCTGTGCTGTATTTAGTTTGGATGCTATAGAATGCTAAGAAAGTATCATAAATCTAGAAGATTATACTTTCACAATTTTCTTTTTTGTTGTCAAGTGATTTTCTAAAATATCTTTCAAATTATATCCATTCTGTGTGTTGGAATATTGAAAATGCTAAAGCCTATAAAAGTTAGTTTCAAAACGGAAAGGCATCAAATATGCAACCACAGAGTCAAAGGCAATGTAGGCAATGTAGTCCAACTCTCTGCTTGATGCAAGAAATCCAGAGCTAGAACATCCTCAACAGATGGCTGTCTAGCTTTTGCTTGGAGACCTTCAGTGAAGAAAAGCCCACTACCCCTCCTAGATCTGCCCACTTGGAGCAATAGAGAGCAAGTCATTGTCCTCTTCTGTGTGACAGCCATTCAGGTATCTGAATGAGTGCTATCTTGTTACCCCTCAGTCCTCTCTTTTCCAGTCTAATCATGCCAAGTTCTTTCAACCTTTCTTTATAATAATAGGACTTGTTTTCCAAAGCAGCAGCTGAACTCATTCCAATATGTCTATATATCATGGGAAGTCACTGTTCTGAGCACTTCTGTACTGGATCATTCATTCATTCATATTTTGTTCGTTTTAAAAACATCTCAGTACACCATAGTAATGTAGTTTAAAGTTGTGGGTGCTGTATTGACAAGCTTGAGTGTGTGCACGCTAATGGAATTTTGATGTCTGGAAACCATCCTATGAGGAATGCTTGAAAGAGCTGGATCTGTTTAGCCAAGAAAAGAGAAGATAGCAGTTTTCAATATTTGAAGGACCGTCATGCAGAAGATGGGGCAGACCTGTTCTCTGTTGCTCTAGAGGGCACTACTGCAAACGATCGATGGAAACTGCAGGGAAGTAGAATGCAGTCTGCTAAACATTGCAGAAACTTTCTACTGGCGAGCGCTATTTGATCATGGAATATAACTGTCTGAAGAGGGCTTTTATTTGCAGGAGGTTTTTAAGCAGAGACTTGATGGTCAGCTGTCAGCTATGCTATAATGTAGTTTTATCCTACGTTGAGTGGGGGGCTGACTTCCAGTGTGTCTTCCAGTTTTGTTATTAATATGGATATGGTGTTCCACTTGAGATTGAATAATAATAGTGCAGAATAATATGGAATGATTACTTTCCATGACTTGGAAACTATGGAAACTATTAATGTAGCATATATTCACATTAGCCTTTTTTGTATCACACTGTTGACTCAAGTTCCACTTGTGATCAACATCAGTCCCAACTCGCAAACACATAATATCTCCCAATGCAAATCTATTCCAGAATTGTCTGATATTTTCAAGCTTTATTGTAATACACAACTGATGTATTTCTTACGTTACTGAGTGGATAAGCTGCTGTAGAAAACTTTACTGTATTTATTTTCATCTTCTTTTATAGGATGACTCAAAGCCACCTTATTCCTATGCACAACTAATAGTACAAGCAATTACGATGGCACCTGATAAGCAACTTACACTAAATGGAATTTATACGCACATAACTAAAAACTATCCTTACTACAGGACAGCAGACAAGGGCTGGCAGGTAAATATAACTAGTATTGTTTTAAGTAAAATAAACAGAAAACAACTTAGTTTAGTTACTACTTCAGACACTTCAGCCCCCCTCCTGCCCTGGTTATATGTTTAACTTTGTGAAATAGGTTTTTGGAGCTTTGAAAACGATTAGCTGTTTCAGTAACCTAAAATGGTACACTGGTTCTTTCAGTAAAACTAACCCTTTTCCCATGACCCTTTTCCACATAGAAAGGTTAGTAAGGGATGTATTTGTAGTAATGGATGAGGGTTTTTCAAAATTGTAATTGAGAAATGAGAAATCCCTAAATGTCTGGTAGATGAATGTTATGTATGTATGTATGTATTTATTTATTTAATAAAATTTATACATCACTTGATTGTAAAAAACCTCAAAGCAGTTTAAGTAGGAGTCACAAATTCTGTGCCAGCTTCTCCAAATGCTATTTCCAGAAACCCCCAAACTGGATTACTTATCCTCTTCATCTAATAAAACCAACTTGAACATGTGCTTTAGTTTTTATAATGTAGTCTGTAGGGCAGCTACAGTGGTGCCCCGCAAGACGAATGCCTCGCAAGACGAAAAACTCGCAAGACGAAAGAGTTTTCCGTTTTTTGAGTCGTTCCGCAAGACGAATTTCCCTATGGGCTTGCTTCGCAAGATGAAACGTCTTGCGAGTTCTTGTGAGTTTGTTTCCTTTTTCTTAAAGCCGCTAAGCCGTTAATAGCCGCTAAGCCGTTAATAGCTGCTAATAGCCGCTAAGCCGCTAATAGCCGTGCTTCGCAAGACGGAAAAACCGCAAGACGAAGAGACTCGCGGAATGGATTAATTTCGTCTTGCGAGGCACCACTGTATTGTTAGGTTGCAGAACTTGGGATATTCCAGTATAGCCTGGAGAGACACAGGGGATGGGAGAGGAAAAGAGGCAGGAATTTTTAAGGAGGAGGAAAAAAGAGGACACGGAATGGGAGAGAAACAGTGAAGTTTGAGGAGAATTCTTTATTACCAAAATCCTTGCCCATCCTCGTGTATTTGTTCATGCCTGAATAGCATATGTTGCCTGAATATTTCCAAGCTTTTTAAAAGGAAAATTCATGTTTTGGTTATTAAGAAACTAGAAGGCATTGTTCAGTACATCCTAGGAGTGTAATGTGAAGAGCTTGAAAGATCAAGTCAGGGAAGGCCACTAGAATGTCAAATGACTTTTCAGCATGTAAAATTTAAAACTGCTGTACTAAGCAAAATTTGAAGTATTTCAGGTGACAGAAGGTAAAAATACAGTTGAAGCACCAGGAAAAGGCAAAACCATGTGTTAAAGAGGGAGAAACTGCAAGACCTAAATATGTGGGGCTATATTAGTGATAGTTCCACCGCTGAAAAAGTTGGTTATGATGGAAGGGTGACTGCTGTCAAACGAATATGTGGTGACTGGAGACTGGTTTCACAAGGAGCGGAAACCTTTGCATTAGGCCATATTCCTGCTTGATGCTGAAGAGATGGATGATTTCTATATATTTTTTATATTCCATAGAATTCAATTCGTCACAATCTCTCTCTGAATCGTTATTTCATCAAAGTACCACGTTCCCAGGAAGAACCAGGCAAAGGCTCCTTCTGGAGGATAGACCCTGCCTCTGAAAGCAAATTAATAGAGCAGGCTTTTAGGAAAAGGCGGCCGAGAGGAGTACCTTGCTTTAGAACCCCACTGGGACCTCTCTCTTCTAGGTAAGGAATCAAAGTTGGGGGTTTAAAAATACACTTTCAGAGGCTTCACCTTAAGTGTGACTCGTTCTGCTGGGCATAGGGTAACCGCAGTCCTAAGTGATCGCAATGTTGTTAGAGCTAGATGTATAACAATTATAAAGGACTTTTCCTAAATAGAGAATGGGTGTTCATTGTAATTGACTGCACTAAGGAGCCATTAAAATTTCTTCTTGAGGAGACTTGGTGGGTTTTGCTTCATACTAAGGATCTGTTGCCATTTTGGGGGCTTGAAATCCCCCCCCCCAAAGTTTAGGCTGGCTAGTAATGTTGTTCCTTCTCAGTTTTAGCCCTTTCGAGTGCATTGCATTTCTCAGTTACCTCAAAACAATAGCTGTGGAGGGCTAGATTCACACAGTGCAGGTAATGTAGTGTCACAAGAATCGACTTTCACACATTGAATGTTGTCAGTTTGCATTATTAACATAACACCTGCCAAGCTGCCCTCTTGCTCCACAGTTGCTGCTCAGGGATAATGCCCAGCAAGGGCACACTCTTCTTTCCCTTCAATCTGTTCACTCTTCTGTAGTAGCTAGCTAGCTAGCAAGCAAGCAAGCAAGCAGCTCTTTTGACTGCATTTTTTTAAACCATTGGCTTGCCCCATGGCTTGAGCCTTCTGGAGAAGTATCCATTTACCTTTTGGACCTAACCCACTCTGCTTAAATCTGGGTGTGTATAATGCATTATATAATATTTTAAATGGGTGACACCCAGCCATGCTCCCCCAATTGTCCAATGAATTCTGCTTGTACAATGGGACTTCTTTCACCCCTCCCCCCAAAATCTTCCCTTGTTCCACAGGGATTGTATTGGTGGCGCAGGGGGCAGAAACGTAAGCACAGATTTTGAAAGTTTTCCTTAAGAGCTTCATGTGTTCCATCATTTAACTAAAATTCATAGTGGCTAGGCATGCATTTCCGAATAGAACATGAACAGTTAGTAGTTTCCTAATAGGGAGAATACTCTGGTGCTGCTTAAACCAAGATGGAAATCACAGAAATATAAATTTTTAACAGTTCCATTCATTTTTTTAGGTATTGCCTCAAAAATGATGTATCTAAAAATATTTAAAGCAGATCCTGTGTGTTAGAGAAGTAGGGAAATCCAAGGAGAACGTATATGACAGAGTAACAAAGATCAAGGTATTTGAGTTAGGGAATTCCATACCTTTTGATTGTCTAGGGTGCCCGTGTGCCTGCCAGTGTCTGCTTTGGTGGGCACACAGGGGTTTCAGCACACTGAACCTCTAAATTAAGGCATGCTGAATAACTCATTCATTTTTATTGACATTTATTTCAATGCCCCCCACATCCTACTCCTTGTTCTGTGCTACTATAGCAACCATAGTCTGCTTTTGAATTACCTCTGCAAAAGTCTGCGAAGTCAGGAATTGGTAGTACTTCTCAGTCAAAGAGCTCCTCCTTGTGGAAAGTATATGTATTAAATGGTTTTTGAGGCTGACTACTCATCGTAGCTGTCAATTCTCAATCTGAAAGTGGCTGCTTTTGTTCTTCATTTGCAGAAGTGCCCCAGCTTCCCCTAATCACTCTGGAGTGTTATCTGCTCACTCGAGTGGTGTGCAGACCCCAGAGAGCCTGTCAAGGGAAGGGTCACCTGTCCCAATGGAACCTGAGCCGAGTACTATCCAGCCAAAATTAGCAGTAATACAAGAAGCACGATTTGCACAGAGTGCCCCAGGTGAAATATTCATATAGTGTTCATGTATTTAATATGCATATTAAAACTGTACCAAACTAATGGAAAGTATAATGTAGGCTTCACTTCAAAAGCCAAGTTTGTTTACAGAAAGAAATTATGAATGAATATTAAAAATATAAGTACTCTATGCTTTGTGAAGGGCTAATAGAACCCCCTTTTCCAAATACTTTTAAGATTTATGAGTTGGGGTTGAATGGAATTGTCATGCTGAAATTATGACAATTGATGGTGCTGGGTGGGGTTGATGGAAGTTGGGAGTCTAACAACTTCTGGATTTCCCCAATGCTGTGTTAGGTCTCCAAAGGGGAAAGCAAACCAAATTGTTTCATAGGAGCACAGAGATTACACTGGTGACCTCCTGCAAAATGTGCTCAAGCCACTGAACTACGGATCTACAACACTTCAATTTTTTTGTTTTTATTTTGAAATGCAGTTATGTTAACTATTAGTGTTGCCAGTAGTTGCAACCCTCTCCTTGTGGCACAGCAACGTTGTTTTTTTTACTGCTGAAAATAGTGTCAGTAATACTGAACTAACTGGATTTACTCTTAGGATAGCTGAAGGAACTGTTGAAGGAAGGAGTAGGCTTTTTTAAAAATTCAAGTAAACAATATGTTCATAGACTTTTGGAAAGCGGATGATTTAACTAATTTCCCCCCCTTGCCTTTTTTTGATAGGATCACCCTTATCTAGCCAGCCTGTTTTAATTACTGTACAGAGGCAGCTACCACAAACTATGAAACCTGTCACATACACTGTTGCAACTCCTGTGACAACATCAACATCCCAGCAGCCTGTAGTACAGACAGTTCATGTTGTTCATCAGATCCCAGCTGTGTCTGTCACAAATGTGACTGGATTAGCACCAGCAAATACTTTCACTGTAGCTGGACAAGCCGTGGTCACACAGGCAGCGATGGTGGCCCAACCTAAGGGAGAACCTCAAGAGAATGGAGACCACAATGAAACGAAAGGTGAGAATTTGGTTCCGGTTCCCCTTGGAAGTAATACAGTCCAAATTTTTTTTGTATTTGTTGCAAGTAGAGAAAACAACTACATAATACTGATTTCTCTTCAGAAGTGCTAATTTTGATGCTTTAACTATGAATTATTCAGTGCTGTCAAACTTTTATTCTAACAGATTTTTATTTTTATTCCCACCCCCAGTTAAAGTGGAGCCTATACCTGCCGTTAGCCATACAACCATAGGAGCTGCTAGTCGGATCATTCAGACATCTCAGACGGCACCTTTACAGACGGTTACTCTAGTGCAACAGACACCTCTAGGTCAACACCAGCTACCAATAAAAACTGTAACTCAGAATGGAACACATATAGTACCCATCACCACAGCAATTCAAGGTCAGGCCAATACTGGTAAGCATTTGGAGTGGTGTCTTTAGTCTCACAAATTTTCTTTTGTCACAGTGATGTCCAGTATCTGTGGATTCTTGATTCTCAAAATTGTTACAGATTTGTGCTTTAGCTTATTTTGAGGTAACTCCTACCTTGGAAAATTAAGGGGTTTTTTGTTTGTTTTTTAGACTACATCCTTTCTCTTTCACGTTAAGTTAGGAACTGATCTATGATACAAAGAACTGTGTAACTGTGCTGTGCATTTGTATTTCTGGAGGAATAGCTCCCCATCCCAGATAGCAGTCTGCTTTTAAAATCAAAAGGATGTTTCTGTTGAAAGTTAGGGAATTCTTCTGTGGGAGAGTCGGGAACCACCACTAGTTATGCTCAAGGCTTTGGGCATGCCTAAAGTAACTCTTTTGACCCCAGCATTGGTTTGATTCATGGTGTAATTAAGCTTTAGATACCCAATTATCTTGGTGTTGTTTTATTTCTTTCTCTCCCCCCACATGCTGCCCTGAACCTTGAAAATGCAGTTCTTTACAATATATTATAGTTATTTACTCATGCGTTTTTCTTGGTCGTTTCACAATCCTTTGGGACCATCTGCTCCCGGTAGAATATAGACTGCTATCCTATTCACACTTTCTGGCAGTAAGTTCCCTTTATCACAATAATGTTTTTCTTCCTCTTTAGCCATGAGGTCAGCCACTGCAGATATTTTCACCCATGCAAGAACATCCTAGGGTCGTTCTCGAATGTGTGCTGCATCAAGCTTTCATGTAATACTAAAGCCATTCGTGGAATGGGGCTTCCTCTTGCCTTGCCTGCGTTTAATGTATCTCCATTCTTTTATTTTCAGCTGCTGCGAGTCCCCTACACATGTTAGCAACCCATGCATCTGCATCAGCTTCTCTTCCAACAAAACGTCAGAACGGAGACCAGTCTGATCAGCAAGAGTTGAAACGTATCAAAACGGAGGATGGAGAGAGCATAGTCATAGCTGTGAATGTGGAAACTCCACCTGTGGCAGTGAGTGAACAAGGCAGCCAGAACTAGGAACTTAAGAGGAATATTTCTTTTTAGAATGATGCTCCGTGGTGCCAAAAGGAGACATTGAAACACCTAAACTATTGAACATGTTCTCACATGGTGGGGAAAGGGGCCCTGTGACTTCAACTTTCAGCACTGAGAAAAAAAACACAGGTGGCCTTAGAACTCCTTAATTTAAAAATCGAAACCAAACTGTCCAACATCTTGTTCCAGAGGCTGTGACCCCTTTTCCCCCACTCCTCCTTGCCGTTCTGAAGTGACTCTTTATAGATAAGGAGAGATACAAAAGTTGGAAGTCTGCAACTTTAAAAAGCTCTATTGGATTGATTACTTTAAGGATTGAGTATCTCAGTATATCACAGCATGATAAGTACTTCATGTGACTGGATTTCAAACGATTGTATATTCCTCAAAGGGAACAGAGGCAAGGAGCCATTTCCTACATCTTGGCAGCTAGCCTTTCATAATGACCTACCCAATGCAGTTGTTGGTAGATATGCAGTATTTTGTTGTTCACATGTGGAATTAGAAATTTTTGATGTGTACTTTCATTTTATTTTCAAAATAATGGGGTCTTTGACATTTCAAATCACTCCATTTCTACTCCAGAAACTTTGGAATCACACAGTACTTTTCATGTGAAATTTTGTTTGGTAAAACTGAATGTAGGGTTTTTTAACCAATGGAATGATTTAATTTTGTCCTGTTAAAGTTCAGATAAAGCTACTTTGTTACATCTGCAAATTTTCATATTTTAGCAGTTGCCTGATAAAATTTAATCAGATTTTATTACCTTGTGTAGTGATCAAATGCTTCTTTGGGCTTGCATGTTACTGATTAGAAATACAGTGTAAATGAGCCGTTAACTGACGTTCAAGAACTGCTATGATGAATTTGACCAGAGCTGCACTTATCTGTTTCTCTTTCTTGCTACCTTTTGCTGTTTGTTACTTTGTGTTGACTTTGATTGTCCCTGGCTTATTTTTCCAGTCTAAAGTAAAACAAGAGTCTCGCTTAATATTGTGTATGTTTAAAATGGCAGACTGTTCTTCATTTAGAAAAGAGAAAATTCTTTATCACAAGTCCTTTTAAAAAGAGAAAAAAAACTTGTCAGAGGTATATCCAATATTTTTCAGCATAAGCGCCCACCAGTAGAAATTAATCTGATGAGTTTATCTTTAACTTTTGATGTCCTGCACAGACCTTCTGGGGTCTGCATTAAGAGTAGCTGTTGAGGTTTTCTAACAGTGGCTACCATACTATAATAAATGTGGTTTTTTTTAAAGTGTGTGTTCTGCAGTTGAACATTTTAAAGGATACTTCTCAGAGTTGTGATTGTAGAATCCACCTTACATTTCAGAACTGAACTAAAAGCTAAGACTGTTTTTTGTCTTTCATTCACATGCTGTCTTGTCCCTTCATATTAAGGTGAGTTAAAGGTAAAGACTGGCTTGAACCTTTGATTTGCCCTTTTTTGGCAATACCATTATTTATATATATTTTTTCATTTTGAGAAGAATCTGTATTTTCATGATGGACTGAAATGGCTTGGAATGGCTTATATTTAGTCAGTTTTTGAAAACTGTTTATCTGAAGACCAAATATGAGAAATCTGTACCAAGTATCATGTTAACCCACACAGTAGAGCTGTCACAGTGTCAATCTGGATAATACATATTAAAAGATTATGAAAAAATGCTGTACACTAGCTGGATTTATAACAGCCACTATAAGCTGGGTAAAGCAAAAGAATTTATGTAACTGCAGCATTCTACTTTTTCTGCTGTGGTCACTTAATTTAGAAATAATTAAACTGAATTATTGGCAAAACATTTGGTTATAAACCTACTATTTCATGAGTATTAGGCAAACTGCTGCAAGTTTTTGAATAAAAAAATCTGGTGAAATTCTTAAGTCAGTCAAAATTTATTCACACTTGGAAGTTTTCTTATGCACCCAATATAGTCAGTGTAGGACACAGAATCTTGGAGCAAGATTTACATCGCCGTCCTATGCACATCTGTCAGAATGCCATGGTTCCAGGTAAGGGCGCATAGAACGATAGCCTTCAATATAAGAATCTTTAAACTCACCTGCTGTTGACTTACCCCTTCTTCCATGGGCAGGGTACTCTAAAAATGCTTGCATTTCCATTCCATAAACTTGGTTAAGTAATGCTATGCTATTTGAGCACTGGGGAAAGCTTAGATATAACTTTAGAGTGTCAAAATGCCAATTGCCAGGGCTCAGACAAGTGAAACAGGAGGGCATGAGTAGGATAGGCATCGGAAGGAGTAACATAAAGTATTACCAAATACAGAAATTCTTCCCTACCCTGTCTGCCAGTGGTGTCTTATCTTTGCTTGTCTTACTCACTTTCCCTTATTATATGTAATACGTGAAGCTTTTACTTCAGTCGCCTTTGTAAACAAGTAATTGCACAAAAATACTAGGATTTCATTGAAATGTATATTACAGCTCTCTAACATTGCAGCTGTCTCCTTGTGTGACTGCTACTTGAGACCGGTGCTGATATCATTTGCAGAAGAAAATTTCATACAAGTCCATTTTAGGTTTCCGAAGGCACTTGGACCAAGTAGGCAATTGTCTGGATGAAATAGCTAATGCAAAATCAGTCTATCCCCCCCCCCCCCCCGGAGCAATTTGAGTCACATAAGCAAATGCCTGCTAGTTATATCAACATCTGGGTTTATATATTTCCCCAACGGTGTTGCACAGAAAAGGAGCTCTGGGTAATTTCTGAGCAGCATGGCACAGTCTCTTACCATATCAATGTTGTAGTTAGCCGATGTACCTACTAGTGTTTGGATTATACTACCATTACTATAGTTGCTAAAAGTTGTTTCTGCACTGAGCAGTGCTTATTTTTCATCAGAATTTGACTTTCCTTTACGCATGAATTATTGTGATTGTAGCTAGTGTTTTCCATGGCCAAGGCTCAGGTGCAGAGAAATGGCTTATGCATTTAACTATTAATAGCTGTTCAAGGTTGTACTTGTGTTTGTAAGTACAGTGGTACCTCGGGTTACAGACGCTTCAGGTTACAGACTCCGCTAACCCAGAAATAGTACCTCGGGTTAAGAACTTTGCTTCAGGATGAGAACAGAAATCGTGCTCCAGCGGCGCGGCAGCAGCAGGAGGCCCCATTAGCTAAACTGGTGCTTCAGGTTAAGAACAGTTTCAGGTTGAGAACAGACCTCCGGAACAAATTAAGTACTTAACTTGGGGTACCACTGTAGTCTAATCGGCATTTCTTTCAAAACCAGTCAGACAAGCCCCTACTGGAGAGGAAGTTTCATCCAATCTTGTTTCATGTGCTGTTGGAGGAGACCTCTCAATTCATTTTAACAGTGACAGGAGAAGGTTAATCTGTTAAGTGGGAATATGGCATTGGTGAGAAAGGAGACATGCATGCAGACAAATGTTACATTTAAGTTTCTTTTCCTGAACATTCATAGGATGGTGGAGCAAAAGTGTATTACATTATAAGCTTTCAAACAAGTCTACTTTGGTAGATAATATTATCCTAGGGTTGGCAGAGGTAGGCGTGTGTGTGTGTGTGTATGTATACACACACACTATCCTTATAGACAATATGCATAACAGTGAGGGTCATGGAAGGTGAAATACAGAAGACTGAGCATTTTTAAGTCTTAAATGTGTGTGAAGTAAATGCTGTTACAATTGACAAACTAGTGTTAATAATAACTACTGGGATTTTTAAAAAATGTTACCTTACTTCAACCTGTGGGTGATGGAACTGAACTTCCTGTTATTTTGCTTCAGCATACCTATCCTCCTTGAAAAATTCAGCAAACATTACTTCTCTACCTGAGTTTTATGAGATTTGCAAGGGACTTGCAGTGATGGATTTCAGCAAAGAAACAACACTTTTCAAAATGTCCCCCCCCCTTATTATCCTGTTTTTTAAAGATAACATTACTGTTTAAAAACTATATGATAAAAGGGTACCCCTAGAACAAAAGGGAATGATAAGAATTGGAAGTTGGTGTCAAAGAATTTGGCCAGAGACACAGATAGGAAAGAGAAAACTACCTTATACAGACTGTCCACTTAGACTCAACAAACACGTTTCCCTTCACTGGTCCACTAATTAAAAATCTCAGCAACATTCTTGGATACAATCTATTAGCGCCATAGATTACATGCATCCTACTCCTAATTGATCTTGAGATATTTAGGCAATTTAACTAAAACAAAGAACAGAACTAGCACCCATATACTGTGGTACCTCCGGTTGCGGATGGGATCCATTCCGGAGCTCCGGTCGGATCCCGAGGTTTTCGCAACTGGAGGTGCCTGTTCTGCACATGCTTGTGGCGCGGTACAGCGCTTCTGTGCATGCGGCGAAACCCGGAAAAATACTTCCAGGTTTGACACGTGCATGTCCCGAAGGATACGTAACCAGAGGTGTGCCTAAGTAGAGGTACCACTGTACAGAACTTCTGTTACTATAAAATGAATACAGCAAATTAAGTCACTTTAATTAAAGAAAATTACAAAAGGTGTGCAAAACAATTTCCATGATTAAATACACATTTAAAAGCAACATGCAAACTGACATCTGTATATAGGTTTTAGTTAAATGACAAATTCCAATACTTTTCAACTTGAACCAAGACTTCAGTTAATCTTGAAGTATGCATGAAATCAAGGGAGCTAATAACTGAAGTTGTGTTTTAAGGGGATGATATTGGTAACTTCAAATTATGTGTCCAAATATCTCATTTCCCAAAATATAGTGTTGTGATTGATGTACTACTTAGTGTTCAGAGAGACAGCGGCTTAGTTTGTTCTGAACACATAATAAGCTTGCTGTATGATAGGGATTTCTTACAGGCTATAAGGTGGGGAAGCTGCAGCCCTCCAGCTGTTTAACTACACCTCTCATCATCCTTGGCCATGCTGGCTAGCACTGATGGCAGTGAAGTCCAGTAACATCTGGAGGATCACACTTTCCCCCTTCTTGTTGTTCAGTATACTACCCTCTTGGCCATTACAGATTATCTTGTACTTGTAGAACTTCCCCAGCACAACCTAAGTGCAAATACCAATGGATCAAGAACTGAAGTGTCTGGAATGGTTATTTCCAATATCTAAGCTGTTTGCTGTCACTTTCCCAGCATCTCAACATTGTCCTATGCCACTTCCTGCCCTGCAGAATGGTTATTTAGGCCAACAGTACTTTAATGATGTTTGCTATGGATTTCTTTTGGCACCTCTGACAAATGACAAACAAGTTAATATCTATTTATAACAGCATGAAAACAAGGACCTTGAGCATTCTATCTATGTCAGAGCAAGTGCAACTAAGAGCCAACTTGCTATAATATTCCTTTCTGTGTATTAGAAGATAGGAGAAAAAGGACATTTTACAAAGGCAGAAACTGCTGGTATAGATTTCCTGCCACCCCCTTAAGCACGGTACTAGAACTCAAATCTGTATGTACTTTTGACATGTCCCATTCACTGTTTAAACCTTAGTAATCTCCTGCCCCTTCACTCTTATGGAGTGGCAGGCACTAAGTTTCACAGTTTAATTACAGAGAGAAACCCAATAGGCACAGGCTATTGAAACATTTTTTTTAAAAAAAGGGGAAATTGAAGGAACAACAGCAGCCAAAACTTAACATTTAAAACCAGCTGTTGACAGTTAACGTAGTAGTCCTCTGCCTTGCTCTGTCCATACTGGTTTGGGCTTCTTAAAGTCATCTGTCCCATCTTGAGCAGCACAGTTGACTGAAGGTAGTGAGAGGCCATCTCTTCAGGAAAGGGAGAATAAGCAGGATGGGGTTCCAGATCTCCTTCCCCCCTACCTACAAATTTCCATCAGTTCAGTCAAAGTTTGTCATCAGTCATTTCTAGGAACTGAGCATAGACATCCCTGGAGCATTCCCCTTTTTGATTGAATAAAAATTTGTAGTAGCTGCCATCTGCACAGATCGCTGCAAGAGAAAGATACTGTTTTCAGTTTGGCAACTGAAGTCAATTGCTTACACATTGTGTTTCACTGCACAGCTTTTGCTTGTGAGAGCAGCAAGAGATGCCGCATTACCTGCAGGCTAAGAAACATTCTCCCATAAGACCTGCGCTATATACGCCAATCAATTCTAGCGCCTGGCTTGCCCCACCCCAGATAGTTCTTGATGAATCATTAAGCTGCCCTCCGTGAGGATCTCAAGCAACAATCTTGAGCGTTCAACATTCCTTGTAATCTAAACATTTTTACAATCTTAGGCTGCAATCATATGACATTAATCTGGAGTTAAAACCCATTTATATAAATCACACTCCCATCAAGGACAGAGGGAGATTCCTCTAAAAAGCTTGTTTGTGAGCACAGCTGCTTGAATTCATAGGCTATGTTTGGGATATGCATAGTGAGGGGCCTTGTTTGATTTTTGGTGCAACTTGAGATTCTTACCTAGGACAGAATTCGGCTCTGTTCCAAAGGCACAGATGCAGGGAGAGCCTGAGGGAACCTGAAATTTGGAAAAACTCCATTTGGAACTGAAGTATTTGGGCAGGAAGCTGGCTGATGCTAAGCTGAAAAAGAAAGAAAGCTCTCTTCAGCATCATCTCAACCCAGTAGTCCAGGCACTGAAGCAAACTGACTCCTAGCAGCACATATTAAGGTTCACAATTATTTTAATAATAACAACAATAAATTTTTATTTATATCCCGCCCTCCCCAGCCAAAGCTGGGCTCAGAGTGGCTAACAACAGTAAAATGATACAACATTCTAAAATCATTTCATTATAAAATCAGTTCAAATCAGATTAATGGCAACCATTGGGCTAGAGTTCTGTGAGGATTGCCAAAGGAGGGGGGTCAGGCTGTGCCCTAGCCAAAGCCCTGGTGGAACAGCTCTGTCTTGCAGGCCCTGCAGAAAGATGTCAAGTCCCGCAGGGCCCTGGTCTTTTGTGACAGAGCATTCCACCAGATTGGAGCCACAGCCGAAAAAGCCCTGGCTCTGGTTGAGGCCAGCCTAACCTCTCTTTGGCCCGGGACCTCCAAGGTGTTTTTGTTTGAAGACCATAAGATCCTCCGTGGGACATACCAGGAGAGGTGGTCCCGTAGGTACGAGGGTCCTAGGCCGTATAGGGCTTTAAAGGTTAATACCAGCACCTTAAACCTGATCCTGTACTCCACTGGGAGCCAGTGCAGTTGGTATAGCACTGGGTGAATGTGATCCCGCAGCGAGGACCCCGTAAGAAGTCTCGCCGCGGCATTCTGCATCCGCTGGAGTTTCTGGGTCAGTCTCAAGGGCAGCCCCACGTAGAACGAGTTACGATAACCCAGTCTGGAGGTGACCGTCACGTGGATCACAGTGGCTAGGTCAGTGATTATTTAAATTATTTACTTTATTTTAGCTACTGATACATTCTTCCTGTATGAAGTTGCCTAATCATTTTTGCCTAGAGATCATCACTCTGATCCCAGCTGCTTACCTCGACTGCTTGTTCCTCTTAGGATCCTCCGCAGCAAAAATGTGCACTGTGGCATGATCACTTGACACACAAATGAGAGAAGCATCTTGGTTGAAGTTAATGCTAAAGGAGAAGTCAGAAACAAGTCTGCTTATATCACCACTGTCATGGAATAAGTTACTTTTTAAAGAAATGCCTATGTGTATATACTGCAACTTTTCAAACACTATAAGCCAACCTCTTTCCCAAGTATCTTAAAAACAAGAGTTTCTAACTGTAGGTTTTGGGGAGGTTATCTAAAGCAATGCCACCTTGCAACAACATACCCAGCAAGATGCTAACCTTTTATCAGCAGGTGTTGATGCAGAGTGAAGCAGCATCAGCAACTGAAGTGGTAGAAAGTGAAAGAGCATTCACCCCAGAAGTAAACCACATAGACGGGAGGAAGGGAAATATATTCACACCTTTAAAAAGCATTAACTTCTCCATAATACATGTAGCTGAAGAAAAGGGCACACAGATATTGGTGAGGCATAATTACTTCTTAATTAGTATCTTAGTTCCTCCATAAACCAACACAGTTGCAGGATGAATGCTACTTTAATTCTGAGTTTTCATTCTGAGTTTGAGAAAAGGTGCAGACATCAAAGATCCTATGGACATAGAACTAAGGGATCCTTGTTTCCCCAACTTTTTAAAGCTATAGAAAAGTTCACATGTTTGAACTGATGCTTTATTGTATATCTCAGACACTGCTACCTCTCAGACTTAACCCCCACTCCCATTTTTTTCTCTCTTTTTTCCAATGCTCAACTCTCAATTGGATTAAATTCCTCTTGAACTGTACTGCTGCTGATTTCTCTACCTACGTGATGTCACATTTCCCCCCAAAGAATTTTCAGATACCAAGGCTAATGTTTATATTTGTCTGATGTGCTACACATAACACTCAACTGGCTAATGTGAAAAGCCAGCTGACAGTATCAGCTGTATGATTAGTAGGTCACAGATGGAAGAAAATTATTCACACACAGGAAGTTCATGTCTCTTAACTGGAAAATGGGGGGGGGGGTAGTTTTAAAGCATGAAACCCCCATTTGTATAACGGCCACTCCCTCATCTTGCTGATGATCAAGGCAAAGCATGATTCAATCCCCCCTCCAATCCCCCCAACACATTAACAAAACAATAAACCTTACCAGTAGATATTGGCAGCCTGAGACCCTCTGCGCAGTTCCTGGATTAAATGCCCAGACGATGTATCAAATATTCTTATTAGGGTCCCCTTGAAAAGCAACAGCAAACATTAAAGATGTGAGGGGAACCTTTCAAAAACAACACAAGTACTTTCCAGAACACAACATTAGGATACAGCTGTTCACTTCCCAGATGATGGCCCCATCGTTTTTCCACCACCCTACACTATCGTAGCTGCACATCTTTGCCCTTCCCATATGGAATTATTTTTGTTATCCGGTACTATCCTTCCCACATATTTGGAAATCCTCTCAGGTTTATCTGCATGAATATATCCAAGATCAATGCCACTAAAGTCAGTATTTTGACAGGAAAATTGAGAAAGTCTACATGAACTGGATTTATACCGTATACAGTAGTCTGAACCTAGTATATAACACATTTGTTACATATTTTGGAAGATTCTGGCATGCAAATAGTGAGGCAGCAGGATGAAAAGTTTGAGTGAGGAACGAATAACCAGGGAACCTATTTGAAACAATGCAGGGTACAGGCTGCCAAAGAATGCAGAGTTTATCTCTTGACCAATATTTGCAATAACAGCATGCATATTTTCAAAAGTAATCACTACAACCACAAAGGTTGCCAACTTTCTGTATAAACTTTAAAGCCAAGACTTTCATAAATTCAACTTCTGTGTTAGATGATACAGTCTTCCCAGTAGGCTTGACAGTAAATTAAAGACTATACAATGCACCTATTAAAATGCCATGCAGACTCTCAAGATGACACAATTCAGTGTTCATTCTAAACCATTAAGGACTCTTGTGTTGTTCTCTAGCCAACTGTGGAGTAAAATCATTGACTTACTTTTTCTGATGCTGTGGCAATTCTTGTTCCCTGTAGGTTAAGAGCTATGCAACTCAAGACCCCTTCATGAGCTGGTATATCTACAGGAGGTTTCTCTGTATTTGCCAGGTCCACTATCTGCACATGTCCAGTATGTGTTCCAGGGAATGCAAGTAGGGAATTATTACTGTTTGGGCACAGGACACAAAGACCTGAAATACAATTTAAAGTATTGAGGAATAGGAATTTTTACTACCATCTCCGTCCTCCCCACCCTCCTTCTGAAAATAAGTTTTGAGAGTACTTGGAATACTCAAAAAAGCAAGCTAGGAAGCTTCATGTTACCACATAGCCATGAGTGTCAATGTCTGTATAAGCAAAAGGCAGGATTTACCAAATGAGTCCCATCAGCACAAACCCTCCAATAGGGCTTCTGTTTGCACAATAGGGCTTTCGCCCCTTTTCCTGCTTCCATGGCTCTTGAAATTGGCTCAAGGTGATTGGGAGAACCCTCAGAACAGCACACGGGGGAGGAGATGGGAAACTGTTTTGTCGGACAAACTGCAATGCTTGCAGTGATGCAATGTTCATCATAGCATACAGTTGACTCCCACCCTAAATTGACAATTAGCCCTGAAATGCCATATTCTAACAATGCATTTTCCAACAATGCTTTTTCTTTTTTCCAAATCCAATGTGAAAACTATGGGAAGATGGAGGACAAATGGTTTCATAAGTTTTTCCACTGCATTTAATGGGGATGACAAGGATGCTGTGGCTCAGCACCACAGCACTTGCAAAGCATGAGAAAGGTCCAAGTAGTTTTTTTTATATAGTTAAGTCCTAGGGTGTGCAAAATAGACAGCATCAGTTATCATAAGGAGTACAATAGCAAACAGAAGAAGAACAGCACAGAATCTTTCTTTGTTCCTCTTACACTTTATGTAGTGGATAACACTTACCTTTAGGATTGTAGCAGGTTTCGAAGACGTGCAACTGGTGAGGGTTGTGCGTGAATGTGAAAACCTTAATCATAGAGTCCAGAACTACCACGATTCTGAAAGAGAAGGCAATGGCAGGCCAATTAGCATCATGTCCAGTTACACTGGTCCAACTCCAAACTGGGGTAAAAAACAGAAGGAGCTCTCCATACAACAGAGTGTGACCAGACTCACCTATCTCTTCGCAGCTTAACTGCTTTGACTTCTGTGGAAAATTCTATTTCGATAACAGTCTTCTTTTTCAGATCATCCCAGATCATCACTGCAGAAATGGAAATGGCCTTATTAGTCTTAAAATAACACCTTGCAATCTTATAAAGTGCTTCCAGAGATGCCACTTTGGAAGTCTAGCTACATGAGGAACTACTGCATCCCAGACTACCCAGTTTGCACTGGTTCACTTGGCAAAAAAAAAAACAACCAAAAAAACCATACCCCAAGTTCAGATCTTCAAAATTAGACATTGTATAGTTAGCATTAAGTTACAATTGGTTTGGGACAGGAGAAAATAGAAGAATCAGCTACATCCAAACAAGTCTTATATGATGGCATTCTGAAGCTTAGTCCACCCTCTTCTTCACCCTCCCCACCTGCTACTGCCAACAGCTTTTTATTCCTATTTATGTGGGAGTGCAGTATCATAGCTGCTTATCAAAACCTGTTTTTTCCTTTGACCATCTGGAAAAACACAAATTATCCTGAATACAGGGAAACAATAGGTCACAGATTGCTCTAGCTAGCACCTGGCATTAAAAGGAATGATACCTCATTGCACAACTAGAGAAGGGTGACAGCTAAAGTTCCCATTTATTCAAATTTTAAACTACCCAGGAGGTTTTCGATAAAATCTGCTTGAACACCAGTTACATTAAAGCTGCTTGGAAATGTTTAGTGCTGAACTCAGCCCTAAGCTATTGCTTACTTACTGCTCAATACTTTACCTTTATTAGGTGGGTATTTGGGTTTTTTCCCTCCACCAACCAAAGCTAAATAATTGCAGCGAAACAACATTTCAACATGGCCAACACCTCCTTCTAGAAATTCTGGAGAGGGAAAAGGGACATTTTTAATTAAACACTCAAGGCAAAGAAACGTTTATTAATGCTGTAACATCTTTGTGTATCAAGAGGATTCTCTCCAAAGACTCCAAGTTAAAATGCAGCTGATGTCAGTCCTCTCTTACTTTTTACTCCTGGAGTGCCTCGTTTCAAGACAATGCTTCATCATCAGAAAAGCCTGCTCAGAGCCTTCTTCTGACCACACATTATGGACACAGCAATATATTATACTGGATCAAAGTTTTAGAAAATTGTACTCAAATTCTGGCAAGTGAAATCTCTGTTCTATGCACAGCTACTTGAGGGTATAGGATTGCACAGCACGTGGTTTAAGATGAAAAAAATGGCACAGCAGAACAACTATGTATATTGAGGAAGAATCTCACCTTGTTTCTCCTTCTCTTTGAGCGGATCTGCATTAAACACTCTAAATCCATTTTCCATCCCACATGCAAAGCACCCTAAAAAAGAAGAGGATTACTACGTCAGGTATATATGCTCTGCATCAACAGGAAAAAGACAGCTCAGTAGCAGCACATGCTCTGTGTACAGAAGTCCCAGACATCTCCCATTAAGAGGGTCAAGTAAGACTCTTCCCTGCCAGAGATGCTCTTAGTCACAACAGGCAGTACAGGAATCTAACTGCAAGTACAGATCCAATGCATTACAGTGGTTCAATTGTGTCCATGGCAGTAGAATGGATTTGTGAACATTTTAGAAAAGCAATTGGCACTAAAAGCTATAAAGATGCCTGGAACCTGATGTATTTTCTTGGCTATTTAGGATCAAACCTACACAGCTGTTTATAGGGATTAGGGAGTCCTCATTCTGCCAAGTGTAATTTGTTTTTGAACAGGCTGGCCCACAACAGGCTTAAATTGAGAGCTCTGTCAACCACACATTTCCTGTTTCTTGTAGTTGATGCCAGTTATTGAGAAAAATGTGTCTTCCATCTCCCCGCCCCCTTCTGTTCCTCTACCTCAGCATTTATAGTAACTGCATATTATTTTTCCCATTTATTTGTTTACCAAGAAGCACAATCAAGTACATCAATCTAAATATTTTTTCCTTTCAGCAAGTTCAAAACTTTATTCACTATAATGGTTTAGAATGAACCTTGAATTTATGAGCCACCACATAAAAAGCCCGTTCTTGCGTTGACACCTTCCAGACCTCTTGTGGGGGAGGCACCCAAAGAAGGGCCTCAGGTGACGATCGCAGGAGTCAAATAATTTCATGCAGGGAGAGGTGGTCCCTGAGGTATTGCAGTCCTGAGCTGTTTAAGGCTTTATAAGTCAAAACCAGCACATCTGAATTTGTTGCCAAGATAAAAGCTGGAATTCCAACAACTCTACTAGCCTATAAACAAGCACCCTAGGAAACTGCATCCTGTAGGTGTAGCCCATACAACCCACATGATGTAGCCCATACAACCCACATGATATAAAGTTTCTGATGCAAATAGATTGAACATTTTACTAGCTTACACATTCTATGAAACTCCACTGAAGTGACTACTCAGATTTCTGCAATAAAATATTCTCAAGGTTTTTCTGGGGTGAGGTTTACTACAAGGAAGTTGATCCCTAACTTGTGTTACTCTAGTGAGTCATAGCCTATTTTCTTGACAGAAAAAAAAAGAACACTAGCTAGGATGACTATTTTTGCTCATTCACTAAGGGCCACATCAATTTGGGATGCCTCACACACTGTATTTTTAGGGGAACACATGAAATGTTAAATGTGCACCTAAACAAGTGTGATTTTCTTAGAAAAACAATTATGAAATGAACAGGAACACAATAAACATAGGACACTCCTCAATTTGCAAGCACATGACTGGTGTAGTCACTCAATTTGAACTAGCTTCCCTATCAAATTAAAATGACAAACTATTTGTCATTGCTACTAATTAGGGATAATTGTAAGAACATAAGAACTGCCTGCTGGATCAAGCCAATGCTCCATCAAGTCCATCGTCCTGTACTTCAGCAGCCACCCAGATGCCTGTGGAAAACTCAAAAGCAGGACCTGAGCTCAGAATCACTCTTCCCTCTAATGCTTTCCAGTAACTGGTATTCAGAAACATTACTGCCTCCAACTGGGGAAACAGTTATCATGGCTGGTAGCCATCGATAGCCTTATCCTCCATGAATTTGTGCAATCCTCTTTTAAAGCCATCCAAAAGTTGGTGGACATCACTGCCTCCTCTTGAAGTGAGTTCCACATATTAACAATGTACTGCGTGAAGAAGTACTTTCTCTCATCAGTTCTGAATCTTCCAACATTCAGCTTCATTAGAGGTCCACCAGTTCTAGTGTGATGGGGGGGGGGGCTTTTCTGTCCATTCTTTCCATGCCATGCATAATTTTATAGACTTCTATGTCACCTCTGATTCACCTTTTCTCTAAACTAAGAAGCCCCAATCACTGCAACCTTCCCTTGAAGATCCATTCCCCTTATCATTTTAGTTGCACTTTTCTGAATCTTTCCCAACTTTACAATATCCTTTTTTGGGGTGAGCTGACCAGAACTGTACTACACAATATTCCAAATGTGGTTGCACCACAGATTTGTATGTCATTGTGACATTGGCAGTTTTATTTTCAGTTCCTTTTCTAATTCCCCCTAGCGTGGAATTTGGCTTTTTTTCACAATTGCTGCACACTGCGCTGACATCCACTATTACCCCAAAGTCTCATCCCTGGTCAGTCGCCACTAGTTCAAAGCCCATGAGCGTATATGTAAAATTATTATTCCTAGTGCTAACAATTCATTTACAATGAGTTGCATTTGCCATTTTACCAACCATTCATTCAGTTTGGAAAGGTCCTTTTGGAGCTCTTCACAATCTCTTTTCATTTTAAAGACCCTGAACAATTCAGTATCATCAATAAATGTGGGCACTTCACTGCTCACCCCTTCCTAACTCTTGATCATTTGTGAACAAGTTATAAAGCACAAATACCAATACCAATTCTTGGGAGACTCCATTTTGTGTTCCTTTTTGTTCTCTTCATTTGGACAAAAGTTCCTTTTGTTAAAGGAAGCCTTCTTGCCTCTAACGGCTTCTTTGACTCTGCACATTACCAAACTGGCATTCTCTTGGCCCTCATGATACTTTTTGCCATCTATGGTGTACACGCCAGCCGAGTTTCTAATACTGCATTTTTAAACAAGTCCCCAGCAATTTGGAGTGATCCAACCCAATTGACTTTGCCTTTCAACTTCCTTTTTACCAAGTTCCTCCCTTTGGGGAAGTTTCCTGTTTTGAAATCAAAGCACATTTAATTTAATAGTGCTATGGTCACTGCTCCCAACTGGCATGACAACAATTACATCTTGCATCAGGTCCTGGGCGCTACTCAAGATTAACCTCAGGGTTGCTGACTTTCTAGTTGGTTCCATGACCAAAGGCACAGTCATTTAGGGTATCTAGAAATTTTGCTTCTTTACTGTGACTGGGACACAGAAGAGATACCGCAGGTCATAATGTTGCTGCTATGTGCCCTTTGATTAAAAGCAATAAAACTGTTCAGGACATTCAATTCTGCGTGCAAATTCATATGCCCAAGAAAGCAGCTACCTCTGAAAGAGCTGCAGTTTGATGAGAATTCAAGCAAGGCAATCTGAGGAATAGAATGATTCAGTGCAAAACTGGGCCAAAACACACATCTTAGCCCTAAGTCCAGCTTTGGCATCTGCTTGTGGGAACTGTTGAATTATGCATCAGTTGCAGTGGAAATGGCATTGAGTAGGAGGGCAAGCCTGACACTCATGCCCAACCAGGAGCTCAATATATGCAGGTTTTTAAAGAGAAAGACTAAAGGAGAACAGGATGAGGCAATGTACAAGGGGTAAAGCATCTGGGCTGGCCCAAGCACTGTTGTATTAGGACAAAACAAGGCTCCGCGTGGAAGCCTGAGAAGGCAAGGAGGAGAATGGAAGCAACTGCCTCCCCTGCCTTGGTGCCTCTGGGCAGAGGCCGATCCTCCCCGCGCATTTTGCAAAACACCAGACTCCGATTGCGCCCCATAAACACCCAAGCGCGCTAATCAGAGGCCGGAAAACGGAAAGGGGGGAGACGAGGCCAAAGGGGGAAGTATTGGGACCCATCAACGTTAACAGAGAGTGCCAAGCAACGCAAACTTAAGGGACAAAGGCAAGCTGCTGGGAGGAAAGAGGAGATGTGTTTGAGCCCGGAGAGGGCAGCCCCCTCTCTTCGCCCCAAGAAGGGAAGGTAAAGCCCTCCTCCCCGCCCGCACTTTTTTGTGCCCAGGAATCCGTCTAGACTGGCCGCGGGTTCGAGACCTGCGCCTCCCTCCTCTCGGAAGGCCTGGAATTATTTGGGTGGGGGCGAGAAACTCAACTTTCGCCTCTCCCAACCTCACCCCATTACAGACGCTGAACACGGGGGAGGAAAGGAAACCCGCCAAGCCCGAACGCCTCCCCCGCGGGCGGACAGGCGGACCCCTGACTCCCACCCCCCGGCGTCCCGCGAGGGTCTTTACCGTGGTCCTGGTTGAAACCGGCGAACAGCAACCCATTCCCGTGCGGGTTGGCTGGAAGCAGGTTCATGGCGCCGGACTCCGGGGAAGGCCGCAGCCGCGGACGGGGGGGGGGGGGTCCTTCACACCATCGGGGGAGGGTCACTGGCCTGAGGGGGCGGCAGCGCCACGATTCCTTCCGGACTAGACAGGCGCCGCGCCGAGCACCGAGCGCGTCCAATGAGCCTTCCCAGGCTGACCAGAGGAGTGCCGAATTGTCGAACGCCGGCCGCCGCCGCCGCCTTCCTCGGCTTGGCTCTTTCCATTCCCCAGCCTGCTACGTCCGTCCCCCTCTTTGCGAGCGCAGAGCGCGTCGCTCAAGGCAGGCCGCCCGGCGGAGTGCCAAGCTAACGATCAGCAGCCCGACTCTCACCTGGCTGGCGCCACCGGGAAAGGTGGGCGACGGGGAAAGCCCTCCTCGTGCCGCCTCTCACGGTCTCCATCGCGTGTCGCCTTCGCTGCCCTTGCAAGAGAGGTAAGGGATCCTACATGGGGTTACGAGGAGGCAAAAGACCCGTTGGACCCAGTAAAGCCCCCAGTAAAGTCACCACCATTCCAGAGGTTGCAGACGCGCTTCTTACTCCAGAGTTAGTCTTTCCTTCGGGAATGAGGCACGACCAGTGCCGGATTTACGTATAAGCTAAACAAGCTATAATTTAGGGCCCCACTCTCTTGGGGGGGGGGAGATTAAAGGGGGGGGACTGGATGTACATTTCCAAAATATAAGATATAAAACAACAACAACACCTACATACAGCAACAGTGTTTTGTGTCCGTTCTTAACCTGAAACTGTTCTTAAACTGAGGTACCACTTTAGCTAATGGGGCCTCCGGCTGCCGCAGCACAATTACAGTTCTCATCCTGAGGTAAAGTTCTTAACCCGAGGTACTACTGGGTTAGCAGGTGTTTGTAACCCGAGGTATGTGTGTGTGCAAATGACTTTAGATACCTATTAGGTCCATAAATTACCATATAGCATATATTCAACACAAAAAACAGCCCAGTTGCACCTTAAAGGTAAAGGACCCCTGACAGTTAAGTCTGAAGAAGTGTGCATGGACACGAAAGCTTATACCCTGAACTAACTTACTGGTAGTTGGTCTCTAAGGTGCTACTGGATATTTTTTAAAAAAATTATATCTATTTTGTCAGTGTCAGACCAACACAGCTACCTACCTGAAACAAAAAACAGCAACAATTTGTTGTTGACAAAGGACAGCTGGACATATAAAGAGCCCCATTACCTTCAGTAGCTTAGGGTCTCATCAAACCTAAATCCAGCCCTGGCCCACACATTTGCAAATGAGGCTTACCTTTTCACCCCTTTGTGTCGCCTAAATGGCTTGTCCCCAGGCTTGTCACAAGGAAATTACCTGTTAATTAACTTTTACACTTGTTGATTCTCCATGGTTAGCCATGGCTGGCACCCACTTAGCACACAGAGTCTGCCTTCATTAAGCTTCTCACATGTTAGTGTCAGGAGCTTTGAAGTGTGTCTGCAGAACCTAATACACATTTTAAGACCCCAGTTCTAATTATATTCCAACATATATTAAACCCGGGCATTTAGCATCTAAAGACCTATAACAGTATGCTTCACATGTTGCTGTGCTTAAGACAATGTGCTGAGGAATAAACCTTCAAGTGCTCAGACCACAGATTTTTCATAAGGCATATATAATCAAAGGACATTGCTGGTTTCAATAACACACTGGTAGTATATGGTATATACTACCATATACAGTACTACAACTCCCTGGAAAAGACCCTGAACTCCCTGGAAAAGACCCTGATGTTGGGAAAGATGGAGGGCACAAGGAGAAGGGGACGACAGAGGACGAGATGGTTGGATAGTGTTCTTGAAGTTACCAGCATGAGTTTGACCAAACTGCAAAAGGCAGTGGAAGACAGCAGTGCCTGGCGTGCTCTGGTCCATGGGGTCACGAAGAGTCGGAAACGACTAAATGACTAAACAACAACACAGTACTACAATTTCTGTTCTGGTGTTTCATTTGTGGTTCACTGTGCTTAGGAAATGATTTCCTCCCTTTCTTCTTCATCAAGCACTTTCACAATTAGGAACATGAAGTGACATGGAGGTGTGGTGTGTTGGCTTGGCAAGTGTATTTTGCTTATGCTTGGCAATAATTTTATTTTTGAATACTGCTTTTCAAACATGAGACAGAGAAACAGCGGATCCTGCTGACGCCAGGAATTCCTATTGCTGGTTTTCAAACAAATCACTTATCAATCACAGCTTTGACTTCACTCATTGGCTAAAAATACTGACTGGCAGGAGCAGCCAGGTTGGCTCATTTCACAGAAACTGGGTACCTGCCTATTTTGCTTCATAACTTACTTTCTAGGAGGGCTAAAGGCTGGATTTGTTTTGGTTTTTTAATTTAAAAAGACAAGAGAAGAAAAGCTCTGAGTACCTTTGCCTAGGGGTACCAATTAAGACATTCAGTCTTGAATTGGGGGTGAGCAATGAGGTCAACAACTTTGCTGATGACAGCAAACTGTGTAGGCTGGTAAAAACGAAAAGGGATTGTTAGGAACTCGCGACCATCTCTCCAGACTGGATAGACATTAAAATGGTGAATGTAATTCCGTGTAAGCAAGTGTAAAGTGATGTATATTAGAGCAAAAAAACAACAGCACCCTAATTTCTCATTTACACTGAACCAGTGGTGATTGAGCAGGAAATATACAGTGGTGCCCCGCAAGACGAATGCCTCGCAAGACAAAAAACTCGCTAGACGAAAGGGTTTTCCGTTTTTTGACAAGACGAATTTCCCTATGGGCTTGCTTCACAAGACGAAACGTCTTGCGAGTTCTTGAGAGTTTGTTTCCTTTTTCTTAAAGCCGCTAAGCCGTTAATAGCCGCTAAGCCGCTAATAGCCGTGCTTCACAAGACGAAAAAACCGCAAGACGAAGAGACTCGCAGAACGGATTAATTTCGTCTTGCGAGGCACCACTGTATTTGGGGTTGTGGTGGATAACTCAGTGAAAGTGTAAATCTTGTGTGTTGTACTTGAAATCCTGCTCATCTCAAAGATGATACTGCAGAGCTGGAAAAGATGCAAAAAAGAGAAACCAATAAGATCAAGGGGCTGGAACAACTCTATGCAGAAAGCTTACTTCACTTGGGGCTTTTCAATTTACAAAAAGGGTGATTAAAATTAGCTACTGTGGAATTAGCTACTGTATGATGTAGCAATGGCCACCAACTTGGATGACTTTAAGAGTTAACTTCGCCTTATTCTCCATAATTTTTCTATCAATGTAATGGCCTTTTTTGCCTCCAGTATCATAAGGTGGTATGCCTTTGAATACTAATTGCTGAGGAGCACAAGTGAAGAAGAGTGCTATTGTGCTAATGTCCTGCTTGTGGACTTCCCAGAGGCATCTCATTGGTCACTGTGAGAACAGGTGGGCCTTTGGTCTGGTCCAGCATCTTATGTTCCCATAGTAGATTGCAATAATAAATTAAGATTCATAGGCAGATGATATTGCCCTTGCAGTAGCAGCTCTGAAACAACAGGTGTTATTGATGGTGTCTGGTTGTTCACCTGGAAGATGGTGGGGGCAACCAAGGGGGTAACAGAGGGCAGTTGTTCTTAAGAGAACTCTGCCCAGTAAAGGAAAAACAGAGTAAAAAAATAACATAATACACCATCAGAAATGTTTTCAGTTCAAATCAAACTGTACAATATAAAATAAAAAGCAAAACCATATTAAAACAAAATAAGTTGAAAACAGAACAGCACAGCAGTGGAAAAATACCCCCAGTTTACTTAAAAACCAACTATCAGCCAATAATAATAATAATAAGTTTATTATTTGCCGCCACCCATCTCACTGGGTTGCCCCAGCCATTCTGAGTAGCTGTTCAATGTTCAATGTTCTTCCTGACTTCACAGATAAAACTGGTAGGAGATGACACTTTAATCAAGTCTTGAACAAATTATAAATGAAAGTCATTACCTCAAGTCTTGGGAGACCAGGAAAATATTTAACTAGGAAAAACCACTCCAGCACTTTTTAGAGCTTTTAAAAAGAGTTTTATTTTTAAATAGCGTCCTTTCCCCAATAAAGCAGCTTTTCAAATCACATTTTTCTTACTGCTATGTGGCAAATACATCTGATGTCTTTGGCTTATTTTGCAATATAACTGATCACTAGAATATCCATTACAAAAATGTAGATTTACCAGAAAAATAAGCATATAAACCACAGATTAATCCCTAAACAACATAGCAAAACTTTTATCAAATATTTTATACATGGATGGGAGAAAATCTTGTGTATATTGCATTTACACACTGGTAGCTCAAAGCAGTGCTTCAAAATCACTGAGGAAACAGTACAAAACCATTTTCAGATGCTCTACTGCAACATCACAAATAATTGTTTCACTACAGAATTTGTAGCTTTTACAATGTATACAATACATTGTGGTTTAAAAAACTGCCTGCATCTACAGACTGACACTGATTCCTATTTAACTGCTAATAAAATGTAGTGATTAAACAATATTTGAGCAATTAAAACAACTCACTTCTGAGATTTAGTGTCATCGAAAGCTGAGTAGTGTGATAAATTATTCCCTTTATAAAACACACAAAGTCTTCATGCACATCAAAAAAATGATATATAAAAAACCCAACAGCAAAGTTTCACATCCCTTTGTTTGCACAGAGTGCATCACACATCTGGAAGCAGCATTATTTAAAACAAATGACTCTAAAATAGCAATTTTTTTGTTCTGTTTCTGTAATGCAATACATACAACAGACCTGACTATGAGTCCTTGTGTTAAAGGCTCTGGCCCAAACCTTTCCAAGCAGAGGCTTAGGAGATTTTACAGCTATTTCTGGTGCAGTGTTTCGGAGGGCTCTGGAGTGGACGGATAATTTTGGCTTTCTTCAGACTATTTCTTTTGTTGTTGTTGCTGGCAGTGAGAGAGTAGGAACGTCCGTGCATCATCCGAGCATTAAGTCCATTGGCCATAGAGAACGATTTGAGATGGCTTCTTAAGGCAACAGGGAGTGGAAGTTTGTCCACAAGGTGCACTGGGGTGCATGAAACTATGGCGCGGCAACAAAGATCTTGCAAACTCAGGACTTAAAACAAGAAACAAAAACATGAATTAAGATTAGTCATAACATGATTCTAAATAGCCACAAGGTGACACGAGTGCACAGCTTTGACTTCACTGTATTTTTCAGAGCTCTCGGGTTCTGTTTCTTTTCACTGCTTCTGAAGTTCCTTCCTAATTCTACCTTGAATCCCCATAACTATGGCTTGCCTCCATGAATAAAGGTGATGTTGCAACGATTTAACAAGGGGAAAATGGGGAAGAAGAAAATTCAAAAAATTCTAACAACACACAACCCTCCCCCTGAAAAGAAAAACAGCCAAATAAATAAATAAATTTAAATTAAATTGAAGCAATACTACAACCTCCAGCTCTAGATGGCAGCATAATTCCAGGGGCCCACTGAAGTAAATTTTAGGTAAACAGTGCTTGAACATCCACTTTAGTCACCTCCTTTTCTCTAACAACCCATGTATAGCTTGCAGGTACTTATTCAAATTATTTAGGGGTAGAAATTCTCCTTCCTTCCACCTTAGAGAAGGAGAGCTATCAATTTATAAGCCTTTCCAACAAATCCATCACACCTGAGGTAATATGAAGCACCGGTTTCCTTTGTGCATCTGATGAAGTGAAAGATTTTGCCATGATAAATTTGTTCAAGACACTGTTGTTTTTGCTGCAAGAGACTAGCATGGCTCACTCTCTGGAAATTGTAAATGTTAACCATGTCCAGTACTAGTACAGATGTAATGCTAAGCATGGTTAAAGCAGACAAGGGAAGTGAGTGGGGAGGAAGGGTGCTCCAAAGTTTGGCGCTCAATTGTCATACTGCTTACAGCAGGGTGGCTAATCTACAACCTGCATACTGCTCACCACCATTAGTTTTTTAACATAGCTCCCCAGCACGGCCAATGTAAATTTATGCTGCATGTGTGCACACACAGAGCACTCTCTCTCACACACACATACACCACACTCACCACATCTGCAAGCACACAGCATTCTCTCACGCAAACACATACACAACACTCTCTCCCTCTCTCTTTGAGTGGGGCAAAAGTCTTCCTATTCCTTTTCAATTCTCTCTGCCTGTTCTTTAAAGATTAGCTCCTCATCTTGTGCTCAGCGTCACAACACTGATATGAGGAGATAAAAGCTTCATGGGGCTAGTGGACCACTTCCTGTGGCTTGCTGGCCCAGAGCTGGCTCATGAGTTAGACGCCCCGCTGCAATAAAGCAAATGATTTTGTGTTACTTACCTTTGTTTGGCCTCCACAGCCGGTCCATTCCATGTCTCATTAACACAATCCTTGCAAGTTCCGTAAAGGACTCTGTGATGTTGAAATTACAGAGTGGGCTTACTTCAAAGAATGTCATGCCTAATCTTTCAGCATAGGCCTGTGCCTGCTCAGTAGATACTTGTCGTTTGAAGGCCAGATGCAGGCGGTTGCCAACAAGGATTTTGGGTACACCAGGAGCATGCTAAGTAAAGATAGACAGCAAAATGTTAGCTTAGAAGTCTCTCACCCTCTTCTTCAACAAAATACTGATTATTAACAACAACAGTAACAACAAACTCTTTAATTCCCTTTGTCCATAGTGCTGTGCTATAGGTGGATTCCATCAAGAAAACCCAATACAAGAAAATATAATAACCAAACAGAATCAGCAGGTGGTAAAAAAATGTACTGCTTTGCCAAATATAAGTTGCAGAATTTTTATTTTTTTAAAAAACAACAACCCTTCAACATAGAATTATGGGTATGTAAAAGTTTCAAGAATAAACTTTCTCGTTGATCATATCAAATGTGTCTGATAGAGTTACCACAGCCAACTGAAGATGAAAATCATTCACCAAGGCAACTACAGCAGTCCCAGTTTGAAAACCAAGCCAGAAGTCAAACTGCTATTGATCAAGGTAGAATAAGCACCAGGAATGCTTGGAATCATCTGACAGGCCACCTGCTGCATGTTATAAGAGGAAGATCAGGAACTGGACAAGAGTTGGTGTCATCCAAGTCCAAATATAGTGTTTGAGAAAGGGAATGACTTTAAGGCAAACAGGATATAAGCAAGTTACAGATAGGTAGCCGTGTTGGTCTGCCATAGTCAAAAAATTCCTTCCAGTAGCACCTTAAAGACCAACTAAGTTAGTTCTTGGTATGAGCTTTCAGTGTTTCAGTGTATCTGAAGAAGTGTGCATGCACACGAAAGCTCATACCAAGAACTAACTTGGTTGGTCTTTAAGGTGCTACTGGAAGGAATTTTTAGGATATAAGCAATTTTATCTGCAAAATGTCTCACATGTCACAGCAAGCTGTCAATTACTTCCCTCGATAGTCAAGACATGCAGTTAGGTATCCATTTGCCACCCACAGCAACTCTAAGGTGACACAGTCTTTTGATGGCAGAAAAGAAAGCTCCCTGCTACTGCAAACTCTTTCAAATGGGTTTTAGACCACCTTCAGGTGGATTTGTCATGAGTTTTCAGCCACCCACATTCTAGCCATCTCATTCAGTCGTCATGTAGTTCAATCATTTTCTTAGGCATTATATGAAACATTCAGAGATGTGTCTTACCTCATCTATTTCCTTTATCCATCGATCAATGCCATCAAATGACCAGCGATTTGTAATGTCATATACCAATATCACACCCTGAGTGAATAAAGAAGATTAGATCAGCCTGACACATATATAAGGTACACAGTACATCACACAATTTTGTGTAACCATTCCTTTATTTAACCAGGAAAAAGAGGAGCAGACTGAGGACTTAACAAATCTGAATATTTCTCTAAATTTATTTCTGGTGACTCAAAGGATGCTCCCTTTATTCAGCAGCAACAAATTGTATAACAATTTTTGAAAGCAAGTAGTACAATAAGTAAGTATAGTCCCCCCACCCCTTATTGTAGCTCTTTTCTTTTTAGTTAATTCTTTACAGTGACATATTTTAGAGATGGCAGAATTGTGATTACCTGGGCCCCTCTGGAATAGGAACGAAATATGGTGCAGAATCTGCCTTGCCCAGATGTGTCCCTGTGGAAGGTAAAATACAGTTAAAAATACATAGCCCTTTCCATTCTGAATAACAGTGTTCTTGTTGAATTCTTAGCTGGTCTTTCTGTTTTGCTCTCTTTATTAGTATTCTACCCTTTGCCTTAGTGGGAAAAGCAGTCCAGGTTAGGTATGTTAGGTATGTGAGGCTGAAAGACAGAGACTGGTCCAAGATCACTCAGTGAGCTTCATGGATAAGTGGGAATTTGAACCCTGGTCTTCCAGGTGCGAGTCCAGTACTCTAGCCACTAAACCACATGGACATCATGCATTTCAGCAGGATCATCTACTGAATCTACATGGGTGATTATGTACTCCTATAATAAATTCACCAATCATTTAATATTACTTAGGCTCCTTGCACATATACAGAGAAACCCATTAATTTCACAGTTGCTCCCTTGTCCTCAACTATAGCTCTTTAGTACAAAAGGCTGGTGGGTAGTATGACCTGTTCTTAACTGTTATAAGAATTAAATATTTGTAGTCAACTTTACAGTAAATATGACATCACATCCAAGCAGTATTACGCCCACTATGAACTGTTTTCAAAGCACAATGGCACAATCCAAACAGAGAACATAATGCAAAGTTACCAGAGCTGCAGCTTTATTCGACGGCCATCCAGGAGTATTGTTGTCGTCTTGTAATCAATACCTGGGGATGGGAGGAGGTAAGGCAGAATTTTAAAATACTAAAAGCATGCCTATTTTTTTCACTCTAGAAAGCGACCAAGCGAGAAATGCCTATGTTAAATCACTTTAATAGTACCAACCCATTTTTGTTTTTTTTAAAAGTCCAATATATAGGGAAGGGCCAGTGGAAAAGCACCCACTTTGCATGCAGAAGCTGCTAGGGACAGCCATGCCACCACCCCCACCCCATTTTTTAAATGGGCACCAGATTTTTAGGGCAATGGGTGGTGGGTAGTATAGCATGTGTACTTTATTATTACTAAGATTATCCATGAGGGCTTTAGTCAGACTGCTTTTGCAGTGTTCGTTGTACAGGCTTCAAACTATATGTGAAAAAACCTTTCAGAGGAGACAGAGAGAAATATTACATGTTATGCCCTGCACTTGATTATTTCTAGGGCTTATTAGAATTGTCCAAAATGTTGCATACTTCAGCTGCCTATTGGCTTGTGCCAATGACATCTCTGGATTAAGCAATCGACTCCTACTTCCAATCATTAAAGCAGTTTTGCAATTGTAGATGAGGAATGCCTATGTAGTTCTTTTAATAACAACAACAAAATAGAACCAGGCTACCCACCAATACCCTAGCTACACAATATGCTGCTGTTTCAGTATCACCTTATTTCTTCTTCTTATTTCTTCTTGGGTTTTTTAATCTTTATTTTAGGAAACAACTTTTCAACTTCTTCCCTGTAGCAATTTTCCCCCTCTCTCTCCCCTGATTCTGAACAAGATGACTACTCATTTTTATTCTGTCTGTATGCTTATTTAGCGACTGAGTCAGAATTTCAGACATAGGGCTTCTATAGCAGTAGAGTGGCCCTTTTTTCCCTCCTGTAAAGGTCAGGGGACAGAGAGGGATTATTAAGGGCTCATATGAGACACTTAAGTAAACTCTTGGGGCGGGCTGAGGTAATAATTGCATATTTAAAACCCATAGATTTTGATACACAGTCACTCAAAATGTAACCTTTTAATTTATCTGCTTGTTAAAATGTTTATAATTTATAGTACTTTGACTATCACATTTTTAAAACTACCTGTCCAGTGCTGAAGGACAAAATCTGGTTTCATGAATTTATGAAGACCCCAGAGACTACATAAAAGTATCTTCAGATTTGTATATTTTTTGCCACTGTAAATCATTAAAATCAATAAAATACAAAAACCAAGCCTTCCATTTTTCTTCTTACATTGTAATAGCTTATATAATTTTCTTTCCATATCACATTCTGATATTTATGCGTGATAAATGGCTTTGTACTTGGTTTCTCCTATTCTCACATTGTGTAAATGTATCTCTCTTCAAACAGGCACAAATCCTCTGCAAAAAGTATCTAAGGTCCTGGGTAGATACTCTTTAAAAAAAGAGAAAATGTTGTTTGCTTATTTACATTTAACCTTGCTCCAAACAGGCTGCATTTAATTAAGTCTCTTAGTATGGATTAACAGTGCCTACGCAAGGGGCTAATCTGCATTAATTTATCTACATTAAATTAACACGTTGCATAAAACTACCATGTTTTCTGTTGGACACGGAGAGCTACAGGGCTTGGGTAGGAAGGAAGAAGATAGTGGCTGTCTTCAAGGCAGACAAATAGTTCCATATTCACATTTTTTCATTTTGGCAGGAGTAGCATTTAGGGAGGAAACTAAAGAGCACTGCAGCATCTTTTTCCAATACTAAGTAATCATTACAAAAAAAATTCCTTCCAGTAGCACCTTAAAGACCAACTAAGTTAGTTCTTGGTATGAGCTTTCGTGTGCATGCACACTTCTTCAGATACTGGTATCTGAAGAAGTGTGCATGCACACGAAAGCTCATACCAAGAACTAACTTAGTTGGTCTTTAAGGTGCTACTGGAAGGAATTTTTTTTGTTTTGACTATGGCAGACCAACACGGCTACCCATCTGTAACTGTAAGTAATCATTGTAGCCCTGCCCTAGTTGAAATTTTGGCATTGTTTCAGCCTCTGTTTAAGAAGCTAATCAAGTAATATCTGATTTTATTTCAATATCCATGGTAACAGATCCTCCATCCCTTGTTTTATAACAATCTAATAGTTTTACAGGTATCAGGCAAACATGCAGGTTATTAACTGAAATTATTTGGCTTACACTTAAGCATCAAAAACCAACTGTGTGGAAAAATATCAGTTAATATCATTAAAAGTCAAGAAATTAAATGTAATTGCTTTGGCAAGTTTATTTTACTCTGCCAAGCGTCCAACCACAATCTGATTATTTTCAGGAACCATGGAGGGCAGTTCTTAATTCTGATAACCTGTTTCTACTACAGTTATGTATGTCTATCAGATTTAAAGTGTATAATTACACAACCATTAAGCTTGCAGCATGCAAAGTTAAAAAAGAACAACATTTATTTCTGGCATCATACCCCGAATTAGTAGGGTTTAGTAGCCTAGTCCTTTGAGCTGTCAGTCACATCTCACAGTACTAGTTGCATGAAGGAATGGAATGAAGAAAGGAAGATGAAAAGGTGGCATTGAGGAATCAGTCCCTGGGACATTTAAGAAAACCAAACATGCAAAAGGCCTTGCTAAGACTGAGGGAGGATGGGGATTGTTGTGATAATATGTCTGCCACCTCTCCTTGCTTGGCCTGTTCTTTGCAACTGACCAGAGAATTCCGCATAGTGCCAGATCCTTCCTCTCTGCTCACTTGGCCCACGCCCTCAGCCTCCCTGTTCCAGCATAAATATTTATATTTGCAAAAGGGGTGGGACCTCTGTTTCACATGAGTTCTGTGCAAATCAAAAAAGTTATAGGATCTCTACTAAAGCAACAGGACACAAGTTGGTTTCAGCATTAAAATATGTGCATACAAACTGATTATGTTGGCCCAGCTTAAATATATTTCGAGGACTGGGCTGTCCTGTAGCAGTTAAGGGAAGACAACATGTGAAGGGAGAGCAGCTAGACAACAGCATTCTGAACTAGCAAGGAATGACATTATACAAGGATCTCGAGATTTAACATTCACCAGCTTGACCAAAGTACTACATAGTTGTTCTGCATGCCCTATTAGAACATCGTTAAATTTCAGCTTCTCTGCAAGATAGTATTGTTTAATCATTCGCATGCACTATGAAATGCTGTGGGTTTTGCCTTTTATGATGCGATTTCAAACAGTTTAGACTATGATCAAAAGTACACCAATACCACCATCTTAAAAGTTTTAGTTCCCTGGAAACAACTCTAAATGATTTCAGTAAATCTAAGTACCAAATAAGTAACTTAATAAAATGGAAGGAGTAGGAGGCATATTACAGTCAGAAGAAGAGAGAGGTAATGAGGAATGAATAACAGAAATGTTATTTATGTTGGTTGTTTTCATCACCTCCTTTTTCTTCCTGTTCTATTATTCCTCCTACTCCTTCAATTTTATTGTATCTCTTTAGGCAGTATACACACTATACTTTTATAGTGCATTTTAAGCACATTCTTTTCCTCTAAGTATTCTGAGTGCTGAAGTTTGTTATTGGTTGCTATAAATTATAACTCTTTGGAGGTTAAACTACAGTACCCAGAATTCTTTGAGGGAAGGGAATGTGCTTTAAAGGTATAGTGTGGACACTGTCTTATTCTTCATTTTCGAACATTTGATGCTATTTCTATTTTTTCTTCACTTCAATGTACTGCTTATCTTCTTGATCCAATTCCCTCTCCCATTTTAGTAAATATTGATTTGTTTTTCTCTTACCTATACCTTTCTTCAAGCATTGTTTCTTCTTGCTTTGAATATGCTAGTTTCCAACAGTCATAAAATTGTCTACATATATTCCCCCCCCCCCCAGCTTTGGGAAGCTAGCATTTTTAAAGCAAGATGAGACAACGCCTGACGAAAACAAAAGAGGTAAATTGTGTGTGGTGGTGAGGGCCCAATATTTACTAAAATTGATTTAGATCGGGGGGACTTAACTGCTCCTCTTAATCTTATCTAAATGTGACATTTTCTTTCATCTATGTTTTATGGTCTTCTTCAGCTGGTTTTTGACTCAAACATTCTAGTGAGATTGCTCTGTGGAAAATCTAAAGTGGTATTATATGCTGAAATGCACCAGCTTTCTCTGTATGTACTTTCATCAGCTTTGGGTACAGGTGATCAATATGTGCTTCTTTTACAGTTCTTTGGGACTGGACACTCCTGCTTTCACTCCTGTGTCATAAAAGCTTCGTTTAAGTCTTCCTCAATTATTATTCTAAGCCCTCTTCTCTTCACTCTTTATATGCTTTCTCTTAGCAATCCAATTTATTCTTGTGGCTTGCAATGTGCCACTGTTATACGAATGATTTCAAGCTCTATTGTTTGGTCCTCCCCTCCCCTTTACCAATACTTTATTTCAAATTGTCTGTATCTGCCTGGATGTCACTGTGCAAAAGATACTTTGCCTTCTCTTCCAAAGTTCCAATTGGCACCAACCTTCAGTCTTTTCTACAGTTAAAGGGTTTTGGTGTTATCTTTGATCTCTTTCTATTTCCGCTCACATGTCTACCTAAGTTCTGCCAATTTTATTTCTATAAGATTTCTAAATTTGTTCTTAATATCAGTGAACATTCTTATTCAGACCTACAGCCTACCTTGTGTTAACTACTAAAATGTCTTGTTCACTGATCTTCCTGTTTCTCAGTTTAAACATATTATTTCTGTTTTCTCTTTTCTGCTTTCTTTCCTAATTCTTCAGTCATTTTATACCTCTCTATATATTTCCCTTCACAGTCTTCATGAAGTTTAAACTTCTTAAAGGTTAATAAAAGAAGTTTAAACGTCACATAAAGCAGTACAGGAAGGAATACTGATAGAAAAAGGGGCAAGAATATGAATAGATATGAAGGTTACGTCTGTTCATGTTTTTGCCCCTTTTTCTATCTGTTGCTTTCCATTTTTCTCTTTGGTCCCTCTGTTAATAAAGCACTGATGTTTTTAATTAAATCTCTACTATATGGTTATATTTCTTATCCCCATGCTTTCTTTCTTATGTCTAGGACTATTTTCCCTTTATATTTTTGACCAGCCCCTTCATCTCATGAAGAAACAGTTTTTAAAACTTCTGTCTTGATGTGCTATTTGGATTTTTTTCTTTGTTTCTTCCTTACTCCTAAAGTTCATTATTGTAGTCTTTTAACGCTTTCTTTCTTTCAGATAGTGCAGCTCCACTTCCCTTCCCTTTTGTTTCTTCATAGCTTCTGAACCTGTAAACAGGGACTTATTTCTGTACAATGGCCTAGGAGCATATGTTAATAATTTTTCAACTAAAAAATTACAAAATAAGTTTACTTTTGATAACTATGACTCTAAGTGCCATCAGAAAGGGGAGGAAGAACTGGACTTTTCAACAGTTGTTTTGAATAGACACAAAACATTTAATTTCAAAAAGAAGAGAGTTACTGAGGTATAAAATTACCACAGACCAACCACAGAGGCTTTCAGTAATGCAAGTGCCATTCTTTGAAATACATTAACAGACATGCATTGAGGATGGAGCTTCCTTCAAATATTGTGCACAGATTTTACAGACTAAATTCTGTTGTTTTATTCTCTTCCTCCCCTGCGCTCATAAGCTATTAGTCATTATCTCGTTTTAAGCATGATTCATTGCACCTATTCCAAAATTCTGCCACATTTGGCAATTATGCCTAGCATGAGACAATTTGCATCTGTAATAGATTGCAACACCCAACGCAGCACAACAAATGAGGAGCAAGTAGGTGTTTGATTCGTGCTGTAACTAGCAAAATCATTTTTAAAATTAAGAATAGCATGCCCATGCCTGTGCTCAGCTGCCAGAAAGAAGCTCACTTTTACTGTGACAGTAAATCACTAGTTATCAGGCTCTATACCCCTGGTATGAGGGGAACATGTGTTTCCAGAAATCATCTCCCTTTGCAGCCACTGGCAGTCAATTTGGACAGTACTGAAACAGATGGACTCAGTATAAGGCAGCTCCCTCCGTTACTATGTTACTATGCCCAGTGCTTTCTCTTAAAATCTTAGAATCCTTCTGGGAATTCATAATGGCTACCAGGCAAAGACAACAGTTACCTTGCTTTGACCCAGCCAGGATTACTGCCTTGGATAATTTCTATTGTATACAAATTTTATATACCAATTTTATATAGCTGTGACTCTGGCCTTGCAGGGGATTGGACTAGATGACCCATGGGATCCCTTCCAACTCAACAATTCTCTGATTCTATGATCATCATAAAGTAGCTTTTAAGGTGTAGGATAGAATCCTGCTTTCTGCACAGTGTGGTAAAGGATACCTGTCTAAGCTGACAGGTTGTGCGATCATGTCCTATTGCAGGAAGGGGAGCCTTTCACAGCCTGAAGATCACATTCCCTCATGGGTCCCCTGTGGGGCTGCACCCCATTGGTGGGTGGAGCCAGGTGTAAAAGTAGGCACAGCAATGGACGTGGATTCTTAAATTTCTCCAGTAGTTTACATTCCGTCCATGCAAATGTCAGCTGCTGCAAAACACAGCAGCCTAGATTGCATCTAGGATTTCCCTTTCAGAACTCTGCATTCTTTCCCAGTTTGTTTCTTAGCACAATTTGAAGTAGTGTAACTGCCTATAAAGCTCCCAGCACTAGGATGCCTGCCTGATTCATGACTTAGCTATTTGCATTTCAGTGTGGCTACAAAACCTTGTTTGTTTTGCCATGTCTTTCAGTTTGGTTTTGTCTCTCCGCCCTTCCCCACATATTTTAACATATGGCTTCTAGTTTTTAGTTTAGTTCTAAGTTTAGTCTTTATTAGTTTATGGATGGTATATTGTTTTAATCAATGCACAGGGTCCCTATGAAAAGCCAGAAGACAATATATTTATATTTATTAAAATATTTATAATAAATAAACCAAATGGGAGTTACTTTTGAATAGACATGTACCAGATTGCATTGTCAGTCTTCTAATTATAAAAGACCTGTGTGAACCCATTGCACACAAAAGGAGAATATGCTTTCTGTGAGGAGTGTATTTTACTTCTTAACTCTCCCATACATTACTCAACAGTTAAACCTGAAAAACCTGCCAATGCAGTCTAACATTTGATGACAATGCACTGTGTTTACTAGGCCCGATAACGGTCAAAAAATTACCACATAACTTAGGTTCAAAAAAGCAAGTCATCCACAAAGGAACTGTGGTAATTAGGGAAGAAAAGGCTTTAGCATTATAGGCCTAAGTGATGTCTGACCATTTTGTTTTGTTTCTAACCCACAGACCAAGGACATTTCTGACATGTGCCCCAACAACAGTTTAGCCTTTGCGTGATACTGCTTCACATTCTTTTCCAATGCCTTTAGTGCAATAGTCTGTATAATAAATAGGAAAAATAGCTGTTACATCTCCTGCTCCCTTAAAAAAAATTGGACGTGTGTACCTAGGAAGGGATAGACAGAGTCTTTAGATATATATTTTTCAAAACCAACCAATATTTAAAGTGGATTTGTATGCTTTAGAGATAAAAGCATACAAAGCATTCCCTCTTTAGCCCTCACATCAATTCTAATGAGGAAAACCAGGAACAGATGAAGGCGCTCAGCAGAGAAAGGAGAGGGTGTAAGTGAACTTGTGGCATGTTCCTGACTCTCCAAACCATTACAAATATGGCATCCGAACTGAGCCATTGTGAATCAGTTCGTCTCTTGAACACTCTCTACTCCCTAATACACTCTTCTGGATACAGAAATAACTAAGATGAACTTTTCTACTGGGCGGTGTATGATGCACATATTTGCTGTCCTTGTTGTACAGAAACACAGCACATTTCTTGAAGTGTTTTTTCTTCTTCAGACATCTCCACCCTGACCCTACCATTGCCCCATGCCTCAAGGCTTCTGGCACCCAATAGGAATGGGTGCATGCAGAAAATAATTACCAGCTTTGCCCCAAGTAGTTATAATTATTTTTATTTAATGGCACAGGCAGCATTTCCCCCTCAAGCATAAAGCAAATGAAAAAAGGTTTCACTTTGAAAGGAGACTGAAATTATCAGCAAAATGGTGCACACAAAATTGTTTCATCTTTTTTTCTTGAGTAGAGTCAATGATTAGTGCTTCATTTCTGTGGGTTCATTTTACCATTTATCAACAGACATAAGGAAAGCTAGAAGTGTTCACAACTAAAGTCTATTGCAGTTTGCAACTTGAAATGTCTACCTTTTCAGCTACCAGCAGATTTGGTACCAATTGGCAGATCAGCTTGATGGGAAGGACTCAATTTCAAATGGCAGGCTGAATCTAGGTACTCACAAGAATCTCATGAACTGAAACTATTATCTGAATATCTGCAAATAGCTACAATAAGAATATGCTGTGAAGAATGACCAAAAAGTGAGTCCCCATCTCTCCTGGGAAGAGGCAAGATGGTGTTCACATATCATCATGATGTAATTCTATGCTTATTTACAAAGAAGTTAGTCCCATTAATTACATTTGAATAATGTTTAGAACTGGACTGCATGGGTGCAATCCTGCTGCTACTGAAGTCAGTGACAAGTCCGCCATTTGATGGTTCAGCCATCGTCAAAAATGAACTCATTAAATTTTTGATGTGGAATCATATTCTTAAGAAGTTTTTATTTTGCTTTGCATCAAATCAAATTAAAGAGATGCATAGGTTCAGGTTTTCAGCTGCATCTGACATGGTCTGAGCCTCTCATTTGTCAGGTTCAATGAAGGAATGAACTATAAATAAATGTTCCAGTGTTAATGCCAAAAATACTCATCCTATCCATATCAGTTCTTCAGAAACACTTGGTAGTGCTATTATAATCTTGTGCTATACTTATTCTCGTCTTTTGCTTTTTTAAAAACATAATTCAGATCCTTATCCACCTTTACTACTTTTAGGCGGATGTCCAGATGTCTTGCACTGTTCTAAATATTTTGCATATCAGTAGGCTAAAAAAATTCATCATCTTGATTAAGATACATGTGGTGAATTCTTCACTCTCTGTTTATTAGGGTAATACCATTCAGAGCCTATACTTAACCTCCTGTGAGAGCCAGCGCTACCATTAGGCAGAGACAGCTGCCTTAGACAGCTATGGGGTGTCATGAAAGGGTAGTAAATCGAAAGTTATTTAATTTGCCGTATTTTTACTGCAAAGAAGGGGAGAGACACTTGTGGGATTTTCTGTCTCATGTGCAAAATAAATTGACTACCTTTGAGTACTAGACACCTTGTCTTGGCAGTGGGTGAGTTGGAAGCATTTGCTCTTCCACCTCAGACAGAAAAATGGGCTAGCCAGTCACCATGTTTGCAGCTACAAGAAGAAAGATATATGCTACATTGGGGTAATGTACATTGTTTTCCTTGGTCTTTACCCTAGAAACAAGCTCCTGATGGAAGAAATCATCACATGACCATTTCCCTGTCAGGTGCTGATAAAGTAAAGTATGTTTGTCAGTGTCCACAACGGAAACCACGTGAGCTACCAGTGGAGGTAGAGATAGCATTCTGGATGCTGAGAAAGGAAGGTGTATAGCTGTACGTGCATAGGGGCAGTGTGAGAATGAATGAATAAGTGCATTGGTGGGTGTAAGGTAGAGTTTAAAAGGGAGGTTCACGGCAGATGAATGGGGTATCCCCAGCCACTTTTGGCTTCAGACCTATCTACTCAGAGGCAGAGCTAGCTGCTCCGGCACCCAGAGCGGCGCACATGCGTCCCAGGGGGGCGCAGCCCACAGCGAGCGTCCCAGGGGGGTGGCACGGCAATGCCACCCCCCACGCCGAAGACGCCCAGGGCAAATTGCACCCACCGCACCACGCTTCCTCCGACAGTGTATCTACTGCCAGTAAGCAGGCAGCCTGAGACCACTTTTCCCTGATGAAATGTGGTCCTCAACTTTTAAAAAAAGTTCCCCACTCTGCTGCATATGGTCATATAGTTTATACTTTTAAAACAGCAGACAGCTACCAGCAAGAACTCCAAAAGTGATTAATTTTTCAAAAAATGAAAATCTCCACCAATACTCAGCATTCTCGATGGGTCACTCTAAGCAAACTGTGGAAGCACAAGATCTGTATAGCAAACCTTTCCAGTCTCTATTTAACAAGAGGTATTCTTTGTAACTTCTCAAAGCAGTTGTACAGCACAAGCTTGCTGGCCTGGCACAGAATGCAAACCCCAAATACAAACTTACACCGTTCCTCTTCTTCAACGATATATGCACAGCAAAATGTTAATCTCCTCCACTTAGTGTGCATCCTTTAATTTGGTGTGAATGTGAGCATCACTGTCATGATTTCAAGAAAACAAAGTGGAGGCAGCAGTTCATTTTAGCACTAGGATTAAATGACTTTAAGAGGCCCAAATAAAATTGTTTGGCTGTGTCCTTGTATGTGCTTTGGTTCTTTTTGGGTTGTGGTCTCCTCTGCCTGTAGCTCTGCTGGCTCTACAGAACACTTAGTTTCACCAAGCTAATCTGACCATGGCCATTACATCTACATGACAACATAAACTTTACTGACTCATGAGGAAATTTTACAGTGCATTTGGGCTCACACCTTGTAATTCAGTTGATGGGCAACCTTTAAACGTTAAGGGAGGTGTGTGAAACCTGATTATTTGCAATAACCTAAAGGTGGATCGTAGGGAAGCATAATCAAAGCAGATGACGGCAACACGTCAGCCAGTAGCCGATGGGCTTTCCTTCAGTTTCTAAAGAAGGCTACCAGAAAGCTCAAGGCAGCTGGGAAGGCAGATGCCCTGTCATGGAAGCCCTGCCCTATAACTGCCAAGGTGTGGGAGGTGTCTGCGGTGACTCAGTAATCGCGAAAGGCAGCCCTGCACAAACACTACCTTCCTCCGTGCAGTCTACAGGTGTAAGAAAGAGCTACCTGCCTCCCAATAACCGAGGCTAGCCTAGAGCTTGGCCGCAGGTACAACCCCGTTGCTGCTTACCCATATTGTACCCGTAAGGCGACTCGGTGGCTCCATCCTCCAGGCTGGCTAGTATCTCTCCTTTGCCCACGTCGCTGTCGCCCACCAGCAGGAATTTCAGCAAGAAGTCATAAGCTTTCACAGGGCTGCCCACGTGGTTCATCCTCTTTCGCCACCGCTCCCCGCTCCTCCTCTCCCTTCGGCCTCACAGAAGCCCCTGCGGGGAGTCAGTTCCCAGCGCCCATGAGAGGCACCCAACGAAAAGCTGTGGCGGCACCGAGAGCGTCACGGACGGCGGCGGAGAGCAGCAGCACAGGCGCAAAGGCATGTTCGAAGAAGCCGCCCCGCGGAGCGCGTCGCCGAGGGCAGCAGCAGAGATTGCGGGGGGAGCTCGCAGCAGGTTCGGGTGGGTTGCCGCCAAGAGGAGGAGGAGGAGGGGGTCGCCTCACGTTTCCAGCAGTGGGAGGCGAGAGGCAGTGGGCGCCGCGAGGTCCCCGCACAACCGTGACAGCGGAGGAGGACTTTTCAACGGCGCCATCCGCGGCCACGCACCCACGAGGCCGGCATGCGTGGAGCTAGGCTGGCGCAGCTGACGACCAAGAGAACCGAAGGCGGCCGCTCCCGTCCAACCTGCCTGGCTGGGCGCGCTCAGTCGCAGCGAAAGAGAAGAAGGGGAGAGCCCGTCACGACCGACGAGGAACGGGGGAATAGGATCTGTGCTTGCCGAGGAAGGCAACGGGGGACCCTCTCGGCTGCCGTCGCCACAACTCTTCGCCGCTGCTCGAGCCCCTCGAGAGGCGCCGTTGCCGTCGCTGCCGCCGCCGCCTCCCCACCGACCGACCTCGCTCCCAACGCAACACCCAGTGACAGCCTCTCCAACCAACACCTACCCTCCTGTGCCCATGGGGGCGCGGCTCCCGAGGCCCCGCCCTCCACCGCTGCCATTGGAAGAAAAGGGCCCCGCCCCCACACTCCATTTTTCCCATTGGTACGGCTGGGCTTCCGAACGCCACCTCTCCGAAGGCATTGGCGGGCGCGCACCCGCCCCCTCAAGCACCAACAATTCAGTTGCTGGGGTATCTCTTCCGAGGTATTGGCTGGCGCGCACGCCAGTCACTGTGGCGCTGGGCGGTGGGCGCTGCGCGGCTGTGTTTACACATTGGAGGATGAGGCATGTGCTGCTGTGCAGTTACGCGTGAGCGCGCTTTAGCGCTCTCCGGTTGGAGTCCAGCCTCCAGCCCACGTCTGTCGAACTGGGGCTTACAAAATAGAGAAAATCGTGGCCTCTGGATAAGAGTGACGACTGATGGAACTGCAGCGTACAGAACGAAATGTCAGAGCAGGGCTCAGAGGCAGTAGAATATATGATTCTGCTAACAAACTATTCTAGAATGGCATTCATAAGGACAAATGTAGAATCAGATCAACCATGACTTAAATTCTGCCTCCAACAGTGGCAAACCATATGCCCTTCACCTGGCAGGATTGTTGGGTGGATTTACACCTCACAAGTTTAAAGTTTAAAGGAAGAAGTTGTTATTTATTGGTACCCTGTTATTGTGCACATGCTGTACAGTACATACATAATTACATGGATAACACAGGTAGCAACCTGCTTCAAAGGTGCTTAAATCTAAAATAGAAAGTATGGAAACTAAGGACAGAGAGAGAAATGCGTGGGCAAATGTTGCATATACTTAAAACTGGGTTGCAGTTGGGAATGTATATTAAAAGGATAAATCAAAGACCACGTGGAAGATGAGATCTAAGAAATATTAGAAGGAATGGACAACTGGCATATGTATTCACCCTATGTTGCGGGGGCAGCAAGGAAGAATGAGCATGTAATTGAAAGAAGCATGAGCTTTGGTTGGATGAGATTGGTGGAGGTGGAGATTTAAGGAAAAGCCAGGGTCAAGAGCTTGGTGTGGTCAAAGTGGTGGGTAGATTTTCAAATTAAGAACAGGGCGCACATAGCAGATAAGTATGAGAAGTCAGAAGTGGTTTGAAGAGGCTGTTTAATACAATAGAGATGAATACAGTACATTTGGAAGTCGAATTTTGGATAGAGGTAAGAATTGAAGAATGAAAGAGGAAGGCTAGAGATGAGAAACTGGCAATAGTAAGGGCATGAAGTAATCTAGCATGAGCTAGAGGGGACTGAAGAGAATGGGCGTGTTTATAAAAGAGAAGCAGCAAGACTTGGCAATGGGTCAAATGTTAACAGCAAACGAAAAGAAAAAATAACCTATGAAGCTAGGCTGTGTCCCTTATCCGTAAGGTAAATAGTGCTGTCAACAGGCATGAGAGGGACTGAGGAGAAGACTTGGAAAGAAAGATCCACATCCAGACAGATAAGAATAACATGAAGGCACAAAATACAAACAGTATTTTTTTTTGTTATTGTCGTGCTTTTTCGTTTCGCAAGACTATCTTTTCTCAGAAACTAGCTGAGTCACTGATCTTTAACATCTCATTGGTCGGAAGAATGATTTACAGTATACATTACTAAAGGGTATGTCACTGTACAATTTAGAAAGGAGATGGGGGATTTTATGTTTGAATGCTCTCTGTGCACAGGAAACTAGCAAGTTTGGGAGATGGCTTGTAAAAATGCTTGCATCCTTCCTGAACTAACCTTCAACCTACCCAGAGACATGAACATGCACTTATAGTGGTGCTTCCAGTAGAAAAAGATAAGAGGTATTTTCCATTTATACATCTAAAGCTAGCAAATGAAAGGCAGCACATACCAATTACCTTCTCTTTTCTGGTAGATATTGTCAGCCAGTACACAGCTGCTGTCCTTTTTTATTTTGGTATGTATGTATTAACTGATGACTCACCAAATAATTCCAGCCCAGGAAGCCAGCTGCTCTACAGAAATAAACCTTAATTAAACAGAAAGTTGACCACTAGGGATGTCCCTGGAATGTCACTGTGTCCTAGAAAGACATCCTCATTAGGGTAGAAAAAGGACAGGGTAGGACTGTATTCCAAATATTAGTCTGAAGCTCAACACAGCACTGAATAGTGCTGTGTGTATGTGTGTATTTAAGTGTAAGGCAGGAGTTAGAATGTTGGGCTTAATAGGGTTGCCCTATTTCAAGAAGTAAAAATCCAGACACCCCAGGACAAACCGCCGCCTTCCAGAAATCCCCCCCATATCACTACATCCTGGTAATGTCTGGGGAATCCCAGATATATAGCAGCCCTAAGGCTTGACAAATGCCCCCCTACTAATGGAGGGCAGGCCGCACAGCATCTCTTAACTCACTGGCAAGCCAATGGGTACACAACAGGATCTAGGGGGGCTACCTGTGCAAGTTTGCAACTGTACTGAATCACCATTTTGGTTCAAATTTGGCCAACAACTCCATTTCCCAATTGGCCTGCAACTCCATTTCCCCCCAAACCAACTCCTAGAGTCCAAGGTCCCTTGCCCCCCCCTCAGTAAAATATTTGAGCCCCACATATGCTGATGGGCATTGCTATGCATTTGGTGTGCATGGGCTGAGACTTATGATCCATTATGCAGGGGGAGGTTTACCTGCTCCGCCCCAAATATTTTATTTAAGATGGCACCCCTGAGTCCATTTAATGGTGCGTTTGACTGAGGCACACATACATATGACCTTCCAATTAAAATAAAATATATATATACATGCGCTTTATAGTTCTACATATTTATCCAGCACAGGTGCGGAGATAAGCGCAGACCTCAAATAACAACCAAGCCACTCCTTTAAAATACGGCCTCCCCACACGACACGCGTGAAGCAGAAGAAAAGGGGAGGAAAAGGTCACTGCTCCCGTTTCCCTCAAAGGCAGTGACCCGCCCTTTCGCAGGCGCCGCCCTGCCAAGAGGCGCGGTCTCTCCCCTGGTGGGCGCTTGCTGCCATCCCGCCATTTCAGCGGGCGGCCAAGAGCACGGAGGCCTCCGGAGGGGGCGGGGCCTGCGGTTCGGCGGGAGGGGCGAGCTGCCTCTTAGCGGCCGGCCTCTTTCTCCCCGGGTCTCTGCGGCGGGATGGAGGAAACTCTGCGGCGCGAGCTGGGTACTTCGGCGCTCCGGCCTACGGGCCACTCGGGGGGCGGCTGCATTAGCCACGGCGAGAGTTACCACACCGACCACGGGCGCGTCTTCGTGAAAAGCAACTCCCGCGCAGAGGTGGGGGGAAAGAACCGGAGGGGAAAAGCACCGGCGGGTAGTACTCCCGGTGGGGAAGGCGGGTGTGGGCGATGGGGAGTGAAGTGCAAAGGGTCGAATAAAAGCCGTGCTGCAAGAAGGCGAATTGCTGTTTACTCCCCTTTGCTGAGTAGCACTCCCATATTGTTGGCTTTTTTTTTTTGCAAAGTGGCCTGACATAGGCGCAAATGCACAGAGCGAGCTGGTAGCCCGTCACAGTGACGCGACGACGAGGCTGTGTCAATGGTTTACTTCTCCTGCCCTGCAGGCAGCTGTTTAAAAGCAATGGTGTCGCGGCCGAAAGAAAGAAAGAAAAAGAAAGAAAGTGCCTGCGGACGAGTTGTGGTGTCCCTGGCTGTGTGTTCGTTGGCGGACTTGCTAAAGTCGGAGCTGGAGAGGGGCTTTCTCGCCATCCATCTCGTGGGCCCCACCACTGCAGCGAAGTGGAGGTTTACTTTTGAGGAAGTGTCTTAACACAGGCACCCCCAAACTAGGCCCTCCAGATGTTTGGGGCTACAATTCCCATCATCCCTGACCACTGGTCCTGTTAGCTAGGGATGATGGGGGTTGTAGTCCGAAAACATCTGGAGGGCCGAGTTTGGGGATGCCTGTCTAACAGGACATATTGGCAGGGTTTTAATCTGAGCCAGGGCCTTAGGAGCCCGTTTAAAAAGCTGTGGTTTTGTCCACACCACGAAACGGGTGAAATAGTAACAGAGTGCCCATGATTGCATGCAGGGTGCCTTGTTTTCGCTAGGAAACTACCTTGTGTAGGTAACAGGATTTGTACTAGGCATTCTTTTTATGCCGACTCTCCTGTTAGAAAATGTCCACTTGCGAGGCATGATTGGCAGAGGTTTTGATAGCTAGTGTTAACGAAGGAATGAACAGACATGGCCTGGCAGTTTGCTATGTAATAGCTGCTATGTTGTGAATTGTTCTCTGATTCAGTGCTGAAAGGGCAGATGTGACCAGAAAGGGGCAAATGTGCTTTGTATGCAGGCTCCTAAGATTATTATTTTTCTTTTAAAATCTGACATGTGCTGGAAAGGTTTGTATGTGAAAGTGTTTACAGAAGTCCCCATCCCCTATTTTATCTGACAGGCAAGGAGAATGTTTGATGGAGAAATGGCAAGTTTAACAGCTATCCTGCAAACGAAGACTGTGAAAGTTCCTAAACCTATAAAAGTTATCGATCTGCCGGCTGGTGGTACTCTGTTTGTGATGGAGCATTTGGATATGAGGGGTTTGAACAGGTAATCTCTGTCTCAATTTCTTGCTGTGATTTACTTGCATATTCGAGGAGGAAAATCAGTATCATGTAAACCACCTTGAAGAAAACAAGTTAATACAAATTAATCATATTTACTATTCATTTATACAATGATGTGAACTAAAGTTGGGTAACATTTTGGCCCATAAGTGTTTTATGAAGACTTCTAAAGAGGAAAAAGAGGACAAGTGTTTATTCAAAAATGTTAAATTTAATATTGCTTTGCTTCAGTCTGAGCTGCAACCAGCATGCTGCCATGTATTCTGAGTTAGGGTTGGGGTATCACCTTCAGCCTGACGGCTGCATTCCATTGTACTCAACTTTCCAGAGGTTGAATGCCAGTGGTGACCAGAGACAGAAGCAAAAGTGGGTAGAACCATGGATATGACATTCAGGTTTGTGGTGTAGGCTATGTGCTAGCCATGCAAAACTCAGACCATTTCTCACCCCTCCATTTTTCTAGGTGGACAAGGGGCCTTATCACAGTTCAAGGACTTTGCAGCCAGGCAAAAGCACATTAGAGTGTGGAGCAGGCCCCATGATGGTTGTGGACTGGGAAGGTGCATGACAAGAGAGTCCAAATAGGGCCAAACAGAAAAGCCTGGAGAGCTGCATTCTGCTCTAAATAATGAAGCTATAACTTTGTCTGGGATGGGAGGGTAAATTACCCTGATCTTACTGAACTTCCTTTATGAATTTTGGTACAGACAACATTTTCCAAGTTACTGTGTTTGCTCTTTAATATATTTGATGAGATTTCAATGTTACTATATTAATTAATTAATGTATGCATTTACTTGTGTATAGGATCTTATTGACTTTGAATGCATAGATTTATGGTCATAGTGTGCCAAAGTGTGCCGTTATAATTTTCTTGGGAACTTTCCCAATAGGTGATTCTGCTGGACTGCTGGTAACAGCTTGACAGTCTTTTAATCATTTTATTTTGGAATGGAAACTCAGAGTTGATGCAATAAATCAATTTTTATTGTAATCAAACAAATCAGTTTGGTTAGAAATTTATCAGTTTGGATATAGAACCCATATTACTTCAAAGACACACACTCAAAGCCAAATTGCACCTAAATCCTCCAGATCAGCTTGTCATCACGGGACATCTCACTGGACCAAAATTCTTCCTCTATTGCTGGCTGAGTTTCCAACAGGTCAAAAGTTTATGCTGATCGATGCAACACATAGTTCTTCTTTCAAGAACTCCAAACCTGAAGTTTTCATAGTCACTTGCCCAAAGTCCAAGGTAACTTAATAGGCCACTGTATGGTAAACAACCCCATATTTGGGCTTCCATCACATGCAACACTGAGGCTTAGTGTTATAAGGGATCATAGTGTCTTGAATGCATGCAGTGAATGTGTTGAGGTGCTGGATGAGACAACCTTCTTGCTGTCCTTTAGAGATAGGTACCTCTTAAATTGGGGTTGGATAAAACATGTGCCCTTCCAGATGCTGTTTCATGGTGAAGCCATCAAATTTTTGTTGCTTTGTAAACGTATCTTTTTTACACCACTAGACATGCAGAAAAACTTGGAACACAGTTGGCTGATCTTCATCTTCACAATCAAAAACTTGGGGAGAAGCTGAAGAAAGATGCAAACACTGTTGGTAAAGTACCCAGCTGTCCATGACCTGCCAATGCCCCCAGCTGTTTTGCTTTAACTCTATAGCAGAACCCCTAGAAACTCTTTATTGCATGCATAAAGAGATATTAAAATGCCAACAAGCTGGGACAAGTCAGCCCTCCCTGAAAATTCACCCCCATGAAGTTGTTACAGTAAGTGTCACACTTTTAAACAATAAAAATAGGTGCTGCTACTGCGTACCCTTGAGTACCCCTTGGGGGGGAAATCACTGGGCAACTGCATTTGGCCCCCAGACTTGAGGTTTCTCACCCCTGATTCAGATCATGATTTTGTCTCCAGTAGTAGCAACTGCATACTTCTCAGAATCTTACTTAATTCGTTGTAGCTGAAAACTGAAAACAGAGAAACTTAGTAAGAGCTATGTGTTTTAAAGGTTTTTAAGATTTGGGGGAGCAACCTTTATGGTACTCATGCTAGTAGCAGCTGAGAACTGCGGGTATAGGGTGGTATATAAATTAAATAATAATAATAATTAATAATAATAAAACAGTGGTACCTTGGGTTACAGATGCTTCAGGTTACAGACTCCGCTAACCCAGAAATAGTACCTCGGGTTAAGAACTTTGCTTCAGGATGAGAACAGAAATTACACGGCGGCAGCTGGAAGCCCCATTAGCTAAAGTGGTACCTCAGGTTAAGAACAGTTTCAGGTTAAGAACGGACCTCCAGAACGAATTAAGTTTTTAACCCAAGGTACCACTGTAATAATAATTAATACAAGCAATTCTATTTAGAATGGAGGTTTTTAAATGATAGCATAATAAAGTTTCCTATTTTTAGAAAGTTACTCTGTTCAGAACAGACAGTCACCACTTCTCTCTGTTTTAATAGGTAAAGGTGAAGAACAAACTGGGGTCCAGTTTGTGGATAAATTCGGGTTCCACACTGTTACATGTTGTGGCTATCTTCCACAGGTATGATCTGGACTAATGGCTCTTCCACACTGAGGAAATCATTTAGTTTTTTGTTCACTTCTAGTTTTCCTTTAATTGGGAAAGGCTGAATATGTTTGAATAGGAGGACTTTTAAATATTAATTCAGAGAACTGTAACTAGGTATGAAGATTCCAGGGCTACTGTCATAACTTTTGGTATTAGTAACCAATCTTCACCTTTCAGCTAACACAACAGTAGATGTTGGTGTTTACAGCTGCACCAGTGAATGCCCCTGAAAACAACTGCTGTGCCTTATGTAGCGTCAAGAGTTTGTGTTAGCAGTAGCTAATAGCTAATTAACACAGCAAGAGTCTTCTTTTTATATATAAAAGTGTATAATTTCATATTTTTGTAAAGTGTGTAAAAGTCTGAAAGTCTCATCCACAAACCATTTAAATCTATTTCAGCACCAGAGAAGTAAATAGGTCTAGATGAGCCTCCATACAAATGGTATGGCTTAATTGGTTTATGAATTGCTTGTCTTATTTCCATTTTTCATCAGAGGGCCTTTTTCAAGGCATCTTCTCATAGAGACAAACTGGCTGAATTTTTGACTACTTGCTTGTTTAGGTGAATGACTGGCAACAGGATTGGGTGACTTTCTTTGCCAGGCAACGAATTCAACCTCAGATGGACATGATTGAGAAGAACTCTGGAGACAGGGAAGCAAGAGAACTTTGGGCAAAACTCCAGGTAATGATGTCCCATGGGGACCATAGAGGGAATTGTCACATTTGTAGAAGTGAGGTTGTTCTCATTGTGTAGAGTTTCTGAAATACCTACACTCTCTGTGCAAATGTCATGATCCTCTTCTCCTCAGAACCTAATAAACTAGTGGAAAAGAGTCTTTTCACCCACATCTCTCTGAGGTCTCTGCTAATTGTGGAAGAGCAATACCATAGCAGCATAAAAGAGCCCTCACGTGAAAAAGACCAAATAATATTTGAAAGGAGAGGAGGAGCTATTTGAATACACAATAGTACATTTTAAAAACAATTAAAGAATAAGCATTCTGTTCCTTGAAATAAACACTGGTATGTGGCTATATAATGTGAGAAGGAATGTCTGAGAATTTTTTAAAATTTAAATACAAAAAGCTAAAAAATCTTCTTTAAGCCTTTTGATAAAGTAGTACCTCAGATATCTGGTTTAAATGCTAACAAGACTCTGGAAAATCTTGTTACTTAATTTTTGGATGTGATGTGCCCCCTACTGTTCATGTTACTTTAATTCGAATCCTATGCACCTAGGTTGTCCACACCCTAGGTTTGTCTCTTTTTCTCTATACAGTATCAGGATTTGATGTGTCTACTGTTTAAAGCCACAAATTAGAACACCCAGTCCCCTTACAATTAACTTTAGCAACTCCTGCTTTCTTTTTCAGCTGAAGATGCCCAGTTTGTTTGGCGATATGGAAATAGTTCCTGCTCTTCTACATGGGGATCTGTGGGGAGGAAATGTAGCTGAAGATGACTCTGGGCCAGTTATCTTTGACCCTGCAGCTTTCTATGGTCACTCTGAGTATGAGTTAGCAATTGCTGGGATGTTTGGTGGCTTCAGTGGTTCATTTTATTCTGCCTACCACAGCAAAATCCCCAAAGCTCCAGGGTTTGATAAACGGCTCAAGCTGTACCAGCTATTTCACTATATGAACCATTGGAATCATTTTGGCGGAGGGTACAGAGGTTCATCTATCAATATAATGAGGAATTTGGTCAAGTGAATTCCTACCTGTAGCTTTTATTTCCCTGTTTTGGAAAATATATACACATATACACACACCATGTGGTTTCAACTGTGCTAATGTGTATATGCTGTAATAGAATCTGAGCTACCACCCTCTTTCCACAGCTAAAGGCCAAGTCATCCTGTGCCCTAGGTTTGGTGTCCTCTTCTTGCAGTTTATCAGAGAGCTGCCCAAGGAGGTAACAAACCTTTGATTTGCATGAAAGAGGTTTTGTTTTGAGGTGGTTCCATAGATCTAGGGGGAAATTCCTCCTGTGCAAATAATTTGGAATAAATCTTTAATGCCAAAGAGAGGGAGAAATCCAAGCAGGGCATTAGAACAGGTAACAACTTCCTGGCTATGTCCATACATATACATTCAAAGGAAAATTTACAGTCTTAGTGAGTGGAAAGATTTTTCTTGTCCTCCTACTTAGCTTTCAACCTAGTACTTTGGTGACAGATACCAAAGGAATATAGCAGCCGTGTTCTAAATAGAACTGGAATTGGAAATAGATTTCGAAGCATATATTGAGTCTCTGGGGACTTCATTCAATGTGGGAAGATACAGGGTTTCAGTCTAGGTGCTGCCCCTCCCCCCGCCGTTAGCATTGCAAGTTTGTCTTAGTACATCTGCAGCAATTGGACTGAACAGTTTGTATGGACCACAGTTTATGGTAACCTGCTTCCATGCCATTAAGTTCCATCTATCAGCCTCCAGCTAGAGTCCATTGCTAGCCAGCATGATCTTGGCTCCCTGAATAGTCTGCTGACTTATAACGTGTTTCCAGTCCCTGGTGAACTAGCTGTGCATTTATAGGCATATATGGCAGTCTCAAACTTAGTTTCTTATGGCAGCTTGCTGGACTCTCTGCCTTTTAATTCTTCCTTAAGAGTTTCCTGTGCTCCTCCTGACAATTGGTAAAATGAAATGAAATGCCTTCTGGCAGATAGTAATGCAGTGAAAATACATTCTCATTAAAGTGTTTCCCCTTACCCAATGGTTTGGGAATGTGACACACACTTTGAGGAAGGCATCATAACACTTAGGCTGTTCTCCATTTTAGGACCACATTTTTGTGTAGGATTGCCAACTCCTTTTCCAACAGGGCTCTCATGATTTAAGTGTAAAATGACTGGCAAAAAGATGGTGCGTCTTTTCTCAGTGCAGCATCTTCCTGCTGGGAAAAGTTTGCTTGTTGATCTTTTACGTGTCCTACAGTTGTTAAGGCACAAGAACCTAGCCAGAAAAAAAACATGGCAACCCTAATTCGAACCAAAATGCTGTTGCAGCACATCCTCCTCAAAGTAATATTGCAGTAAAATTCTGTCTTACGTGATTCAGTTTTTTCACCAGCCTGACAGTGACTTACCACACCTAACTGATATTAAAGAGTTCTAGCATTAATTCTCTGTCCAGGTGGCAGCTGCCCTCATGTTGGTTGTGTGATGCAGGGTTAAATTGGAAGCGGAGGAAGAGGCATATGTAAAAGTAGCATGCGTAAGTTACTTAATTTTATTCTAGTACTCTTCTGGTTTGGTGGTTTGGACTGGTACACGTTCACTGCAGGTATTATCACAGTTCCTTTCTGGTTCATTGTTGGTACTCATGCTGAATACATGTACCTGGATTCTTACTGGAAGTTCCTTAACATTGCATTTGGAAAATAGGTTCCCTCTTGTGGCCATTATGCATGTCAGTTTCCTGTTCTCCTTACATAATTATTCAGTTACAGCATTCTGCTAATGGATCCAGAGCTCCTGGGATATGTCTAATAATAATGGGATTACAATGGAATTATACATATGAACAAACACTATGCCTAATATTACCAGGTGAGAGAGGCATGATTCCTAGAATGCATGCTCATGTCAAACACTGAATTCTTTCTGTTAGCTTTTACTTAACATTCCTCTACAGTGTTTCCTGATATTTTTCAATTGGTTTTACACTAAAAACAAACAGATATAAACTTATTTATTAATTTCAGCTGTGTGTGTGTGTGCTACTTTTACTAATAGTATCCGTGGCTGATCTGGGTTTAAAGCAAAGCATTGCTCGTGAGTGTAATTGGTAATCTTTCTGGGTTGTGTTGAATAAAATATTTTCCGGACAGATTAGTTTTCTTTGGATTTTTATTTATTGTTATCTATCTGTAATGGTAAACACAAAATATTATGACCTCCAAATATTTGCATCGTGTAAACATTGTGAATCAGCCTTCACAAACATGCAATGCATACTATATTGTTTCATCAATAAAGTTAATCAGTGTTTCTGCAATTGGCTTGTTAAGCCACAAAGTAATTCATTGCCACATTGTGGGTTTCTTGCCCCTCTTCTGTGTCCTTTAAAAACTCAGCTTCCCCTGATCCATTTGCTGGACTTTGCGGCTGCTTTCTGTACCGAAGTCGTCTTGGAAGAAGCTTCCTGTACCTGTCAAGGTTCTCTATATGTGGTCTAGATTACAAACAATGATACCTTCCCTTCAAAACCTTTCAAGCACCTCTGCTTGTAAATATTGTGAAACAATTAAGAACCAATAGAATATAAAAGTTCTGCAAATTTTGGAAAACAGTTTCTGCTTGTACAGTGTTAACCAAGATGGCAGAGTCACATAACAGTAAAACAATAGCACTGAATTTCTCTTTGATAATCTTGACAAATTGGGCTTTTCCTCCTACACCACCTGTCTTTTTCCTTTTCTGATTTGGGAGATGAGTGACAATAGTTTATAATCCAATACACACACAGGTACTACTACTATCAGTGTGTTTATGAAATGCGGGTTCTTAAATACCTGTTGGTGCAGTGAGTTGTAAGTTGCTTTGACTGCTTTCAAGGGACTAGACCAGGGTAGTTTATGTGGTGCCTTCCGGACTGCTCCATCAGTGCCAAACAGCTTAGCAAATTTTTAGGGATGATGGGAGGTAGTGAAGCATTTGAAGGGCAATACATTGGCTATACCTGGACTAGACTGTACCACTGAAATATTTCACAAGCAGATGCCATTGAATTTTGAAGTGTGTCTTTTAAATTGAACAGGCCTTCTGTGCTGTTATTAAAATGTTAGAGCATCTGCAGCAGCCCAACCATAGCCTTCATCTGCTCCAGCTGCAACAAAATATGTATCTCCCGTATCTGTCTCTACAGGTACAGGAGACCCTATAAACCTTCCAACAGTTTGACTTTAACCTGCAAATACGCAACTGTTGTCTCCTGATACAGATGGATGCCATCCACCCCCAAACGCCCTTCCCACTTTGAGCTATGACTAAATGGGCAGCTGTTCCCAAATGAGTTATCAGAGTCTTGCTATGTAAATTGGGAGTTATCCCCATTAATAGGGTCTGTATAGAGGTCTTTTGTACTGGTGAGGGTGCCGAGTTTGGAAATCAATAAATAACGAAATTTGTTTACATAAACACTGTTCCACACGGGATAGTAACCACCTTTCATATTGCAAATCCGCCAGCAAGGGGTTTAGCTATATTGGGGTTGTATTGTTTTCACAACTTTTCCCTAACAAAATTTGCGAAGCAGGTTTTGACATTAGGAAATACAGCTTCAGTATTTCCCAGGTGTGAAGAAACTTTTTTCCCTTCGTAAAATGGAAGACAAAATAGGGAGAAAAAACTTGATTATGTGAAGTGGGACATGTCCCACTCATACGGAGAGAAAATTATTAGACTGCTACAGTTTCCGGCTTTATACCAAACACCCCATTGGCCATAATTCTCAATGCGCGCAGGATGCAATGTGCACCCCGGAAGTTAGAGCGGAAATAGTTAAAATGCAGACCGGAAACGCAATAAGGATCGCGGTGTTGCGCCAGCGACTAGGAGCAAATCCAATCATCTCGATGGTTTATTGTCTGTCAGGATATACGAAGTGTCTATGGCCAAGGCTCCGTCACATGAAACGAGGAAATCGGGTTACAGTTAGTTTCCTACTGGCCGGGCTGCCTCACATGGTGCGCGGTTCTCTTTCTGGCTATTGGCTGCTGGGAGTTAGAACGACGCTCGCGAGCGGGGGGCAAGAACGGGATTGGCCCGCGAGCGGCCAAGTGGGCGGGGAGTCTGGGCAGCGTGCGCTGGGCGACGGAGTGGAGTCAGCAGTCAGTTGACTGCGTCTCCCGAGCAGCGGCGAAGCGCGGTGGCTGGATGTGGCGGGGTCTCCAGCGGGTGACGGCCAGAGCCATGTCCGGGGGCGGCGCCTTCCGTCGCCAGCGCCCGCCGAAGGACTCGCTGCGGCACCTGCGCTCGCGAGAGAAGCGCCAGGGAGCCACGGGGCCCTTCCAGTCCTCGGGGCCCAGGACCGTCTTCTTGCAAGTGGCGGCGGCCGGGACGCGGGATGCGGGAGCCGCGCTCTATGTCTTCTCCGAGTATAACCGGTTAGTGGTGTCCCGAGGCCTTGAGCCGCCCCTATATAAAGCGCCTCCTTCCCTTCGTCCCGGTTTTTAGTTTATGGAAGAGGAGCGACGCTTCTCTTCGCTCAACGCGGTTGTTCTTTCCAGCGCAGCTTCCTCCTTAAATGACGTTTCCTTTTCTGTCGATCTCGGCCCAGTTAGTGCAGGTGGCCCACCAGACAGCACACCTGGGCCCTCTCCCCATCGTCCTCTGCATTAGGACTGGCAGTTGTGGCCATGCCCAGTTGCATAGCGGTGGAGCAGGCAAGACGGCCAGGGCACACGCAGCCCTCCCCCAGGAGCGCCCCTCCAGTCTGCCGCATATGATGCGTGTCAGAGGTAGACGCACCCAGTTCACGAGGCTTTGCCTTGGATACAAGGTGCAATTAGGCCATTTTGACGGCTGGCCCTTTCATTAGCCTGAGTTCGGTTACAGCTCATGCTGTGGGGAAGCAGTAGCGTCCCCTTTTTATTTGCTCTGAGCTCCCCCTGCTACCATGCAGCCTGTCCTGGGTCCTCTAAACCAGGGGTCAGCAACCTTTTTCAGCCACGGTCCACTGTCCCTCAGACCATGTGGCGGGCCGGACTGTATTTTGGAGAGAGAAAAATGAACGAATTCCTATGCCCTACAAATAACCCAGAGATGCATTTTAAATAAAAGCACACATTCTACTCATGTAAAAACACACTGACCACGGGATGGATTGAGAAGGCGATTGGGCTGCATCTGGCCCCCGGGCCTTAGGTTGCCTACCCTGCTCTAACTGATCTGCCTCCAGTGCTGCCTCATCACCATGGTTAGATCCAGCTGCCAATCAGTTGGCTACTGTATGTGAACTGGGGAGGGAGAGCTGTCTCGTACTTCACCTCTTGGGCCAGTCCTGGGTGTTTTAGATTCGTTGTTGCTTTCATAAATCTGAAAATTTATTAAACTAAAATATTACATTCCAGGTATCTTTTTAATTGTGGGGAAGGAGTGCAGCGCCTTATGCAAGAACACAAGTAAGTATAATAATTGGGATTGAGGTTGGTTGCACAGGTGGCCAGAATCCTAGCAGGCAAATTATTCTAATTCTTGTCTTCGCCACAGGTTAAAAGTGGCTCGCTTAGACAATATCTTCATCACCAGAATGAACTGGGCAAATGTTGGTGGCTTGTCAGGTGAGTTCAACTATAGATTCTGTGTTTTAATTGTGTTTTAATTTGGCTGTTTTGAGCTCTTCAGTAGAAGGATAATGCTGATGTTATAGATGGTTAGGCTGCAAGTAGTTCTGAAAAGTAAACTAGTGCTGTAGTAGAAGTAGGAAGACTTATTTGGGTTTCAAAACATTCAGGGGTCTTTTGCAGTTTCTTACTGAAAACTAGCTCTTGCTCTCTCTTCCAGGAATGATTCTTACCTTAAAAGAAACAGGGGTTCCAAAGTGTGTGCTTTCTGGGCCGCCACAGCTGGTGAGTGATGCTGTTCCTACAGTGCTTGCCTGTGAGACCTTTCATCCCTTATTGCCATTACAGTATTCTTGGATAAACTGTTTGAACTAATGCATCCCTGTGGTCACCTGGTTGTCAGGGGTGATGGTGGGCTCAAACACATTGCACCTGAGAGCTGTGCTCTGCGACAGGGAACAACAAGGTTTGTAAGAGCCCTGAGGTTGTATAATAGTGCAATTCTGTATATGTTGACTCAGAAGTATATCCCATTGTGTTCAGTGTGATTTCCCCCCAAATATATCTGTATAGGATTGCAGCTTTAAGCTTTTGTAGTACTGTATGTACTGTCAAGAGGGCAAACTTGAGAACTTAAAACTTACTCCTTACTTTCAGGAAATAAGGCTTCCTTCCTAACACCTGCAACTTGAACTAAGTTGATTCTAGTCTGAGTTTTGCCATCTGCCCTTCTCCACTTGTATAAGTTACAGTGGTACCTCGCAAGACGAATGCCTCGCAAGACAAAAAACTCGCTAGACGAAAGGGTTTTTTGTTTTTTGAGCTGCTTCGCAAGACGATTTTCCCTATGGGCTTGCTTCGCAAGACAGAAACGTCTTGCAAGTTTGTTTCCTTTTTCTTAACACCATTAATACAGTTGCGACTTGACTTCGAGGAGCAACTCATAGAACACGGTGTGGTAGCCTTTTTTGAGGTTTTTAAAGACTTTGGTGATTTTTGAAGCTTTTCCAAAACTTTCCTGACACCGTGCTTCACAAGACGAAAAAAATCGCAAGACGACAAAACTCGCGGAACGAATTAATTTCGTCTTGCGAGGCACCACTGTACATTCCTTGAACTGCTAAAAGCTGTGTGTGCAGCGTGGGGTGCATATGGTTAAATAGGAAACATAAGAATAATCCATGCTATTGTCTTGCTAGAAAAAAAACCTGTGCAATGCTGTAATTTTGACATTCTCTTTCTCTCTGTCTTTCTCTCTTCCTCTCCCATCCCTGCCCTCCACTCCCTTCTACTCCCCCCCCCCCCCGTATATATTCCAGCAAAACTACTTGGAGGCAATCAAAGTATTTTCTGGTCCATTAAAAGGAATAGACATAGGTAGGTACTGCAGGTTTGTGTGTGTGCTTAAAATACATAATTGCTGCAGTCTGATTGGATGGAAGACTTGTCTAGCTAGAGCAGAAGCCTGCTCCACATCTTTGCTGTTGTCTTTGATGCTGAATTCCCCTGCAGCAACTTCCTTCATGTTGTTGACCTCACCATCTTCTTCAGAGGCATCTAGCAAGAAGCCAGCTGAAGTCTGGATAGGATTTGTGTTCCATAGATATTGATTTGGGCATATTTTATCCAACTTTGAAATAATCTTATAATCTTACTGATATTCTCTTATTCGTAGAAAGAATGTGCACTAACAGTATCATCACACTGAATAGTATTTTGTCTGTTTTGTTACTAGCTGTACGGCCCCATTCTGATCCGGAATATCAGGATGAGACAATGACAGTCTATCAGGTTCCCCTGGTAGGTGAGTACAGTGTCATAATTTTAACAGTAAAGGAGGAATGAACATGAGCTGAGAACAGCCTTGGGGCTCTGGTTTGGGTTATGTGGGATTTTACTTTGCACTTTTCATTTCATTCTATAACTTTCCTTTCCTGCTGCTTAATGGCTTCCATAACATATGGAGTGCTGTATGATTTATTTCATTCATCTCCACACTTCCTTGCAAAGGGTAGACATGACTGAGACAGATCTACCCAGGCCACACAGAATGCTGAGGAGGTTTCAGTGTAGTACTAAGGAGATTGCGCTGACAGGACAAACATTTCTTTTTGCCTAATGCAGTTATCTCCTCCACCCATATGCTGTTCTGGGGGTTCTCCCAGCAATCCCAAGCCAATTCTTTTTTGAAGGGAGGAAGGTGGGGGAAGCCCCTTTGCACTAGCAGAAGTCCTTGTGCAGGCACTGCTAACAGGACCAGTCAGTTGAAACTGCACCATTATGTCTTAACAGGGAGTATTTGCTCCCTAATTGTAAGACTGACCCACAAAAATGTCCTCTAGCAGTTAATTCTTTGCCTTCCTGTCCTGTATTCTACTTTTATCTTTCCCCTATAATATCCCCATTGAAGTGGTGTCTTGTCAAATGGGTAGTTGTGAGAATCCAGATACTTTGGGAGCATCAATGGGACTATTTCTGGATGGTAGCAGGGAACTTTGGCTGATGATATTTTGCAGCAGCTAACAAGTTGAGTACCAATTTTCCTCATAAAGATATTCAAAGTGATACATGAAAACAGTTGAATATGTTCTTATTTCCAGTTTAAATAGTGTCCCCAGGGTAGAAGGGTGTGTGTGTGCACGCGCGCATGTGCACTTATTTAACCCCTCTCCCCATTTTATTTTCTGGAACAGGCAAAAAGCCAGAAGTTGAGCAAAGGCTACATCCAAGGCCTGAGTCACCAGCTGGTGAGGCTGAACAAAAGCGCCTCGCAGGACGGGGATCTCCCTCTGTGGAGCAGCAGTCTGTGCAGGGTGGCAGGAGTAAAGAATCCCCTGAGAAAACAGGTGAGGTCAGGACCCACCAGTTAGATACAGATATATTGAAGGAGGGCTGCCTGGAAATTAGGAGCACTAAGTCCAGCACTAAGTTTAAGCTGCATGGTAGCAGAGGGTAAAGCAAAATATCGTTTCTGGTATAACTAATATTAAATTAGGTTAAGGTGTTTCTCTCTGGAGTTTAATTATTTATTTATTTGATTTTATTATTCCTGTTTTGAGCCGGAAGGATCCTTGGGGAGCTTTACACTACAACAACCTTTTTCATTCTGAAGTCCTCCAGATGTTTTGGGCTACAAGTCCTATTATCCCTGACCATTGGCTGTAGTGGCTGGGATGATGGGAGTTGTAGTCCATAACCTGGCACCAGATTGGAGTAGAGTGGACAACATTGATGTTGTGTCTGCCCCCTCCAACAGAAATGGAAAAGCCTGGGGCAGCAACTGGGCCTTGGGTTTTCCAAGGGCAGGTAGATAGCTGGGCTTTTCAGTATTGGGGACCATGTCAGCTGAATATCATGGGGTCATAAGAACATAGAACGCTGCCTAGTACTGAGTCAGACCAATGGTCCATCTACCTTGCTACTGTCTACACTTGACTGGTAGCAGCTTTCCAGGTCTTTAGATAGGGAGTCTCCCCCAGTTCTATTTGGAGATGCAGGGGACCTTCTGAACGTGGGACCTTCTGCAAGCAAAGCAGTTGCTCTACCACTGAGCTATGGCCCATTGTCAAGGCATGTTAGCTTGTTAATTTTGGCAGAGAATTTACGTGCATTATTTTAAAGTTGTGCAAACTACTTGAATCTTAAACACAGAGTTTCTGTTTTTGCATTTAAGATGGTAGCTGGCGTATCGGTCAGAGGGACCCATCACTTGTCGTTGCATTCGTTTGTAAGGTAAGAATTGCCCTGAATAATAATGTGCCTCAATGGCTATTTTACATCTGGCTTCTATGTACAGCAAGGGTAGCTAACCTTTCATGGTACTGATGTTTGGCTAACCCTTTGAGGGTCACATGCCAGCAGTGTGGTCAAAGTATCTTAAGCACACACACTCAGACGCAAACCTGGCTGCACATAGAACACATATACAGCCCACACTTGCATGTACAGAACACTCTCGCCACTAATGCCTTCAGTCTCTTGTGCACATATGTGCAAGCACACACACTGTCTTTACTCCCTATGCCAGCGCTAGGTAGAAAGAGAGTAATCTCTCCTCTGATTTCGGTGTCAGATTGGGATAGAAAGCCCTCTGTTTACCGCGCAAAGGTGCTTTTTCTTCCTCTGGCAGTGTGCCATCACAAGAAGCACTTATTTCCACTTCCTGAACATTAGGACTTTATTTCAAATGGGGGAAGATTTAAGGGAGGGGGCACCATAAGTGGCATTGCAGGTTCATCACCTTTGTACAGAATGATGCTTCCCAGGAACTTGAGTCTTCCTGGATAAAGACTTTGTGTCACAGCTTTAACAGCTCAGAAGTGGAGAACAGTTGAGGCTGAATACTAGTCTGGTGCTTTGCTATTATGCGGGGGCCTATCCGAGTAAGTGGTCATTTGCTTTTCTCACTTTTCCTGCTTATGGAAAATTGAGGAATGTTTAAGATTGCAGGCTTAAGCACAGTTCTTAATAGATATTCTTACGATTGTATTGCACCAGGATTTATTATACGTGTGCGAGACACCCCCCCACAACATATATTTGATTGGCTTCCTTGGAAATGTTTCACATTGACTAGGGATAATTTTGACTGTGAAATGCCTAAAAGTTGTGGTTATTAAAACACATAAAGCACACGTCTATGCCTGGCTGCTTGGAAGCAAGTCCCACTGTGGACAGTGGTGTTTCTCCCTAGTAAGTGTTTTTAGGATTACAGCTTTAGGTTGCTTTCTTATGAAACTGGCTGCCTGTTGGAGGATTCAGTATTTTTTGATACACCTCACTCCAGATGTTGACTTCATTCCAAATGAGACTTTCCACCCCTCCAGTTTCTGCCTGGGGGCATGTCAGACAAGTCTCTTTCTCTCATTCCCTTGTATTTCAATATCAGTTTGTAGGTAGATGTCTTGAAGGGAGTTTTCTGATGTAACAACTTGTGACCAAATGTGCTTTGTTTAACTTCAGCTCCATCCAAAGAAAGGGAACTTCTTGGTGATGAAAGCAAAGGAGCTTGGCTTACCTGTGTAAGTACAGAAGGGTTTCTAGTGAGTTTCCCCCCACGTATTAATCCCTCTGATTAAGTTGACTAACTTTTTATAATTTATTTTTAGGGGCACTGCAGCAATTGCTCCCATCATAGCAGCCGTGAAAGATGGAGAGAACATCACATTTGAAGGCAGAGAGGTATGGCTCTTAGGACAAATTCTTTCACCCACGTGGTCTGACCCTGCTTCTTGTTATGAGTCACTGCCTTTTGGATGTAACTGAATAGGGTTTGTACTTGTTGTTTGGCTGAAGGGAACACAGCCTAAAACATTCTGTCTTTTATCGCTGGTGATCTCTGATTAGCTCATGAAGCCACACTGGTTATGGGTGTATTGATTTGTTCTTATAACGTCAGAAATGTCATGAAATGGCTAGAGGTGGAGGGAAGCATTGGATCTTTTCATCATGGTGGATTCAAGTGACTGACTTTCTCAGGCCAATACTTCCTGTGAAGTATTTGCATAGATGACAAGAATTGCTTCATGCCAGTCTCTTGACTCTTTAGGTGTAGCTTTCAAATTGTCAGCTTGGGACACCAAATACATAGTCCTTGAATTTTGTGTTGTTCGTACATGTTAAATAGCGTCTACTGAGATGTGTGATTGTTCCAGATCTTGGCTGAAGAAATTTGCACACCTACAGACCCAGGAGCAGTTTTCATAATAGTGGAGTGTCCTCATGAAGGTTTTATAGATGCAGTCTGTGAAAACGACACACTGCGAAGGTATGGTTAAGAATGTGCATGTCTACCTTCATATTCAGTATGTGGGGTGAGGGGGGTGCCTTCCTGTGCAGTTGGCATTTCCTGCCAACAACATATTGGAGCTGTCGTGTGACTTGCAAGAAGTAATTTTTGTGTGTAGGACAGAAAGATGCAGTGCACATGAACAAAATAGTGGGCAACTGGCTAGAAACCATTTCTCTGTGGGAACTGGCAATATGGAACTGCTAGGAGATCACTAGTACTGTTCTAGATAGCCAGTGGTTCTGCCCAGATGGACTTGTAAGAGTGGAACAGCCTAGGCACACTGTTCTGAGGTGTCTGAAGGATATTTCCATGTGAGCATCGCTCTTCTGCTCTGACACCGTGGCTACCGATAATAGCTATTCAACTAAGGGCTTACTGCACTTCGCACAGATGCCCGTGGCTTCCATGGCCCCTTCTGTGTTTGGCCATCTTGGAAGTGGTATGAAAGTATTCTACTGTCTGACCAGAAGTAGTTGATCCACTTTGAAGAAACTTGTCAAAAGCTTCCACTGGGCTTGCGTCAAGTACAGTGGTACCTCGGGTTAAGGACTTAATTTGTTCTGGAGGTCCGTTCTTAACCTGAAACTGTTCTTAACCTGAAGCACCACTTTAGCTAATGGGGCCTCCCGCCGCCGCACAATTTCTGTTCTCATCCTGAAGCAAAGTTCTCAACCTGAGGTACTATTTCTGGGTTAGTAGAGTCTGTAACCTGAAGTGTCTGTAACCTGAGGTACCACTGTATTCACTTTGCTCTCCATGTTGCTGATCCTAGAGAAAATGTTGCAGAGATGTTGCAGCTGATGCTTTCTATTGGTGTCTCGTTAATTACTTGAATTTCCAGTTTTGTGTGTGCAGGCTTTAAAGTTATTCTGCCTTCTGGGCTGCTACCCAGCCATCTGGCCCACCGACGTGTTTGGAGATGATTGCGTGCAGTCATGTGCATACAATTGTCTGTAGAGTGGGATGGTAATCTCATATTGGCATTAGATCTCTCTGCTTGCGTTCTGAAGTTATATACAGTGGTACCTCGGGTTACATACGCTTCAGGTTACAGACTCCGCTAACCCAGAAATAGTGCTTCAGGTTAAGAACTTTGCTTCAGGATGAGAACAGAAATCGTGCTCCGGAAGTGCGGCAGCAGCAGGAGGCCCCATTAGCTAAAGTGGTGCTTCAGGTTAAGAACAGTTTCAGGTTAAGAACGGACCACCGGAACGAATTAAGTACTTAACCCAAGGTACCACTGTATGGGAAAACAGAAGAGCAAAACAGTAACTCCCATCTTCCCAAATCACACTGGCGTGATATGGCACTAACCATGCAGCCATTCCCAGAAACCCTGTCATAAGGGCCTACGGCCAGCGGTATTTACCTGATGATGCACCTGCTTGTCCACTGTGAGGACAGGATGCTGAACTAGAGGATCCTTTTACCTGATCCAGCAGGTCTGCTCTTTATAAGAAGTTATCATCTACCTTGGGAGCCCATCCCTCCCTTCCTGGAGCTTCACCTCCACCCCCTGCTCTGTGAGCTCCATGTGAGTTGGTTGATCTGTCCCTATATCCCAGAACCACTGCTTTTAACTGTTCGTTTTGTTTGCAGGTATCAAGAAGGAAAACAGGAGACTCCTGTGGCTTTAGTTGTTCATATAACTCCAGAACGTATTCTGAAGGACAGCCGGTATAAGCAGTGGCTAGAAAGGTATGTTTGTTGGTTGGAGTCTGTAGTCCTGTTCAGATGTTCCCATGGGTACTGGACATATGGGGCGGCCCCACCTCCTAGATGCTGCTGTACATGCCAGCTACATTCCTCTCAGCTGGCACATAACGGCTTAAATAGTGGAAGATAAGCTGCCTTCTAAGTCCGAGGGACCACTTCGCTCATGGTTTTAAAGTCTCTACAGTATATCAGTTTTCAAGGTTCCCTGCTTAAATCTACTCCTCTTGCAAATCTTATCTGGATAAAAATTCTGTGAATTAGCTGCAACTCCTGTCTGCAAGCAAAGCCTGTCATATTCTTAGGCACTCCTTTCCCCAGTTTGCTTTTTTTCTTGCTGATGTGATTTGTGCTGTTCTTCTGTGTGTATTCAGTAACACAACTTGTAGGGAAATAAAATTAAAAAAATATCTGGGAGAAAGACAGGCCAAGTATCCTAGCAGGGCTAAACCTAGGGAAACTGTGTTCAGACTGGGAACACAGTAAGGAGCATGACCTGACAAGGTGAATACATTGTAAGTAATGTGAACTGTGTTAGTGCGCAGAACATTGAGGGACTCTACCAAGAAGGCACAATTCTAGTCAAAACGGCCCTCCTAATTTACAAATTCTAATAGTAATCTCAAGTTTAAACCCACTAGAGCCGTGTGTTTTGTTTTTCTTATCCCACCAGATTTGGAGCCAGTACTCAGCACTTGATACTCAACGAGAATTGCCGTTCGGTGCACCAACTCCGCAGCCACAAGATTCAGACCCAGCTCAACCTCATCCACCCAGAGATCTTCCCGCTGCTTACCTGCTACAACAGCAAGGTGAAGTTTCTTCTTGATTTCAGAGTGTGAAAGCAAGGGGTGTGCCTTTCTTTTGCACAACTGTTTTGGTAGCACAGTTTTTTATATTTTCCTGTCTGCCCAGCAGGAAGAAGAGGCCACGTTCGATGTACCTGTCACACGCGGAGAGTGCCTCCTCAAGTACCAGCTAAGGCCCAAACCAGAATGGCAGAGGTTGGTGAGCACTTACAACTTGTCCTTGGATAGGGACATAAGGCCTTCAAAATTACTTTCAGATACAGTAGTACCTCGGTTTACAAACTTAATCCTTTCCTGAAGGCTGTTCTTAAACCAAATCTGTTCTTAAACCGAGGCATGCTTTCTCTAATGAGGCCTCCCGCCGCCAGTGCCCTTCCACCGTTCAGCTTCCATTCGTAGACTGAGGTAAAGTTCGCAAACCGGAACACTACTTCCAGTTTTGCGGAGTTCGTAAACTGAATAGTTCGTAAACAGGACTGTTCATAAACAGAGATCCCACTGTAATTATTTTATGTACACTGCTTAGTTGTTTTTTTAAAATAATCCTGTGGTTTCCCCCCCTCCCCTAAATATTTAAATACTAAAATAGCAATCCTGCCTTTCTTCGCTTTTGTAAAAGTAGATACTGTGAGAGCCATGGAGCTACTGCCTTTCCATTTCTTTTTCTGCCCTATTCCAAATAAGGCCTAGTTAATTTCAATATTAAAGTCAGTAAAAAAAAAGTTTTGACACAGTGCATGACATAACACTATTGTGCAGGGAGTTATCCTGTTCATCCCAAATCATTGACTTCTAGGGGTGGAATGGTGTGTTGGTCTAATATTAAACCAGAGCAGGAGTAGCCAATGTGGTGCCAGGTAGTGTGGACTCCAATTCCCATCAGCCCCAGCCAGCATGACCAACAGAAGCTGATGGGAGTTGTAGTACACAATCCATGGGTTTCCCCCTGGTGTGAGGAAGGAGGTTAGAGACAAGTGGCAGCTCCCTGTTGTCTAATGTCTATTTCTGCCCCCAGTGCTACTTGTTAAGTCAGACATTGGTTTCAGTAGCAGTGGGGAATAAAGCTTTGTGAAGTAGGCTGGTTGAGACGAGGGAGACAAGGAGCATTGAAGGGTGGGCAGCTTGCAAAGGGCTCCTTTGGTTTAAGCTGATGCTCATCTGGTGAGTGGACTTCCAAGGAATTTGGTCCAGAGCACCTGGGCTTTGCAGGTGGAAGATAAAAATGCTTTCTTGGTGCTGGTAAATTTTACTGAACGGAAAGAGCAATCGGGATGCTTGGGAGAAGTAATTAGGTACTTTGATTGGGAAATTAATGGCTGTTGTTTTTCTCTTTCCCCCTCCCCTGCTCCACTTTTGACTTTCTGTTTTTTCAGGGAGGCTGTTCTTGCTTGTAATCCTGCTGAGTTTGTAGCTGAAGCCTTGGAACTCCCTCACTTCCAGGATTGTGTGCAGAAGTGCAAAGAGAGCTTACCAGCCTCATCAGGTGAATAGGTTGCCTGTGCTTGGAAAGGGCTAATGAGAAAGCTTGGGGAGGGTGATACAACCTTCTTTTTCCTGATGTGTTTTGGAGGCTAAAGGCAGCAACAAATAAGAACTATTTAAAGACAATGTCTGAAAAGTTGGCCATTATCTTCGAAGGGATGTTAGACATAATATTCCTACTGTATTTTTCGCCCTATAGGACGCACTTTTTCCCCTCCAAAAATGAAGGGGAAATGTGTGTGCGTCCTATGGGGCGAATGCAGGCTTTCGCTAAAGCCTGGAGAGCGAGAGGGGTCGGTGCGCACCGACCCCTCTCGCTCTCCAGACTTCGCGCAGCTCTCCGCAAGGCGCGGGAGCCCGGCGCTGGGCTCCCACGGCTTGCAGAGAGTTGCCTGTTCTGGGGGCTGGGGTCGGGGGAAGCTCGGACTTCCCCTGCCCCAGCCCAGCGCCTGGGGGGAAAATAATCCCCCCCCCTTATTTCCCCCACAAAAAACTAGGTGCGCCTTATGGGACGGTGCGTCCTATAGGGTGAAAAATACGGTACTTCCTTGATTTTCTTTAATGTTTACATCCCTTGAGAACATCTGCAGTAAGGAATGTTTTCTTCCTGTCTCCCGCCAGGCCCCCTTTCTAAGTTTTTCTTCCTGATCCTGTCTGTTGAGTTGTGCTTGTAAAGGTCCACTGCTTAGTTAGCAGCAAATGACCACATCCAACAGTCAGGGGACTGCTAGCGTGTGTGTCTGAGTGGGATTTCATTTTGTCTAATTACAGGCTGTCGTAAGCCACTTTGAGCAGCATTTGAATGAAAAGGCGGAGGATAAAACTTCAGAATTAATAATTGAGCAAGGTTGGGGGATACAGTGCTTGGTTGTATCGCAAAAGGCATTTGCCAGCAAACAGTGTAACTTTGCTTAAGGTGTAGTGTGTGGTGTGCTGGACTGCAGCTAGTGGGGTGTAGAGTGGACACCTCCACTTCTCACTATCAGCTATGCAGCATATCAGTTGCCATTATGTTTTTAGAGCTGTGTTTTCCAGTTGAAAGAGAAAGCTTAATGGGAAAGTTGAAAAACGTATTAAAAATCACACCGTTTATTCACTAGAAAGTTATTTCACTTGACCTGAAAACAGCCAGAATCCAGTCCTTCTAACACTGTTGGGGTTTAACTTCTTGTTCCTTCCGGAGGGCTGTGCTTTGTTTTCCAGGTGAAGTAGAGATAGAAACCCAGCCAGATGGGTGGGCTATAAATAATAAAATTATTGTAAGCCGCCGCAGTACAGAAATCTGCAAGATCCATGTTCTTTTCTATCTGTTTCTAGGAACCACTGGCTCCTACCCAGAAGTTGTTTTCTTAGGAACAGGCTCTGCGGTCCCAATGAAAATCCGAAACGTTAGCTCTACACTGATAAACCTTAGGTAGGTACAAACGCATGAGTGTCCTGTGGGGGCAGGTTCTCTTATAAGGAATCGTTGACAAATAACACCCAGTCCCAAGTGGTGAGGGCTAAAAAAAACAAACGCTTTTTAACTTTGTTCCCAGCTGTTGTAGCCATCAAGCAGTATCCAGCAATCACACCTATAGGCTTACCACCACATTCCTTCTCTGAAGTTAACCTCAGACTTTTCACTCAAGTGATGATGCTTTTTGCAGATGGCTCCTTAGTATGTGACGAGCAATTGCTTATTCTAAGTCGTCTCTTTTATCTTCCTGCTGTAGCACATGCTGCTTGTTGCATTTTGAGCAAGCTGCATGTATGAAACTTTTATTATATCAGTTTAGAACCCTGCCTTTCTGTGTCAAATTGAAATGCTCAAGCAGCTTTCATCACAAACCTAAAAAAAGGAGAAGCTGGAAAAACGGAACAAAGACAGATGCATGAGATAGGCATAAAGCCAGGGCTGGCCAAGCCAAAGGCCTGCTGAAACAAAGTCTTGAGTTGATGATGGAAAAGCCATGAGGAAGGAGTGGGCCAGATGGATGTCCCAAGGGCAGCCTAGGCACAACAATGGAGAAAGCTCTTTTGTGCTTTCCTATTAATCGGGTGGTGCCAGAACATGCAGCAACATCTCCTCACTTGATACCTTAGCTCAGTGGTTCCCATGTGGTCCACGTAACCCACCCGGGGGGGGGGGTCTGTGGCACTGTTCACATAAGAAGAACTACCATAGAGATATCAAAGTTTTCAGAAGTAGGGGGTCCATGGCTTAGCTTCTGAAAAACAGGGGGCATGCAGTACTTAGTTAATTGGGAACCACTGTCTTTGCCCTTTTCCCTGAAGTTGTATCATTGGATGCTGTATCCTGTCAGCATCGAAAGCTTTTGCCGGCCTTTGTTTCCTTGGCTGCTGGACAGATATCTCAATATACTGATGCTAGTAGATGTGGTACAAACCTGCACTCACTCTCTTGCTAGCCCTACCCAGTCTCTGCTTCTGGATTGTGGTGAAGGAACATTTGGCCAGCTTTGCCGTCATTATGGAGATGAAATTGACCGAATCCTGTGTAACATTGCAGCTGTGTTTGTGTCTCATATACATGCTGACCATCATACAGTGAGTATTGTATAGGGATGGGCACTATAGCATTCTTCCCCCCCCCCACCACTATATTTTAATGTCCTCAGGGGTAGTGTGTAGTTTTTACCCTATGTCCTCCTCTGCACCTTCATTTTTTCTATCAACCTTTAAAAAGGCGGCTTGGTGTAGCTAATTCTTTCTTGGTGACAAGCCATTATGAAGTTACGATGGTACTGTGTGGTTGAGCAGCTAACCCAATTTGTTGACATCTTTGAAATGCTGCAGGGACCTTTTTCTTTCCATAAAATAAATGTTTGAAAGCAAATCCTTGTCTTGAGGTGTAGTAAGTTAGAACAATTTGCAGTGGTAAGTGCACTTCAATTATTATTGTTATTTTTTATTATATTTATATTTATTAAAAAAACCTTACCTGACATTTAAAATTCGGCAAAGCTACTTTATCTTTCCTGTGCGCAGTCTCCATATATTTGGAAGTACATTATATGGCAACATTCCTTTTATTTTTCAAGCAGTAGCCCCCCCCCCCTTTAAAGCAAATAGATTGGCGTAGTACAGTCATACCTCTAGTTGTGTTAGGTCCATGTTGTGGATTTTCGGGATGTGAACACAGCAGATCCGGAAGTGTATACTTCTGGGTTTCGCCGCACGTGCAGAACCGCTCTTCGCGCATGCACAGGAGCGCTCTATTGCGTCATGCGCAGAAGCGACGCTCTACTTACGGTCTTTTTGGGGTGCGAACAGCACCCTGGAACGGATTGTGTCCGTAAGTAGAGGTACCACTGTACTTCATTTCAGTTTTTGTTGCTTATGGACAAGTGTACAGCCAGATGTCTTATTTACAATGGGCCTCTCTCCTCTCTCCTAGGGCTTGTTGAATATATTGTTGCAGAGACATCGGGCGTTTGTAAGTATGTCAGCCTTAAAGCTAGAGCTCAACTTTGTGAGGGTGGCAGCACTGACACATTAACAGAGTCAGCCCTTGCCTTGCATCTGATCTGATGCATGCTTCCTATTTACTTAGCCTTGCAACATCTCCGACCTTTGCTTCTCTCTTACCTCAGATGACCCTGGGTCAGCCCTCCAGCCCGCTGTTGCTGGTTGCACCCACATTGATCATGACATGGCTGCACCAGTACCATGACCATTGCCAAGAAATCTTGAGGCACATCAAGTGAGTAGATACACCAGGTGTCTTGCTTTGCTATGGGACACTGCAGGGCCCTCAGATGCACTGCATCTATTCTCAGATGCAGCTGCTGCCATGCTTTACCCCAATTCGTGGTGTGCAGCTGAAGAAATGTGTTTTTTGTTTTGCTCTTTTTTGCTGTCCTCTGCTATGTCTCACTGTCCTGCCTCTGAAGGAGTCTGTATTTAAGCTTTCTTAAAGTGGGAAATGTTTTTAGATAGTGGTCAAGTTTGGGTTGAAGTATCTAATTTCATCCAAACCTTCAAGACCATCATAGTTGCTAGTTTAATAGCAAATGCTTGTGTCCATTTTGAAGGATCTATTGCTGGTCCAGATTGTCTAGCTATTCATGCTCACTTATAGGCTAAGATGTATTTACTTCAATCCGTATTAATGCATGCTTCCCATCTTCTCTTACCTTTGAGGGTGAAGATGATGAACTCTTTGCAGGCTTATTGAGACGGGATTTCCTTGGTGTTTCTGCCCCACTAGCAAGCGGCCTTAAAGCTTGGATTTTTTTTTAGTCTAATCATTTGCTATGTTTCTCTCCTGTATTGGCCAATAAGAACCATGTATTACATATTCCAGAGATCACAGAGTTTGCAATGCATCACAGAGTGATTTTTGTCCGTAGCACAGGAGTGGGGAAGGCCACAAGGCCATTTCCCCAAAGTAATGCCTATCTGTCAATCAGATAATTGTTCACACTGTTGATCCCTGAAGAAAGCCAGATTGAACCCCCCTGTCCCTGACCATCATCTGAATCCAGTCATCACCACCTTCACAAAATCTGGGAGCAAGTGGCAAATAGGGGATTATGAAGGCAGATGGGGGAGTGTACTATTTCAAGAGGTTAATTGCTGCCCCTTGACTGCGCTAGGTGGTACTGCTGTTCTTATTCTTTTGGTAATTGTGGGGTGGAGGGGAAAATCTTGGAATAATCATATTGCGTCTTTCACCCCCCCTTGCAGCTTGATTCCTGCACGGTTCTTAATAGAAGATTGTGATGTATTTAAACCTAAAGCAAAGGCTTTCATTAGCTTGCTTCTGGAGAAATACGACTTTGCAAAGGTAAGGCAGGTTCGTGGTGGGATGGGTGAAGAAAGGAAGCTCCTGTGGGAGTGTAGAAAGCGCAAGAGTTAAATTGTTTAGCTAAATTGTCTTCTCTTAGAAACAACCAGCTTGAAAGAAACAAGGCCACAATTTATGTGATTGAATAGAGACTAAAGATAAGACAGCCTGGGGAATGCAACAAATAATGCTGTAGAAGCTTCAAAGAGAATTGCAGATTAAGCACTACTGAATAGCTGTTGCTGTAAAATTAGGGTAGCAACAAAGTGGACAAATTGCACGTGTCAAAAGGTGTCAGCTGCTAATTGGTTAGTGTTGCTAAATGATGCTTTTTAGCTGTGTTAAACTAACATAATGAAGGGGTGGGTTTGATGATTTTTACATCGTATCTATGCTTGTATTGCGTTTGAATCCTTGTAGTGACTTCTGCATTGGGGATGCTACTTTGTACATACAAGTAAATGTGATTGAGTACTTTACCTTGTCTTATTGACCTCCAGTGAAGGAACCAAGCTCTTTCCCCTACAGGAGAATCTCAGTGACCAGCATGTTGTGCTTTTTAGTTTCAGACATGTGAGGTCCGGCACTGTAAGAATGCCTTTGCTTGTTCCATGGTTCACAAATCTGGGTGGAAAATAGTATATTCTGGTGACACTATGCCATGTGATGCTTTAGTCGAAATGGGTAAGTGGATTGTTTGTTTTTTGTCAATGGTTCTAGATTATCTGATAATTGTTGGGAATGCTGTGTAGAAAGCCAAATGTCTCTTTGTTTAATTATTTTCCTTCCCCCTAAAATGTGACAAATCATTTTTACAGGGAAAAATGCTTCTCTGTTGATACATGAAGCTACACTGGAAGATGGGTTAGAAGAGGAAGCTATAGAGAAGACACACAGGTAAATTATAGAAGGGGGAGTGGTATTGGCATTTTCTTAGGGTGGCATAAATGAAATGAAAATGCAGTACTTCCTTGAATCGAAGTAGTGATGGGAAATGTGTAGAGGCACCTTGTGTTCCTCTAGTAGTTGTGTAAGATTGGTGCAGATACCAACTAGCTGTTTCTGCCTTCGGCACTTCTGTGGACCTATCTTGTTTTTATCTTAAATGTTTAAAAAAGGGTGAATGATAGGGTTATGTGCTTTGAAATAATACAGCTTTCTACTGGGAAAGTAAATAATTGCAGTGAAAAGTTACAGCTTTTCCCAATCTCTAGCAGAATTAGCTTTGGCATTTTGGCAGGATGTCCACAGATTGAAGCCAAACAATATGAAATCACAGTCTGTTCCAGAGCATAACTCAGGAGGGAAGCTATGGACTACTAAGACCCAAACTCATTTCATTTCATGTTGACATGGGTGTTTCTGCTTGCTTGTTATATATAATAGCAACTGAAAGAATTAAACTGCGTAGGAAGCTTTGGCTCATAAAATATTGTTCCTGCAGTGTTATAATAGGTTTCCCACTCCTCTTAGTATTTTCTTTTATGCTGGGTATTGGCTATTATGATACCTGAGGGGAGCCTTTTGCAATTCATATTGTACAGTCCTTTGTTTTACTGTTCTTCCTTCCTATAGTACTACCTCCCAAGCAATTGGAGTTGGGATGAAGATGAATGCAGACTTCATCATGCTCAATCACTTCAGCCAGCGCTATGCCAAAATCCCTCTCTTCAGTGAGGATTTCAGTGAGAAAGTTGGAATTGCATTCGATCACATGCAGGTGAGTGAAGAACTTGAGCTTTGAGGTATAAGAGAGCTCCACGTTTTCAGGTAATTTGAGAGAAGTTTTTCTCTCCCTTGAAAATGTTTACTAAATCAGGCTTTTAGCATCTGCAAAGAATGCGGACCATACAGAACAAGAGCAAGTGGGATCAGAGATGCTTGTTTCACCTTCCTTTATCAAACCCACATTGGGCTGGCTCCTAGCATTCCCCAGTCATATGTCAGCTTTTGTTGGGTGGTCTTTGCTGGGGATCCCAACTTACTTACATTAGAAAAGTATGTTGGGGCTCCAGAGGCTGCAGTGGTCCAGCACTGTGGCAGTGCTGGCTTGGATTGAACCTTCTTTTTGTGTGCACTACACAGGTCAAACGGGACACGGGTGGCGCTGTGGGTTAAACCACAGAGCCTAGGACTTGCCGATCAGAAGGTCGGCAGTTTGAATCCCTGCGGCGGAATGAGCTCCCGTTGCTCGGTCCTTGCTCCTGCCAACCTAGCAGTTGGAAAGCACGTCAAAGTGCAAGTAGATAAATTGGCACCGCTCTGGCGGGAAGGTAAACGGCGTTTCCGTGCGCTGCTCTGGTTCGCCAGAAGCGGCTTAGTCATGCTGGCCACATGACCCGGAAACTGTACGCCGGCTCCCTCGGCCAATAAAGCGAGATGAGCGCTGCAACCTCAGAGTCGGTCACGACTGGACCTAATGGTCAGGGGTCACCTTTACCTTTACACAGGTCAAGGGGAGTTGAAGGTTGGGAAAAGGAACTCCTTTTTGTCCACAACCAAGAGAATGCTATGCACATATCTCCTCTATTACAGTAGTTTATAGCAGGAACAAAATCTGTAGCCCACCAGATGTTTGTTGGACTCCCAGTTCCCATCTGCCCCAGCCAGCGTGGCCAATAATCCAAGATGATGGGAGTTGTAGTCCAACAACAGCTGGAGGGCCACAGGTTAGCTATTCCTGCTTTATTATTGGCTGTGGGTGAGTGGGAGATACAGTACTGCATAATTCCTGCTGCTCTAATATTTGCCTTCATTGCCAGGTGCGTTTTGGCGATTTTGCTGCTATTCCAAAACTGATCCTGCCGTTGAAAGCCTTGTTCGCAGATGAGATTGGGGAGATGGAAGAGCGGAGGGAGAAGCGGGAGCTGCGTCTCCTCCAAGAGGCAATTAAAGCTTCGGAGGCCCGGACTGTTGTTGAGAACAAGGCTCCAGCCAAAATGAAATTGGAACACACCGAGGATTCTCACGGAGCGCCAAACAAAAAGCTAAAAACTCTCAGCTGAGCACAGCAGCAGACAGCTGCCTTTGTGCCTTTCTGACAGGGAGAGTGACTTATGCATGACATATGTGGTATGCACAGCACGGAGGATTCTGGAAGGCAGCTGCACACTTGAGCTTAGCCAAACTTGGTTGGCCTCTGGTAAATTACCTGTGCTGCTTCTACAGGTGCAATTCCCGCTGGACATATGACTAGCACAGCTGGCAAAATGTGCTTCCTGGCTACAGCGTGCAGATCTAGTCTAATGGCTTGTCTGACTGTTTGCTAGAAATATTTTATTTTTCCTTTTTTATAAACGTTGAGGCAGATATCAGCAAATGACGGGGCTCCTAACTTGTGGTCCATGGAGCTTCATTCAGGTAATCTGTGGTGTGTCTCTAAAAATGCAGTAAAAAAACATGCATCGTCTAGCACACTGCGTTACAATTGCTACAACAGGCAGAAAAATCACTAAGTAGTCCACCAAGACCCTCAGCAATTTTCAGGTTGTCTGTGGAATCAGGGGAGTTTGGCAACCACTGATTTAGACAAAGGGAAATCAGGATATTTTAACAAATGGGGATAGGACCTCTGGAATAAGGGGTGATTCTGTCTATTTTGCGACTTCCTAAATATTTATCATTTTTAGTGGGGAAATACCTCACTATGGAAGAGGATGTGATGTGATGTGTTGTAGCTATGCTTGCTTGCAGCAGTAATACAAGATACCTAGGTTACATCTTGCAGAACTCACCACCACTTTGGTATTTGCAGCATTGATGCTGTAGGTCATTCTTCCTTGTATTTTTTTAAAATAAGGGAACCAGTAAATCATATTTACTAATTACCTGTGTGTGTGTGTGTGTGTGTGTGTGTGTGTGTGAATGCGCATGTTGTCCTGGACGACAAGGTTTTGGAAGCAGAACTATTGTAACAAACTTGCCTTTTTGATTCATTTTGGAGTAAACATGTCAGAAGAAAAGCTCTGGTGGGTTAGACCAAAAGCCCATATTGCCCAGCATCCAAATCTACATATGACATAAGAGCAATAGCCATCTCCCACTCAACGTTCACCTGTAACTGGTATGCAGAGACATGCTGGTACTGATCCTGGAAATAGCAACTATTTGTAGGTTTATCCGCCATGAATTTGTCTAATTCCCTTTACAAATCTGTTGGTGGTCAGCACCACATTTTGCAGGTGCAACGGCCGCAGTTTAACTGCATTGTGTGAAGAATTGCTTCCTTCTGTCTGTCCTGAATCTCCCACCGTGCAGCTTCAGTGCATGATTCCTGGTTCTAGGATTATTAGGGAGAAACTTATTTCTGTCCACTCTTTCACACTGTGCATAATTTTGTACCCTTTACCATGTCCTCCCTTACTTTACCCCCCCCAGCCCCCCCAACAGGACAGATCACTGGTTGCTCTTGCCCTTTACTGCATTTTTCCAATCTGAACAATATTCCTCCTTGTTTTAAGCATTAATTTTTTACTAAATGTGCTTGACCAAAATACAGTAACAAGCAACAACATGCTATGCACATCATAATGCAGGCACCCCCCAAACTCGGCCCTCCAGATGTTTTGGGACTACAATTCCCATCATCCCTGATCACTGGTCCTGTTAGATAGGGATGATGGGAGTTGTAGTCCCAAAACATCTGGAGGGCCGAGTTTGGGGGTGCCTGTCATAATGGGTACAATACATGGGTGACATAGCAAAAGCAATAAAAGGAAACGTGAATTGAGAGACTGGCACAAAGAGCATACACAGTAAGTGGATGCATTTGTTAGCAGGTAGCATCTTTAACTCAATAATAATAATAGTAATAATAATTTTATTCTTTGTACCCTGATTGGGTTGCCCAAGCCAGTCTGGGTGACTTCCAACATATATATATATATAAACATAATAAAACATTTAAAACATACAGGGCCGCCTTCAGACACCTTCTAAAGGTTGTGTAGTTATTTGTTACTCTACCAATCCTGCTCATATCAGTCAGCTTTTCCATTAGAGCAGTATCCCACACTTTGCACTACCAGCCCAGCAGAGAAGGAAGTGTTCTGACACCATTGTCTTGCTACTTCTAGTCTGCTAAGAGAATAAAATCAAAAATTTATGAACAAGATTGCTCAATGTCTCAGGCCAAATTGAGCTAAAGGACAAATTTGAAATTCATGAAACTCTGTGAGAGGATCATCACTAAACTGGGCTTTTATTTGCTCCTTTGTCAACAGGACTCCCATCATTTAAAAGCTCTTTTCAGCTGATAAAGACCTTTTGCTGCCCAAGTTTTAAAATATACCATTATTGTCTTGAAAGGAAGAGTAACAAAAATGGCAGTAGCAGTGATTGAAAAGATATCCAGTGTGAAGACCATTTCCCCCCTGTTTTTGAAGTGGTTGCATAAAATGGGTTGAGAAGAGTTTTCCGTTTCACTGGTGCTATTTTCAAGAAAGGGAGAGCTCTGTAACACACTTGATCTGTTTCAATTTCCATAGAGCGCCAGTAAATTTCATGGTCCCCTCTCATCATGTGAATCATTTTGTTAAACTGGTAGGCATGGTAATAGCACTGGAAGTTAGGAAACCCTAAACCTCCAACCCATTGAACCTGTATACCTTTTGCCCTCACCGATGAAATCATCCATCTTTTGCCATTTAACAAGGATATTTCCATCAAGCCAAGCTGGTAGAACTAATAATAATAATAATAATAATAATAATAATAATAATAATAATAATAATTTATTTATACCCCGCCCATCTGGCTGGGTTTCCCCAGCCACTCTGGGCGGCTTCCAACTGAATATTAAAAACAGTACAGCATCAGACATTAAAAACTTCCCTTGAATAAGTATGTGACGCTAAGCTTTCCCCACTGGTCCATGTCGTCCTTTAGCCATAATAGTGGGTTATAGCTTTAGGCTGTTCAGATGTCAGTTGGGTATTATAACTTCTTTTTTTGAGAGAGAGAGAGAAAGGAAGGAAGGAAAGAAGGAAGGAAGGAAGGAGAAATAGGGTTGATAACACACATACACGCAGTTCCCTTTCTGAAAAAGAGAAAGACTTGCTGCTTTCAGTAGACTTCATGGTTTTAATTCTCAAAATTATCGCCTGCAAGTGGTGTATATTACTTAATAGCAGGGCTTTGGAAAGGCGGAGCAAGCCTGTTCTTAAAATGCACTCAAGATTAAACGGCTAAAACGCAGCCTCACATGGGCTGCAGACGCTTCGGAACCGAGTCCAGGGGGCTCAAATGACCATCCGTCGCCAGCTGCAGCACTTTCCCTCAGAAGTGGAAGAGGAGGGCGGAGCGCAAGGAGGCGGCGCGCCAAGTCCCCTCGCTCCTCCTCTCAGGAGGCGGCGGAGCGGCGTCCTCCGTCCCCAAAGCAACAGCGGCTCCGCCCCGCAAACAGTGGCAGCTGGAAGTGCCGGCGGCCAGCATGGGGGGAGAGGAGCCCGAGCCGGACTTCGAGAGCGCCCCCGAGACGGACCCCCGGGCTCGGCTGCTGGGGGCGCGCGTGGCGAGCAGCCTGCGCGTGGAGCCCGAGCGCTGGGAGCGTTGCGCGGGGAGCTCCGAAGCGCGGCCGCTCCTGCGCGCTTTCCTCGACGGCGACCCGGCCAAGCGGCTGCTGCTCGTCACGCCGGGCGCAGGGGGCCAGTTGGCGCTGGCTGACCGGCTGGCTCTGGCGCCTGGCACCGGTCGCTCTGGCAAGGGGGTCTTCCTGCTGCGCCTCGCCCCCGGGCCGCTGCGCTCCCCGCCGGCTCCCGGCCACCTGCTCTATGGGGACCTGTCCTCCGCGCCCCTGGAGCACCTCGCAGCCCTTGTGGAGGAGGTAGGGCTGCTCGAAGGGGCCGGGCGCTCTGGGGAGGGCTGAATTCGGGTCAGAGGTCTCGCATAAGGGGGTGGGCATTGCCCCTCCCACCTCGTAGCTGTAGCAGCAGCTGCATACTAGTTGTATGTCCAGCAGGTGAGTAGTTTCCCTTGCTGACCCCCCTTTTTTTGGTATGCCAAGAAGCTGCTAAACTTAGGACCCTGACAGAAAAAAGGGGGGACAGGTGAGAAGGCATCGCCTCCTTTGAGTGGCAAGACCCAGGATAGCAGCAGTGCTTTTTTTCATAGAGAGAACTGCACAGTGCCTTGTGTGGGGAAGAGAGAGAGGCAATCATATAAACATACTCTTTAAATTGAAGGTAAAACTAATCTGAATTAGGGGAGGAAATTGTCATCGTTATTTATAAATTTATCTACTGTTTAGTACCAATGCAACTAAGTTAAAGTATACCAACCAGTTATGCAAATATTAAAATATAAACATCCATAATTAAAATAATAAATAAATAGGGGTACTCTCATTTTGATTCAAGAAAACCACCATTTTATAGTTGAATTTGGGGGAAATAAATAGAGTAAATGGACAAAAGTACAAAGATTCACAAAATGTTTAGGGGTCTGCGTCTCCCCCCCCCCCCCCAGAAAAAAGTACTGGGTAGCAGCATGTAGTAAGAAGAGGGGTGGCCCTCTGAACAGGAACGGGTTATATAACTCAGGGCCCTCAGGAGGGTCTCCGGTTTGGTCCCCAGCACCCTCTGTTAACAGGGTTTTAGAGAACCTGTCTGGGAAACAAGCCTCTAGCCTTGCATTGGGCTGGATGTCTCTTGAGGTCCCGTCCAAATGTACAATTCTACAATCTATGGAGAGCTGTTGCCTGTGGAAGTGGACATTTTGGAGCTACCTGGATGACTGGGGTCAGGTTTGCTATTAAGGTAGCTTTGCATGTTTATGCTACTGGTCCCTTCAACTTTTTGTAATAAGCGTTTTCATCATAATTTTCATCAGAGTGATGAACATTCATCATCCTCTTTTTATTACTGGTTTGCAAAGGGAGGGGGGAGTGCCAGGTGGGTGAGCAGCTAGCCAAAAAGCACCTGGTTCCTTTTCTATCCCAGTCATGGTGAGTATTGGAGTGTCCCTTGCTGTCAAGTCCAGTATAATTTGAGTTTCCTGCTCCCACCTTAGCTCATTGGTCATCTGTTTTCCAAGCACTTCAGCTCCTGTGCTTGGACAGATTTTTGAAACACATGCAATATAGGGTTCATCTTCACAAATTCTTCGTAGAGAGAACTACACAGGGCCTTGTGGGGGGAAGAGAGAGAGGCAAGCATATAAACATACTCTTTTAAGTTGAAGGTAAAAAGAATCTGAATTAGTTTCTGTATACAGTATCAGCCCTGTGAGGAGACTCAGGGGAGGAAATTGTCATTATTATTTATAAATTTATCTACTGTTTAGTACCAACGTAACTAAATTAGGAGTTTACACAGTATACCAACCAGTTATGCAAACATTAAAATATAAACATAATTAAAATAAAAAATAGAACAATCACATTACAACAGTGCAGCATTGAAAAACTGGAAACCGCAGGTCACCGTCAATAAACATGGTGTGTTTACCTTTGTAAAGAGCTGCCTTTATTGATGGCAGTAATGTGGTGACTGACAGTACAATAGTAATGAAATAATTATAATAAACCTAGCCTACACTTAAGAGGAGGTGATCCACTTTTATTCAGAAAGTTGCTGAGGAACAAGAATGCAAAACCCAAACCCACAAAATGAGGAAATGCAAAATGAAGACATGGCACCCATCCAAATTTGTTTGTGAAAGGGAGAGGCCGTTAACTAGGCATGGATCCCTAGAACCTCCAGTTAAATAATCTCTGCTACCAGGTAATGGGAACAGCTTCCTCCCTGGGCCTGGAGAACTACTACTAGTCTAAGTAACTGGGCATAGATGTGCCAGTGTGGTCTGACTTGGTGCAAGACAGATTCTCATGTCTGTAAGTGTACAAAGAGTTTGTTCGTCTGCCACTGGAACGATAGAAACAAATGGCAGTCTGAAAAATTCAGCCATTTTTAAAACAAAAAATCGATCCCTTTATGTATATTTGCAACAGGTTGGTAGCATGCCTTGGGAGTCCTTTGTAGGAATGACATACCTGCTTCTCAAGCTAACAAAACACACACAAAACGATGTTATTTGTAAAAACATAGTTACAGCTCCTGTTAACTTAAAGAAATTGACCTTGAATAAAGGAAAGAGGTGAGAGATGCTGGAAACAAATTAAATGAAAGTAGATGGACTCCTAGCTTCCTGTTCTTTATGGATAAGTGCCTTATTTGCTCACCAGACCTCTTTCCTTACAATGACTCACCAGTGATGATCTGAGCGCCAGAGGTTTGAAGTGATTTCTAGGCTCTCCAAATTGACCCTTTTTCTTTAGTTCAGGGAACATCAGAGCAACCATCTCTCAAGGATTCGGGAATTAATATGGGACTTATAAAACTTATAAGTAAAACTTTTAAGTCTTGTTGTGATTGATGTAACCTGGCAAACCAGGGGCTCTGAAATTTTCTCTCTTTCTCAACCTAACCTGTCTTCTAGGTAGTGGTGCCACTCTTGGGGAACCAGAAAAACCATCCCAGCTGGCCCCATGTGGTGTCACAGGATATCGTCCACCACATCTGCAATCTGAAAAGTAGTGTTTTTGTAGTTGTTGGACAAATTAAAGGCAAGACTTTGCTGCCGCTCCCTGCTGACCCTGAAAGAGACCCATATATAGATTCTGACAATGAGAAAACGTAAGTAGCAATATTGTAGTTATTGACATGAATGGTCATTTTTAATGTACTCAGTGACTGCAGTATTGCTTTTATTCTAGGCATTGTGTTATAAAGCAAAAACGGAGTTTTCATTAACAGCTGGTCTTTTTGCTGTAACTTAGCATAGCCTCCCCCTCCTCCCCCAATTTAAACCACAGTGTTTTGTTTTGTGTTTTGTGTTGGGCAGCTGTTTTTACTAGTTAGAATGAACTTCTTCTTTGGTAAATGATGTTTGCCTTCAGTGCAATTTTGGACATTACGATTGTGTGTTTTCCTTGCTAGTATACCAGGTGCCAGCTAGGTAAAAGGTAAAGGTACCCCTGCCCGTACGGGCCAGTCTTGACAGACTCTAGGGTTGTGCGCCCATCTCACTCAAGAGGCCAGGGTCCAGCGCTGTCCGGAGACACTTCCGGGTCACGTGGCCAGCGTGACGAAGCTACTCTGGCGAGCCAGAGCCGCACAGGGAAACACCGTTTACCTTCCCGCTAGTAAGCGGTCCCTATTTATCTACTTGCACTTTGACATGCTTTCGAACTGCTAGGTTGGCAGGCGCTGGGACCGAACAATGGGAGCGCACCCCGCCGCGGGGATTCGAACCGCCGACCTTTCGATAGACAAGCCCTAGGCGCTGAGGCTTTTACCCACAGCGCCACCCGCGTCCCTAGGTGCCAGCTAGTCTCTTACTAAAACTTTAGTATCTGTCATTTTTGCTTGATCTTTTGTTCAAAGCACTGTAGTACAGTATATATCTCCACCATTCCATATTAAGGCTTTGATAGTTATTGCTGGTAATAATGTGGTGTTGAATAAATTGTACTGAGGTGCTTTATGTAAAGGTTTTCACACTGTGTAGTTACTGTAATAGAAAGAAGTGTGGAAATGTATGGCACACCAGGAACAGAAATAATGTGGGTCAATAAAGTGAACCATAGATTATACCGTGATAAGCGCCCTATTGCTTCATTGCAAGATAGAATTACATGTTGTTTTTGTTTTTTAGATCTGCCTTTTTATCTACCACTGTCAGATGGGAGGTAAAACTAATCTGCTGATATGTTTGCTTTCTGTAGCACTGAACTCGTGGATAAATCTATTGTCCATGCAATTGAATCAGCTGTTATTGAATGGACCCACCAGATCCAGGGAGTTCTAAAGAGAGAGTCTTCAGAACCACTTTTGCAAGGCCAAGATCCCAGTCCAAAGGTGGAGCTGGATTTTTGGAAAAGCAGGTACATTTATAGCTTCATTCTGCACTGAAGACGTAAGCAGAGTAGCGAGAGCTGCTTCTATAAGAGCGCAATTGCAGAACTTTGGTTTGATCTCGACTCTAGTTGATGTGGAAACACCCACTGCTGTTAACGTCACTTGTACAACTGTTAACTTTCTGATTAGCACAATAAATAAATTTCCGCCCTGGAAACTTTTGCCTAGGAATATCTTAAAAACTGGCAAATGCATAACCTGGATTTGCTGTAAGGGGGAGTATGTTGCCTGGATATTTGACATGAAATGTGTCTTTGCTCAGTGCCTTACCATTTTGTGTTTCTTGTAGATTTGAAGATCTGCAGTGCATTTACAGCCAGCTGAAAGCCAGAAGGGTTTTGACCATGATGGAGCTTCTTGACAGAGTGCAGAGCACCTACTTTCCAGCATTCAGGTCAATTTTCAGAGATGTAGAAGCAGGTGAGATTTTGAAAATTTGTGCTATAGTGTTTATTCACAGATCACTAACCTCTCCTGGTTGGCCTATGTGGAGAGCAGCTTCTTCAGTTCTTGTCGAAAGAGTGGATGTGACAGGGTAAAGGTTCAATCATTTTATAAGGTTGCTTAGAGCTTTTGAAGGACTTTGAAGAGCGGCAGACATGTCCCAGGAGGAGGGAGCTGCACCATATTTTGTCTTATGTGTTGTTGTATTCTTTAGGGTTTTCCTCCGTCATACTTTAAATTTTCAGTTTTTGCTCTGTGGTGTGTAAAATGAGTTTAATGTGCACTGTAATTCAGAAATACACATGCTTGAAAGTAAGCCCAGTTGAACTAAACCAAAATTGTTTCCACAGAAGTGTATTTAAGATCTCCTGAGTAATGTACGGCACCTTTCCCTAACTTCTCTTGTGTGAAACTTTTCCTTTTCTTTCAAAATCACAGCTTTGGTTGAGGCCCACGATATAAATGTGCACCTAAAGCCCCTAGAGCGCCCTCTAGAGGAAATAGAAAATGCGGAATTCAACGAGTTGAAGCCATTACTAAACCGAGTGCTTCATGTGGTGTGCTTAATCTGGGCCACATCCAAATATTACAGCACACCTGCAAGGATAATTGTGCTGCTTCAGGAAACCTGCAGTCTCCTCATTCAGCAGGTAGGCCATGTAGTGGTTCTTCTCGCCCCCTGCAAAATGGAGAAAATAATATACTGCTGTTCCACGCAGACACAGTATGAGGGCTCCAATAATGCTTTGGGGTCTACAGGTTGCAGCACTCACTTTGTCACTGTAAAGCTTCAGCCCTTGGGTTTTGGTTGCCCTCAGCAGGCATGTGTACCTCCCACAGTTGTCATTCCAGTGCAGTGGTAAGTGAGAGGAGAGGTGCCTTGACAGTGAGGAGTACTGTGGCATGATGAGAGGACCTCATGTTAAACGGCCCTGGATATGCATGGAGCCTTTTAAAGTGGAGCAGCAAAATGGAAATCCAGAGAGATGCCCTGTTTCTCTGAAAATCTCAGCTAGTGCTGGAGGTTTAAATATAGGAATGCTGCCTTTTCTTTAGAAGACGCTTTGGCAGTTTTTCTCTTTTGTAGGAAATGTTATAAAAGAGGCACATGTCCCTTACTCTTCCTTTGGCCAGATATGTGGACAGTTGTGCCTCTTTCCATTGGGTTGCGTACCAATCCCGATGAACCATTGTCAGTTTTCCAAATGACCAATTTAAGTTAGGATTAGGCCTCTTATGTCGAATACTCTGTCTTTCTGTGCCTGTTTCATTTTCTCTTCCTTTTTTAAAAAACAAGCAAACCATACCACTGAAATGACAAGATTTGTTGCTCTTCTCTGTCTACCTAGGCTAGGACTTACCTCAATGCAGAAGATCTGCTTAAAGCGGAAACTGAAGAAAGTCTGGGCAAAGTGCAGACAACTTTTGATATTTTCAACTATTTCAAGCAGACCTTTGAGGAAAGAAGAGACAATCTCAGTACTTACTTTCAGCCAGGCCTAGAGGCAAAGGAGTGGGATTTCCCTTCTATAATGGTTTTTGCACGATTGGATAATTTTCTAGAGAGGCTCCACATGGTAAATGTAAGTACCACGGAATATTACAAATGTTGATGTATATAGAGAACAATTTATATAGTGTCAGAAATAATTTACTGTAACTTGTCTCCCTCCCTTGACTCTTTGCTTCTAGGGAGTCAGGATTCCTGGTGTCTAGGGAATTTAGCTTGGGAAGACATGGGTTCAACACCCCATTCAGTCATGGAGCTTGCAGGCATGATTGATCAAGCCATTGCTTTTTAGCCTTTTCTGTATTGCAGGGTTGTAAACGGGATAAACCTTATATAGGCTACCCTGAGCTCCTTTGAAGAAAGGTGGGACACAAATGTGGTAAATAAACAATACTACTGTTTAATATGTGGTTGAATTTTTCACCCAATGAGTTCCTGAATTCTCAGGCATTTGCCTCACCAATGCAGATTTCTGCCACAGGAGATCTGCAAAAGCTGTCAGGATTTCTGAGCAAGAGCTGACGGCGATGCTCTTGATGCATAGGCTTCCTCACCCTTCAAGTTACCTTTTTGTTATCTTCTTCCTCATCCTTTAAGGTTACACTGATAAAATGGGGCTAGATACAGATTAAATGATCCCCAGAGCAGCCCAATGCTGTGTGTATTTATAGGGCATGCCTCCCACACTTAATCAGAATCTGCTTTGTTCTTACAATGGCATCTTGTTCTACAGCTTTTACCCTGGCTGTTTGTTTTTTTTAGGCATGACCCAATTTCTCAGGCTCAGATTCTCTTTTTTCAAATATAACATGGAAATTGCCCCTTTCCTTTCTCAGGTATTAAGACCTCCCCCAACCAAATTTTTTTTGGCAGTAGTCATGCGCCAACTTCCTAAATAATTGTATTTAACTCTGATATTTATATATGTGTACAAAACAGACATTTCCAGGGTATGGATAATTGGGTGTAGAGAGACAATAGTGGTATGTAGCCCATGACATTTATGGCATAAGGACAGTTAGGATATAACAGTTAGATCTAGAGATGTTCAACAGAAGTCCTTCTGCTCATTTTCACCACTTTCTTCTTGCCCCTCCACGCCCCCATCCCAAACCTTTATTTAGAGTCCTCTGACTTTTTTTGAGGGAAGCGTTGGCACAATGAGAGGTCAAGAAACCCCCATTGCATGAGCAGACTTTTGCTTATCCAAGTCTGAATAAAGCACAATGTTCCATTTGCGTGGTTTTAGAACAAGAGAACGTTTCTGTAGGTCTCAACATTGTCAGCTGTTAAGAAGAGTGAAATATATGCTGGACAATATAGTTTCAAAAGAAGCAAATGCTGATCTGCTGCCCATCAGATCTGAGAAGTCAATGTGCTGTACATTATGTGGGGAAGCCTTGTCAAATTGCATATAATCTGATGCTAAACCAGCACTCATTCCCCACCCACCCCAATTTAGTTGGTCAGCCATGTAGACTGCTAGAGGTTAGCACAATTGTGTGAGACATGCAGGGATATGATGCACTGAATCAGCACATGTGAAATGTGACAGAAAGCCCAATGCTGACCTGTTGCTGGCAGATGTGGTATTTGTGGGGGTATTCTATATCTCTTTGGCTTTACACGGGCTCCTGAATCTCCCTGTAAAATGTAAAGAAGAATTCCTGGCTCACAATTTCCTCAGATTATACAACTTTTGTATATAAGCATTTTGGCTGCAATTTGTTTTCCACTTGTCAGATTTTCCATTAGTTTCAAACACCACGGGATTTCACAGGTTAAGAAGATTTTTGGTTGGCTGCAATAAAAGCGAGTTTTTCATTCCTTTCCTACCCCAAACTGAAAGACTTCAGAAGCATAATATAGGCGGCTGACACATGCTCCAGTTCCCTTGAAAAATGGCTTCAATTAGATTTTTTTTTGGGTCTCTTCTTGTCTTAAAGCACAGAATCTCAGTTGAATGCAAAGTAGTATTGATTGGAGGGGAGGCCTGCTGCATTTTTATACACCCCTTTAATTAACCTTGCAGAAAGCACAGCGATAATCAATGCCTCTTTAAAGCCATATTGATATTTCCCAATAAGTCTTGCTAGGAAGTAAGCTAAATGATTGTAGCCTAGGCAGGAGCCGATCTAATGAGAGAAAGGCAAACAGAGATGTTAGCGATTTGTATTTCATTGAGTTTAATGCCCCCGCCTGCCCCACACCAGCACTAACTCAACAACAGTCTTAGTCACTTAACTATTTAAAAATATGCATATGTAAGTTATATATGTCTTAAGTTTAGGGATGATAATGAAGGTGGTATGGCTATAACAGTATGAAAAATAAACTATATCTTCTCTTTGTCTCAGGCACCAGCGTGAGGCAGTCATGGGTCTAGCCTGGCCTAGTCCACTTGTTGGGAAGCAGTGCCATAATCTGTTGTGGGTAATAACTGTTAATTATCCCAATTTGTAGGACCTTCTGGTGACTGCGTTGGACATAGAGAAACTGGAGAAGCTCGAATTCAGTGGCATAAAAGGGAAATCTCTGAGCCAGCAAGTCCTGAGCATGTATGAAGAGTTCCAAGAGGCTTATAAAGTGTTTTCCGATCGTACATATGACTGCTTGGATGTGGCCAACATGGTAGGTGGTTCTGGATTCCATAATAACTCATCTTATGTTCACGCTGAACGTTTATACCAAAAGAGGATGTTACGAGCTTAACACTGAAGAATCTGGTATTTGGGGAGAGTTGTTTCCAGAAACTGCTGCATCAACTGTGACATGAATTCATTGGGTTGTTGTTTGCTTCTGTTAGGAATTTGAAGATGACGTGTATGACTTCAAGGAGAAAGTGGAAGATATGGATCGGAGGCTAGGGAATGCTTTTGCCCAGGCTTTCGATGATGCAGCTAGCATAGAGCACGCATTCAAGGTTTGTATTTGTTGTATTAGGACAATGCAGTGTGTAGTGAATGTGCCCTATTTTTCTATACACAAAGCTTTTCTTTTCTTACAAATGCCCTGAAGAGTTGCCAGTTAATGGTATTTTATATCTTCCTACCACTTTTAAGATGTTAGTTGCATTCCATTAATCATGTGAATAGGCTTTTCAGTTGGTGACCTTCAGAGCTGTAGAGCTCCATGGGTTCAAATTGCAGCTGCTGAGCATTCAGAGAGAGATTATAAAACCAAACAATTTTGCTTTAATAATAATAAAAAGGAAAAATCCAACAAATAATATATGGCCATGTAAAAAGTTGCATGTATTTTCTATGTTTCCGTGCGCTCTGGCTTCTGTCACGGTGTTCCGTTGCACCAGAAGCGGTTTAGTCATGCTGGCCACATGACCTGGAAAGCTGTCTGTGGACAAACGCCGGCTTCCTTGGCCTGAAGAGAGATGAGTGCCACAACCCTATAGTCGCCTTTGACTGGACTTAGCCGTCCAGGGGTCCTTATCTGCATTCGCTAAGCACACAGTGCTGGCTCGTTTTTTTGGTTCTAGATGCTGCTCCAAAGGATCCCTTGCAAAGGGAGGGAGAGCCACATTGATTTGGAGGCCTGAAGCCACCTTTTAGCCTGGATTTATTAGTTCCAAGTTGTGATAAAATGATTTGTGGCCACAGTTTTATCTGGTGAAGGAAATTTACCAGATAGGTTAAAACCTCAAATTGCTAGATCTCAGAGAGCAGGAGTTGCCTCCCTCACTTCCCCATCCTTGTTCCTGCACTATTCAAGGAAAGGCTAGTAGAATTCATTTGCTAGGACGGACTAGTTAAAGCTGGGTGAAGTGGGAGATGCAGAACATTTAGTTAGAAAGGAAAAGAACAATAAAAACATAGGGAGATGGGAGGCGGAAGCAGTCTTTGGTAATGATTGTAGTGAAGGGATGTATTTGTTGCAAAAAAAACAAACAAAAAAAACAACAAGTGGGGTGGGGGAAATAATGAATGAATCTAGTCCTGTCTTTTGGGGATGGGAAATACATCATTGGAATCATTCTATCAACTGATTTCAACCATTTCAATGTGTAACTGATATCAAACATGGCTTATGATTAAAACCTGTTTCATACATTCATCAGATAGATTGGTGAACTGCAGTAACTAGGTGGGTCATTGAAGAAATATGTGGGTGTTGAAAAGGGTTGCTGGTCTTGTTTGGACCGAGGGCATGTACACAGAATCACAGATATTTCCCATTTCTTTCTGTATGGTAGCTGATAGACATATTTGGGAGTCTATTGGAACGGCCATTGATAGCAGCTGATGCCTATGCTAAATATCATCTTCTCATCACAATGTTCGACAGAGACCTGGACGATGCTAAACTGATCTACCTGAAACATATTCAGGAGGAGTTGGAACTAGGTATTTGTTAGCAACTTCAGAATGGCTTTATGCTCAGTTAACAAGATGCCTTTAGAAAGCAAGGAAGTGCACAATTATTTTAAGCATAATTGCAATAATTAATATTGCATAATTGCAATAATTAATATTGCAAATCTTTGTTTAAGTAGGATGGACTTCTTTATATTTTTAAAAAATGTAATAAATAAATAAATTAATTAAAGCAAGATCGCTGTGCAAATTACAGCATATTAGGTCATTTCGTTACAATACCTACAAGCCTTTCCAGAACTTGAGAAAGGAGAGCTTCCTGTGCCCCCTTACCTCTACAATAATAAACTTTAAAGCATGGGTTGGCAAACTAAGGTCCGCGGGCCGGATCAGGCTTAATTGCCTTCTGGATCCGGCATGCAGATGGTCCGGGAATCGCCACATGGATTGCCAGCACGCACGTTCTTTCTCCCTCCCTCTCCCTCACATGGCAGCGGCAGTGCCTCCTCCCTCCCTCTCTCCCTCCTTCTCCCTGCCCTGCCTAGAGGAGGAAGTGGACTGGGCTTTGTTGATGCCAGCAGCAGCAGCGCTCAAGCGGCTGCCATTTTAAGCAGCCCCTCTCTGGAGCCCTTTCGCGCGCCGCTCATCGTCCCACCGCCAGCCCCTGCCACTCACAAGACACAGGTAAGCAGCCACCAGGGCTCGTGGTGCTCTTGCATCATCCCCCCCCCCATAATAGTCCGGCCCCCCACAAGGTCTGAGGGACAGTGGACCGGCTCCCTGCTGAAAAAGTTTGCTGACCCCTGCTTTAAAGCCTCATGGTTGATGTGTCATTCAGTCCTGTCAGAGAGGCAGAAACAGACACCGGACCTGAGAAGGGGCCGCCATATTATCTATCACAAATGCTTTTTTGGGATAATGGCCCAATTGCTCTCTGCTAGTCAACATACTTCTTCACACAGTGCGTAAATAGACAATGGAAATTCCTCCTGCAGGAGGAAGTGATGACCACCACCTTGAATGGATTTATAAGACTATTCAACAAATTCATGGATGATAACGCCATATCAGTGGCTACTTGCCACAATGGCTGTGCTCCACCTCCACTGCCAGAGGCAGTATGCTTTTGAGTTTCTGGGAATTGCAAGCGGACAGAGCACTGTTGCACTCAGGTCCTACTTGAATGCTCTCCACAGGCACCTGGCTGACCAGTGTGAGAACAGGATGCTGGTCTAGATGGTTCATTGGCCTGATCTAGCAGATTCTTCTTATGTCATGTGACTGTCCACCTCTATTGAAGCTTCTGCATATGGAGTGTAAAAGAGATTTGAATTCTTATTAACCTTTTTCTCTGTACTTGAGTCCTGAGCAGAATGTGAAGGAGCTGAACTGCTAGAGATGGTTTGTGTTGGAGACTGTTCTCTTCCAAGCCCATAGGAAGAAAAAAACCATTGCATGCAAAAATGTAGCATGTTGGGAGGCTAAAACCCTTTTTTTCTAGTAGGCTTTCTTTGTGCAGAGAAGTTTCCCCTCTCCCACTCAGTGTGAGAGCATTCAAAAATTGAGTTGCTTGCAGGCTGACCTAGTACAACCCAGGAGGGGTATTTTGCATATTTTTTTGGTTTGCTGTTTTACATCAGAGAATCTCTGTTGCTGGGTCCATGCAGTGCACTGGTTCATGCTTCTCACTTCGGGATGAATTTGTTTTTCTCAGGTTGTCCTACAGTGCACAGGAATATGCCATTGGTTGCTGGAGGAATTCGCTGGGCCCAGGAATTAAAAGACAGGATCCAGATCCCATTTAGTAATTTCAGGCATGTCACCCAGCTGTGAGTATCTTTATTTCATTTAAGCCAGGGGTGGGGAACCTCTGATCTTCAGCTAATCTATGCCTACCTTCTGTACACCCGATGTCATACATGATGTCAGCTGTGGGGCAGGTAAAGGTGGGACTTGGACAAAAGGGGCTTTGTAGGCCCTGCTAGTCACCAGTGCCTGCAAAGCTCCGTCACAAGCACCGATAATCAGCTGATGTCATTGTGATATTGACCCATGTGTCAAACTTGGCCTGTGGGGGTGTAAGAAGGTAAGGATTTGGCCAGTCGGTAGTTCTCTACCACTGATATAAGCATTTTATTTTTTTTCATTGGCTCCTGTGAATCAGTGTGCTGCCTTGTTTTCTGTGTTACAGAGATGTTGGGGCTTAAAGGAAAATTGAGAAGGTTGTCTCCATGGCCTTAACGTCACAAGCTAAGCTTGAAAATTGTTTCTTGGCTTGTCCTAATTTTATGTTTGGACATCAGTAATCCTAGCAAGGCTGTGTAAGATGCAAGCAGGCTTTTCATAGACAATGGATTGTCGAGAGAGTCAAAAGTCTGAGGAAGACATTGCACAGTGGTTTCTAGGGATGAACTGGGATATCTTTAGCTTTCATAAGGCAGGCAAAGCGGTAGCTTGCAGAGCTTTTGCATTTAGATAAAACCTTACATAATTCCTAAAGGACAATCTAATCTTGCTAAGCAGAACTAGGTCTAGGATACCATGGACAGAGTGTAAAGAATAGATGCCCAGTGCACAGTCAGAGGTCACAGTAGGAAGAATCATGCAGTACCACTGTTTTGCAAAGAGTCCACTGGTAAAAATTCAGCTGATGAAGCAGGCAGGATAGAAGGAAGAATAAATGGAATAAAAGGTGTGTGTGTGTGTGCGTGCGTGCGCGTATATCCTGCCTAAGGAATTAAGTGCTGCATATTTTGAATTTCCAGATACTATCATTCAAATACTGGTGGTTAGGTCCAGTCCTGATCCGTCTATAAGCCCCTTTAGATTAGCCTGTGGCCTGCTCTGGTTGGTGAATGGAATCAGAATGGAAGAGGCAGAAACAAGGAAGCTGACATGAGATGAAATGTTACAACTAGCCCTGGAGCCAAAGCGAGCAGAGTTCACCTAATAAGCCCTGCCAGTGGAAGGCCTGTGGAAGCACTTGTACTTGCTCAATGGAGAGTTTGCCCCCCCTCTCTTTACCCATGTGTGAACCCCTGAAACTGGCCCCGAAGGTGTTGGGAGCACCCCCACAACAGCTTAGGGGAGAGGGGGGATTGTTCCATCTGGCAAGCTGAAATACTTGCACAGACAGAACAATCGCCTTCATAGAATATTGACTTCTGTCCAAGATGCTTAGATGAGGTAACGGTGAGAACAGGATTTTATATGCTTTGAAATAGCTGGTTGGCTGATTGTGAGAAAACTATTTTCTATTTACGGCAGTTCCTTGTACTTTCTCTTCTCTTCTTCCCGTATGGGAGGACCAGCCTATTTCAGCTAACATATAGTAAGTCTACACCTGTGTTCATGTCCTGTGACGTTTGGCATCTAAGTATACATACAGACACCTGATCACTTATAGCTTCAGGTCAATTTCAAATTGTTAATTGCTGAGGGAGCCAGTTTTTGGTGAAAGATGGCTCCAAACAAACATGGTCTTTAAAACCAGACAATGAATGAAAATGAGGACCCCTATTCAGGTCTCTGTGAATTACAGAGAAAGGAAGCTGTTCTTTGAGGAACAGGAGAAAAATTGAGAGGTCAGACAGAAAAAATATTTGACAGGAAAGGTATATGTAAATTTGGCATTTCAGGGCTTTCAGACTAGAATGTGATATGCACTTTTTTTAAAGCTACTTAAAAACAAGAGAAAGTAATATTGACATGCATATAATGTCTATTATGTCGGACCTTGCATTCAACCGAGTGACTCCTGTGGTCGAGTCCTCCGACGATGATAAATGACCTGAGCCTTTGATGAGGCTCCAGGCACGTTTCCCCATTACGCAGAGTATCCAGCAGCAGGGAAGGAGCTGAGAAAGATGAGCTACATTGCAAAGAGCGTTTTATTTCTAACTACGCAGACAGAAAAGAAATAGACATGCTCTCTCTGTGAAAGCAGAGAGCAACTGAAACAAAGGAACAGGAAACCAGTAACATCACATCCGTCTCCTGTCTTCTGTGAGACTTCCAACAGTCTGGAATCTCTGGAATGCAAAACAGAGCCTTGTGACTCCAAGCACTGCACAGTGTCAACACACAGAAACCAACATATTACACCACATAGTCTTAATATTTATTTTGATGTTTCTTTTTAGCAGTTGCTTGGACTCTGCTGAAGGCAAAAAAATGGTGCAGAAGTATGAAGATCTGATGGAGATGCTAGAAAAGTAAGTCTGTTTGTTTAGCGCATGATTTGAGAATATATTAGTCATTATTAAGGCAGGGGTCAGCAAACTTTTTCAGCAGGGGGCTGGCCCACTGTCCCTCACACATTGTGGGGGGCCAGACTATATTTTGGGGAAGAAAGAAGAACAAATTCCTATGCCCCACAAATAACCCAGAGATGCATTTTAAATAAAAGGACACATTCTACTCATGTAAAAACACCAGGCAGGCCCCACAAATAACCCAGAGATGCATTTTAAATAAAACGACACATTCTACTCACACTGATTCCCAGACTGTCTGCAGGCTGGATTTAGAAGGCGACTGGGCCGGATCCGTCCCCCCCCCCCATGCTTTATAGCTTTGATAGATTCAGGCAATGCATAGGTAATAGTTGCCTTTTATATTAATTTAGTTTAAATTTGTTCCTCTCCCTTGGTTGTGCTGGCTGAGTTTCATATTTTGGAATTACTTTATGTTAGCACAGTAATAAAATTCTGAAGCCTTGTTCTTTCTTGGAGGCTAGGGAGAGCTGTGGCAGTGTGCCTTTTCCCAAAACGCTGCCTACTTGATTGCACAAACGGATGAAACTGCAATTTGATCTTCACTTTACCTAGTTATCAAAGCTCCCACATTTGAGTTCTGTTTACTGTACAGTTAGTGCTGAGCCATCCCATTATATACCTGCACATTTATGCATCTTGGGTGTACATAGGAGCTGCACTAACTCAGGACTGGGCATATCTAGTAAGTAAAGGAAGTTAGTTTCAAATACCTTAAAATCCACAACTTAACTGTATAGCGTTTGTGTGTGTGCCTGTGATTCTGAGTTCCAGGAGTTGGGTAGTTTCGTAAGTTTGAGATGGGGTTGCATTGCCTCTGAAGAAACAGCTGCATAGTTCAGGCATGCGGCTAGATCCAGCTTTGTCACTGGATGCTCAGGTGAACTCTAAGGCCCGCCCCTGCCGCCAGCCGATTGGCTGGCACCACAGGGGATGGTAATTGGGGGAATCCCTGCCTCCCGCGAGGCTGGCGCCAGCCTCGCGAGAGCGAGTGTGGGTGGGTCGTGATCCCGCAAACCCCCCTCCTCCTGACGCTCGGAAGGGGCATTGGTAATCTCAAGATTGGACTACAGTCATGTATTGTGTATGGGGTTTCCCTTGGGACTGGTGCAGAAGGCTGTGGCAAGGTTGTTGAGTACAGCACCCATCTATACTTTTGCCTAGGGAACTGCATTGGCTACTGATCGCCTACCAGGCCATGTTCAGTGCGCACATAAAACCATGAACAAGATTACATGAAAGGCCGCCTCCCCTTTTATAGATTCTTCAGGGTTTGAGATGTTATTTTAGCCGTCTCCTGAAGGATAAGGGACACGACTGCAGGAACTCCCATCTTGTGCTGCTTTTGGCACCTGCAGTTTCCTTTCCACAGCTTTGCTTGCAGCATAGCTAGGAAATCTGTTCCAGCAAAAAGGGTTCAGACAGCCACCTAACAGTTTACAGAGCCTGACATGGTGGTTGTGGTCTTATGGCAGATACCAAGAGAAGCTTTATAAGGAGTGGTTCCAAACTGTGTCTGAAAAATCGCAGTATAACCTCACTCGACCGATCATCCGAAGGCATTCGGAAAGTAAGCTGATTGCTGTAAATTTTGACCCTCAGGTAAGATGTGAGAGCGTTTTATTACTTACTTACTTACTTCTTCATTTATAACCTGTGCTTATATAAAATGGGCAAAAAGCATCCATAAAAACATGATTGAAAACTTTGGTAAAACATTAATAAAAATGGATTGGTTAAAATGAGAAAAAATAATATTTCAAAGGCCTATCTAAACAATAGTTTTCAAAAGACATCTGAAAGAAGGCAGGGACAATCTGCTTATCTTCTGCTGGAAGGAAATACCACATGGCAGGGCCTGCCTCACAAAAGGCTTGATTCCTAGTGGAGACCAACCAAACCTCAGGGGCACCTGGAACCACAAGTGCACTGTCAGAGAATCTCAGTGATCAAGGTAGAGCGTAAGGCAGGCATAGGCAAACTCGGCCCTCCAGATGTTTTGGGACTACAACTCCCATCATCCCTAGCTAACAGGACCAGTGGTCAGGGATGATGGGAGTTGTAGTCCCAAAACATCTGGAGGGCTGAGTTTGCCATTGCCTGGCATAAGGAGTCAGGTAGCCCAAGTTGTTTAAGGCTTTATGAATCAACAAAGAAAGGGGGAGGGAATTAATGGTAAAATACTAAAATATTTTAAGTATTGAAATGGAATTTGGAAAAGTATGTTATACTGAGCAGCGAGTAAGGGAGGGAAGAGAAACATAATGGAAGGGGGGGTGGGAAGTCAACTTTTGAATTTGAATTAATTTTATATTCATTTGTTTATTTGATTTTTTTGAAAAGCAGTAAAAAATAATTGGCAAAACAACAAGAAGAACAGGTACCTTGAACTGGAATTGGCAGCTAGTGCATCTCTCTCAGCAGTGGAATAATGTGTATTCTGCCTGTATTCTGCTTCTGTGAGCTGTCTGACCATGCCATTCTGCAGTAGTTGAAGCTTCCAGACCAGATACAAGGGCAGCCCACCAAAAATGTGTTACAGTAAATAAGCCTTCGGGTTACCAGTGCTTGGACCACTGTGGTCAGGTTGTCATGGTCTAGGAATGATTGTAGCTGGTGCCAGAGGCAGAACTAGCTGCTCCAGCACCCGGAGCGGCACACATGCTGTGCACCTGGGGGCAGGGCAAGCATCCCATGGGGGCAGCATGGCGATGTCACCCCTCTTCAGGGATGACACCCGGGGAGAACTGCACCCCCCCGCACCTCCTTCCTCCGCCAGTGGCTGGTGCACTAGCTGAAGCTGCTAAAAACACACACATACTTTGCCAGAAAGGTCGCTTGGGCCTCTAGTGAGAGAGATGAGCCAAGGAGTACCCTTGAAAATGTATCTGTTCCTACGGACATTGGGGCCACCGAATCCAGGACAGGCAATTGACCTATCTTCCGGTCACAGTTAACCACCCACCCACAAGGCCTCCATCTTTCCAGGATTCAAGCTCAGTTTACTAACTCTCATCCAGTCCACCACCAAGTCCAGGACTTGCACGGTCTCTCCTTTAATCAGATGCAATGGAGAAATTGAGCTGGATATCATCAGTATAGTGATGACAGCTTGCTGCAAAACTTCAACTGACTGCTCCCTTCATCTTCGTTATAGATGTTGGGTAGCATTTGGGACAAAAAGTGCCTTGTGGCTCCCCATAGTGAAAACAGAAAGGGTCCAAAGAGCACACTCCCATTGCTACTTTCTGGAGATGATCCCTCAAGTAGTCACTACTACACAGTGGCACTGATACCGATTCCACTTAGTAAGTCCAGAAGGTTATTGAATGGTACTGGAAACCATTGAGAGATTGAACAGAAGGAGCATGGTTGCACACCCCCCCCCCCTTATCCTCCATAAATTTATCTAGAAGAGCATAACCTTCCTTCATGTCCCACTAACTAAGACATCCCGGTTTTACTCTCATGCTGGTGTATGGTGTTAAAGGAACAGACTGGCTTTAAGAGCTGCGCCAAGATCGTCTCTAATCAACATCAGTTTTCTAGCAGGAACTTTTATTTCCTCCAGTTTTGAGATTAGAGCAATTCTAGACAAGGAAACAGTGCTATAAAGAAGAAGAAGAAAGAGGACTCTTTAAAAAAGAAATCCAAAGGTTTGTGTGAATATGTTTTGCAGCTGGTGTCAGTTTTGCGAGAAGTGAGTTACCTTGGGCCAAGCCAGACTGGGAAGATACCAGAGGCAGCAGCAGAAATCTTTTCTTCCAAGGAGTCCTTCCGGAAGCTGGTAGCCAACCTAGACTTGATGGTCACCTGGTACAATAAAATCCTGCTCACAATTCTGGAGGTGGAATACCCCCTTGTACAGGACCAGCTGCAGGAGATTGATAGTCAGTTGAGAGAGGCAGAAGAAACATTGAACTGGAAAACAGAAGGTAAGAAGTACCTCTGTAATAGGTTCTGCGGAACCTGGCAGGGATGAAGGTATCCAGAAAAGCAAATAAATAAAATAATTTGAGGCCCAGATTTCTCTTCCTTCATCTAGGCCATCTCTTGGCCCAAAGTCCTACTGATTCACTCTGGTTTGAATGCTGTAAATTGCAGTCTTCTTCCTGTAGATGTACTCATGGTAGGAATGCTACCTGGATTCTCTATGGCAATTCAGTAACCAATACACTTTTAAAATTATGTAGTTTGTTTCTGGGTTGTCAATTGAATGCTTGTTGACTTTCTCTCCATTGGTGTTGAAAGGGCTTTGGGAACATGTTTCACGGCTAGTTGACGGTGTGCGAGATCTTGAGCAAAGAATCCAGAAAACCAAGGACAACATTGAGGAAATTCAGAATATCATGAAAACTTGGGTCTTCCCAGTTTTTGAAAGAAAAGATGGGAAGAAAGAATCTCTGCTGTACTTAGATGGTCGACATGAACGACTGGAGAAACACTATCGACTCATCACAGATTCGGGGCATAAGATCCATTTACTGATCAAGGTTGAGTTTTTTTGTTTTTTGACATAAATTATAATGTGGATTCTCCCAGAAAATGCTATCTGCAATTATTTATTTTCCATCATTACAGAACTGGCCATAAATGGCTAATGTCAAAGGGGCTGTCTGGTTTTCCCTAGGGGCATGAATAAGTCAGACTGTTAAATTGCCATCACCTTGCTGTACATTGACATCTTCATTCAACATGTTGCTCAGCCTATACAGGCAGCGACTGTTTTAGGCATGCCCAATATGTGCAGCTATGTTGAATTCCTCTCCAGATGTTGCAGGTAGTGTATTCCAGCAAGCTGTTGGCACTAGAACTGGTATATTCTCCCAGTATTTATAAATACTAATAACCTTTTGAACTGTGAAGTCTGTGTAGCCTTAGTAAGCTGCACATAGGCTGAGAATATTAGAATGATGTAAGACAACAGGAGAAATACAAGTGACTGGTTATTATGGGACTGTCTGACCTTTTGTTAATGCTGAAATGTTGAGATCACCTTCATTTGATTGTGGCTTCTATATATTTAGGAAAACTTGAGACTATTTGCAGCAGATCCAACTTCTGATATTTGGAAAGCTTATTTGGAGCACGTGGATGAGATTGTCCTTGATGGATTCTTTAATGTCATTGAATGTTCACTGAAGTACCTTTTGGAAAACACAGGTGAACTTGTCCTTGCTCACGCAAGCTACTTATCAATTTATCTAGGGTAGGAGGGTGGTTCTGTTGCTATTGGGATTATGTGGGAGTAGCAGAAGTCGTGTGTGTGTGTGTGTGTGTGTGTGTGTGTGTGTGTGTGAGAGAGAGAGAGAGAGAGAGAGAGAGAGATTGGACACAATTATACAATCACTGAAAGCAAGTAAGATATTTGTCCTGTAAAAGCTGCTCACCTTCCTCTGCATCTTGATTTATTTACTGTTGCATTTTAAGGATGTTGTATTCTCACCCTGGGATCTTTCACTAGAAATGCCACAAATAAATTAATTTACTTTGCTGATGGCAAAAATAATGCATTCAAACCAAAAAGTATGTTTCTGTCATTGCTATTATGCTGGTGTCTGTCTGTTTCTATATATTCATTAGTAATTTCCATTGGGGAGGTTGGTAAGACCTGTCTGAAACTTAGTCCACCTTCTTATGCTGTCTTACAGATTCCAAGGCAGGCCTTGCTCCTCTCCTCAAAGTGCAGCTGGATTTGTCTGTTCCAGAGATGATATTCCGTCCTTCTTTGGATGCTGGTGCCTCTGATGGTTTTTATGATTTGGTTGAGGCTCTTGTCAATGATATATATCGAGTGTCTTCCCTGGTTCCCAGGCTTGCAGACCACAGCACTTTCTCCCATTATCAGGTCTTTAACCTTGGCCAGCTGTTGTCCTTTTTTTTGCATCTGGGTGATTGTTTTCAGTCCTGTTTAATAACCCAGCTTTGTACTTCTTTTCTCTTCAGGATGACATGGAGGAGATGTCTGAACTTGCTGACATGCGCCACATCCTAATGGATCGCATCCGGAAGATGATGTCAACTTGTTGTGACTACCGCAGCTCTTTTGACCACTACTCATATCTGTATGTGGATGACAGGAAAGAATTCATGCGCCAGTTCCTCTTGTACAGCCATGTCCTCACTGCAGAGGAGATAGAGGCCCATGCTGAGGATGGCGTCCCAGAGAGCCCCCCTACACTGCAGCAGTTCAAAGAGCAGATAGACTCTTACGAGAAGGTCTATGAGGAAGTGAGATGCCTGGAGCCAGTCATTGTATTTGACAGCTGGATGAAAGTTGATGCCCGTCCCTTCAAGGTGTCCCTTCTGAAGATAATTAAGAAGTGGAGCTTTATGTTCAAGCAGCACCTCATTGATCATGTGACTCACAGGTATCATTGTTTCGCTGTTGCACCACTTACCGTATTTTTCGCACACCTGACCATAAGGCACACCTTGTTTTTAGAGGGGCAATTCAAGAAAAAAAATATTATTTAAAGGGAGTGCTGAGCAGAGCTTGTGGGGCTGGCGGGAGAAGCCTGGGTCCCCCCCCCCAGCCACAGGGACCACACATTCGCTCCACAAGACGCACAGACATTTCCCCTTAGTTTTTAAGAGGAAAAAAGTGCGTCTAATGGAGAGAAAAATACGGTAAATAGTCTTTAGGGTTTGTGTGATTCCTGTTTAAGGATAGAAGAAAGGCCACACAACAGTGAAGTTATTAAAGTTAGCCATTTTAAACCCCATTTTAAAAATTGTGGGTGGGAGTTGGAAACCTGCAGCCTTCTAGGTGTTGCTGCGCTACAATTTCCATCATCCTTCACCCATTGGCCTTGTTGGCTGTAGCCATTGGAAGTTGGAGTCCAGCATCATTTGGCGGGTCACAGGTTCTCCACTCCTGCTTTTAAGTGGTAGGGCTGCTTAATATTCACAATCCTCAACATGTTTTCAATGTATGCTCTCTTTCACTGCCTTTAGTTTGGCTGATCTTGAAGAGTTCGTAAAAGTTGCCGAGATTGGTTTGAGCAAAACGGTGGAGAGTGGAGATTATGAGGGCTTGGTGGAAGTTATGGGCCACCTATTGGCCGTTAAAGATAGACAGACCAGCACTGATGAGATGTTTGAGCCCTTGAAACAAACAATTGAATTGCTGAAGATCTATGAGCAGGAATTGCCAGGGGAAGTCTATAAGCAGCTGGAGGTAGGTGGAAACATGCTGCTAATATGCAAATGCGTGGACAGATTAAAAACTGAACTACATTCATCTGTGAACAGAGTTATCCTCAGAACACATGCTCTTTAGGTATGCAGCACATGTAGGAGGATTACTCTGATAGATGGAGGATGCAAGAAACTGTTGGGAGGGCTAGTCGAATTCCATAATGTAAAGTTTCATTGAGATATTTTTCATTTACATGACCCAAGCAAATTTTCAGGGAAGAATCAATCTTACAGCACTGGGGGAACTACAAAGAGGTGGAACTGATCAGCATCTGGTTAGGAAGTAACCAACTCTGAGCTTTTTTCTGCAGGAAGAATAGACTAGAAATACAGTGTATGCGGGGATGCGGGTGGCGCTGTGGTCTAAACCACAGAGCCTAGGGCTTGCAAATCAGAAGGTTGGCGGTACGAATCCCCGCAACGGGGTGAGCTCCTGTTGTTCGGTCCCAGCTCCTGCCAACCTAGCAGTTCAAAAGCACGTCAAAGTGCAAGTAGATAAATAGGTACCCCTCTGGTGGGAAGGTAAACGGTGTTTCTGTGCGCTGCTCTGGTTTGCCAGTAGCATCTTAGTCATGCTGGCCACATGACCCGGAAGCTGTCTGCAGACAAATGCCTGCTCCCTCAGCCAGTAAAGCGAGATGAGCCCCGCAACCCCAGAGTTATCCGTGACTAGACTTAACGGTCAGGGGTCCCTTTACCTCCCTTTACCTTACAGTGTATGCAGTGTTGTGCAAACAACCTTCCCCTCCTCCCATGTCCTCCCAATCTGTTCCAGAGGATTCCCCAACCCTCCAAAGAATATTTGCAGAGCACACAGGGAGAGAAGAAAGGGAAGTTTTGTTGCATAGGTAGAAGTCCCTTTCACTTGTGCATGAACACAGTTGAATACAATCCAAAATCTACTATTTTGGGGGAAAACATTTTGTCTGTTTGGACATTTGTTTTCTATAATTTGGCCGTCTCCCAAGATACTGTTGCAAAACCTGGCACAAGAGTACTTGAAGTGGGGAATGGGTGGCGGGTCTTTGATGTTTGGATGCTTGGCGCCATTTAGAATCAAGATGGGGACCAAAATGTAATTTTGATGTGACTTCACCTAATTTTTGTCATGACTGGTCCAAACTCACAAATTATACAATCCATTTAAAATTTCTAAAAATTATCGGGCACTGCTCTCTCACTAGTCTACTATATATTTGGTAAAGTGGTTTGTCTGTCTGTCTGTCCATTAATTTGTGTTCTATACATTCAGACATCTCTTGAGATATAATTGCCAAACTTGGCACAAGAGTTCCTGAGGTTAGGGTGGAGCTCTTTGTTGACATTTGGACTCTGGCTGCTATTTTGAATCAAGATAGCTGACCAAAATGTGGCTTTAGTGTGTCTTCACCGTTTTTTGGCTTAGGTTCAGCTGCCTCTAAAGATATTGTTACCAAATTCGGCACAAGGGTTCCAGAGGTAGGGGTGGGGTTTTTGGTTGATGTTGGGATGCCAGGGGCCATTTTGAATCAAGATGGCAGACAGAAACATGACTTCACCCGACTTCGGGTGTGATGGGCCCAAGTTTGCAAATTATATTATCTATTTATGAAACACAGTAGTTTTTGGTTTCTAAACAATCTCAGGCAGCGCTGGGCACTCCCAAATAATACCTATATGAAAATAATAAATCCTAGTTGCACATCACATAATAGCTCCATTGAAGTATTTGGGAAGTATTCTGGAATAAGCAGTTTGAATGTTACACCTTGAGTCTGGAGCCCTAAAGCAAACTTACTTGGAAATAAATACCACTGAGATCAGTGAGATTTGCTTCTGAGAAATGTGCCTAGAATTGGACTGCAAATCATTGCTGTCCATTTAATTTTGTTGCACTTCAGCTGCTGAAATGCCACTGTTTAAGCCTGTCTTGAGATGCTTTTAAAAATATTTTGTAGAGACACTGCTGAATTTTAGCTTAGGCTCAATATTTTATTTTTGTCTATTGCTATTCTTGAAACACTTGCTTTCACCTATTAATGCAATATTTTATTTTTATTCAGTGTTCTTCTTGAAACATGCATTTTCACCCATTAGCATTCTAACAACTTTTAAGTGGGTTGGGGATTCAGAAGCTTCAGTTGTACTAGCCTATTGAGCATGGGGACGTGGGTGGCGCTGTGGGTTAAACCACAGAGCCTAGGGCTTGCCGATCAGAAGGTTGGCGGTTCAAATCCCTGTGATGAGGTGAGCTCCCGTTGCTCGGTCCCTGCTCCTCCCCACCTAGCAGTTCGAAAGCACATCAAAGTGCAAGTAGATAAATAGGTATCACTCCAGCGGGAAGGTAAACGGCGTTTCTGTGCACTGCTCTGGTTCGCCAGAAGCAGCTTAGTCATGCTGGCCACATGACCCGGAAGCTGTACGCCGGCTCCCTCAGCCAATAAAGCGAGATGAGCGCCGCAACCCCAGAGTCAGTCAGAACTGGACCTAATTGTCAGGGGTCCCCTTTTCCCCTTTATTATTGAGAATGCAGGTATAGTCCTTAATAACTCAAGACCACGACAAATACACTCCTCATCTTCATATAGGACTAAAATCATTCTTTTGGCGTGTCACCAGTGGTCTCCGGGGCAGGGGAAGGAACAATAATCAAATTAGGACAATGTCTTGATTAGCAAGGGATAATGTTGCCAATTATATCCTGGCAAAATAATTATCATGGTCTTGCTGTTGCAAACGTAAAATTTGGTGTGTTCCAGCAGTGTGTGCACGCTATAAACAAACAGGCTGGAGACAGGTTAGTTCAAGATGAGATTGCTCTCCTCCAGCATCTTTCTTTGGTATAATCTCATTTTGCTTCTAGGAGCTGCCAGAAAAATGGAGCCACGTGAAGAAGCTGGCAATAACTGTGAAGCACCATGTAGCTCCTTTGCAGGGAAATGAAGTGACGGTTCTCCGCAAGAAGTGTGCTGTGTTTGATGTGGAGCAACATAAATTCAGGGAACGATTTCACCAACAGGCACCATTCAGGTTAGAGCAGATAGCAGGTGTAAAAGGTGGAGGACTTGTGTGTTCTTCAGTGGCAGTGTTTACCATTTCATCTCGGCTACCAAGGAAAGATAAAATCAGCCAAATAACAAAGGCCACTAATAGGACCGTTCCCTAAAGTAGCATAGTATTATTATGATATCTCTTGTGCCCTTGGTGCCCAACTCCTGACTGTGAAAAACAATAATTTTTGCTTACCCTTTTTTCAGTAGGAGCCATTGAAGAGTAAATATTTATGTATGTTTAAGCCTCTTGCATGGATGGTTTGCCATTTTTTGCACCCTACAGTGAGGTCACAAGTTTGATGCATTGTTGGTGAAAACATTGATCTGTCCTTGACCTTCTCAAGCCACTGCTTGAAGTGAAAATTCTAAGTTGATGATATGACCTGAGTTGGCCACCACCTCATCTTTGCCTTCTCCTTCAAAAACTTCTTCCCCTTTCTCTTCTCACCAGAAGTAGGGTTGCCATACATCCTCTTTTTCCAGAACATGTCCTCTTTTTCAGGGGTAAAATTTCTGTCCTGGTGGATTTTTTGAATTTGCCAAAATGTCCTTGGTTTTTTCCTTTGGTACCAAGGGAGCACATGCTGTTCCAGGAGTGTTAAAATTGGACAAGAGCTAATTCAGACATGCGTGTTTGGTTATTCCTTTACTTATTTTCAACAGCTGTCTACTTTGCCATAAAAGAAAAATAAATCAAGGCAGCAAACAACATGATAGGAAATTAAAAGAGTATCAGACAATAAAATGCATGCAATTAGGCTAAAACAACAATAAACTCGGAATTCAGTATGCTGGTGGGGAAACCTGTGCATCAAAAGGAGTGCTGTGATGAGGCTGAGCTTACTTTCTTAACGTCAACATCAGAAAGCCCTTATCCCAAGCATCCCCAAACTCGGCCCTCCAGATGTTTTGGGACTACAACTCCCACCATCCCTAGCTAACAGGACCAGTGGTCAGGGATGATGGGAATTGTAGTCCCAAAACATCTGGAGGGCCGAGTTTGGGGATGCCTGCCCTATCCTGTGGCTCAACCACAGGATGGAGGGGGAACAAGGCCTTAGAGGATTATCTCAACAATTAGGCTGAGAGCCAACATGACACAGTGGTTAGAGTTTCTAGGCTGAGCCCACAGGGCTGAACAAAGGATCCTGCAGGACCAAACCAACTCCCACCATCCCCAGCTAACAGGACCAGTAGTCAGGGATGATGGGAATTGTAGTCCCAAAACATCTGGAGGGCCAAAATTGCCTATGCCTGTGTTAGATAATGAGAGACCATAGAAGCTGAATGTCACTTTTGGGTGACCTTTTTAAAATTTGTTTTTGCCTTTTATTTCCTCTCATTTTATGGTCTAGGGCAGTGTTCCCCAACCTTGGGCCTCCAGCTGTTTTTGGACTACAATTCCCATCATCCTTGACCACTGGTCTTGCTAGCGAGGGATGATGGTGGAAGTTGTAGTCCAAAAACAGCTGGAGGCCCAAGGTTGGGAAACACTGGTCTAGGGGATAGGAAGTATGGGTCAAGGCTTATAGTTCTGGAATAGTTTTGGTTGCGCCTGGAGAGAGAGAGAGAGTGGGCGGGGCAGCTAAGTTAGGTCTGAAAGTCTGAGGGAAAGATTCAGAAATGTGCATGCCCTCTCTTTACAACTTGCAGTTGGGTATGTCTCTTTATGTTTCATTGCACACATACTTGCTAGTGTTTGGGGATCTAGTGCATTTGTAGGGAAAGAATTAGTCATGACTGAATGCAGTTTAAAACTTGCTTCCTAGGTTTGACGCAACAAATCCCTACCAAATGCTGGATGCATCCCACACAGAGCTTATGCAGATGGAAGTTACCATGACCTCAATTTATGATGCAGCTGATTTGTTTGAAGTCAATGTTCCAGAATACAAACAGCTCAAGCAGTGCCGGAGGGAAGTGCGTATTCTTAAAGAACTCTGGGATATGATCTCCATAGTGATCTCTAGCGTGAATGACTGGGAGACTACGAAATGGCGAGAGATTAACATTGAAAACATGGAGCTGGAGTGCAAAAAGTTCGCCAAAGACACGCGGAGCCTGGATAAGGAAATGAGGGCCTGGGATGCTTTCTCTGGGTTGGACAACAAAGTGAAAAACATCCTGACATCTCTGAGGGCTGTGTCAGAACTGCAGAATCCGGCCATCCGAGAGAGGCATTGGAACCAGCTGATGCAAGCAACAGGTGTGCAGTTCACCATGGATGCAGACACCACCCTGGCAGACCTGCTTAAACTCAACCTGCATAACTTTGAGGATGAGGTGAGAAGCATAGTGGACAAAGCAGTTAAAGAAATGAGCATGGAGAAGGTTGTGAAAGAGCTGAAGACAACCTGGGCCAGCATGGAATTCCAGTACGAACCTCACCCCCGCACAAATGTCCCCCTGCTGAAATCTGACGAGGAGCTCATTGAGACCCTTGAAGACAACCAAGTCCAGCTGCAGAACCTGATGACATCCAAATACATCGCTTTCTTCTTGGAGGAAGTGTCTTTCTGGCAGAGAAAGTTGTCAACGGCAGACTCCGTCATTTCCATCTGGTTTGAGGTTCAGCGGACTTGGTCTCATTTGGAAAGCATATTCATTGGGTCGGAAGATATCCGGGCACAACTTCCGGAGGTAATAAAAATCCTATCTGCTTTCTACAGGAAAGCGCCGAGGGTGATTCTCCATTCTTTAGGGAGCATTTACCTCAGGGAGGCTGCTGTTCTGGGAGTCCTGCTTATTCAGTTGCATAATTGTTCAAGGTACTCCATGGCACTGGCTCCCAGTACAGATTATGTGAGCTGCAATTACAGAATAGTTCCCTCCCCTCCCCACAGACCCCCAAAAGCATGTGTTGGACTGCTGCTGTTTATTATTTAGGGGAGAGCCCGCCTACAGGCTGGTTTACAAGGGCATCCTGATACTTGTGTCATGGTTGGGGATCTCTAATAAAGAAGTATCAGCACTCCAGCCAAGTTCAGTTCCCAGGATTCTTTAGTGGAGGAGTGACTTAACGTGTTACTGTCAGAAGTTTCTGGATTGCGACTCTCATCACCCCTGATTATTGGCCCTGCTGGCTGGGGCTAATGGGCGTCCCATAACATCTGATGGGGCACAGCTTAGCTATCCCTGTTATTCCTGTTTTAGGGGAAGTCAATGTAACAGAAGTGACATAAAGGTAATATAAATAGTGTATTTCACTCCTGCTAATGAAAGGGATGGGAATGAAAAAAGTTGGTATACCATGTTGAACGGTTCTGTAGAAATCTCTTGTGCTAATGAGAAATGACCGGGGCTGAGAGGAGTGATGAGGTATTCAGATATGCCGGGTTATATCCTCCAGTCATGCAGGAAGGCAGAGAATACATAATAAACTTTTGGACCAGCCTTGTGACCCTAAGCTTCTTGCCCTGTCTTTTACAAGGCTCCTCTGCTTCCAGGCCTCCTTTATGCCTCTCCTCTCACCCACCTCGGCCCTCCTGTCCAGAGTGCTCCACAAAGTCAGTGGGGAGAGAGCCATGGCCCCCTTGAAGGCCCCACATAGGGCCCGGAGCCTTTGAATCTCAGAAATCCTCCATTATTTGACCTCGGGCTTCTCCCTCAACCATCAGATCAACTTTCCTAGGGCACCATTCTCTACCCAAATTTAAACTGGCTGCACCTAGCTGCCTGGCTACTGAAAGAGCATATACTGAAGCTGAGGGATATATGGAACGGCAGCCGGACCGTCTGTCTTTCTTGTCTTCCATAGGATTCCAAGCGTTTCGAAGGAATTGATGTTGATTTCAAAGAGCTGGCGTATGATGCTGAAAGAACCCCAAATGTAGTGGAAGCAACCAACAAGCCTGGCCTTTATGAGCAACTGGAAGATATCCAAAGCAGGTAGGCCAGGACTCGCATGGCAGAAGCTTCTGAAATGCTGTTCCTGGTTAGGAATGGTTCCTTTAAGTTCCTTTTGCATGTATGTAATGGAAACTCTGGTTTTAGTTAATCATAAATGTTCTACATCTCTTTAAGAGCCATTTTGAGGACATTAAATTGATGAATTACACAGAATTAGCAAAGTTAACAGACAAATTACATGAAAAGGGCAATAGTGACTTTAAAAAAGAATGGGAACCCTTTACAATTTACTTACAGAAACAACAAAAAGAGATGGACTTAATGGCAGGCTTTGAATAAACATTCACAACTTTATTTAAGTAGAATATGATGAAAGATAGCAATAACATGTATAGTTATTAAACATGCAGAAGATAACAAGTAATGTAATAAACCAGAAAGGGAAGATGAGGGAAGTCAATGGGAGGGTGGGGATTGTAAAATATAAAATTTGGATACTTGTATTTGTAATTTGTTATAATAAAGAAACTCAATAAAAATGTAAAAAAGAGAGAGCCATTTTGAGGACATTCAAGCTGTTTCACATGTTATATTCTGAAACTGTGCTCTTAAAATGTGCAGTGGCGCTGCCAGAAAGTAATATGTGTGCAACCATCTCAAGCAGTCCACTGTGTGCATATTAAAGGTGCATATGCCAGCCAACAGGGATTGGTTTTGGCTCTGATGTGCACAGGTGGCAGAAAACACATATTTGTAACCCATGAAAGCAGTGAAGCTTCTCCAAAAAGTGCCTCCCCTCCCAAAGTTAGCAAGATAAAAGTATGTGCTTCTTCTAAAGGTATGCTTGCTTTTCTTAGTTTTCTGCACTTTTATATATTTTAAGTGTATGCACATTCTTCTGTGCTTGATTTTGCCAGGTTGTCTTTGTGTGAAAAAGCTTTAGCAGAGTATTTGGACACCAAGCGGTTGGCATTTCCTAGGTTTTACTTTATTTCTTCTGCCGACTTACTGGATATCCTTTCGAATGGCACCAACCCGCAGCTGGTAAGACACCTTAGCTTCTTTTCTACCTATGGAAATGGCTTTTGTTTTGGTAGAATGTGCTTGATTCAACTGTTAGGTACTTGCTGTAGAAAGGAGACTGGTTCTATCAGTGCTTTGTTTGTGACCTTGACCATATAAGCTTTCCTTTCGAGAAGCAGCAAGTCTTTGAAACACCACTAGATGGCAGCATCTACATCCTGTACTGGTTTTTATAGAACTGTGTTAAGTATAATCTGTGCATCCTTTTCACAAAAGGAGAGAGGCAAAGGGCTTACCCAGGTGTCAGAATGCTTGCAGATGAAGGCTTTTATTGAGTGCTGGGTGCAAAGATTCAACTGCCTAATACTTGCAAGCCTCACAGGAACTCTGCCGATCTTTCTGCTGATTGATGCCAGTCCAGACTGAAGTAGCAGGATCAACATAGCAAAGTCCAAAGCTGAAATTACATTGTGATTCCCTCATCCCCACTTTTTTGGGGTGCCTCTTCCTTGGCATTGCTTTCTCATGCTCTTTTCAGGTGGGGTAGGAAGAGCTTCTGCCTGGACAAGAATAAGGAATTCACAGAGATTTAAGGTTTTTGTTGTTGTTAAAAGAACCCTCAGGACGTAATGGAGGGATGGGGGGGGGGAACCTGTGGCCCTTCAGAATGGCTGTTCTCATTTATTTACTTTAAAGGAATCTTTACACAAATACATATGTGCAGCGTACAGCAATACAAAACAGGAAGACGCTAAAGCAGCAAGGAATAGACAAGGATGGTCTTGAGCTGGTTTGTGACTTGTTTGCTATGTGTTAACCTGCAGGTCCATCCAGTTTCGAAGTGGCGTTTTTCTGATTTGATTTTTTTTTTTAAAGGAAGCATCCTTTAAAAACCCAATGCGCTTTTATTGAAGAAGAAACAATAATTTTGAAACAGTTAAAGTACAGGGTAACTTGCAGTGTAAGCTGATTTCACTTATGTGGTTACAACTTTACACGGGCAGCAGGAAATAAGAGAGTGGGGGAAACCTGCTGTGGAAGGAGCTATTAAAGCCCTTTGCCTTGCTTATGGGGCTCTGGGACGCTCTCAGAACCCTTCTGTGTACTTCCCAGAGGTGGTCAGGGCAAAGCCTGCTTCATACAGGTAGGGATGGGTCATGAGTGGGAGAGGTGCTGGTTCCAGGGGTTCCTGGCTTTGTGCAATTTTGAGTTTATTAGTGGACCTTCAGAACCGAACCCTCACGTAGGCTATGAGTTACCTGTACTTACAGGATGTCCCAAGGGCTGCTTGTCTTCTTTCGTTTTAACAATTTCTAACGGCTCATCGCAAAATGCGGTCTCTTCTTGGAGAATTGCACAGAGCAGAAGATGGCTTCTCTATTTGTATTGATTGTACATATATCCACGAGGTTCATCCAATGACATTCTTGCTCCCTGAAAAAATAATAATAATAAAATAATAATAATAATAATAATAATACAACATTGTCCCTACGCCCCTTGGCCTTTTCTTCCATGCTTGCTGTGTTTTACTGTGTTTTTACTGATGATGGTTGCCTTTGTCCCTGCAGGCCATGACTCTCCTTCAGCCATGTAGAAATGTATATCTACTGGTAATGTGCAGAACACACATAGTAAAAACCCGTTGGAAGGTATAGGAGGACATACAGGTGGCAAGGAACTCCAACGATGCTAAATCAATCACTGCTTCCACTCTTGGCAGATGACCTGCCAGTTACATTTGTGCTGGCATCTCTGGCTACCCAGTGCAAACAGCCAGAACATATTTGAGAATTTGGAGAGCTGAGACTCCTGTTTCTTTCAAGCGCTATGAATGTCTCTTCTGCTTAGCACAGGCGTGGGGATCTTTTTCAGCCAGAGCACCACACACTCTAGAGGGCAGCCTTTTAGAGGCTGCATTCCAGTGGCGGATAGGGGCCAAAGGAGAAAAAGTGGGTGTGGCAAGGGATGCAATTCTTACTTTTGTACAGTAGGCTACATGCAAAAGTCAAAAGTTTCTATATTCCCCCCCACCCAATACATACACATCTTCAGTGTTAATCAAAGCAAATGAGGCACAATCACAGTTTGAGGAAATCATATTCCAGTAGGGAAAAGCACTTAGGGGGAGTGCAGATTGGATCCAGAGGTGTTGTCTCCTTGAAAGAGACAAGGAGAGTCCTGAGGGTCAGGTAAAGACCCCTCGCTCTGAGGTTCTCCACCCCTTTAGGGCTTCAAGATGACAATGCAGGACAGAGTCCTAAGTCCGTTCCTTGTTTGTGGATGAATCCCCTTCTCCCACAAAAACTATATTAAGAAGAAAAAGGAAGGAATTTGGTCTTGTAGCATACCAAGTGAGCACTATCTGTGTTTGAGTACCACTTGTTTAGTGCTTGTCAAAGTACACCCGGAAAAAGTATATTGTGATGAGAGAAGAATGGTGGATTGGGTGAAATGTCGCCATACTTAACACATTTATACCATCAATATCACAGGCCTACACCGTTTAGAGGTCTGCACCTGTTAAACTGGATTCTAAGCAATTGCAGGCTTTATATAACTAACTGCTTCTGCACACAGAAAAAAAGCAAAAAAAGGCATTGATTTCTTCCAGCGCAGAATCCTTCTCAGCTACTTATTGGGCTCAGAACTTCAATTTGATCAATGCCTCGAATACAGCTGAAAACACGGGAAAACACAAAGGAAAATATTGCCTTGAAAAGCTCACTGATATAGGAGGAATTATTTGAGCTGTGTCTGTTATTCCTATTTAAAGCGATTTGCTGTAAAATCAAAATAAATGTCAAGTAGAATCAAATATGGATAAACCTGTGGCCTTTCCATTGTTGTCTCTGAGCTCCGTCTGCTGATTCCAGGAGGAGGATTAAATACACAACAATTTTATCTTAGTGGGCCTAGTGTTGGACTCGCAATGATTTAAGTGCAATTGAAAGCTTTAGGGGACAAGTTGGTAGAGAATGAGAATGCTTTATATACAGTTTATCAAATGGAAGGAGGGATGTTTTGTACATAAAAGGAGCTTTCAGGATTGAAGTGAGCTGGTTCTGTAAGCTGCTGAAGGCCAATTATGGCTGTTGGGCATTGCACAAAACTTAGGTCTCCAAAAGAAAGAGCATTAACTAAAGACAATGAACAATAAATGTAAGATGTCTTTCTCTTTGACGCAGGGGTCCAGTGGTACTATTTTTAAAGGCAGCAGCAAGAGAATGTGGGTTCGTAGATGGTATCCTCCTGTGTCTTCCTAACTGTGGCCCATTATTCTTGGAAGCAATATGGAAAAGTGCTGTGTGCTCTAGCTGCATGGTGCTCAGTCCTAATTGTATACATATATATATTTTGCAGGTCCAGCGGCATCTTTCAAAACTCTTTGATAATATGGCCAAGATGAAATTTCAGGTGGATTCAGACCAAAGTTCGACCAAGCTGGGCTTAGGGATGTACAGCAAAGAGGAGGAATATGTTAACTTCAGCGAGCCATGTGACTGCAGTGGACAGGTAAGGGTGATGTCAAGAAACCCATGTTCCTTCTGTGAACAAGGTCTATGCCTGTGGTTTTTGTTCAGACTATAACAGAGCATTTCCTATTTGGCACACTGAATGGGTGCTGTAAACAGGTTGCCTTGCGATGTACCTACCCTGGTTACATGATTCAAGCAAAAACGAAAGTTCAATCAGCCTAAGAGTTCTCTGTACAATTTGAGCCTTTTCTGCATGGATTGAGGTGACATTAGATTCAGTATTACTTACTTACTTTTTTATTTGATGCCTTACACCTGAGCAATCACAAGGCAGCTTACAAACAGTGAGCACGGGAAAGCTGAAACAGAAGAACAAAGCAATGCAATTTTAAAACGTATTGTATCCTTCAAAATACCTATAACATTTTGTTACAACAGCTGATGAATTATGCACAACAGAGAATATAACATGTGAGCAACAAAACAGTTACCTTCAAATGCCTTGGGAGTAGGGGAAGGTCTTAATCTGGCACTGAAAATATATTAATGACAGTGCCAAGTGAGCCTCACTGGAAAGAGCATTGTATAGACAGGGGGGGCCACCACTGAAAAGGGCCTCTCCCACATCACCATGACATCAGCTGGTCATTTCTGAGTCTGGACAGGCTCTTGTCAGAGTGGTGCTATGAATGGTTTGGGGGTCTTGAGGTGTATAAGGTTTTATAGGTTAAGACTAGCACTTTGAATTGAGCTAGGAAACATGTTGGCAGCTGCTGAGGCTGGATCAGGATCGATGTAATATGGTCATACTATCTGATCTCCATTATTACTCTGGCCACTGCATTCTGCACTAGCTGCAGTTTATAAACAGTCTTTAAAGGTAGCTCCGCAGATAACACATAGCAGTAATCTAACCTGGAGGTAAACAAGCCAAGTTTACCTCTGAAGCCAAGTTATCCCTATCCTCATAGGATAGCTGAAGCTGGTAGGGGGCATACCATGCTACTGAGGCTACTGAGGCCAGTGGCAGTAATAGATCCAGGATACCTCCCCAGCTATGAACCTATTCCTTCAGGGTGGAGTTTTGACCCCATCCAGGACCAGTTGAACATCACTCGTTTGGTCAGAAGACCTACTGACTCAGCATCTAGACTGGGTTTCAGTAAGTTGGCCTTCATCTAGTACATTATTGTGGTCAGGCACTGGTTCAACATAACCAAAGCCTCACCTGCAGAAGAGGAAAATGAGAAGCAGAGCTACGTGTCAGCATATTATGGCAGTGCACTTCCAAACTCCAGATTACCCCACTCAGCAGTTCTATGTTAGATGTTATGCCAGTGGTCAGCAAACTTACCGCCCCTCAGGCCTGTGTCTCCAGCGCCGATTGCGCAGCGGGCCAGAGGGCGGGTGAGTGTGTGCCCATACGCGTGCGTACACGCTATTTCCGGCGCACTTCCGGGTCAGAGGAGCACCAGAAATAGCTTGTGTGCATGTGCACGGGCCTCCTCCGACCCGGATATGCACCAGAAATAATGCTTGCACATGCGCACATAACGCTTGTGCATGCGCACAAGCTATTTCCGGTGCTCCTCCAACCTGGAAGTGGGCAGCCTTGCAGCGCAGCTCCAGTAAGAGCGGGCAGTGGGCGGCGGGGGTCACCGCAGGCCGGATAAACGAGTCCCTTGGGCCTTATCCGGCCCACGGGCCTTAGTTTGGGGACCCCTGTGTTATGCAGCAAGGAGGACAAGATATAGACTGTTGTGGAACTTCAAACCGGAGAGTCCGCAGGACTGGGCAGTACTACCAAAACCTCCTAGGGTTGGCCATCCAAGTAGAGCAGAAACCCTGCAAAGCAGTAGCTGCCAACTCCAGAAGGACACCTTGGTCCAGATAGGGTTAGCAGAGACCCCTGCCTGAAGCCCTGGATAGCTGTTGCTAGTCAGTGTTAACAATACTGAACCTACATGGACTTAATTCTGAAACTTGTTTATGAATATTGTCACTTATATCCTGAACCCAGCACACCGTATATTCATTTACTTGCTCCAGTTAACCACAATTCCATAATACCTTATACATATATGTGTGTGTAATATGGATAGAGAGATGTTTATCAAACCTCTTTTCAAATTATGTTACCTCCTTTAACTGACCAGTGAGCAATTCCACGAAAAGCAGACAAACTATCTGATTTTTAAAAATTTAAACCGTGAGAGATGTTCACTCTCCTTTTTTAATTTCGCTGCTTGATAAAAACCTATTTTCTGATAACATATCTTTAGATCTATAAAGTCAATTTCCCTATAACTCTTCACTTATGTAAATACCCTTAATACACATGTATTTTTCGACCGTGATATTGTCTCTTGGTAGAAAAATGCATTTATGTATGAAGTGACCCTGATGTTAATATTATACGGTGAGCATGCAAGAGGAAAGACTTCTTTTAAAAGTAATTTATTTATAACCCGATTCATCTCGAATGGTTGGGTCTGGTTACAATTTTGTGGGCGGGAAATAAGCATAAAACCCCACTGTAATAGAATAAATAGAATAAAGCAAGAGGTCAACTTCAAGCAGGAAAATAAATCCTGCAAGTTAGCCCTTCTGGCCACCCGAAAAGGCAAGTCTTTCAGAAGAAGAAGGATCGCAGCTTAGTAGCAGAACACAGGCCTTGCACCCCAAAAGTCCCAGGCTGAACCCCAGCATCTCCAGGTAGAGTCACCTGAAGCCCTGGAGAGCTACTTCCAGTCAGTGTCAGTGATACGCTTTGGGCACTTTCCAGTGGGAGAGTTTTTATAACGAAGAACGCCCCTCTTTGTATTTTGCTGTTTTAAGCATGGCATGAAGATGGAATGGTGGTGAGGTGCTTCTAGGGGCCACAGGGGACAACAGAGGACAAGACAAGTTGGCTCTTGTCTTGATCAACAATCCTTTTTTTTTTGTAGTTTCAGGGAGGGAAGAACCACCACCTCCAGGGTGAGTAACGCTTGGTGGTAATTTCCTCCTGGATTCCTCTTCTCCCCTAGGTGGAGAGCTGGCTGAACCGTGTGTTGGACCACATGCGGGCCACTGTGAGACACGAGATGACAGAGGCTGTGATGGCTTATGAGGAAAAGGCAAGGGAACAGTGGCTTTTTGACTACCCAGCACAGGTACTGCTCTGTTTCCTCTTCAGATGAACAATCCGTGTTGTGTAGGGTGGGCTAAGCATGGTTCTGGGGCAAATCCCATTTTATGCCTTCTTAGCTTGAGTAGCTGTCATTTCTGCTGCACCTGGGACTCAGCTATACAGCTGCAAATATAATGTTTTGAGTGCATTATACATATGTGACACTAGATGGTGAGCTAATGGTGAATTCCTTTCTTCTTAAGCATTTCACAGCGTTTTAAAAATATATGTGTAGATTCAGCCCTGGTCGGTCTTGCGATAACTGGCCAGTGGTAGCCATTGTCTGAACATCAGCAAACAGGGAGTTGCTTGCACAGAATTTGGTTGCAGGTAAAACAAGCAACAGTGACAGAAATGGAAAAGCCCAATATACCCAAAGGCCTGGGCAAATTTCACCTGCTGCTGAAATTACAGCAGTATCCTGGTGAGACACACTTCAGAGCAGAGGACATTTCAAAGATGAGGGGCCACCACAGAGAATCTTCCCACAGGTCTTTAACCCCACAGAATCTCATTAGGTGTAGGGACCCTCAGCAAAGGTTCCTTGCAGATTTTAAAACTTGGGAAGGTCAGTATGAGAGGAGGCGTTCTTTTAGTTACAGTGGTACCTCGGGTTAAGTACTTACCGGTAATTTGTTCCGGAGGTCCATTCTTAACCTGAAACTGTTCTTAACCTGAAGCACCACTTTAGCTAATGGGGCCTCCCGCTGCCGCCGCACCGCCAGAGGACGATTTCTGTTCTCATCCTGAAGCAAAGTTCTTAACCTGAAGCACTATTTCTGGGTTAGCGGAGCCTGTAACCTGAAGCGTATGTAACCCGAGGTACCACTGTATTTTAGACCTAGGTCATTTAGGACTTTAAACCCCATAACACCTTCAATTAGGCCCAGAAGATAATAGGCAACTAGTGCATTTTTTCCAGATTTGATGGGCAGTGTTAGAAACTGAGGTATGAAAGCTAGGAGCTAAATGACACCTTAAACAAAACGGAATGTCTAGGCACACTTTTTTAATAACCAGAATACAAATCTGAAAATGAATGAACTGCAGCTGAAATAATATTCATTTTTCACATGGTCTAGTCCTTCCCCTGCGCACCCCCCTAAAATATTCTTAAGAGGGTCTCTTCTCCAGTCTTCAGAGAGTAGCTGGAAGTGGGGAGGCAGAAACAGGTCCTCATTTCCTTCTACTCTGCCGTTTTAATCTGAAATCTTAGGCCAGTACAGCGGCCAGAGCTCAGAAACGGCTCACCCTAACAAAATTCCCTATCGCAAAATGTCCCTAGAACAATGGGAGTTTCAAAGCACTATCAGTTCTCTGGGGCACCCGCTTGCACCCTGGCTGTGAAATTCTCAGCAGATGCTGCTTCTGGTTGTTAAGCCTTGATTGCTTTCCAGAGTTCAGAATTGAAGTGCAGCCTAATGGATCATTGGGAAGTAGGAGTCCTATGGAAGCTTCCTGGAAAAAAAACCAAACGGCTTCTGTAGTCTGAAAAGAACATTAGCCTTGTTGTGGGGTAAAGCCAGTGGGAGAATGAGGAGCTTGCATATCTCAGATCTTTGCAAACTGGGTGAAAAAAGCAGCGCCTGCCCTGGAAGAAACGATGGCTAACAGTAAAGCATTAACAGTTGAACTTTTTATAATTTTCCACCCTCTGCAAACACTCGCTCCAGTTTAATAGCTTCTGAGCTGGGTAAGTGCTTTAAGAATTGGGTTGCCAGTGACTAAAGATTATCAGATGGTTTTACAGCTCAGAGGATTTTAGTTTTGCTATAAAAGAAGAAAGAAAATCCATTTTCTCCATATGTAATAAATAGAAGCTTGGAGGACATGGCTTTGCCTTTTAAAATATATATATATATTGAGTGGTGGTTGTTTTTCCAGTATGGAAATCAAAATTTTATTAAGAATTTTGACACTGAAAAAAAAAATGGGTGGTATTTCTAGGCCACAACATTTCACCAGTTTTTGTTTTTTTAAGAAGTTGGAAATATTTTTGCTTCGGAACCATTTGCAAAGCTTTATGGCCTAGGTCTTTTGCTTACCCTCATTTATGAAAAAGCACCCTTTCCTGATGATTTATTTTGACTTGCAATATTTGTTAACCCACCGTTTCTATCTTTTGACCTTTAAGTGGCAATAATTCTATATATCACATTTTTATGGCTTCTCATAGATTACCTAATGCAGGTGGCCAGTGGGGATGTTTTCGGGATTGGCAATGTTTAAATCCCAGGTTTTATTCTAGGCCATGACTGCATGATCTTTTGTGGCCATAACCCTGTGGGAAGGTATGGCCTTTGAGGAATCTTTTTACCTCAGGGTAATTGCAATTTATCTTCTTCCTTTGGTGGATTTTTCATTTGATGAGTTGCCATCTCCTGGGAACATTTGCCCATTAAATTGGGAAACACTGGTTAATGCTGGAGAGGGTGTAGTGATGAAAAAAAATAATCTATCCCAGTTTATGTCTCAGAGAAAATTCCTGAAGTATCTCTGGACTTATTCATCTGTAGCAATTTTGAACAATGGCGGAATACAGTACAGTGGTACCTCGGGTTACATACACTTCAGGTTACATACGCTAACCCAAAAATAGTACCTCGGGTTAAGAACTTTACCTCAGGATGAGAACAGAAATTGTGCAGCGGCGGCGCAGCGGCAGCAGGAGGCCCCCATTAGCTAAAGTGCTGCTTCAGGTTAAGAACAGTTTCAGGTTAAGAACAGACCTCCAGAACGAATTAAGTTCTTAACCCGAGGTACCACTGTACTCTTGTAGAAAAGCATTGTATCACAGGACGAAATCCTTGTAGCCTTTTCAGGAATTATCCACAAATTATTTTTGTTGTCTTTTTGTTTCCTGACACAATTTTTTACCACATATTTCTTCTTCTATGAATGAAAAAAAAATCATTTTGGGAGGAATTCAGCATCATGCTAAGAAGATTATTATTATTATTATTTATTGAATATATATACCACCCTATACACAGAGATCCCTCTGTTAGGGCAAATATTTTGGGTTGCTGGACAGAATAACCCCCCATCTCCTCCCCTACCCCATATGCTGTTCCACGGATTCTCCTGACCCCTCTGACACAATTCCGATGTGGGGGGGGGGGGGAGGGTCAGAAGGAGAGAGAAGGAAAACTCTGTTGCTGAAGCAGAAGCCCCTCCACAGGGCTTCCATTGATAGCACTCATTGGTTGAATCCCACCCTTTAGACTCTTGTGGCCTAGAAATCCACCCTTTATTTCTGACTTTGCAAAGTATTCTGGGTTTCTTTCTCTTTCCGAGGTGGCACTCACCTGTACTCAGATTTGGTGGACCACAGAGGTTGGGATTGCCTTTGCCAGGCTGGAAGAAGGCTATGAGAATGCCATGAAGGAGTACTACAAGAAGCAAGTGACCCAGCTGAACACCCTCATCACCATGCTCATAGGACATCTCTCAAAGGGTGACAGGCAGAAGATCATGACCATCTGCACCATTGATGTGCATGCTCGAGATGTGGTGGCCAAGATGATCGCTCAGAAGGTGTGTCACACAACACAAACAGCTGGATCTTTTCCATACTGTTTTTCCTCAGGATTACTGAGAAGGGAGTTTGTGCATTGCTAGTGAAGACGAGTAGTTGGCTAAACCAGCACTGGGATTACTTTGAAGCTGTGCTGCCATTGCTGTCTGCCCTTTTTACATCCTAACTCAGGGTTCCTCGGGCCAGCTTTCTCAAAGTTAGGATGGTGATATGCTGAATTCATCCTGTATACAGGAGGGAATGTTTGGTTCTTGTTCCAGGTGAGAGCTGGGGTGTGAGTCACGCCTAGTTTTTGATTCGGGTCTTTGAGGTGGGTCAATGGCATTATGTGTCTTAGATAAGGTAGTGTGGATATGGGATTGGTGGTGGCAGGTAAGAGTGGGCAAAAATATAAAGGTGGGAGGAAGGCAAGTTAAATCAAAGCCTTTGCCCACTCTGCTTTATCTGCTGTATATAATAATCTGGGGACACTGGTCAGTTGGCCCCCTTGCCTGGTCATGTAGTTGCTAAATGCCAGGTCTGTCCATAATACATCATTGATCATCCATTATTTGATTGTGTATGATGGGGCATACTTGTCATGCATAACTTCGACCTTGGCAGATGGGCTGGGAGGCCTATGCTGACCCAGCAGGGTGCTCGGTGCAGCACCATTCCAGGTCAGAGGGGGAGGGAGGAGGTGTTACAGTTATCCAGAAGAATTTCATCGTCCTTACCAGAATACCAACTGGCAATGTGCATGGGTTTGAGGGGTTGTTTGTGAAAGTTTGGCCAAAGAGACAGCACAGGGATGTTGCTAATGTACCATCTACCCCACTGCTCTGCAACCTCCCTGGCTGAGCTGGTGAATTAAGTCTTGCATGTGGTGTTGGAAAACCCTACCACAGTGGATTTTTTTTTGAGGGGGGGGGACGGACTTCAGTATCTATGCTGAAGCTGCCTCAAATGGAGCAGGTTGGGACGTCATGGCCTCCATGAAAACCATGGGGCTCTCTCAGTACACTAATGTTCCAGCCCATGTAGCTGGGCATGCCCTTGACATAGAATGGATTGCTAATGCTCCATTGATTGGAGAGCCCACCATTCCCTGGAGAAGTTTGCCCTGAATGTAGCTACTCCACTTGCAGGGATGGGGGACCTACTGTGTTGCTCTGGGGGATTTTCTACCCGACCTGACTGGCACTCCTGTCAAGGCACTTGCCTCACTGTGGAATGGTGAGATGTGTGACGTCATTGCCCCCAAGTACACTCACGATCGCTGTGGAGCATGTAGATCACCTTGGTATTCCAGCTGTACCATTTGCCCCTCCATAAGCTGTTTTATGTTGATTTTCTTCTCTGCTCTTGAAGGTGGACAATGCACAGGTGTTTCTTTGGCTGTCTCAACTCCGACACAGGTGGGCAGATGAGGAGAAGCACTGTTACGCAAACATTTGTGATGCACAGTTTCTATATTCCTATGAATACCTTGGGAACACACCCCGCCTGGTCATCACTCCTCTGACAGACAGGTAGGTATCTGGAAGGGCTCAGACAAGGGAGCTTTAGGTTGGCAGCTTGTTGCAGAATCTGTTCTCCTCACCCTCCCATTTTGTTTTTGCAGAAATTTGCTATTTCTGATGTGCAATTCACGGTTTTGCAGCTCCAGGCTTTTTTTTTTATTTTTAAGAATTTTATTTTTTTAAGGACAGGGTTTTTAATAGTGCCCTGCTGTTTTTGCTGTTTTTATTATCTACGTTTCAATATATTCGTTTTCATATTGTTTTGATTTCTATTACAGTTTAATTGTTTTTAAAAATGGTTATCTTTTATATGTTTTTAGGCTTTTTGTGTGTTTTTTCTGTCTTGTTTTAATTTGTGTAAGTTGCCTTGAGTTCCAATATGGGAAGAAGGCAGGATGATGATGATGATATTTTCCTTCCTGTTTGAAGATGCTACATCACCCTCACCCAGTCCTTGCACCTAACCATGAGTGGGGCTCCTGCAGGGCCAGCTGGCACTGGGAAGACAGAGACTACCAAGGATCTTGGGCGAGCTCTTGGCATCATGGTGTATGTTTTCAACTGTTCAGAGCAAATGGACTACAAGGTAACTCTTAAGAAACAGTCAAGAATAATAGCATACTAGTAAGATTCTATGTAGAGAGAAAACTCAACTAAATGCTCGTTCATTAGGGAAGTTTCTCTTAAAAGGTATGGTGAGGACTAGAAATCCAAAACTCTGCAGAAAGCTAAATACATATAATTACTGCTGCACATTTTTGTTTGTTTGGAGAAACTGCATTTATAGTTAGTTCTGGCATACTTTTCATTCCACTTTCTTTGGGGTGCAGTCCCACTGGGAAGTTTTTTCCTGCACAATCTGCATTGAGTTGAATGGGATTTGCATAAAAACAGAGTAGTACTGTGGTGATGCATGATCACACTCAAGCTTTGCAGTTCTCCCCAGGGCAGATTTATTCTCCTTGTTCACTTCTGTTCCATTTCCCAAAAGCTTACTATTTTCCCTCTTGTGGGAAAATCAGCTGTGGGGCTGTATCCAGTTCTTTGTTTTAAAGAACGAAGTTCCCAAAATATTTGAAACACTTTCAGGATCCACCAGCAGAGTTGTGGCATTCTGAGGGGATTGCCTCAGCATCTGACCTGGAAATGAAACTGCCTTACCTGCTATTGCTATATCGTGGCCAACAGACAATGCTAGACCTGAGTGCACCTAGCTTCAATGCAGTCAGCATTGTGTGTTTGCAGCAGCACAGCAAAAAGTAGGTGGGGCTGTTTCACTTTCAAGTCAGGTGCTGAGACAACAGCCTCACACAGTCACAATTTCATAGGTGTGCGCCATCCTGTTTTGAAATCAAAGCTTAAGAAACATTTCATTAAACTAGAGCAGGGGTGAAGAACATCTCTTCCCCCTTGCCTACTGACAGTGATTTCTGGGACTTATGGGAGTTGTAGTCCAACCATCTCTGGAGGACTGCAGGTCCCCAGCCCTTGTCTAAATGGCTCTTCATTGCTTCTCATTGATCTAAGTAAGCAAGCCTAGAATTATTCCTTCATCTATTTGAGCTTGGAGTGCTGTCAGCCAGTACCAATCATCTTTAAATGGGTGGTTTGCATATAGGTAATAAAACTGTACAATTGAGAAACCCATCCAAGTTCATCATTGCTGTTATTAGCTTCCACCTTCATTTCCCTTGCTCTTTAGAAAGTGCCTACAGAACAAATTGCTCATGAGACTGGAAATAGGTTGTATATACATTTCACCGAAACAAAATAGGTGGGTAATTTTGCTGTCCTTTCCCCCCTTTTTTTGCAGTCCTGTGGGAACATTTACAAAGGCCTTTCCCAGACTGGTGCTTGGGGCTGTTTTGATGAGTTTAACAGAATTTCTGTTGAAGTCTTGTCAGTGGTGGCTGTACAGGTAAGTAATAAGTAGGAAAGAAGTATAAGGCAGGGATGTGCCTTGAGAGCTTGGCTGCATTTGTATGTCACACAAAACTATGGTTTGGTGAGACATGAATGAGCCTAACCTCCTCCCGGTCTCTCCTCTCTTCCGTCTTGCATGGCCTTCTGTTTCTGCTTTCAATTAATCATGGTTTATTGCTGTGTCCAGACTGACAAACTGTGGGCAATGTTAACTATGGTTCATTTAAAATAAGCCGACTTCAAACTACGGTTTCTGAAGCAGGCTTGTTAAAACTGACCATAGTAAATCTTAACCACAGTTGCAGTCCAAATAATGTGTCATTCTGTGGGTAAAGAAAAGTGGAAGCAAGGGCTTTCAAGCTATTCCTCCTCCAGGCTGCATGGAAAGGAGAGACAGTGTGCAAGCCTAGAAGGAGGCAAGGCTCCTTTATGTCTTGCTAAACCATATTTTAGTGTGATGCCCAGAAATGGTCACTGTTTTTATGTTATTCATTCTATTTCCATCTTTCCACTGATCAGTCTTCAAGAGAGCTAATGATAAAAATGGATTAACATTAAAATATAAACACAATCCAGTGGAAAAGGACAACAATGATAAGAGCAGAAAAGCAAGTAACCATCAAAGGCTGGAGAGGACGATGTGGTCTGAAGCTGGCATCTAAAACATAAGAGCTAATGCCAAGTTAATCTTTCTTGGGAGGGTATTCCATGAATGGCGCACCACCTCAGAAAAAGCCCTATACCTGGTTGCCACTTACCAGATTTCCTCAAGATAGGGTTACCTGGATCCAGAATAAGTGGGGGGGGGGAGGCTTGGTTTACTGGTTTTAATATTGCTTTTAACGTATTGTGGTTGTATTATTTGGAAATGCAATTCGGTCCCATTATAAGCATAATTCCTTTTTTATTTCTGTTGAGTTCCAGTGCTTGACAGCTGTTGGGTGAGGTGGGAATTCTGTATATCAGCTTTGCCTGGTTCCAGGTGCAGAACTGGTGTCATAAATGGACTCAGAATGTGGAAGCTGTAGGGTACTGAGAGGAACAGTAGCTGAGGGGCATTTGATCTTGCTGTAGGGATACTCAGTAGAAATAGAGAACATAATGCTTCGATGGCAGTTGCAGCATAGCTATATGTAAGAGCCAGTGTGGTGTAGTGGTTAAGAGCGGTAGATTCGTAATCTGGGGAACCGGGTTCACGTCTCCGCTCCTCCACATGCAGCTGCTGTGTGATCTTGGGCTAGTCACACTTCACTGAAGTCTCTCAGCCCCACTCACCTCACAGAGTGTTTGTTGTGGGGGAGGAAGGGAAAGGAGAATGTTAGTCACTTTGAGACTCCTTTGGGTAGTGATAAAGCGGGATACCAAATCCAAACTCTTCTATATGTCCCTCCTCCTTTCTGGTTTAGGCAGTGTTATTTGGCAAAGGTATGTACAGTTGCAAAGTGCTGTGTACAGAAGTGCTCTGTGAAAATATGAGGCCTGTTCATTTTAAGTGCTATGTGTGTAAAAAACCCACGTAGTGATCATTAGACACTGTTGAGCTTGTTAATGTGCACTGCCCAGGAAAAGATAGAAAAGGGTATTATCTGATTAAAGGAGAAATGGTATCCTCAGACAAAAAGTCCCTAGTAGATTCAACATTACATGTTTTTTCTCCATTAGTTAGACTACTGAAATAAAATAAGCAGTGCCACTGTAAAGTTATCATCATAGTTTTAAATACAATTTGGAATGTTAATGTGATGGTGGGGAAAGCCCTAATCAGATGCTTGTCTTGTCAAGTGTTGAGTGTCTTGTCAAGTGTTGGTTGTGTTTGAAGACAGCCTGTTAATACAGAGATTATCTTGAGCCAGTAAACATGGCGTTGATGATCTGTTTTTCCTCTCAGAAAGCAGCACAACAGGAAAAACATTCTTGACATTAAGCCCTCCAAAGAATAATAGTCAAGACGATGAATCTGTGCTTCAGAGGTGCAAGCCGCACAGCAGAACAAAGCAGGCCATAAAGTTAGCAAGTCATGTATGTTGTAGTAGATGTGCTAGTCTTGCTATTAAACATTCAAGGCAGCCACTCGCAAAATCTCACTTAACTTCCAGGTCAATTAAAATTCTACCTTGGATAGCTTAGCATGTATAGATATTGCATTGTTGGCCCAAAGCAGTGGGTGTTCTGTTTTAATTAGCTCTTAGCCTTGAATATATTCCTATGATGTTGGCTATGCAGAGCCATCACACAGGGGGATAAATGTATGCTATAGACATTTTTCCATGGCATGAAGGGTTTTCATTTCTTTTATCCCAGTATCAATGAATCTATATAGCTGCTCCTGCCTTGGCTGGTTTGGAATAGTCCTGGTTTGCAAGGTGGTGATATGTCACAGGCTTCCTCATTCCTGCTTCCATGACCCATCCTAAATTTTGTTCCTGGATTGCATGAGAACTGCTCACATTACCAGTCAGTTTCTGTCAATAGTAGGCAGGGGTCTTTCTGGCCTAAATTTAATGTTCATGCAACCTTACACGTGGCATGGGGAAAAAAGAGGGCGGAGAGAAATTATTCACCCCTCTCTCCCCTATTACAACACTACAACTGTGGGCCACCTGGTGAAGTTGGCTGTAGTTTCAAGACAGACAAAAGAAAGTATTTCTTCACCTAAAAGCATAATTCATTTATGGACTTCACTGAAGCAAGAGGTGGAGATGGCCACTGACTGAGATGGCTTTAAAAGAGAATTAGACGAATTCATGAAGGGTAGGTCATCAATTGCTCATTAACCTTGGAATCAAGTGGAAAAACTTCTTCAGAGGCAATGTGCCTCTGGATACCAGGTGCTGGGGACAAAAAATTAGGGAGGGCTGCTGCTCTTGTGCCCTGCTTCTGGGCTTCCCGGATGCAGTTAGTTAGTCACTGTCTGAAACAGGATTAAAAGGTAAAGGGACCCCTGACCATTAGGTCCAGTCGTGGCAGACTCTGGGGTTGCGGCGCTCATCTCGCTTTATTGGCCGAGGGAGCTGGCGTACAGCTTCCGGGTCATGTGGCCAGCATGAGTAAGCCGCTTCTGGCGAACCAGAGCAGTGCACGGAAACGCCATTTACCTTCCTGCCGGAGCGGTACCTGTTTATCTACTTGCACTTTGACGTGCTTTCGAACTGCTAGGTTGGCAGGAGCAGGGACCGAGCGACGGGAGCTCACCCCGTCATGGGGATTCGAACCGCCGACCTTCTGATCGGCAAGTCCTAGGCTCTGTGGTTTAACCCACAGCGCCACCTGCATCCCATGAAACAGGATTGGAGGAGCCCTAATGGTTTGGCGCAGAAGGGGTCATCTTTCATAGGGGATAAAATTTACACTGACAGAGCCATGGAGCAGCCTTCCCCCCTTCATTTTTTTGGGGGGGGGAAGGGAGACAGTGGCTCATAAAGATACAGTTTGCTCATAATGTGGCAGCAGTTTTAACAGCAATCACTTAAAAAAGATGATGCCAGCCCTCTCAACCCACAGGAGACATCTTCTTGCTTAGATATGCTGCAGTGTAGATAAGTGCTTGATTCTAATATGTACCATAATACCACATAGCTTTTTTAGCACACATTTTATCAAGCATGCTTTATAAAAAATCCGTGGAGCTGGAGAGCGAAAAGCCCCATCTTCTTCCATTTTCAGGTGAAAAGCATACAGGATGCCATAAGGGACAAAAAGCAGAATTTTAATTTCCTCGGCGAAGACATTAAACTAGTTCCTTCTGTTGGCATTTTCATCACCATGAATCCTGGCTATGCCGGTCGTACGGAGCTGCCTGAGAATTTGAAAGCTCTTTTCAGGTAAGATATGGATCACGTTCCTTTTAGCTTTCGACATTTTAGTATGTTAAAACGTTTGCCTCATTCTTTCCTGCAAGAGTGTTTTGTGGTAAGTAGCTGTTGTTCCCATTTTATGGAACGTCAACTGAGGTTTTCAGTATACAATCTGGCAGCTTGTCATTGCACTGGAAATTGTACCTGGGATGCCCTGCTCCATACCCAACACTATTCATCATGATATCTCCCTTTGCCATGTGTATTTTATTCTACTTTGGCAAGGGCAAATGAACCATACACAGTATTTTCCCTCCAAGGTGTAGCCCAGTGCTTAGTCTTCTGGTTTATGGGTGAAAGTGACCAGTCTGGGCTGCTCTGGAGTACGCAGGCTATATAAGTGACTCATTCAGAGCCTTTTATCCAGGTCCTATGCAAGCACATAAGGCTCTTGCTTCTCTATGTAAAATCCAGGAAACACCTGTGTGAGTCGCATAGTATCTCTGAAGTTGTGCTTATGGAGCTGGTGGAGATAGGAAATCATAGTATTTTGAATGTGATCACTATAAGTGGGGCCTGGGACAAAATGGTTCACTGAGTGCTCCTGTTCAGGATACTCAGTTCCATGCCTAGACAGCCCACAACGTTTTGCTGCCTTAGGTGGAGCAGCAAATGCCCCCTCCCAAGGTCAAGGTGCACTTTATCTATGGCCAGCAGAGTTACTTTGGTCCCTAAGGCAGAAAATCCCACAACCAGCTCTTTGGCTGGCTGGCTGGCTGGCTGGCTGACTGGATGATGATAAGTATAGTGAATAAGTACCGTAACTAATTAATGTGCCCCTAGATTGTGATGGAGGGTCAGGGGTGTGTGTGTGTGTGTGTGTGTGTGTGTGGAGCTCAGTTGGTTAGAGCGTGGGGCTGACAATGCCAAGGTTGCAGGTTCGGTCCCAGTATGAGACACCTGTATATTCCTGCATTGCAGGGGGTTGGACTTGGTGGTCCTCAGGGTTCCTTCCAGCTCCATAATTCTATGATTCTATGCGTGTGACTTTTGTATGGCTGAAATGCAGGCCTCTCACACAAAAGCAGAGCTCTTCATCTGTTGCTTTGCCTGAGGCCCTTGGGGTAAAAATAAAACACCCCCCACCCAATCTCTGGATTAGGACAGTCTTGTGCTAGATGGACAAATGGCCTGACCTTGTATAAGACACCTTCCTGCGTGGCTTGGTTACATACATACACCGAGTTTCTCTCCTAGGCCCTGTGCAATGGTTGTGCCAGACTTCGAGCTGATCTGTGAAATTATGCTGGTAGCAGAAGGATTCATAGAGGCCCGGCTGTTAGCTAGGAAGTTCATCACCCTTTACCAGTTATGCAAAGAACTGCTGTCAAAGCAGGTAAGTTGCATTTCATTAGCTGTTCTCTATCATCCGATATCACACGGTATTGCCATGTTCTACTTTTGTAAACATCTCCATGATGCATCTCATGAACATCTACATCTTTCTTCCCTTTTCACAATCAAATGTACATTTGTGAACTGCTGCTCTCCATTATTATTTTGCTCCTGCCTGGGATTACGTTCCCATGCTAAATGCATGGGATGTGTGGTGGCGGGCTAGTGTGAGTCCTGGTGTTCCTAGACCTGGGATCTTCTACACACCTCACTGGTTCTCAGGATTTCTGGGTCGGGCCCCTTGGGATTCCACCTCCTCACTTCACTTCTTCCACCTGACTGGTTCTGTATTGACTGCTTATTGCCTAGGGAGACTGTACTTTCAAGTCATTCCAGCACGAAGCTGAGGATCAGAGTTAGAGGAAAGTTAATTTGTGTTCCTTTGATAACATGCTGATACCTGCAGGTACACTTCCAGTGTTTGATGTGTAGGCCAAGTAAAAAAAGACATCGTCCCCTCCTCTCTCTCATTAGGATCACTATGACTGGGGCTTACGTGCAATTAAGTCAGTCCTGGTTGTTGCTGGATCTCTCAAGAGAGGAGACCCAGACCGCCCTGAAGACCAGGTGCTGATGCGCTCTCTTCGGGACTTCAACATCCCTAAGATTGTGACGGATGACATGCCAGTATTCATGGGTCTGATTGGGGACCTCTTTCCTGCTTTGGATGTTCCAAGAAAGCGAGATCTCAGCTTCGAATCTTTCGTCAAGCAAGCTGTGCTGGAACTCAAGCTGCAACCAGAGGACAACTTTGTGCTCAAAGTAAGGTCGCGGCTTTCATCTACCCAAGCTTTAGGCTGCAGGAGTCCTCTGGGATCTTCTTTACTTAACTTTGTTCCAAATCTGCAATTCTGTGCTTCTGTGAAACAGTCTTCTCTGTCTACTGTAAAAAGGAACTTAGCTAAGGGTGTGTGTGCATGAAGGCATCCCTGGTGCATTTTTGTTGCATGTTCGGGTTTTTCACTTGTCGCCTCCTTTGCATGTGTGGGGTACCTTTGGTCCCCCCCAAATGTTGCTGAACTGCAACTTCCATCACCCCTGGCCATTGGCTATGCTCGCTGGGGCTGATGGCAGCTGTAGTTCAGCATCATCTGGAGGACCTTAGGTTTCCCACACCTGTTTTATCATTTGTTGCCTGTTTCCTGTTCTTGGTTTGTGGTCATTCACGCATCACATTGCAAGGGACCTTCCTTTTTCTTCTGATGATGACTGCTTTTGCAGGCCTTGAGAACCATATACATTGTTCTGAATTTACATTATGGGAGCAACCTGGCATGGTTAGTAAAATGGGATGTGGGTACTTTTGTTGGCTTTTTTGTGTGTAGGTGGTGCAGCTGGAAGAACTCCTGGCAGTTCGGCACTCTGTCTTTGTGGTGGGAAATGCAGGTACAGGCAAGTCACAGGTGCTGAAATCTCTCAACAAGACCTATCACATCATGAAGAGGCGGCCTGTTTGGATGGACCTCAATCCAAAGGCGGTTACCAATGATGAACTCTTTGGCATCATTAATCCTGCTACAAGAGAGTGGAAGGATGGTAAGGGTGTTCTCACATCTTCAAAACCTAGGAAGAGAGGCATTTTTCTTGCCACTTGCAATAAATTAAAAATAAATAAAAAATCCAAAAAATTAATCCAGAATGTGTGCTCTGAGAGTTCATTGCAGGTATGAGATTTTTCTCATCACGTTAGAACTTTTCCAGCGTTTTCTCTCGCATGTCTCTAGCGCTTTTCATAGATGAGGCTTTCATGAAAAGTAATAACTCGTGTTTCTCTCTGGTGTGCTGTGCAGTACGGCTGCTATTGTTCTTGCGTACTTTTCTCATCTGAACTTTCTTGCAGACTTCTCCAGAGGCACTTTTGTTTTCTTAATTTCCTTGTATTTCATAAGCACCCCACCCCCCGCATATTACTCAACTTTTTTGCAAGAAAAATATCTTTGGATATGTAATCTTCGGAATGCATTGTATGGTTCCACACTTTCAGTGCCTGGGCCCCCTGAAGTGTAACTATTGCAAGAAGGTGGCCTTTGTGACCTGGAAAGAAGGCAAGGCATGTTTTTTTTAAAATCTAATTTGAGGTGCCAGGGAGAGAGAGAGAACACAGCAGCCTGAGACCTTACCAGGGTATGTTTCCCAGTCCTCTTTCATGGAAGTTGGTCTTGCTTCTGTGCTTCTGTTCAGTTATGGAGTTCCTTGGCCACCCCATAATATCTAAATGGAAATGGCCTTTCCAGAGCTTCCTTGTCTCTTTTCTACTCTCTGAGACATGTGAACTTTGACTTGCTGACGTGCCAGTTCCCTCCCAGGCTTCCTATATAGAGGTTTGGGGCTTCCCCAGCCCCATTTCACTGTTCTTACCCACTGTGTGTGTGTAAGCAGGATAGAATGAACCTTGCGTAATATCTTTGCCCTGGTTCTAACACCCTATTTTCTTTGTGGGATTGTCAAACTCCAGGAACATCTATGGTGCATCAAGACCTTCTGGAGTCTCTGCAATTCTAATCTTCCTCTGTCTATCCCTCCCCTCCACCGCCTAATATCAAGAGATACTGGATGTTATATCTTTTCAGCACTATATAACCATGCCATTGTTCTCAGCGACAGACTCACTAGTATAGGCCAAAGCTTTGTTATCTTCTTGGGTTTGCCAGCTGGCATCCCTGATGTGTCTTATAATTTTAACAAGTGTGAGTGAAAAGCAGCTCAGGAGCATGACTGACTGAGAGCTGGGGTGTGGCTCAGATTTTCAACTGTGGATTATGAGGAGAATATATATACTATTGTATTACATTCACTCCTGTGATTAGCAATGAAAATATTGAGGAATCTAACATCATGTACATAATAGTTCCTCATACTCATAAAAGGCAGTTGGGTTATCTTGGAAATGCAAAATATTTGCAAGATACTCTGAAATAAGAAATTTGCTATGGTGCTGAACTACTTAATATGTGGACCCGGAGACATGGACATATGTTTAACGTTGCATGGTATGCTTGCTTTTACATTGCAGTATGAGAGCAGAGTGTAGGGCAGAACCAAGTACATGCTAAATTTGTAACTTTTTGCTAGTACCTAACTGTTTAAAACAGAGGTACTACAAATCCCATAATCTTTGTTCACTTGCCATACTGGCCGGGACTGGTGGGCATAGTTCATTTACATCTGGACTGACGCACCTTAGCTCCCTTTGGTTTGTACCTGCATTTATAAGGGAAATTTCAGGGAAATTATATTGGACAAATAGGAAAAAGGCAGCCCACTGTATACTGTCATCTAAACTTCTGAAACTTTTGCTGTGGTTATGTTCTTTCTTTGAAGATGGTGTCATCTTGAGAGGGAGAACAGCAAAGTCATAGTCAAATGCTTTTCATAATCACAGTTCTTCTTCCCCTTTTTGTTCTGAATGGGCTGCCGAGATTTTTTGTTGTTGCTGTTGCTTCTTCTTCTCTGTCCTTAACCGTTCTCAGCAGTATTAAGTGGTCTGGGATTATTTTCAATGAGATTATTTGATCACGCTTATGCATTATCTCCTGAAGGAGATTCTATTCATACCCTGTTGTTTTCGTAATTATCAAATTTAACTAACTGCATCTAGATTTCGCTTTGCTTGTTCGTATGCAAGCTGAATTAACGACAGCGACAAAAACACTCGTACGTTTTTAAAGGGAGCGTGCAGAGTCCTCTGAGAATCCCACTCAGTGCCTGTGATCTCTTTAGGGTTGTTCTCATCAATTATGCGAGACCTAGCTAATATTACACATGACGGCCCTAAATGGATTGTGCTGGATGGTGATATTGATCCGATGTGGATTGAGTCTCTTAATACTGTCATGGATGATAATAAGGTAAGACACAAGTTTGAGGGCAACAACTCTTCTCGAGTACATAGAATAACCTGTCCTTTGCCAAAAGGCACATGGATGTAAACCATAGGACCAAACTTTCACAACTCTCTTTGTTTCAAGAATCTGAGGGTGGGAACCCTGCAATTTCAGGAAGAAAAAAAACAAACAAACCTATATCCAGAAAACCTTACCGCTTGGTATTTGTGCAGTCCCCGCATATGGTTCCTGCACCTAGTTGAACGCAGTTTGGGAAGATTGTCCAGGGTAGAGACTTGGTGGGTGCCCTGCGCCTTTTGTGAGTTATCAAAAGATTGTTTCCAGAAACTGAAAGGATCTTTAATGCAGAATGCACACTTTCTTCCTGGGATGTTGGTAGGAGCAGAAGCAACAAGGAAGCCATCTATTGTTTTTTGACATAGTATCAACAGGGTTTTATGTAAGTGGCGTTATTCTCATGCTTTAAATAAATGAGCAGTCAGGAGAAAACTAGAGGAAACCTTTGCAACTGCATATAAAGAGTTTTGGTGTTTCAGGGAAGGTACTGTCCTGGGTTGCATACAATCAGTATGCTTCTGAGAAGTCTCTGCAGATCACAGTGCTCTTTGTGTCCCCAACCTGACTGGATCTATCCTTTTGCAGGTGCTGACACTAGCAAGCAATGAAAGGATTCCTCTCAATCCCACCATGAGGCTGCTGTTCGAAATCAGTCACCTGCGGACTGCCACTCCTGCCACTGTCTCTAGAGCAGGTAGGTGGCAAGGGAGAGGAAGAGGGTGGCATTTCATTTTGGCATGGTGAAAAGTGAATGGGGGCTAGCTTTGGCCTAAGATTCATGAAGGGAGCCAGGGTAGCCAACCAGCTGCCTTCCAGATGCTTTGGACTGCAATCCTCATCAGCCCCAGCTAGCATGGCTGCCATGCTAGTGATGGCAGACACCTTGTCCAGTTGCTGCTGTCGCTGCATAATCATACCAGATTATTATCTTTCAACTACCTATAACTTATGTTATGTACTGAAGTTCTCACCCTGGGCCAGCAGGAGGATACTGTAGATAGTTATGCAAATAAGGGATCGAAAGTGACGTTCAGTGATTGGATAGTTTTAGAAAATTGTTACAGTTACATTGTACTGGAGCTCTATACAGTGGTACCTCGCAAGACGAACGCCTCGCAAGACGGAAAACCCGCTAGACGAAAGGGTTTTCCGTTTTGGAGGCGCTTCGCAAAACGAATTTCCCTATGGGCTTGCTTCGCAAGACGACAGCCCATAGGGAAATCTCCGGGACAGCGGGGAAGCGCAGCGCGTCTTCCCCGCTGTCCTTGGACCTCCTCCGAAGCCTGGCGGCGGGGCGGGGCCACCTCCTCCCGCCGCCGCCGGGCTTCGGAACGATGCCCCGATGCCGGGCGGGGGGGGGGGGGAAACGCCTCCGCCTCCGCCCGCCATCGGGACGATGCCCCGATGCTGGGCGGCGGCAGGGGGAACGCCTCCGCCGCCACCCGCCATCGGGACGATGCCCCGATCCCGGGCGGTGGGGCAGGAACGCCTCCCCCCGCCGCCCTCCATCGGGACGATGCCCCGATCCGGGCGGCGGGGGGCGGGAACGCCTCCCCCCGCCGCCCGCCATCGGGACGATGCCCCGATCCGGGCGGCGGGGGGCGGGAACGCCTCCCCCCGCCGCCCGCCATCGGGACGATGCCCCGATCCGGGCGGCGGGGGGCGGGAACGCCTCCCCCCGCCGCCCGCCATCGGGACGATGCCCCGATCCCGGGCGGCGGGGCGGGAACGCCTCCCCCCGCCGCCCGCCATCGGGACGATGCCCCGATCCCGGGCGGCGGGGCGGGAACGCCTCCCCCCGCCGCCCGCCATCGGGACGATGCCCCGATCCCGGGCGGCGGGGCGGGAACGCCTCCCCCCGCCGCCCGCCATCGGGACGATGCCCCGATCCCGGGCGGCGGGGCGGGAACGCCTCCCCCCGCCGCCCGCCATCGGGACGATGCCCCGATCCCGGGCGGCGGGGGGGGAACGCCTCCCCCCGCCGCCCGCCATCGGGACGATGCCCCGATCCCGGGCGGCGGGGGGGGAACGCCTCCGCCGCCCGCCATCGGGACGATGCCCCGATCCCGGACGGCGGGGCGGGAAGCCTGGGCGCGCTGATCTCGGCGCGCCCAGGCTTCGGCATGCTGGCACCTGTCCGCAAGCAGCGGCAGTGCTGCCGCTGCTTGCGGAGAGGTCCGCGAAGCCTGGGCCGGTCAGCTTTTGAAGGCAGGCGGGGGGAGCAAAGACTTTCGCCCCCGCCAGCCTTCAGAAGAGGTCCAGGACCTCTTCTGAAGGCCAGCAGGGGGCAAAAGTCTTTGCTCCCCCCTGCCTGCCTTCTCGGGAGAGCGGAGAAACGCAGCGGGGGGGGGGGAGCAAAGACTTTCGCCCCCCGCCAGCCTTCAGAAGAGGTCCAGGACCTCTTCTGAAGGCTGGCGGGGGCGAAAGTCTTTGTCCCCCCTGCCTGCCTTCCCAGGGGCTTTTAAATCGCCCCGGACAGCGGAGAAGTCCTCCGCTGTCCCGGGCGATTTTAAAATGCCGCCCGTCAGCATTTTAAGATCGCCCCGGACAGCGGAGACGTCCTCCGCTGTCCCGGGGTTTTTTAAAATGCTGGGGGTGGGAAGAAAAGCCCTTGTCCCCCCCCAGCCTTCAGAAGAGGTCGGGGGACAGACTGTCCCCGGACCTGGTCTGAAGGCGGTTTCCCTAGGAACGCATTAATTGATTTTCAATGCATTCCTATGGGAAACCGTGCATCGCAAGACGAAAAACTCGCAAGACGAAGAGACTTGCGGAACGAATTAATTTCGTCTTGCGAGGCACCACTGTATAAGCACGCTGACTGAACCCTTCAGTTCAGTTCTGTCCTGGCCTGTGAGTAAACAAGAGCTGTTTGAAGAATTGCTGTTTCGTCTGATATGTTCACCCACAACTTAAAAACTTAGATGTGGAAAAACTGGGTAACTCTCTTGCTGACTTCTGATATTTCACATTCCCAGGGATCCTTTACATCAATCCAGCTGATCTGGGCTGGAATCCTCCCGTGAGTAGCTGGATTGACAGACGAGAAATCCAGTCAGAGCGAGCTAACCTGACCATTTTGTTTGACAAGTACCTGCCAATTTGTCTGGACACTCTTAGAACCAGGTACGGTCGAGCACACTGAACAATTCACACAGGTTTGCTTACCCTATGTGCATTTATGACCATTTGTCCTAAGTACTACATGTTAGCTTCCCCAACTGGTTTCTTGTTTTGTATTAAAATAAGTTCAGCATCGTACCTATGGGGCTTGAGAGCTTCTTCCAGTCACAGAAGATGAATGCAGAATGGCTGCCTTCAAAGGATGTCTCTTTGTATCATATAAGCTGCTCTAAGGCTTTTGTGGAGGAAGAGCAGAGTACAAGTGTCATAAGTAAACAATATTTTGCCATTAGGTGTGTCCCTAAGGTTGTTTGCTGTGTAGAGGCACTACAGTGACACCTAATACAGTTAAACCTTGGTTCTTGAACGGCTCCATTTTTGAACGTTTTGGCTCCCGAACGCCGAAAACCCGAAGTAAATGCTCCGGTTTTTAAATGTTTTTTGGAACCCAAATGTCTGACGTGGCTTCCGCTTGAGTGCAAGAAGCTCTTGCAACCAATTGGAAGCCGTGCCTTGGTTGTTGAACGTTTCGGAAGTCGAACGGTCTTCCAGAACAGTTACGTTCGACAACCGAGGTTTAACTGTGACAGAAAAAAATCTTAAAGCACAAGTATACTATACAAGAAATCTGAGGAAACCTTTTCATCCTGAGGGCTGCATTCCCTCATGAGTGAGTGTCTCAGGGGCTGTATTCCAGTGGTGGGCAGGGCTTCATCCATTCATGTACTTCCCCATTTCACATTTATCCATGTTTCCCTTTTAAGAAGCCACCAATTGCCTTCTCCAAAGGAGGAGGCAGTAAGAGCTGTCAAAATTAGGCTTTCCATACCAAGAAAGAGAGTTAAAAAAAAAAGTCCTTGGCTCCCTCATAAATAAGCATTGGGGAGGAGAAGGAACAGGATAACATTTGTAAAAAACAACAAGCAGAAGCTTTTCTATAATAATAATAATAATAATAATAATAATAATAATAATAATAATAATTTATTTGTACCCCGCCCATCTGGTTGGGTTTCCCACCTTAGCAATTATAGGTGTAGAACTACCCAAACAATATAGAAATTTATTTATGTGTGCAACTACAGCTGCAAGAATGTTACTTGCCCAAAAATGGAAAGAAGAAGTCCCAATGAGAGGTGAATACATACAAAAACTTACGGATTATGCAGAAATGGCGAAACTTACCAGAAGAATAAGAAATCAAGATAACAAACTTTTTAATATAAAAGAATGGAAATGGTTTATTGAATATCTACAAACAAATTGTAAACAGATAAAGACATTGGCAGGATTACTGTAATAACCTGCAGTTTCAAAAGAATATATAATCAAAATAGATGAATTAAAGAATAAGTTAATTTAGAATATGCAGGAAATGATAAAATAATTTTAAGGAACCGCAGAAAGAGGAGGAAGAAAGTTGAGGTTTGAAATGTTAGAACTGTGGTTAAACTATTGAAATGTATATAAATGAAAATTATAAATAAATTATATAAAAAAGGAGGAGGGAGGAGATGAGTGCTTGCATGCACCACTGTGCACAGAATCCACTTTTTAATTAGTATCTGCAGAGGCATTAGCAAAAAAGATAAAATAAATCTTCAATTATCTTTTAACTATTTTAATGATTATGCTATTGCAGTAAGGTTTGTCTTATTCTCATGTTAATCCTTTAAATTATTTCCAAGACCTCTTTTCAACAGGACCTTTGATAATTTGTTCCCTGGTTCCAGTACCAACAACCTAATGAATCTATTTTTGTTGCATATCCTTCCCATATTTTCTTATAATATATTATCCTATACTATCATATACTCCTTCAATCCTCTACTGATAAAAGCTGTTTCTGATAAATTTTGTCTCTGATTTTTGAGCCGAAACGTACATACTTCCTACATTTCCCCCCTTAAATTTAGTCACCAAGCCTTCCTAATGACTTGATTTCTTCTATTACTTTAATTACAGCAGGTTATCCTGTTCATAGTAGACCCATTGAAATGAATGGACCCCAGCTAGTCAAGTCTTTTAATTTAAGTGAGTCTACTCTGAGTAGGACATTGGATTCAAGGCCTTGACCCAAATTAATTTCTTTAACATTCCCACCAAATGTGTATACAATCTGCAGAACAGATCAAGGTGGGATTCAGTTGGCATAGTAATACCAAAAAAGTGGCTTGTCTAGTGCATGTGAAGGTTCCTGTATGCTGAGGAAGGTGTGTGTGTGTGTGACTCTTGGTTTAATTTTGTTCTAGTGTCAAGAAGGGGACATGAGAGAGAGAGAGAGAAAAGGGGTGGACCTATCCACTTTTGATCCTAGCCCTGTCCACATTTGGATGGCTGTCCCACTTATTGCTTGTAAATGCCCCCTGGCAGCTTGACCCTGAAGGCATGTGGCTCTCAACAAACCATAGGGTTGTCCATCCTGCATATATGCCATCACCTGGCTGCAAACGGAGGGCCTATCTATGCAGAAGAATATCAGATGGCAGAAAGGCTCCTCCACTGCACTCTTAGATGAATGAGTAACAACTTGCTTTTCCAATTGGGTAAAACAGGGACCATCTCTCTCTCTCTCTCTCTCTCTCTCTCTCTCTCTCTCTCTCTCTCACACACACGCACACACACACACACAGTCACTTGCCCAGGCCATAATACAGGCATAGGCAAACTCGGCGCTCCAGATGTTTTGGGACTACAACTCCCATCATCCCTAGCTAACAGGAACAGTGGTCAGGGATGATGGGAGTTGTAGTCCCAAAACATCTGAAGGGCCGAGTTTGCCTATGCCTGCAATAAAACCAAAGGCTAGAAGTGCACTAAAGTTCAGACTGAAAAGAAGTGTGGATTTTTATTTTTTTTGCAGCTGTTATCACTATGCTTTCTAACTGCTACAGTCAGTAAGGCTGTATTATAGCCCCAAATAGTGTAGGCAGAGGGGGAAAGGGCCGCTTGATGCCTTGTGTATGCTTCACGTGGAGATTTCAGGGTGAGCAGCCGATGGTTCCAAATACAAGTATATTTTGTACAGCTGGCCGTTCCAATAACTATAATTACTTTTTAGCAAACTGCAGGTCTCTTCCGGCTTCACACATCTGTAAATGTAGCCTAAACCCATGTAAAATATGAGATGAAAGGGATTATTTTATTACGCTGTTATTTGACCACTTCTGAACTCATTGCATTTGTGGCAAATCAGTGCCCTTAGCAAGGCTTCCATTTCACTTCTTTCAAGAGGATCAAAGTTTTAGAGTGGCTCAAACTTATGATTACAGTTATTACTTGGCTGCGTGCTGATGGTATTTTATAGCTCTCTGTAGCAGTGGATAAGAAAGATATACACAATGAAAGTTTTAAAATGTTAATGTTCGGAAAGAGGATTTATACGCCTATCTCCTCATATTGTTAAATGGCAGTCATGCTAAATCCAATTAAACTTCATAAGTTTTCAATTCTCCCATTGTAGATTTAAGAAGATTATTCCAGTTCCTGAGCAGAGCATGGTTCAGATGTTGTGTTACCTCCTTGAATGCCTCCTCACCAAGGAAAACACTCCTCCGGATTGCCCCAAAGAGCTCTATGAACTGTATTTTGTATTTGCTGCTGTCTGGGCCTTTGGTGGGTCTATGTTCCAAGACCAGGTAAGAAGATATGTCCTCCTCACAGCATTACTGATTTAATACATTTTCACATTTACAACTAGCAACTGACTGCAAACCTGAGCCTCACCCTCAAAATGGATGGGCCAGAGGATATGATCAGATGTGGTGACTGGTGATCAGTTGCTTGTTGGATTTACCCCAGATGTGAATGGTGATCCTCACTGGGAGGTGAGATGAGATGGAGTTGAGGAGCCTCCACCCAGTGGCAGGAACATCCCTCAGAAAAGAGGGCTAGGATTATTGAAACTTTTAGTTCCATGTAAGCTTCCTCAGGCCTTTTGTGTGTGTGTGTCTTAGCAGAAACTTCCAGATTTAAATGAGACTTGGTGGTAGCTCTGAACTTGCAATCATATTGTACGCTCACAGTTACTAACTGCAGTACAGTGGTACCTCGGGTTATATACGCTTCAGGTTACAGACTCCGCTAACCCAGAAATAGTACCTCAGGTTAAGAACTTTGCTTCAGGGTGAGAACAGAAATCGTGCTCCGGCGGTGCGGCAGCAGCAGGAGGCCCCATTAGCTAAATGTGGTGCTTCAGGTTAAGAACAGTTTCAGGTTAAGAACGGACCTCTGGAACAAATTAAGTACTTAACCCGAGGTACCACTGTATAGCAAAAACCAGACAGTGGTTCTACTTCTACTAAATTCTGTTAGAGAGGCGGGTGTCCTTGTCAAGACCGTCTACATAAGGAAGATCCTGAAATACCGTTGATGAGCTAGCCTGGCTGGAGTGAGTTATTGCTCATGCTGCTTTCTCCCCATCTCCCAAATAACAGAGATGGGACATTATATGCCACTTCCCTGGAGGTACTGAATAGCCATCACTATTCTAGAATTGATCCAGCTTTGGCATTCAGGTATTTGAAATTTGGGTTTTGTTAGATAACAGAGCCAAGGGACTCAAGTGTGCAAATATGTGCCCCAGTGGAAAACTGCCCCTAACTTTTATCTGAGAGGGGATGGTCTCCAGACTGAGGTTTACTCCACTTAAGTAAATTTGATGTGTTTGCATCTCTGGAGGAAGCCATTCCCATTCCCTTCCCTGCCAGTCCAGTCGCTCATTCCCAGCATGAAATGATGGGTTCTAGTAAATTATAGTAACCAAACAGCATGGTTTCAGATGGCATACACTTCGAACCTAGGACTAGGCATATCTGTGCTCTGAGAATGAGGTAGGATCTACGAGATATTTTTTTAAAAAAATCAGTCTGAGGGCTCTGAAACTCTGATTTTCCTGCCTTCATAAACAGTGTCCCCTTAGGCACAGGGGAAGAATAGAGCTCATTCTTCACAATTTTTGACTGGCAGGTGGAAGATAGGAGGGTTTCTCTCTCTCTGATTATTCTGTATTTAAATCAGCCTCATTATCCAATTATTTATATAATCCTGTTTTTCACCTCTCTTACTTAGTCATTAGTTTAGTATTTCATATCATTAATGCAAGCCTAGGGCCCATTCCTCATTTCAGTATTCATGTTCTCAATTTTTGATGACAGTAATGATTGGTGTTTCAGTCGCTCCAGAGTTTGTTTGGTGGAAATAGATTCTAACACTTCTTCAGGAAGGAACCGCATTTTTCCAACACCTATTTTCTATGTCTCAGGCTCCTGTCTCAAAGATGAGACAAGATGCCTTGATTCTTTCTCATTTGACTTCTTTGATTCTTGCTGTCTTGCATGCCTCCACCTAGTTATAGATAAACAAATCACAACCCATTACAATAACCCATGGCTTACTCTTATGCTTGCATTATTCCATAGAAGAGTGGAGATGAGTATGCACCAACATTTAGCTCCTCTTGGTAAGGCCCAGTTAATTCCACTCTTCATTTGGAACCTAGGTATCTGAGTTGATTAGTTTTTCTGGTTCAGTTTGTTTTATGCTGTGGGGCAAAGCAGATGAAGCCATTTTACTATATACATTTCAGTTGTGAAAGGGGCTTATGTGTTTGAGCTTTGCAAAGCTTATTATTTAAGCAGAAAAAGAAACAAAAGGAAATCCTGACCTTTGTGTACATAGTAAGATTAATATGCAGTGTTGAGAACTATGATCACTTCAGGTAGTAATGTATTAATCAAAAATTTTAATGCAACAAATGACTGATGACAGTTGTTTTAACTAACAGGAGGGTGTGTGTGTGTGTGTGTGTGTGTGTGTGTGTGAGAGAGAGAGAGAGAGAGAGAGAGAGAGAGAGAGAGAGGCCCACTTCATATGTAATAAGGCTGCTCAATAAACCACAGTTTGTTTGACCATGGGGGACACGGGTGGCGCTGTGGTTTAAACCACAGAGACTAGGACTTATCGATCAGAAGGTCGGCGGTTCGAATCCCCGCGACGGGGTGAGCTCCCGTTGCTCAGTCCCTGCTCCTGCCAACCTAGCAGTTTGAAAGCGCATCAAAGTGCAAGTAGATAAATAGGTACCGCTCCAGCGGGAAAGTAAACAGCGTTTCCGTGCACTGCTCTGGTTCGCCAGAAGCGGCTTAGTCATGCTGGCCACATGACCTGGAAGCTGTACGCCGGCTCCCTCGGCCAATAAAGTGAGATGAGCGCCACAACCCCAGAGTTGGCCACGACTGGATCTAATGGTCAGGGGTCCCTTTACCTTTTTACCTTGTTTGACGATGCATGGCTGACGAGCTTGAGTCTTTCCCCCCTCCCTCCCCTTTCTTCTCTTGCACATCCAACTGTAGAGGAGACTTTCAGGTTTCTTATACCACTGTTTTCTATGATACCTGAACCAGGAAATGGTGGCTTCATGGTGGTCTGCAAACAGTTCCCTGGTTTGGACATCTTGTAAAACTGGAGTAAGAGAGCAGGAAGTATTCTTTGCGTCAAGCAAATGAGAGGAAGAAGCAATGTTCGAACTCGTCACTTGTGTATGTTCAAACAAATCATGCCTCATTGAACAGCCGTACTGGATGTAAACAGGGCCAGAGAGTGTAAAAGAGAGACAGCAGGGCAGCCTGATCCAAAGCTCTGCAGTTTGTTGTTACGATGA